>NC_137800.1:64944934-65544934 GCF_963383645.1 Muscardinus avellanarius
TTCCAGACCCTCCTCTTAAAGGAAACTTGGTAGCCGGGCGTGGTGGCGCACACTTGTAATCCCCGCGCTTGGGAGGCAGAGACAGGAGGATTGCACAGGTTCAAAGCCAGCTGCGCTGGCTTAAGAGACCCTGTTTCCAAATAAAAATATAAAAATAGGTCTGGGAGCGTAGCCCGGAGGTAGAGGGGTTCCAGGAAAAAAAAAAAAAAAAGAAAGAAAGAAAATTTGGTGAGGGATGGGCGTGGGAAGGTACGGTGACGTCTGTCTGGAGATCACAGGAAGGTTTATGGTGGTCTGCTCATTCTCAGCCTCTGTAGGCTGATGTAGTCTCCATTATCTGATCAGTAGATAACACTAGAAAGTCCTCTGACTTACAAGTTTCTAAAAATAGCTTATCTCTCTTTGCTTAATCTATTTATTGATGGCTAATTAGCAGTACACATGGTAATTATCACAAGTGAGTGAATTTACCGTAACACTAAGATTTACAGAAATTTGAAAGTGACAGGCCTGGAAGAGAGACCAGGTTGGAGAGTGACAGGCCTGGAAAAGTATACAAAACTATAAATTAAAATTCTATTTCCTTCCTTAGCTAGGTACAGTGGCTCACACCTATAATCCCAGTCCTTGGTAGACTGAGACAGGAGGACCACAGGTTTCAGGCCAGACTCAGCAACTTAGCAAGAGCCTGTTTTAAAATAAAAAATAAGCCGGGCGTGGTGGCGTACGCTTGTAATCCCCGCGCTTGGGAGGCAGAGACAGGAGGATCGCGCAGGTTTGAAGCCAGCTGCGCACACTGGCTTAGGAGACCCTGTTTCCAAAATGAAAATGTAAAAATAGGTCTGGGAGTGTAGCCCGGAGGTAGAAGGGCTTCCAGGAACCCCAGTACCACCAAAAATAAAATAAAATAAAATAAAAATAAAATAAAATAAAGGCTGGGAGTGTAACTCAGAGGTACAATCTCTAGTGCCAAAAATATTTTTAATTGTATTTCTTTACTTTTTTTTTTTTGCAGGACTAGGGATGGTGCTACAACTGAGCTACAATCCCAGCCCTACTTTTCTTTATTCTCTATTTTGAAACAGGGTCTCAATGAGTTGCAAAGGGCCTCGCTAAGTAGCTGAGGTTGCCCTCGAACAGAGATCCTCCTGTCTCAGCCTCCCAAATGCTGGGATTACCAGCATGTGCCACCACGCCCAGCAAGTTTTAATTGTATTTCTTTATCCTTCCTTTATGCCTCTCTTCTATTTTTAATGCCTATCCTACTTAAAGATGAGGAAGGCTTTGGAGAATGACTTTAGGAGTTTAGGCCTTATTATGAGGATAAAGGGGTGCCACTTAAAGGCTTTTTAAGCAGAGGAGCCACCTGATAAGAAAGACCGAAGCCGGGCGTGGTGGCGCACGCTTGTAATCCCAGCATTCGGGAGGCTGAGATCGGAGGATTGCGGTTCACGGACAGCCTCAGCTACTGAGTGAGACCCTCTACAACTTAAGTGAGACTCTATTTCAAAATAAAGAATCAAAATAGGACAGGGGGTGTAGCTTTTCCACACCCAAAAATGAATATCTGCCCAGATACACTGGCCATGTGGCAGTGGCCATGGTAAAAAATAATAATAATAATAATTTTAAACAGTACAAAATGTAAAGAATGGGTCTCTTTTATGTGGGACATTAGTTACCTAGAAAAATCCATTGCCCTTCAGAAAATATTGATTTCTCTTTATGCCCAGGTAGGTTCGAGCTGTGTGAGACTTGACATTTGTGGGAATTAATTCAAGGTTGAAATATTTTTATGATATAGTGGTGTTTTGCCAAAAGCAAAGATAGCATAAATAAATAACAACTGCAGCACCAACGATAAAGTTAAAAACATAGTATACATTTAAATATAGTCATTATTAGCCCGACATGGTGGCACACGCTTGTAATTCCAGCTTTTGGGAGGCTGAGACAGGAGGATTCGGGTTCACAGACAGCCTCTGATACTTAGTGAGGCCCTTTGCAACTCAGTGAGACCCTGCCTCAAGATAAAGAATAAACAATAGGGTTGGAGGTATAGCTCGGAGGTAGAATGCCCCCAGGTTCCATCCCCAGTATCACAAAAAATAAATAAATAATAAAATTAACTTAGTCATCACTAAAGCCATTGGACAAACTAAGAGTACTAAAGAAAGCAGATTTCTAATCATAAGTCAGTCGATGCAGGACCAAAAAAGCAAGGCTTTTGAACTAAATTTGTGTGTGTGTGTGTGTGTGTGTGTGTGTGTGTGTGTGTGTGGTACTGGTGTGGAACCCAGTGGCTTTCCACCTCTGGGCTATCCACCCAGATCTATTTTATATTTTATTTGGAAACAGAGTCTCACTAAGTTGCTGAGAGCCTCACTAAGTAGCTGAGGCTGGCTTCGAACCTGTGCAATCCTCCTGTCTCAGCCTCCCAAGCGCTGGGATTACAAACGTGCGCCACCATGCCCGGCTTGAACTAAAATGTTTAACAAGCCAGGCATGGTAGGCACACACCTGTAATCCCAGAAGTTGGGAAGCTGAGACCAGAAGATCACAGGTTTGAGGATAGCCTTAGCTATTTAGCAAGACCCTACTTGAAAATTACACACACAAAAAAAAAAAAAAAAGAAAAAAAAAACTGGAAGTGTAGCTGGGAGTAGAATGCTCCTGGGTTCAATCCCCAGTACCAAAAAAATAAAAGTTTTTATAAAAGTCAAACCAACTTTGCACAAAAAAAAACTTTTTGTTCTTCGGAGTATGTATATTTCATAATGCAAATATTTAAAATTTGCTTGCCTTTTGTTTATTTATTTATTTGCTTATTCTCTATTTCAACAAATGCCAGCATTAAAAAAAACTTCACCAAAACTCTATCTAGATATGTAGCCTTACAATACTGGAGCGTCCCCTCTCACGCACGAGACAGTTCTCAGCTAACTTAGAAAAACATTGGCAGGCTTCCACCTGATTTCAAAAATAGTTTAGTGGCAAGATGGCTCACATACTCTGCCATGGATATATTAGAAACAGACTGATGGTTGTCGAAGCATAAGACATACTACCGTATTTCATGCAATTTAAAACTCCATCTGTGTAACATTTACTGTTATTTATTAAGAGGCCAAGAGAGGAGGAACATCGACTGTGACTCTGCATACCACGTGCTTCATTATCCCTTGGAATTTTCCTTTTAAAAAGCTGTGTGGGACCTAGTTGGTGGTAAAATCTTTTCATCATAGATAGCTCTTCCCATATACCAAAGGGGAAATACAGGCAAATAAGCAAATGAAGGTATGCCTAAAACTTCTTCATATTCAAAACCCAACTGCGGACTCACCTGCTGACTTGGCTTCTCCAGACCCTTGTCTGCCCCGGCACTACTGAGCTGACCTCCATCAGGAGATCTCTGGGGCCGTAGTACCTGATGAAGTGCCCACTTGATGAAGAAACACTCCGAAGAATGCGATGTGCATACACAGAATTATCAGCAGCAATCTCAGTACCACATAGAGGAAAGGGGGGAGCAGGGTGGAATCCGGAGGGAAACACACCAGTTCCCCCGGGCACGTATGTTCTTGTCACGCTGAACCGCATCGCGACGCACAGTTACATCGTGCGCCAAGAAGGGTATCTTAAACAGAAAAGGAGCCGGGCGTGGTGGCGCACGCTTGTCATCCCCGCGCTTGGGAGGTGGAGACAGGAGGATCGCGCAGGTTCGAAGCCAGCCGCGCTGGCTTAAGAGACCCTGTTTCCAAAAATAAAAAAGTATAAAATAGCTCTGGGAGTGTATCCCGGAGGTAGAAGGGCTTCCAGGAACCCCAGTACCAAAAAAAAAAAAAAAAAAAACCAACAGAAAGGAAAAGTGCTCCGTAATTGTTCACAGGCTTTTCCTCCAAACTTTTGTAGGGTTTTTTTGTTTTTTGTTTTGTTTTGTTTTGGTTTTTGGTACTGGGAATGGAACCCAGGGACATTCTACCTCCGAGCCACACCCCCAACCCTATTTTTTATTCTTTATTTTGAAACAGGGTCTCTCTGAGTTGCAAAGGGCCTCACTAACTAGCTGAGGCTGTCTGTGAACTGCCATCCTTCAGTCTCCGCCTCCTGAATGATGGGATTACAAGCGTGCACCACTATGCCCAGGTTCCTCCAAACTTCTGACACCCATTTTCTGGGCCTTGATGCTCTTGGAGAGACAATGACAACTATGTCACACAGCTGCCTGGCCAGTGGTGAGAAGACAGCGTGGACATCCCAGGCAGCGAGCAGGGGCGAGCCGCCTTGCTGGATCAGTAGAGAGCAGGCACTGGGACTTAACGTATGTGCCCAATTCCCCCAGCTCCACCTCTGCCCTGCTTCCCTTCAACCAGTATACTTAAAGCTAGCCAAAGACAATGTTTAGGAAAGGGGGAAATCTGATATTCATGAAAAATATAGCAAGAAAATAAATTTTAATTCATTTTTTTAAATAGAGTCTCACTAGCCGTGCATGGTGGCACACGCTTGTAATCTCAGCACTTGGAAAGCTGAGACAGGAGGATCACCCATTTGAGGTTCAAAGCCAGCCTCAGCTACTTAGTGAGGCTCTCAGCAACTTAGTGCAAATAAAGTAGAAAATAGGTCTGGGAGTATAGCCCAGAGGTAGAAAGCCCCTGGGTTACATCCTCAGTACCACAAAAAAAAGAAAGAAAGAAAGAAAGAAAGAAAGAAAGAAAGAAAGAAAGAAAGAAAGAAGAAATAGAGACTCACTAAGTTGCTGAGGCTGGCCTCCATCTGGTGAATTATCTTGTCTCAGCCTCCGGAGGGCATGAGCCCATGCTCCTGGCCAAAATAACTTTTGTTATTGTTGTTGTTGTTTGTTTGTTTGTTTTTTGCGATGATGGGGATGGAACCCAGGGACATTCTACCTCCGAGCTACACCTCCAGCCCTATTTTTTTTATCCTTTATTTTTGAAACAGGGTCTCACTGAGCTGCAAAGGGCCTCACTAAGTAGTAGCTGAGGCTGTCCTTGAACTGTGATCCTCCAGTCTCAGCCTCCTAAATGCTGGGATTACAAACATGCACCACCACGCCTGGCTTCAAAATAACTTTTTAAGTAACATTTTTTTTGGGGGGTGGTACTGGGGTTCCTGGAAAGCCTTCTACCTCCGGGCTACACTCCCAGACCTATTTTATACTTTTATTTTTAATTTGAAAACAGGGTCTCTTAAGCCCACGCGGCTGGCTCCGAACCTGCACAATCCTCCTGTCTCTGCCTCCCAAGCGCGGGGATTACAAGCGTGCGCCACCACGCCCGGCTTAAGTAACTTTTTAAAAATGGCAAGCCCATGCTTTGGGATTGCTGTCATCATGGACCCTTCGGAAGCCTGGGGCTCAGGGGTCCGGCGCTGCTGGTTTCCTCGTTTAAGTTACCAGTGACGCTCACGTGACGCCACCTCGCCGGGCTCTGGTGTAAGGAGGATGATTACAGCACACGGCTCCCACTTGTCACAAGGAGCAAGTGATGTGTGCAAAGGCCGCTGATAACTGCCAAGGATGCTCCGTCCCCCGTTTTCCCCACATGCAACATACAGAGGCTGAAAGTAAAGCAGAGCCCCTCAAAGAAAAGCAAAGAACGAAGCTGAAGTGTCTGCCCTTCATCTGCGTTGCACTGGGGCCCATAGCAGGACAAATCCTCTTGAGAGTCCTATGTTTTCACACAGACAAAAACAACAGTTTAACACTGAGTCCTCTTCTTCTTCTTCTTCTTCTTCTTCTTCTTCTTCTTCTTCTTCTTCTTCTTCTTCTTCTTCTCCTCCTCCTCCTCCTCCTCCTCCTCCTCCTCCTCCTCCTCCTCCTCCTCCTCCTCCTCCTCCTCCTCCTCCTCCTCCTCCTCCTCCTCCTCCTCCTCCTCCTCCTCCTCCTCCTCCTCCTCCTCCTCCTCCTCCTCCTCCTCCTCCTCCTCCTTGCATTTGACTACAGCGGTCTTTGTAAGAACAGTGTCTGAACATGACGCCCATCTATACAGATGAGCTCAGTGGGGCCCTACGCTGCTCGGATGCAGTGAAAGGCTGGTCTGCCGCAGAGGTGAGCCCACTCATGGGAGGGGTCGGCGCTGACAGCCAGGCCCCGCCCCACCTGCTCTCCCCCTCCCCCCCAGGCCACAGCCGCAGGACTGTGGAATGCAGCTCAAGACACGGGGATGCAAACCTCTGCCTTCCAGGAAACCCAGCAGCCCCTGTCCCTGAAGTTGGTTCCTGTAAAAGGTGGGGCTCAGCCTCACTGGGCAGGGAGCCCGGAGTGCAGTCCCAAGCTCAGCGAGACTTTCCTTTATGGCTTTGGCAGGTCAGTAATCATTTTACCTTGGTTTCCCATCTCTATAATGGGGATGGTGAGCTTACGTCAACGACAAGTGTGTTATAAGGATTAAGAACTGGGGAGAAACGGCTGGACTGTTTTGTTTGCACCACCAACGGATGGAACTTGGAGGAAAGACTGAATACCAGTAGGGCGTACTTGTGCTATACTCTCAGCCCCACCCTTTAGTAAACCATATTCCTAGGAGTCTGGGGTCCACTATTATTCAAGGCTGTGTGTGTGTGTGTGTGTGTGTGTGTGTGTGTGTGTGTGTGTGGTGGTGGTGCTGGGGATTGAACCCGGGGCATTCTATTGAGCGGCACCACAACCCTTTCTTTATTTTTTATTTTAAATCAGGGCCTTGCTAAATCACTGAGGGTGTCCTCAAATTTGTGATCCTCCTATCTCAGCCTCCCAAGTATTGGGATTACAGGCATGTGCCACCTCTTCATTACTTAAGGCTTTATAAATTTAACAGTTAATTCTGTGTGCACGTGCATGCGTGTGTGTGTGTGTGTGTGTGTGTGTGTGTGTGTGTCTCCATCTACTCCTCCTGATTTTGACCCATGCAGGCTTATTCCCCCTCTCCCTTGGCAGAGGGGACACAGAGCCCAACAGTGGTCATAAGCAGCCAGCATCTCTTCCCTTCCTCTTCCCCCACCAGGACTGGATGCACAACTTATAGTCCCGGTGCAAAATGACCACGTGGCCCCCTGGGCCATCTGTACTTTCTTTACTGTCCCCACTACACCCCTATCCCATCTTGCTCCTAGAGAGGGACCCAGTCAAAGGCCCTGGACTCAGGCCTGGCTACTTATGAGACTACGTTTGCCTTAATTTGAGTTTATCCACAAACACAACAGGAAGCTTATTTGGGAAGATGGTGCAGGGAGGAGAAGTGAGAGAAGAAGGAAGGGTCAATGCTTAGACTGCTTGCCAAGCCGGCCACCGAAGTGTCACCAGGGAAGGAGTGTGCCGGGGATCCTCAGACGTGAGACCCGTCTGCCCCGGAATGGAAGGCAGGAGCGTTTGTCCACCGGCTGCTGCCCCAGCCCCACTGCCTCCTATTTCCAGAATGAGCATAGGTGAGTGTGGGCGGGGTCTTGAGGGTCTCCCCCCAGGATTGAGGACAATTGCAGCAGGAAGTTAGAGGCAGCCCACATCGAGGTGACAGAGTGTGTCAGGCCGTGGCCAAGATGACAGATGAGTCTGAGAAACGGGGTGCCGTGGCTGGGATCCGGAGCTCTCCAAAGATTCTGTGCTTGAGAGCGTGGTTGCCAGCCGGGAGCTGTGGGGAGGTGGTGGAACTGTTAGGAGGCCGGCCGGGCCTAATGGAAGAAAGGTCAGTCACTGGGGGCGTGTCCTCGAAGGGCCCCTTCCTGTCTCTCTTCTTGCCTGTCTACGGCCAGGAGAGGAGCAGCATCCTCCACCACCCACTTGTGCCATGATGAGCTGCCTCACCACAGGCCCACAAGTAATGAGGACAGATAACCATGGACTAAACCTCTCAAACTATGAACCAACTAAACTAAACCTTTTCTTTTTATAAGCTGTTTATCTCAGGTGTTTTGTCGCAGTGATGGAAAGTTGCCACAATTGGCCTGACTAACCAAACAGGACATAAAAGCTATCCAGTATATAGCCCCTAGGTAATCTTTCAGTTAGTCTCGTTTCTTGTCTATACTATTCCAAGACAGAGTTTTTTTTTTTTCATGTGCAACCCAAAGATTTCTAACTAATGGAACCTGGGACTTTAAGAGAGAGAAGACCCCCGAGGGATGGCCACTTTGCCTGCTTTTGTCATACCTTGGTCCTTGTTGGCAAATCCCCTCTTTTGATCTCCACTTTTGTAAAATGTCATGTTGGCTTATTATCAGGAGCCAAGGAGCCAGCACAGCCATGCCCTTTGCTGTCTGTGAGTGAACTGATTAACAAGGCGCCATGACCGGCCGCTGGTGGACTCAAGGCAGAGAGTCACTGGTCACCGTGCACCTTTGTTGTTTGAGTAGTGATTTGTGACTTGGAGATAAAGCAGCAGAGTTTATACTTTATGCAATTGTTCACTGTTAATGCACCCTGATAACTGACATTGGAACTGTGTTGGTGGGGCACTGGTGGTATTTAATCTGTTACTCAGGGCAATGGAAATTCATGCATTGGGGAAACCTGGAAGGCGAGAATCATATTCCGCCATGTGATAGGTGCCTGATAAGTGGGGCATATATTATCACAGGGTTTTTTTGTTCATATTGACCTTGAATTTATGGTTCTTATTGATGACATCACGTTGTTCATGTGTGAATGAGCTTAACTCCTCTGAAAAATGGTGTTGCCAGTCCTCCTCTCTGAAATCATTGCTCAAAAGATATGTTAAGGAAATATGGTTACTTATTGCTTTCTGTAGAAGCTTTCCTACAGCATCACCCAGAATATGTTTCTACATGGTGATTAGCCATGAGGAAAAACTACTCGAGTTAAAGATGTTTCAGGCATTCTAAGAGAATTTAATATGTTAATTTGCATTATGAATTTTCCTGGGATATATCATATTTCTTGGATTCTGGATTGCCATCATTTTAAAAGTGTTTGTGTTTGCTTTCCATTACTGTGACAAACTGCCTGAGAAAATCAGCTTCTAAAGCTAAAAGGTTTCTTTTGACTTACAGTTTTGGAGGTATCCATCCATGATCAATTGGCCACATCGCTCTTGGGCCTATGACAGGACATCATGGTGGGAGCAATAACAAAGGAAACGAAAAAGAAAGAGAAAGGGATCCCAAAGGTACACGCCCAGTGACCTTTGTTTCGCTAGACCTCATTCCTCAAAGATTCCACCACCTACAAATAATAGCATCACGGGTTGGCAGCCAAGCCTTTAACACATGGGCTTTGGGGAACACTTATCCAAACCATAGCAATGTCATAAGCTGGATGTGGTGGTACACTTCTGTGATCATAATACTTAGGAGGCTGAAACAGGAGGATTGAAGGTTCAAGGTCAGCCTCAAGAATTTAGTGAACCTGTTACCAAATCACAAATAAAAAGGGCTTCAGTTGGGGGTAGCGGCACATGCTTGTAATCTCAGTATTTAGGAGGCTGAGACGGGAAAATCACGAGTTTGTGGACAGCCTCAGCTACTTAGTGAGACCCTTTGCAATTTAGTGAGACCCTATTTCAAAATGAAGAATAAAAATAGAGCTGGGGGTGTAGCTCAGAGTTAGTATGCCCCTGGGTTCAATGCCCAGTACCAAAATTAATAATAATAATAATAATAATAATAATAATAGCAATTTTATAGAAGTGCCTTAGTTTGATAAGACTTCCATAGCAAATAAGAACAAGTTACAAGCATTTCTTACTTCACAGTTCTGGAGACTAGAAATCCAATATCAAGAGTCCACAGGGTTGACTTCTCCTAAGGTCCCTCTCCTTGGCCTGCAGGTGGTCCTTCAGGGATCTCCTCTCTCTTAGAGTCCCAATTTCAACCCCCGAGAGTAGATGCTCCTCCCACATTTTCAGTCCAAACCTCTCTCTTGAAGGTCACCTTCACATCTACAGTTCCCTCCCAGTCATCACAGGGTTCTACAAGTATACACCAACACTTATCCTCTTCCAGTGAATCACTTCTTCCTTCTGACCTGCTCCCTTCCAGGCCTGGCCCCTCCCCACCAGGCCTCTTCTGGGCTGAAAGTTGCCCCTCCATGTACAAGCTCCTGGCTGGAGCACCGTCTCCCTCTTCCTAGAGCACTGAAGCAGGCAGTGGTGAGCCACAGACCTCCGGAATGCCCTTCCTGTCTGTCTGCTCCACGTGTGCCCACTGCCCCCAGTGCAGCAGCCTCTCATACCCAGGTTCCCTCCAAGCTGGTGACGCCCACGCCGGGCACTCCCTGGCATGCACACCTCCTGTTGTTACTCACCACTCAGCAAATGCAATCTTCTCCTCATGCAGCCTTCAGCCCTCCCTAACTGCACGCCTCCCCCGTCCTGACAACTCTACCCTCCCAGAGCCACAAGGGAACCAGGAGCCCCCCACACACCCCGCCAGCCTGTGCCGCCAAAGCGCTGCTTCAGAAAGTCCTTCCCGGCTGCAGTGTGGCACAGGCCCGTAGCCCCAGTGCTTGAGAGGCTGAGACAGAAGAATTGCACGTTCAAGGGCAGTCTCGGTGACTTAGTGAGAACGTGTTTCAAAATAAAATATCAAAAAAGGCTAGGGGTGTGGCTCGGGTAGAACACACAGGGGTTTGATCCCTAGTACCAGGAAAAAAAGGAAGAAGGAAGGAAGGAAGGAAGGAAGGAAGGAAGGAAGGAAGGAAGGAAGGAAAAAAGAGAGTGAGTAAGGAAGGAGGGTAAAAGATAAGATGAAAAGAAAGGAAAGGAAAAGTCAGTCCTTCCCAGGTATCTTCTGCCATATGCTGTAGAAGCTGGCCCAGAAAAGACTGTGTAAACTCTTTCTTTCTCTATCTTTGCCATCCTCTCCTTTCTCATCCCTACCTTAAAACACACACACACACACACACACACACACACACACACACACACACACGAAATACAGAGGGCCTTTATCTGAAATAAGGAAACATCAAGGACACAAAAATGTTGCACAAGGAGCAGAGGGGAAAGGGAGGCATGAGAAAAATATACAAATCCCAATTGTTTCTTGTTTTAGGATTTTTTTTTTTAATCAGGATTTCACTAAGTTGCCCAGGCTGACCTCGAACCCACGACTCTCCTGTCTCAGCCTCCCAAGTACTGGATTTACAGTCATGCATCTCCACACCTGGTTTACAAATCCCATGTTTTGACCAACTAACTATCACAGCCTTGTACAGCCTGCACCACGAGAGGTGTCCATGACACAGACTCTTCCTCCGAAGGAAGGACCAGGGCAAGGAGAAGAAATTTTTTCCCCAAGGTTGTCAAAGGCAAGTACGATTTTTTTTTTTCCAGATTCAACAGAAATTAAACACAGAAGGCATATATGCCTGAAAATTCCCTTTCCTTGACCCTAAAGAGTTAACTAGAGAAAAGTGCATGTGTTTAGCAATTCAGGAAAAGGAGGAAGGAAAGAGTAGCTGGCCCATTTCCCCCCTCAGTCAGAAAGAAAGAAAACAATAAGACCATGTCATTATCAGACTGTGTTTGTGTGGCAGCTGGTAAGCTATTAATACGCGGCCTGGGTCCTGCTGACCCAAAATGTGTCCAGCTCTTCACAACACCACTTACGGGAACACTGCTGTGAGCATTAGTGCGCACATAAGCAAGCATGTGTGTGCACAGGTGTCCACATGTGTTACATGTGTGTGTAAGTGTGTAAGTGTGCTGGGGGTCTATACAGACCCCAGCACAGTATGCTTTGAAGAGAATCTATTTCCTTCTACCCAGAGCTGCCCAAGATGATTCTGCTTTGTTGAGAGGGTAGAAGAGAAAGGAGCAGTCACTAATTTCTTTTACCCTTTTCCTACATCTTCACTCAATACCTAAAACAGAAGAGTTTTGGGATTGAAAATCATAACACGCCGGCGTGGTGGTGCACACTTGTAATCCCTGCGCTTGGGAGGCTGAGACAGGAGGGTCGCACAGGTTCGAATCCAGCCTTAGCTACTTAGTGAGGCTCTCAGCAACTTAGTGAGACCCTGTTTCCAAATAAAATAGAAAATTGGTCTGGGAGTATAGTCCAGAGGTAGAAAGCCTCTGCATTCCACCTCCGGGACCACACACACACACACAAAAATGAAAACCATAACACAATATTTTCTAAACTTCACACCATTAACACAGACCAGTGACCCTGTGAGGACCCTCACAGAAGCTCAAGCCTTCTCCCTTGCCCCATGGAATGACAGACCTTTCACTACCCACCGCCACCCACCCACTGTATTCCTAGCACACACACACACACACATACGTGCACGCACACACACGCGTGCGTGCACACACACACACACACCGGCTGCCCCCTTCCTTCCCCATGGTTACCAGAGCCTCCACCCTTTACTCCCCTAAATCAAAAACTGGCAAAGAAGCCAAGGAAATGCAGGCCTTCCAGTGGACCCAGGTTTTGCTAGGCACTGGTTGGATAACAGTGTCCTAACAGAATACCTGGAAGTTGCGAAATGTACTCATTAAACTTAGCTGCCAGTTAATAAGCCCTGGAAATGCCTTGAGCCTCCCAACAGAGCATTTTCTGGAGAGAGGGGGCCAGGCAGATGCCTCGCCCTGCTGGAGTATCAGATTTCATTCAAAGACCACTTGCTGTGGTCTGTGCAGAGATCCTCACAGAGGCTGTTATCGGTCCCCAGATCAGTCCCTCTGGAGAGATTCAAAATGCTGTTGTGAGTTGGTGCCTTGGCCCTGCAAAGGGGAATGGCACCTATTTGCCATCCTCGACAGAGTGTGTTGTCTCCTGCAGCCTGCATTGACTTCCTGCAGGTAGGAAGTCAGGCCAAGTGCCACCATTGTACAAAGACTACAGTCACCCTGGGGCTGGAGCTGCCCACTGGCTCTCATCTTCACTTGGTTAAACCTGAAGACTCAGTTTCCAGAGTATTTCATTGCCAGGCTCCCATGTCAAATAAAACTATGATCGAATATATTGTGCTTTCTCTTAACCTGTCTTTTGTTTGTTATAGAGTATCAGCTCTGGCCCTTTAAGGTGGTTGGGAAAGGGATCACCCTCTTTTCTGCTCCAGGATGACCATTACTGATGAGACACAGTAGGATCTTTGAAAGAGTCCCAGGAAGCGCGTTGGCACAGACATACCCTGGACGGGGAGGAAGCCTGTGAGTGCAGGTGCAAGCAGCATTAAACATGAGGTATGGAAGCTGCAGAGTAACTTAGGTACAAAAAATTCCAAAGAGCCACAGCTGTAAGAGCCACGTTTCACGAGTTACACCATTAGCTAGGATTATTGACAGTAACGAAGCCAGAGAGATGGTTCCTGGAGCCAGACAAAACGACAGTGCCTGGCCATGAAGAAGAATCTGCACAAAGGACATTAGATCAGTATCTGTCGCGGCATGTCCACCTATAACTCTAAATCAGCCAATCATTTAATCAGTCAGTCTGATAAATCACTGTGCCTCACACAGGCCATGAATTTTGCCATATATTTTTAAACCAAATTGTTTAGATAAGGGATCCACAAAAATAAGTAAGTAAATACATATCTGGATTCATTAGGAACATTTATCATGCTCTACTATAAGCAAGAATGGTTCTAGACATGGACCCCAAGTGCAGCACTGTCCAGAGGCAGGGCCTTGGTGAAGGAGTGGACCATGGGGGCTCTGACCTCATAAGTAAATTAACCCATTGAAACCTGAATGGACTACGAGCTGGGCATGCTTGTAATCCTAGTGCCTGGGAGGCTGAGACAAGAGGATCGTGGGTTCACGGCCAGGGTCAGCTACGTAGTGAGGCCCTCTGCCTCCTTTAACTTGCTCATCTCAGGCATTTTGGACACAGGGAAAGAAAAGCTGGATAAGACAAGGTACAAAAAAGAATAATGCAGTAACCCTAACTCACGGTCTAGACTTACGCAACACACGCAGAGGTCTCCAGTGCATTCTGTGGCAGGGACACAGAGAAGGGCTGGAGTGAGCACACAGTAGTATTTCTGTGCTGAACAACAAGTCAGCCTCCAGTTTCAGGATCTGGGCTCAATGCAAAGGTCTTTATCGAAGAATTCTCCCAATTCCCCCAACCGCACTCTGTAGGTCATAGTGGAAGGTCTTTTAGAAGACGACATGGATGGGAAAGACAGACATGGGGTTTTCCTGGTGTTATCTTTGGTCCTGGTCAGAATCAGGCACAAGTCTTCCTCATCATGAGTTGTCCAGCCCATCTGTCATCCTGGCTCATACAAGCCCCCAAGACTCTTATCATCAGGCAAAATGCAGGAGATACTGAACTTCAGGGCTGGAGATCCATTGAGAGCCCTTTTTTATTTCAGGTATTCTTTTGGGGCTGATGGGTATGGATGGAATTAAAAATAATCAGTGCTGAGCCATGCACAGTAGTGTATGGATTATAATCCCAGTGTTTGGGAGGCTGAGACAGGAGGATCACAAGTTTGAGACCAGCCTCAGCAACATGGTGAGAAATCTGTTTCAAATTTAAATAAATAAATAGGGCAGGCGTGTAGCTCAGTCTAGAGATAAAAACTGGCCTAGGTGCCCTATACATGCCCGATGCTCTGGGGACCTATGCCAAAGTTCATACAACAAACCCACTCGAAGGCCTCGGCAACTTTCTGTCCTCCACACGCATGCATAGAAGTGACTTCTCTCATCCTCTTAGGCTCTTTAGTTATTCATACTGCTATGGTCCAAATAAATGGACCCTTAAAGGTCCATGAGTTAAAGCTTCATTCCCTAGCCTGTGGTACTACTGGGGGGTGCTGCAACCTTTAAGAAGTGAGGCCTAGTGGGAGAAATTTAGGTAACTGGGGGTGTGCCCTGGAAGGGCATATTGGGACCCAGTCCTCTCCCTCCTCTCTCGTTCCCTCTCTCTTGTTTCCCAGTCACCATGATGTGAGAAGCTTTGCTCCAACATGTACTCCTCACCATCTACGATGCCGGGGCACAGTCCAAAGGCAATGGGGTTATGCAGCCATGGACTGAAACTCTGAGCCAAAGTAAGCCTTTCTTCCTTAGAAGTTGATAGTTGATGATCTCAGGCGTTAAGTTACAGTAACAGAAAACTGATGAACACACACACACACACACACACACACACACACACACACTACAGATAGGCCCTTTGTATGTGTGGGAGGCATCGAAGGTATAGGTTTGGTTCAGTAAAGCATTGTCAGGGAAAATAAAATCTATGTGGTTGCCTACACTAAGTCCAGAGTCTAGTCCTTAGTTCTTCCCTACCGCATCCCTGGTGCCAAGGATCAAACCCAGGGTGTTGCACAGGCTGGGCAAGCGCTCTACTGCTGAGCACCCAGTCCCCAATTCTCTAAGCATGACCTCTACCCTGTATTGCTGCAGTGGGCTTCTACTCCTCCTTTACCCTAGGGTCACTGCAAAGGCCCTACGGAGCACAGAAGGAAAGAGGACGGAAGATAAAATGAGCACTAGGAGGGGAAAATGAGAGTGGAGCTGGAAGGAAAGGACAAGTCACAGTGAGATGTTTTTCTTTTCAGAGAGGAAAAGACAAAAAGTCCAATTAAAAAAAAAAAAAAAAAAGACTGAATGCAGAGAGGGAGGGCCCGAAGGGCGATGTGCAGAGGAGACCGGCAGGGAGGGGTGCAAATCAAGAGGGAAAGCAGCTGTGGGAGATGTTTATTTTCTAAGGGGGGGGGGAAGAATGAGAAATGTGGAGAATATTTTAGGGTGGGGGTGGGAAACATAGCAAGCACAGAGCAGATGGCCTTAATCTTCTAAGTGAGAAAGGAGGTATCAGGGATTGGCCGGGTGATGATGGGAGATGGGCTGGAGGTGTCCCTGAGGGCCACACAGGGGTGCAGACTGGGGCGCCCGGCCAGCTGCAGCCTCTCCACCCAAGCTGCCTGGGAGAGGAGTCCCCAACCGGGAGAGTGGACGTGCAGACTCCCAAACCCCTCCTTAGGCTTGCATTCTGACAACTGGGACGGGTCCCAAAATCTGTGTCATTAGGATGGTCTCGGGATATACCTGTCATCAGGCAAAGCTGGGAGAAGTCCCGTGGAGGAGCTGTGGGCCAGGGAGCACCCACTAGAGCCTGCCTGAAAACGGCAACACCCAGCGAAGTCACCTGACTTAGTACCTTCTCCTGGTGACACTCCACCTCCCTGGAGCCCCTGGAGAGAAAACCTAGGTGGTGTTCTGCTGCTGCTGAGGTGTGGGGAACAGGCTCCACACAGGAGGATGGAATGGAGCCCCAATGGGGGCTCTGTGAGGGAGGGGACCTCTACTGGAAGGGGCGTCTAGGCAAGAAGGTCTGGCCAGGAAGAGGGGTAGAGATGGCCAGGCATTGAGTCTCTACAAAAGGAGGTTCCTCTACAAAGGGGGTGAGGCCCTAGAAGTGTCTATCCAGGATGGTGAGGGCGGAGTCTACCTAGGAGGTTGGGGTCTATCCGGAGAGTAGGGTCCCGAAGGAGAAGGGAAGAAGGTGGGGTCTAACTGTGAGGATAAGATCTGAGTGGGTGTCTACTCATCAGGATCACATCTAGCCATGAGGATGGGGTTTGTCCTATAGGGTAGGTTGGGGGGAGGTATCTATCCAGGAGGGTGAGGTCTATCCAGGAGGGCGGGGTCTGTCTAGTAGGATGGGAGGAGGTGTCTACCCAGGAGGGTGAGGTCTCTCCAGGAAGGCCGGGTCTACTAGTAGGGTGGAAGTGGGAAGTGTCTATCCAGAAGGGTGGGGTGAGGAGTAGGGAAGAGGAGTAGGTGGTGTCTTTCCACAGGGCAGGGGGAGACTCTCGAGTCTGGGGAGGGGGAGTGAGGAGTAAGAGGGGGAGTGAGGAGTAAGTATCAGCACATCCAAAATGCTTGACCTTGGACCCACACTTGGTAGCGACCTAGGGAAGGCCTAAGAGGACTGACAGGCTGTGAGGAGCGGGACCCTCAGAGCTGGGCCTGGGGAGCTAGAAGCTTCCAGCCTGGAGGGAAAAGCATGTTCCCAGGAAAACAGAGGTCAAGCACATCTTCCTGGGGCAGCAGTTTTACACATAAACTTAGGGAGGATATTAGATTTGTGTCATAATGAACCCATTCCATCAGTTCACAAGAAACAGGCCGTTTTTAGAAAGGACTTCCACAGCTTTTCTCCTGGCGGTGTCCCAGGATTCACGCCCCTCTCTGCTGAGGGCAACTTGGGTAAAAGAGTTTGAGAAGAACTGCTGAGGAATTGTCTCCTTTAAAAAATACAAATAAAAACAGATGCCCCAAGACTGGCACTTAGGAAAAGATCTCTTGGTCGGGATGGGTAGTCAGACCTTTATCCCTAAAGAGTTGGAACCTTATGAAATTGCCAACATTTGACTACGTTTGACTTATATAACCTGTTCTTTCAGGTAACTCAGCCAAAACCTTCCCATTCTCGCCACCTCCTCCACCTTCTGGCCTCAAGGGGAGGCTGCTGCACCTTCCAAACTCCCAAAGGGCAAAGGGCAACTTCCTGGCTTCTGTAGCACTGCTGGAACAAAGAAGACTATTTTAAAAAGAAGTGCCCAAAGAGAAACAGGAAGCTAAGTAGCATAGTTGCTTCTCCCTTGACATTGTGACCTCGACAACATCAGTACCACCTGGGAACTTACAGAACTCCACTCCCCCCCAAAAACACACACACACGCACACATGCACACACACATACATGCACACATACATGCACACACGCACACAGGCACACGCACATGTACACACACAAAGCTCCCAGGCACTCTGTAAGCCTGTTGACATTTGAGAAGCAGGAGCTATTGAGATGCCGTTAATTGGCCCCCCGCCTTGCTACTCCAGTACTCTGGGCCCTGTCTAATTAACAGTCACCCCCCAAAACACGCTCTTAGACCCACGGCTCTTCAAAATTGACATAAAGCCTGTTTTCCCGAGCTGTCCAAAGGAGCCACTTCTTTTATCAAGAAATACATTAATCATCTTCACTGCATAACAAATGGCCCCCACGCTGGTTTAAAACAAGAAATCTTTATCAACTCAGGGCTTCTGTGGGTCAGTAATCTGGTCGTGGCTTAGCTGGCAACCTGACAGGCTGCACAGTGTCCACAGGGGCATGTCACATTCAAGGTCCCTTACTCTGCACTTAGCATGTTTCAGGTCCTCACTGCCACCGTGGCTCATCACTCCCTGCCATAGAGCTGCTCACAATTGGTAGTTGGCTTCTCTTGGAGCAAGAGCCCTGGGGAAGGGGGGAAGAGTCCAGGAACAGAGAGGCAAGGTAAGAGGGTGGCCACAGACTTTCTGTAACCAAATCTTGAAAGTGACATCCCATTGTTTCTGCCATATGCTGCTGGTTGGACATAAGTCACTGGGTGCAGTCCAGGCCTAAGGGGAGGGGATTACACAAGGCCCTGAATACCAGGATTCAGGGATCGCTGAGAACCCTCTTCCAGAGAGTGATCTTGAGGCCAAGAATTGTGCTTTGAGAGAACAATCACACTGAGTAGAATACAAGAAAATAGTCTCCACAGCCACATGGTAAAGATGTAAACAAACAACAATGCCCTAGGCCCATCCAAGACCTGTCGAGTCAGAATCCCTGGACATAGGTCTATCTTTCTTCCAACCTTCCTTCCTTCCACCCACCCTTCCTTTCTTCCCTCCTTGCTTCCTTCCTTCCTTCCTTTTTTCCTTTCTTCTTTCTTTCTTTTCCTTTCTTTTAATTCCCCACTTATTTTATTGCATAGCTGGGGTTAGGATATATGGTCTCAGTAAAAATACTTAAACACTAAGTTCCATTCTTTGGTGAATGTCATTGGGGAGGTGCGGGCCTGATAGCTTGGACTTCTGATGAGCACCTAGGTGTGGACAGGAGAAATGAGCAAGAGGATCCATAAGGAGCGCTGGGCCATTCTGGAGACGAGCAGTAGGACTAATGAGAGAAGAGTGGCTTGTTAACAACTGTCTGCCTTAACAGCCATCACACCATGATGTCAGCTGACTCATCAAAAGTCAGAAAAGAAGAAAAGAAGGAAGGGAAGGAAGGAAAGAAACCTATCTGAAGCCAATCTAGAAAAGCCCCATACTATATGATTTCAAATTCATGATGTTCTAGAAAAGACAATGAAGTGGGGTTTCTTGAGAAGAAACACGACATTTCCTTACTGGATTCTTGTCTGTGGCGAGCGAAGAATGACACCCGCAGACCGCAGGAAGTCGGAGTAAGAAGTTTATTGGAAGCAGCAGGGAATAGGGAAAAGTGGCAGAACACCCCTAAGGGCTGTCTGGACTCTGGTGCCCAGCAGCTGCCTTCAGGACAATACTTGAGGGTAGCCCAAGCCAAATGCCTTCAGTTGCAAGCTGCTTTCTCCCAGAGTCCACGCGATCTGACAGAAAAGAAGTGCAGGTCACCCCTAGGGGCCCTGGTCGGCCTTGATGTCCAGCAGAGGCCTTCAGGTCACTACCCGAGTGTAGCCTGGGCCAAATGCCTTCAATTGCACCCCGCCTTCTCTCAAAGCCAACGTGACCTGCAAGAGAGAGAGAAAAACTCCCCAATGGGGAGGGGTTCCCAGAGTGGGTAACCGTCCTGGTGACTGGTCTAGGGGTTTATATATGTCTGCATGTCCTCTGTTGCTTGGAGTCTGGGAGGCAGTTCTTAAAATTTGCATAGGGTATTTGCATGTCCTTGAGGGGTCTCCTTTCAGTAGAGGTGTCAGACTTGCTCCAGGGATGTCTCCTGGGTTTGTTGATTAGTAAACAGATGTTTGGTCATTCTTATCTCTGAACCTTGAAAGAGCTGGTCTTTTTTAGAAGCGTTGGAAGTTAATTAGTATTCGTTGCCCCTCAGGAAAGTTGGAAGTTAATTAGTATTAGTTGCCCCTCAGGAAATTAAGCTTTTCTACCGAGGCCTCTTCTCTACCTGCCTACTTCTTTTCTACCTCCTCAATAATACTGTCAAGGAGACAGGGAAAATATCAGTGGTTGCCAGGGGCTGTCAGGGAGGAAAGAAGGGATGGAGGATAAATAGGTAGATCACATGTTTCGGGCAGCATTTGGATCTGGAATGCATCCCATAGTTTTGGGTGTTGAAGGCATGGTCCCAATGCACACTGTTCTGAGGAGTGGTCATTGATAGTCTTCACCGAATGGAATAGTAGGAGACAGGCATAGCAGAAGGAGGTAGGTCACTGAGCACCACCCCTGGAAAACTATACCTTGTCCCCTCCTCTTCCTCCTCGTCTTTCTGCTTCCTGCCCCCCCTCGAGGTGAACAGCTTCCTTCTTCCACACCCCTCCACCATGATGTTCTGCTTCACCTCAGGCCCAGAAACGATGGAGCCAGCTCACCATGGACTGAACCCTCTGAAACCATGGTCCAGAGCAAATCTTTCCTCCTTTAAGTTGTTTTCCTCAAGTAGTTTGTTGCAGCAAAAACCATTAACACAGACAGAACCTACTCTATGTGATACTTAGGTGATAATACAAATATATCTTTATATATTTGTCCTAACCCATAAAATGTACAATGTACCAAAGCCAGGCATGGTGACACATGCCTGTAATCCCAGTACTTGGGAGGGTAAGACAGGAAGATCAAAGGTTTGAGGCCAGCCTCATCAACTTAGCAAGACCTTGTTTCAAAAAACAAAAATAAAAAGGACTAAGAGTAGAGGCAGAAGGGTTCAATCCCCAGTGCTACAAAAGTAAAAAAAAAAAGAAAAAAACCCACAAAAAAAACTTAATTTCAAATAAGAGAAAAATTTATTCATTTTTCTTTTAAGAAAATAAAAGTTGAATATGATTCAACCAAAAGAGTTCCTCATAATCTTTTATCCTGCAGTCTACAGGCACAGGTAGGGACTGGAGAGGTCCTGTAGGTTACTCACCAATGCCTTAATTGTATGGATCAGGAAATGAAGGCAGAGAGGTCATATGGTGGGTGGGGTAATGGCACTGCTGGAGATCAGAACTCATTCCTTGAACCTGAGCCCAGGGCTCCAATCACAGGCTTCCCACATCTCTTTGTTGATGGGCAGATAACATGCATCTTCTCCTGGAGACACCAAGGCCTTTCACATAAATATTTCCACCAGGTGAGCCCACAGTAGGTGAGTGATACATCATCAATACTGCAGTGGCTCATTCACTCCGAGCTACTCATTCACTCGTTCTACTCAATGGAAACAAATACATTGATCACAGTCGCTTAGTCTAACAAGGTCTGGCTTGATCTGCACCTACTCATGTTTAGGAGGAGCTTGAGAAGGACCATAGGCAGCCCCTGACTGTAGCCACCATACCCAAAACAATAAAAGGGCTCCATGATGGTACTCACCCATAGACTCAATACTTAAGAGGCTGAGAGTCCAAGGCCAGACTCAAAGACCGGCATGTTAGTAAGATAAATACAAAATAAAAAAGGACTGAGGGTGTAGCTCAGAGACAGAATGCCGCTGGGGTCCATCCCAAGTACCACTAACCAACTCACTAAACAGAAAGGCTTCATTTTCCAGCAAGTCTGACCTTGATCTCTTCTGCCTACCCCTCGCCTTTCTGATTTGTATCTTAGCCACAGTTCTCATTCCCAGGGACTGGGTCTCTCCCACCCTGTTGCTATGGCTACGAGCCTCACCCAAAGCATACCAACGCTGCAGGGCTCAAGATCTTTGGCCCATATCCAGGCAGATGCAGAGCCGTTGGGGGAAAATAATTCTCCTCTAGAGGTTGGTTGGAGACCACTTGGTTGACCCCTTTCTCTGCTGTCCTCTTTCAGAGTTGCCCACTTGGCTGCCCGGCTGTGAACGAGCCAGGGTTGTTAATGTCCCTCCCATGCATCAACTTCTGAGGAGCCTCTAATCCAAAACTTAAACAAAGAGCTAAATAAGGTTGTTCCCAGAGCTCCGGATACTGGCTGTTTACCAAACACTGAACATTTTACCAGTTGCCACCAGTTCCAAAACTCTAAGCTCATGAAAGTCGTGAGGAATGCTGCCCTTGAATGCCAGGCCAGGCCATTCCTCATACTACTGGGTGTCCTTTATCAACAGTTCCATCCTGTGAGATAAAATGGCTCAGAGAGAGAGAGAAAGAGAGAGAGAGAGAGAGAGAGAGAGAGAGAGAGAGAGAGAGAGAGAAAGAGAGGGGATATTCAAAGACAGAGGGAGTGGAGAAGCACATGGCCAAAGGATAGAGATGGAATCTCTTTCAAAACAAACTTTCCCATGTGTAGCAAGCACATCATAATGTGTGGTTCATCCCTAGATGGTTTATTTTGGCCCAATGGTGGAATTCACTACAATTATTTAAGAGGGGAGAGAATCAGAAAGAATCTTCCACTAAAGTCAACACTACAAACTGACATCTGCCCCTTGAGTAGTGGGAGAGGAACCTGTGCTGTCTTCTACAGGGTTCTACTTGAAATCCACAAATGGAAACCACATAAAAGAACTCAGTAGGAGCTGGGAGTAATGTTGTAACCCCAAAACTTGGGTGGCTGACACAGGAGGATCTCAGCTTCAAGGCCAGTCTTGGCAACTTAGGGAGGCCCTCGGCAACTTAGAGAGATCCTGTTTCAAAAACAAACAAACAAAAAAGGACTGGAAGCCGGGCATGGGGGTGCACGATTGTAATCCCAGTACTTGGGAGGCTGAGACAGGAAGATCATGGTTTGCAGACAGCCTCAGCTATTTAGTGAGGCTCTCTGCAACTTAGTGAGACTCTATTTTAAAATAAAGAATAAAAAATAGGGCAGGGGGTGTAGCTCGGAGGTCGAATGCCCCTGGGTTCCATGCCCAGACCCCCCAAAAAAAAGGGGCTAGAAATAAAGTTCAGCTCAGAGGTAAAAATGCCTCATGGTTCAATCTCAATTACAAAAAAAAAAAAAAAGAAAGAAAGAAATTACTTTGTAGGTAGACAGAGCCTGTCAATGTAGGATTTTTATTAGATTAGGCAGCCTCTCCATTCCTACATGGGCGCACAAAAAGACAGGGAGACCTCTGCCCCTGCCCCTGCTGGGCTATGTGTCCGCATGGTCATTGAGCTTCCCTGGGTGAGGAAGAGAAGGCAAGGAGAAGACAAGCCCGCGTGAGAATGGACTGGGGTGGGGGGCAGAGGCCATTTCTGCAGTTCCAACCACCTTCTGGTGTCAGTGGTCACAGGGTTCCATCCCAGGTTTCACTCCTGGCCCGGGGAGTATTTTACTGATGGCTGCCTCAGCTAAGGAGCTGTAAAAAAGAATGTAATACTTACTTGTTTTTTAAGTCTTAATTTAATTTTATTTCCTTGTTGTCCAACTCCATGGGGTTTACTGTGATATTTCTTTTGTTTTTTGTTTTGTTTTTTTTGCTTTGCTTTGCGGTACTGGGGTTGGAACCCATGGACATTCTACCTTTGAGCTACTCCCCCAGCCCTAATTTTTTATTCTTTATTTTGAAACAGGGTCTCACTGAGTTGCAAAGGGCCTCACTAAGTAGCTGAGGCTGGCCGCAAACCCAGATCCTCCTGCCTCGGCCTCCCAAATGCTGGGATTGCAAGTGTGCACCACCATGCCCAGCTGACTGTGATATTTCTATGCATACACACACAGCGTGTTGATCATGGCCACCCTATGTTTGTGCCCCCCCATCCTCTCATCTCACCCCCTCTCAGACACTAATAATTCCTCTTCTACCTCAGGTAAACTTTATGTACTTACTTTTTTTTTCATTAGTTTCTACATATAAAAGAGAGCATATGATACTTGTCTTTCTGTGTCTAAACTGTTTCACTTAACATGATGTCCTCCAGTTCCATTCGTTTTGCGGCAAATGACAGGAATTCATCCTTCTTTATTGCTAAATAATATTCTGTTGCATTTATTTATTTATTTATTTGCGGGTCTGGGGATGGAACCCAGGGGCATTTGACCTCCATGCCACACCCCCTGCCCTATTTTTATTCTTTATTTTGAAACCGGGTCTCACTAAGTTGCAGAGGGCCTCACTAAGTAGCTGAGGCTGTCGGCGAACCACGATCCTCCGGTTTCAGCCTCCCGAATGCTGGGATTACAAGCGTGCACCACCACGCCTGGCTTTCTGTTGCATTTATATATTGCATTTTTCTTAACCATTCATCTGTTGATGGGCACCTAGGTTGATTCCATTTCTTGAGTATTGTAAATTGTGCCCAACAAGCACGGCCCTGCAGGTGTCTCATCTGCATGATGACATCATTTGGGGTAAATACCCAGGGTTGGAATCACTGGATCCTATGGCAGTTCTACTTTTAGTTTTTTGAGAAACTTTCAGACTGTCTTCCATAGTGCCTGTCCTAATTTATATTCCCCCTAACGGTGTAAAAAGAGTACCCTTTTCTCCACATCCTCAGCAGCACTTGGCCATTTGTATTTCTAGTTGAAAAAAGTCCCTGTTCCGATCATTTTCTTTTCTTTAGCTGAGGCTGTCCACAAACCACGATCCTTCTGTCTCAGCCTCCCGAATGCTGGGCTTACAAGCATGCACCACCACGCCCGGCTCATTTTCTTATTTTTTAAAATGGATGACTTAGCCGGGCGTGGTGGTGCGCGCTTGTCATCCCTGCGCTTGGGAGGCTGAGACAGGAGGATCGCGCAGGTTCGAAGCCAGTCTCAGCTACTTAGTGAGGCTCTCAGCGACTTAGTGAGACCCTGTTTCCAAATAAAGTAGAAAATAGGTATGGGAGTGTGACCCAAAGGTAGAAAGCCTCTGCGTTTCATCCCCAGCACCACAATAAATAAATAAATAAATAAATAAATAAATAAATAAATGGATTACTTATAGTTTACTGTCAATTTCTTTTAATTCTTTATACATTCTGGATATTAACCCTCTGTCAGATGAGTAGCTAGCAAATACTTTCTCCCATTCTGAGAATGTAATATTTAGAGTTAGCCCTTGAGAGAGGAAGGTGTTTGGTTCTTCTTTAAAAGTATAGAGAAGATTGCTCTCTCCAGTGGTAGTGAATATGAGCATAAGTTAATAACTTGAGAATTGATGGAGAAGTGCCAAATGATGCCGGAGTTTTAATTTCTTTATCACTTTGTGCTCTCTTGGAGTCTTTTATACGGCTTACCATTTAAGTTCAAATGTTTTCAAAAAGACTTATGGTTTAATTTTAAAATTGAAGAATGATATTTATCTCTTGGGCTGGCAAAGACAGCATCAAAATATAAGCCTTAATGTTCAGACCCTGATGGCCAGGCCCAAGTCAACGCCACACTGTAATGGCCAACTAACTTCTTAGGGTGTGCCCTAGCAGGAAAGGGAAAAGTTCCTGGGTACTAAGGCTAAAAACACAAATATTCAAAGGGACGGTGGGTATCCTGTTTCTCAGTAGGAGATACAGCAATTGGCTAGAGAGGCAGAAATCCTAAACTTCCCTTCCCAGTCTCTCCCCGTCGGCTCTTTCCTTCCCAGCACATACACCAGTCCATTTTATTCAAAATTACTCTTAATCCGGGCGTGGTGGCGCATGCTTATAATCCCAGCGTTCTGGAGGCTGAGACAGGAGCATCGTGGTTTGAAGACAGCCTCCACTACTTAGTGAGGCCCTCCGCAATTTAGTGAGAACTTGTTTCAAAATAAAGAATAAAAAAATAGGGCTGGCAGTGTAGCTTGGAGGTAGAATTTCCCTGGGTTTCATCCCCAGACCCGCAAAAAAAAAAAAAAAAAAATGTGACTCTTGGGCTTCATGAGGGATATAGAGATGGCCAGAAGCTAAGAAGAGCCCTCAAGGAAGAAATCTAAAATACAATTAACTAGTGAGGCCTGCAAATTGGCTTCAGACATTGCTGTCACCCTGCTGAGACTCAGCACCTTTTGGAAGACAAGGACAGTCCAAGAAAACGCCTTGCACCACTGAAGCTTGTGAGTGATCTCTCCCTCCGCGGCACAGTTGGTATCTCTCCATCGCTGGCATCACATGCGCGGCTCTGCCTCACCCATGTCCCCGAGGAGCAGCTGCTCCGAGCCCCGCCCTGCAGCTGAGCAGCAAGATGAGCAGTATTTTCCACTGTGACCAGGAGACAGAGCTAAAGTTGCATGTGAGTGAATCATAAAAGCCTGAACTGGGAGAGCGATCAGGACACCAGGCACACAAAGGCCATCTCCCCATGAGAACAGGCACCGCAGGGTCCCTGCTATTTTCCCAGCAGGATGAAGGGAAACTTAAGCTTTGTTTTGTTTCGGAGTTTTGCTCTTTGGAAGGCTTACATGACACTGGCAGCTGCTGACTTCCTGAGCCTTTAAGAGAAACCCAAAGCACATCAGAACGCGATGCGGCTGTGCACAGCAAATGCGGGCTGTCGGTTTGGTTGTGGCGCTGCTGTGTCACCGCGAGTTACTTCCCCTCTCTGGAACATGGTATCGTCTCTTCGGCTCCTCCTGGGACTTAAATGAAATAATGCCCATGACAGGCAGGGCTGGCATCTGTTACATCAGATGTGCTCAAGAAATCTAAAGATATTTTCCATGGATGTTTCATCATAGTCACTCATTAAGTGTTAATTTTTTTATTTTTGCACTACTGGGAAGAGAACCCAGGGGTATTCTATCTCCAAGCTATACCCCCAGCCCTATTTCTATTCTTTATTTTGAAACAGGGTCTCACTGAGTTTCAGAGGGCCTCACTAAATAGCTGAGGCTGTCTGATGAATAGTTGAAAAATAGAGTTAGGGGGCTTAGGAGGGAGGTAAAAACACCAACCGGGTTATCAGAGACCGCTGTTTTATTAGGCCCCAACCCTAGTACCTTCTGGAGAGTCAGCCAGCCGGGGGAAAGGGACCGATGGGCCAAGCATCTAGAGAGCTGCGCATAGTCCTGACCAGCCGGCTGAGTCACGTGGTGGATCGGAGACACCGATGTTTTATAGGCATGCCGATTCTCTCGCGACATCTGTAGTCTCGCGATGTTTGGAGGCACCTGGATTCTTGTGATATCTCTGCTTCTGGCTTCTGGGGGAGGGGAGGGACCCGACTTATCATCTGCAAACTGTGATCCCCCTGTCTCAGCCTCCCAAATGCTGGGATTACAAGTGTGCGCCACCACGCCGGGCTTGATGAGTGTTAATTTTATACCTTTCCTGTTTGAGCAGAATTAGAGTCAGTTTCTGAATTTCAACTCTCACTTGAGCACCAAATACAGGTTTTCAGAGGGCCAGGTGAATCCTTTTCAGCTAGTAAGAGGCATGTATAGACAATTTCCAGCCCCGCTTCCATCACCAGCCAGATGTGCAACCGTGCACACAGTGATCACAGGCTCTCCTCCCTCATCTTGAAAATGAGGACACAGACTAGGTCTGCTGCTATCAGTTGTTTACCAGCATTGCTCCCTCTCTTCACAAGAAATCTGACCCAGAACCCCAGTAAAATAAAGAACACAGGGGAAGGACCAGCGCCTACACGACTCAGCCCCTTAGCCCACCTATTCTTAGAGGTTAAATGAAAGACACCTCCCGCTGGGCGTGGTGCCACCCTCTTATAATCCCAGCATTTGGGAGGCTGAGACCAGAGGATCACGGTTCATGGACAGCCTCAGCTACTTAGTGAGGCTGTCTGCAACTTAGTGAGACCCTGTTTCAAAATAGAGAATAAAAAAAGAGGGCAGGGATGTAGCTTGGAGGTCAAATGCCCCTGGGTTTCATCCCAGACTGGCAAAAAGAAAAAAAGAAAAAAAGAAAAAAAAGACACCTCCCAGAAACACCCTAGGGTTCCTTAGAGCACAATTAGATAACCCACACACTAGCTTCTCTCTAAATCTTCTTCTGATGGGACAGTATGTGGTCCTGAGTGCTTGCAGAGTACCTGGGGCACATTCTTTAGCTTGGCCAAATTCGCTTCAGGCTGATGTGCAGCACACATCAGGAAGAACACAGCTAAGACTGTCCTTTGTACCCAATTCCTGGAACCTGCCACCTGGGCAAAAGTCGCTTGACAGGAAGTCCTTTCTGACTGGTTTCAGCTAGATTCTCGGCGACTGTGACCCGAGATCACTGGGGCACTGGGAGTCGGGAAGGAGAGGGAAAGAATGAGAAGGGGGAAAAAAGTAATCTTATCCTCAAGCGACTGTCCCATGAGCATAAACCAATTAGAGGGAACTGTAGCAATAGGACCTGCAATAAATTAGTGTGACAATAAAGGCGAGATGCTGAGAAAGGACCTTGAACAGAGAATCAGGACACCTAATCCAGGTAGCATTAATGGCCTGACCTTGGCGGACCACACCTGTGTCTCAATCACCTCCAAGGTCGGATAAGACCCAGTAACCTCGGTGGGGCATTTTCAGCCATAAACTTCTGTGACTCTAAGAATTGCAGGCACTTAAGATCATTGATAACAGTGTCATCAACTGGCATTTCCAGCTTCTTATGTTCATTACCCTACATATTCCTCAACAGTGACATTAGTCCACCACTTTAGGGCGTGAGCAGGGCTGTTACCCAGTTTCTCCTCAGATCTCCTATGAGGAAAAGCTTTGAGCCTATAAAGTCAACATGAATAATACTGAGTAATATCCCCTAGAGGTCTTTGCACTGTGATTAAAGCAGTCCCAGCATCGGTGGGCCCGTACCAAATCCAGAAAAGGTGAATAAACTTTTACAGACTGGTAGAACTGTCTGCAAAGATTTGCTCGCTACAGTTCTATAGCTGAGCCCTGCCTTCTGAGGTCCTCAGTTTACTATTAATTACTTTTACTATCATTTTTTTTTTCACTTCCTAAACAAAATGCCCCTGGAGTCGAGGTAGGAGGAACTGACACAGAAACACAGTGAGATGCAAACAGCTAACTTAACCCGGGGTTAATGACTATGCTATTTGGGGTCACAGATGGCTCCTAGAAGATAGTGCATGTACCTAAAGAGGCAGTGTTTGTCAACACAGCATCTTGGCAGAAGGAAAATAGACTGGCTAGGCAACTGTGTGGAATGGCATTCATTCAGAATCCCATTGCAGAGTCCGATTTCCAACTCGGTCCCTTTAGTCTTCTTTAGGTGTTGAGTTCTAAGTCTTCTCAGGACTGACTAGGCAGCCTCCAGAGTTCAGTATCCATTGTTATCAAATGCACAGGACAGAGACCTGCAGGTGGGTGAGAGAAAAAGAAGGTATGCAATACGGTGCTCACCTGGTATGGACAAATTTTCCCGAACACATAAGAAGCTTTCTCCCACGAGTAACAAAGCACGCAGCTCTGAGAAGCTTTAAGAAAACAAGGATATTTTTTTTATCTCAGATGATAAGATATCCAGCAGGGAGATTAAAACCAATCGCTCAGCCGTGTCATCAGGAAACCGAGTTCCTTATAGCTCTCGGCTCTACCATGCTCAGAGCACAGGTTTGGGCCTCAGGCAGCTTATCTCGTGGTTCCAAGTCCTTTTCACAGCTCTGGTTTCACGTCTAGACCAGAGGGACCTGGTAGGTGCTAAGCCTGTGTAGCTAAGCCTTGCGCCCAGAAGGTATCTGCGCTTTGTGCCACGCTCTGCTCTTGCCGTCTCGAAAGCCTTATGATAATATATAGAACTTGTGCTTTAGAAGTGAACGTCTGTCGGATAGTGGAGTGTACGCGTGAGCAGAGGAGATGTGGGCGCCTGCCCTTCCCTTTCTCATGTGGTTTGTGACACCCCAGGAGCACAGACTTGCGAGATCCATGGGAGATCCTGTGATCCTTGGGAGATCCGGTGATCCATGGGAGATCTGGTGATCCATGGGAGATCCGGTGATCCATAGGAGCCCAGAAAGACTCACAGGAGTGCATGTGAAGTCCATGACTGGACTGTGGGGGCCCTGGAGGCCCCAAGAGGCCACACTTTTCCATCCCAATCAGAAAGTGCTCCAACGGCAAAACAATGGAGAGCTGAGAATGCACCTCATCCTATCTTTCCTTCCTGTGTCAGCCAACGCTTCTGAAAATGATGACGTTGAAGGAGAGACATAAATCATTGACCAATACACCTGAGTGAACAATTCCAGGAGAAAATCCAGTGCAGCTCCAGCCTGTAACTCCAAATGCCTTGATCCCTTGCCTAATTCTTGTCCCTTGACTTTCCCCACCCCCTTCTTCTTTTCTCAGAAACCAGCATTGAAACTACCTAAAGTGTGTCAATCATTTATTGCCCTGCAAAAGTCCATCCAGAACACATGTCATCTTCCTGGAAGCAGTCCTTATCTGCCTGCGGCTAATGATCCTCTTCTGTCCTAAGCTGTCACAGAGCAAACCTCATCAGTGTGGTGTCGGTTTTCCTAAAGTGTCTACTACCCAATGTTTTCAGTCCTCCCAAGACCATTTTGATAAGGAAATAACATTTTCTTTTGTGCGTGTGTGTGGTACTGGGGTTCCTGGAAACCCTACTACCTCTGGGCTACACTCCCAGACACCTATTTTTTATATTTTTATTTTGAAACAGGGTCTCATAAGCCAGCGCGGCTGGCTTCGAACCTGCGTGATCCTCCTGTCTCCACCTCCCAAGCGCGGGGATTACAAGCGTGCGCCACCACGCCTGGCAGGAAATAACATTTTCGACTTCCAAGATAGGAGGAAGACTTGCTTCTTTCTCCATACATCCTTTTTAATATTTAAATTGCTTACTGTGGCCAGGTATGGGGGCATACACCTGCAATCCTAGTACTTGGGAGGCTGACACAGGAGGAAGATCCCAGGTTCCAGACCAGCCTCAGCAACATAGCGAGACCTTCAGCAACCTAGTGAGAGCCTGTTTCAAAATAAGAAGGGCCAAGGGGTGTGGCTTGGAAAATAGGATGATCCTGGGTTCAATTCCTAGTACCACACACAAACAAAAAAAATGAAAACAAAGATAAAGATGCTCGTCATGTACATGGATTATTTATATAATCTTTGTAAAGATTTAATATGTATGTTTTTAAAAATCACCTAGTCTATCCAGTTCCAAAAACAAAAATAAATTTTAAAACCCATAAACCTATTTCATGGCAATTAAGATAAAAATTCAGCTTCAAGAGTTATACTAGTAACAAATATCATAAGTAAGCTGTAATTCATCCCAGAAAAATTGTAGATCTTTACAAAGAGGTACATTAAAATGTCTGAATCCAGTTCCCATTTCTTTCTTGTTTTGTTTTGTGTTTGCACTGGTGATTAAACCCAGGGGCATTCTAACCTCCTATCTACACACCCACCTAGGAGGTTTTTTATTTCTTGTTTTGAAAAAGCGTCTCACTAGGTTTCCGAGAGTCTCGCTAAATTGCTGAGGCTGGTCTGGAACCTGCGACCCTCCTATGTTAGCCTTCCAAATCCTGGGATTACAGGCATGTGCCACCACCCCTGGCTCTCTTTCTTGATAATGCAGTTGTTTCTGGATATCCTTGAGGCCTTGACTTCACAACACCCCACCCACATACCAGAATACAAAAATGCACAGATGCTCAAATCCCTTACATAAAATGGCAAATCATATTTACATATAACCTACACACATCCTCCTCCTATGGTCTTTAAACCATCTCCAGATTACTTAAAAAACCCAACACAATGAATATTCTATGTTAATAATTGTTATACTGTATCATTTGCAATGTGTCAACAAAAAAAAAATACTAAGTGCAATTTTTTTTTTGAATGTGTGTGTAGGGAGATGCTGGGGATTGAATTCGGGGGCATTCTACCTCCGAGCTACTCCCTCGAAATAGCCCTACTTTATTTTATTTTTCTATTTTGAAACAGGGTCTTGCTAAATTTCCGGGGCTAGACTCGAACCTACGATCCTCCTGCCTCAGCCTCCCAGGTATCAGGATTACCAGCCGCCGTGCCCATCTGCAGATGTTTGAATCTGCAAATGCAGAACCAGGAAGAGAGAGGGCACCCGCATCCACCGCCGCTGTTCAGCCATAGACCTCATTTTGTAAGCAGACACCGCAGAACTCCCTCTGCCCAGCTCATTCTCACAGAGCCAGCGTCTCGCCAGGACGCAGCATGGAGCTCACCCCTGGCTGGCCTTCCTGTTGCCCAGGCACCTCTTTTCCCAACGGCTGGCTCTCAAGCCCATGCAGAAGAAGAGGAGAGCATTGCCCAGGGTGTACATGCGCGGATGACATGCCCCGCAGCCCAAAGTGGAAGGGCAGAGCTGTGGTGTTTTCCTCTTCCTTATTTCTTTATATTTTACTGTGTTTCAGTAATTCTCTGAACTGACTCATGCATGGCCTCGTTCTAGCATAAACTGCTAGAGCCAGCGGAGGTCTGAGGCTGCTTGATTCCACCCTAGAGAAGAGCAATACTCCCAGAAACATCCAGCAAGTTGGCACAAGAATCAGAGCCGAAGCCCAGGGCTCCACTGAATTTCTTACTTGCTGAATGACTTGCTTTGCTGGCTCGCTAAATTCCTGTCTCTCCATACCCGACTTCCCAGAGCCACCCTTTGCTGTGTGCTCAAAGAAATTTTTTTGTCCCCAAACACGATAAGACAACACTTTTGTTTCTATTTCCACACAAAAACTTGTAACATCCCAAGGCAAAATACTGCCATAATAATCAACTTTTACCATACAGCAAACTGGATGAGTTATTTTGTTTTTTATTTTTATTTATTTATATATATTTTTGTGTGTGGTACTAGGGTTCCAGGAAGCCCTTCTACCTCTGGGCTACACTCCCAGACCTATTTTATATTTTTATTTGGAAACAGGGTCTCTTAAGCCAGCGAGGCTGGCTTAGAACCAGCGCCATCCTCCTGTCTCCGCCTCCCAAGCGCGGGGATTACAAGCATGTGCCCCCACCCCTGGTGCATTGTTTTTTATTTTAATAAAAAATTAGGGGGAGCAGGGCATGGTGGCGCACGCTTGCAATCCCAGCATTCGGGAGGCTGAGACCAGAGGATCTCTGAACATTGCCAATTGTCCCCCGAGAAGCAAGATTATCCCTGGTTAAGAACCACTGACCTAAAGGAAAGTAGATTGTTGGGATAAGAAAACACACCTTGAGGGGAAAAAAATGTTCACAGTAGGGCTTTATAGCCAAATAATATGGAAAACAGAGTTCAGAGTATTCTTCTTCCCTGGCGAGTGCTTCCACGTGACCTACCTGAGCCACCGCAGTGACCGGAGCCTCGGGAGCACACTGGAATGATGTTTGCCAGATATCTGGGCAGTCCTAATCCAGTCAAGTGACAGAGAAAATTAACCAGCACAAGACCTTTGGGATTTCCTCGAGCAGGATGTGCAGAACCTTCTTCCGTAAGGTCTGGATGGAATTTCAATCCAGTGAGCAATCTTGGGGAGTCCTTCTGGTCATCTGAGTGTCTCCAAAGCTCATCTGATTGGGTAAACGATCCAGCTGTTTGCACTGGGTGTTACTAGACGGGCAAATGCAGTTGTTGCTCGAGCCTTAAGTTTCTGAAGTAGAGTCTCTGTGTCTACAGGGGTTGGACAATGGGAAGTATTCAGGAGGTCAGCCTCTGGGCAGAGAAGGCAGGCTTACAGTCTCGCCTAAGACAGAGCGTCGCACTGCCAACGAGAAAGCGAACAGGGAAGGAAATGGCCTTTGATCCAGGCCACTGCAGTAGGGTGAGCTCCCAGGCAGGCCATCTTGTTCTTTACCGTTATAGGAAGGAGTAGACAAGCTACAGGTGGGAGGATTTCACAACTGGGATGTTTTGTAACCAGATGGAATCTACCAACTGGACAGGAAATGTCTATCTCTGTATCTAGCTAGTTTTGAGGACAGTTTAGGTAATCCTTGAAGAAATAAACAATGGTAATATGGAGGGTCTGCATTTGCTTGTCAAAGCAGGTAAATAAAAGTCATTCATAAGTCTTTGGGGGGTGTGGAGAGGCTACTCAAGATTGAATCCAGGGCCATGCTATACTTCCAAGCTATTTTTTTTTTATTTGAAACAGGGGCTCACTAAGTTGTTGAGGCTGCTTCAAACCTGCGATCCTCCTGTCTCAGCCTCCAAAATACTAGTAACACGGGCATGCGCCACCAAGCCCAGCTTGTCCAGGAGTCTTATGAGAGCCAGAAGAAGAAACAGACAGCACTTGAGAGTGGGCCTCTTAGTCTGGTCTGGCCACCATAACAAATACTATGGGTAGACACAGTGGCTTAAATTACTGTATAGTCTCAAGGTTCTGGAGACCAAAGTCCAAGTCTAAGGTGTGGGAGGGCTGGTTCCTCTCTGAGCCTCTCTTTGCTTACAGATCTTCCCTCTGAGTGTCTGGGTCCTATTATCTTTGTTGTAGAAGGACACTAGCCATATGGGATTATGGCCCACCCTAATCATCTCATTTTAATTTAAATGCCTTTGTTCTAGGAGACCTGACTCTAAATGCAGTCACATTCTGAGATACTGGGGGTTGATCTCTTCTTCAACATACACATTTGGGGGACACAGTTGGGCCTTGACACAGAATCTTAGCCACATGGGGAAGAGTGATTTTTTCTTTTTTGCAGTAAATCATGCCCCAGAACACTAAAGGATGATAGATCCCTGCCATAAAAAGGTGGAGGAGCCAGACACAGTGGCACACATCTGTAATACTAGTACTTGGGAGACTGAAACAGGAGGATCTCAAGTTGAAGGCCAGCCTCCGCATGTAGCAAGACTCTCAGTAACCTAATGAGATCCTGTTTAAAAAAAAAAAAAAAAATCAAATAGGATAGGGGGTTTAGCTCAGAGGCAGAATGGCCCTGGGTTCAATACGCACACACACAAAAATATAGGGGGACAGCCAGGCATGGTGACATATACCAGTAATCCCATCTGCTTGGGAGGCTAGAGCTGGAGGATCACAGGTTTGAGACCAGCCTGGGAAACTTACTGAGACCCTGTCTCAAAACTCAAAAAAGGGACTGGGAACATAGATCAGTGGCAGAGCACTTGCCTAGCATGTGTGAGGCCCTTGTTTAATCCCCAGTACTGTAATATGTTTATATGGAGAGGGGGGAGGGGGAGGAGGGAGGGAGAGAGACAGAAAGAGAGAGAGAGGGAGGGAGGGAGGGAAAGAGAGAGAGAACATTCTAAGCAGTTATCAGAACTGGAGAGATGGATGAGAAAGGAGATTTTTTTTTCCCCAGAAGTCTCTACCATTTTGATCCATGCATATAATACCCGACCCTTCATCCTTCACAGCACCAGCCACTGTTTTTGGTAAATTTATATTGCTGTTCAAGAAGTCTAAAGTCTGAATTATGTTCCTCTGTTTTCAGCCCTTGTGGTGAAAGACCTGGAAGCGGGGTGAGTGGGCCGCTTCCCAGGTGCCCCCCAGCGAGGCTTCTCACCCCCAGGCATGGGGGCCGGCTCCCTCCTCCCGCAGGACCACTGCTTCCTCCTCACCATCTCCCTTACAGCTGGCAGGGGTTTATGCACAGGATGCCCAGGGCCTCCTGAGCATTTTAATAAACTCGTCACGTGTGAATCGATCTAGACCTTTTTGATGATGTTTTCAAGCCGCACCACCTCTGAGAGGCTCGGGAGGCATGACTTTTCCATTCCCACATGTCTTAAGCAGGAGGGAGTTACACCTCATCTGAACTCTCCTGGGTTTGTGATAAATGTGCAAGTGTTGAAAGAGAAAGGCAAACGAGCTTTGCTTTCCCAGTGGAGGGGGAAGGTGAAGAGGGGACTCCTTGGAGGGCAGGAGGGAAAAGGGGAGGCTTCCCAGGAGCTGGTGACGAGACCCACTGGAGTCTCTCTGCAGGGTCCTGGGGCCTCAGCCTCATTAGCACATGCCCTTCCCCCAGACCCGAGCAATTCTCTCATGGCTTGAATTTCTTGCTGCATGTGGAAATTTTGGCATGTGCTAAGAAGAGACAGCAGGGGCGAGGGCAACAGGGTAGGGTGACCAAGAGCACACTGGGGCCACGCAGCCTTCCTCCATCTGGAGCTCAGGCCTCCCTTGCCACACTTCCTGCTGCTGCCCACAGGGGCCAGGCCGGGCTCCAGGGGAGGGGGTGTGTGCAAACCCCAAAGGCCTGCTGGAGACCGCCCTGGAGGGACCAAGAGGTCTGAGTGTGTTTTCCTTTGGGGCGAGGCTGCGAGGTGTGCAAAGGTGGGCAGCGCTGGCTTGCAGGAGCTCAGCCTGCACCAGGACTGGGCTGGCGCTATTCTAAAGGGGTGGGGTGGGGGCTGCGACAGCAGCAGAGTCACCGCATAGACTGGTTTTTATAGCTCTGTTTGGCTTCACAGTTGTCAAACACAGACAAGCTGGGGGGAGGATGGTGTAAGGTCCATTTGTGTGCCATTAGAGCACGCGGGCCGTCTGCCGGTAGGTTTCTGCACTCCCAGCTTTTTACACCACAACAGAAAAAAATCAGGGGTGGGGGAAATAGATTCAGTTAGAACATCAGGTTTTCTTTGTATCCGCTAAAAAATGACACTCCAGGCTCATGCCTGCCACTAAAACATGGTCTGGTCTCCTCAAATCCAAAAGAAAGCAGCAGCGACAGCAGATGGGGTGGAAAGAGTAAGGCGTGATATCCCATTGACATGCAGGGCCTCCGTCCATTCCAGGAAGGGGCCACTCCAGCCACCCCCTCGAGAAGCGCGAGGTCCCAGCCAGGACCTGGGTCAACTGTGATCTGAAATTGCTTCATGAAAGCATCTATGACACTCATCCCTTCCAAGAATGTTTTCATTAAGATTCAGCTAATCCGATGTGCTGGGTCAGCAAACAAGACCGCAACCCAGGGACCTGGACGCCAAGGGAACACTTCCTCCTGACAGCGTTGTGTTTGCATTATGGGACCTGCAGAGGGGCACATCCCGTGCAGCTGCAGGAGCTGCCTGGGTGTGGAGGCCCTCTTCAAACAGCTGCATGGCAGCAGGGAAACCTCATCTTTCTCCCACTTCTCCCTGCAGAGCAGAGCCATGGGGCTGCCTAATGGAGCAAGCTGCCGCTCCCTCCACATGCAGGGCTGATGTTCCAGCTGCAGAGAACCAAGACCTTTGCAAGATTAAGTAAAGTCCTTCTGAGTGCTCTGGAGAGACCTGTGGCAACTTCAAATCGATTCCTAGATCCTGGGCTTTGTCTAACTTAAAAAGATGTTATGAGAGGGGCCTGATGGTGCATGCCTGTAATCCCAGTACTTAGGAGGCTGAGACTGAAGGGTCACAGGTTCAAGGCCAGCTTCAACAATTTAGTGAGTCCCTCAGCAACTTAGAGAGACCCTGTTTCAAAATAAAAATAGGGTAGGGAGTATAGTTAGTTCAAAGGTAGAACACCCAGGGTTCAATCCCTAGTAATGCGTGCTCGCGCGCGCGCACACACACACACACACACACACACACACAAAGAACATTGTATACATTTCCTCAGGTAAGTAAAATAATGAGGAGAGGAGAGAGAGGGAAGAAAAGCAGTTTTTAAAAAGCCATCTCATTTATTTCTCTTTCTTTCTTTCTTTCTTTCTTTCTTCTTTTTTTGTGATACTAGGGATGGAACCCAGGGAAATGCTACCTCTGAGCTACACCCCCATTTAAGTAAAATAAAAAATGTGAAGTAAAATAAAAAATGTGAGTTCGGCGGAGTGTGAAAAACACGAGAGAAGTCCCGTACACGTGACATGTAAAGTTTTAATTGCACGGCTCTCCCGGGGATCAGGGCGAGGCACCGTGGGGCCCGCGCGCCTGTCCGAAGCTAGAGGACACGGGCTCTCCTTTTCAAGGTATGCATCTCATGAGATGGGGGGTTTACTCACAGGAATGCCCAATTCTCACAGGGGGTTCCCCCCCCTGCCCCTGCAGAGGTCATGTGACACAAAGTCACAGGAGTGCAGGACCCAACTTATCACCCCAGTCCCATTTTTTTATTCTTTATTTTGAAACAGGATCTCACTGAATTGCAAAGAGCCACACTAAGTAGTAGCTGAGGCTGTCTGTTCTCTTAGTCTATAAAGGACTTAATCTATAGTTGGGTGCTGGTGCTGTCGTCATGGGCTTTCATCTAACCCGAGGGTGCTCAAAGCTGGAAGACAGTAAGGAGGCCCGTCCAGCTTCAGGTACCAGACAAGGCATCCTCTGTCCTGGAACAATCTGCTAGCTCTCAGCTTTAAGGCACTCTATTTTCCACTTCCAAGGGCTTACACTATTGTCTGGGAGACCATCAAACCAACACCCAACACCCAGTGGGGTAAGAAAGGTCTGCCTCCCACTGACAGCATGAGAAAGAAAACTAGGGTTGTGGAGGGAGACAGCCAGGTTGCACCCACGGGTCAAAGTGCTGGGAATCCCCAAGCGCCTCTTGGTCCTCGGCAGCTGCACATCTTGCGTGAAAGCCTCGTGGTTTCTCCCCTCATCTCATTTTCCAACAGCTTCCACTGACTTTCCAACTCTTTCCGCAGCACATGCTAATAACAGAACGCGTGAAACCGGTGCGAGTTTTGTTCATTCATCCTCTGTTAAACCAACAAATGGCAGAATGCATAGAGCTGAGAAAAGCAAGCCATGTCTCCAGAGAAAACATGAACTGAGTGACCAAGTGGTCGCCTCGAGTTTGCCAACCAATAAATGTATCCATACATGTGATAGCTGTCAGCATCAGCCGAAGGACTCATGGTGGGCAGAAACCCGCACAAAGGGCCCCTTCTCCCCAGGGAAGTTACACAGGCTTGAGAAGGGCCCAGAAGTTGCAGATTCAGGAAGTGAGGGTTGAAAATCTAGAGCCTGGCACATGGGGAAAGGGTGGTTTCTGTAGGGAGTCCTCCAGAAGCCAGACCCAGGGCTGGGGAGGGAGTCTTCCAGAGAGCGAAGGTGGCACAACATTCCCGGTGGAGTGGAGCCATCTGAGGGACAGGGGAGCACAGATGGAGCTGGATGGGGGGGCGGGAAAGGAGGGCGGCAGCAACACCAGCCAAGGAGGCCAGGGTCAGGAAAGAGCAACCACACAACAGGGTGATTTCACAATGAAACGAGGAGCAAAGGCCAGCTGCTACTTACACGGATCGGTGTGTGTACAATTTATTCATTCAGTCACTCACTCCCCCGCCAGTTTCTACAAAAATGCCAAGTTCTCTGTCTTCTGGGGATAAAAAGAGCCCCAAAGGGGGGACAAAGGAGAGGGGCAACACAGCTGGTCCTTGTACTTCTAAGCTGTGGCTTGTACTCACGGCAAAGTACTTTTAATTGACTGATGAGAATAAACATTCAACAGGACATTCAGCAAACTGGCCTGGGCCGGTGTGGTGGCGCAAGCCTGTAATCCCAGTACTTGGGCTGCTGAGACAGGAGGGTCACTGGTTCAAGGTCAGCCTCAGCAGTTTAGCGAGATCCTGTTTCAAAATAAAACAGGGATTAAGAGTGTCATTTGGAGGTAGAATGGTAGAATGCCCTCGGGTTCAGCCTCTAGTACCAAAAAAAAGATAAATAAAACTTAAGAGGAAAAAAAAAACTATTTTGGGTCCTCTTGTAGTTGAGTGAGAAATTCGATCTCACTGTAAGGTTCCCCTCTGGCACTCTCTGCTTGGAAGGCCCATCCAGGGCCGGCTGAGTGTCAGCTAAAGAGTTCTTGCTGGGTTCAGCATTTCCTTTGTTTCTTGAAGCAGTCTTCAGGTTCTAACAAGTGTATGAATTTTTCCCTAAATTTTCATGAAACACAAAAAGCCACTTCTATGCCGAGGAGCTCAGTGGAGGGTGTGGTTTCTTACTTGTGGCTTGTGTCCTGTCCTTTATATTCCTCTGCTGAGCCATGTTTGAGAAAGGACGGGAAACACCTGCTACAACCAAAGGCCAAGAGGAGGTGTGAATGGTGCTGAGGACGCCCTGAGCTCAACGCAGGAGCCCTGGGCGCCAGCAACTGTCCTGCTACCAACTGGCTATTGGTGCCTTGTTTCCACCACTGTGGAAAAAATAACAATAACAATACTATTATTAGTAGAAATGACAATAACAATAATAAAAGGTATGTGTGTTAGTCAGCTTTCTATTACTGTAACAAATACCTGAGAGAATCAGCTTATAAGGAGAAAAGGTTTATTTGGCATGATAGCCAGTGTTTCCCCAGAGAAAGAGTCTCTGAGATTAGAAATGAGGGCCTCGTGGTTTCACTGTACATCCTGGAGACCACCAGCCTATGGTGCTTCAGAGGGATATCCATATCTTTCCATGTTCTCTAGAGTATCAGCATCCAGCATGAAACATGGGGGGAGACACATGACATATTTAGGTAGAGTAAGAGATCTGGGGTTTGCGTTCCTCCTCTGACTCTAATGGAAATGTGATACTGAGCAAGTTACTTGACACCACAAAGCCTCCATTTCTCCATTGGTGGAAGCAGCCCAATTTTAGAGATTTTGTTGTTGATGTTACTGGTGATTGAACCCAGGGACATTCTATTTCCAAGCTATCCCCCCGTCCCTTTAATTTTGAAACAGGGTCTTGCTAAGTTGCTGAGGCTGGCCTTGAACCTGCACTCATCTTGTCTCAAGATAAATTAATGTAAAAAGAAGAAAATTTATTTTGGCTCAGGATTTCAGAGGTTTAAATTCATGGTTTCCTGACCCCATTGCCTTTGAGCCTGTGATAAGGTAGCACAACATAGCTAGCACAGCTCCCACTACATGGCCCAAAACTGCTCGGCTCATGGGGGCTGGGAAGCAAAGAGGAAAGGGACAGAGTCCCAGTATCTCCATGGAGACACACCCAGTGACCTAACTTTCTCCCACTAGGCCCCGCCTCCTCGATGCTTCATCATCTTCCAATGGCACCATGAGCTGGGGACCAAGCCTTTAACCCAGGGGCCTTTGGGAGAGACACTTATCCTAACTGTAGCAACTTAGGATTCTAGAGGGAGCGCTAGGGATTTGAGTCTTACGCTGTCTCAAATCCCAGAAGGTGGTAGACCTAGGAAAGGCATGGCTGCTTAGTGTCTCCCATGAGCACCAAATTCCTTTTCTTTCTTTCTTTCTTTCTTTCTTTCTTTCTTTCTTTCTTTCTTTCTTTTCCTTTTTCTTTTCTTTTTTCCTTTTTGCAGTTATGGGAATTGAATCCAGGGACATTCTATCTTTTATTTATTTTTTATTTTGACAACAGGGTCTCACTGAGGACCTCACTAAATTGCAGAACTGGACTCAAATCCTTGATTCTCCCCACAAGTACTGGCATTACAGGCATTTGCCACTATGCCCAGGCATGTGTGTGTATGTGTTTGTGTGGTGCTGGGTTTTGAACCTAGGGCCTTCTCCATACTAGGCAAGCACTCTACCACTGAGCTACAACCCCAACTCTAGAGTTTCTTAAGCGACCTGCAGTCCAAAACAATAACAAGGGGATCAGTAAACCAGAGGCACTACCTTGAATGTTCCCTTTGCTTATGATCCTAGGGCCTTCCACATAACAGCAGGAGTTGGGCTAAAATACAATAGGGCTGAGAAGGACCAAGGCTGAATTTCCAACCACTTTGTAGTGGCATTTGAGATAAATAACTTGTTATGACCTACACTTCTGAAACAAAATTTCTACTGGCCACTTATCAAAAGGTGATGTCCTGGTGTGCAGCTGACACAACTATTGCAGGAATGGAGATAAGTGCTGTGTGTGAAAAGCACGTAGCAGTCACGAGACACCCAGGTTCCCATGGGGAGCAGCTCTCCTGGCCCCAGAGGGACAGTGGACGCTGCAGCCGCTGCGGCGCGGGAGGCTCTCGGGCTTCTGCATCCGTCACTCGCTGGAGCAGGATGTTCACAGTTGGGGCTGCTTCCTCTGTGGGATGGGCAGGGCGGCACCTCTGAATGCTGATGCTGCAGATTTTGCTCAGTTTATCATGGAGAAGAAAGAGGCTCAAATGCTCCCGAGGAGAGCATGGAGATTTTGACAGGATTCTGGGTCCATGCTCTGTTACACTTTGTCTGTAGAGAGGGATGAAAATGGTGTTTTTTGGGTTTTTTTGTTTTTGTTTTTTTGCTTTTTTGTGTGTGTGCTCCTATGAAAGTCGGTCACAAGGAATTTAAATGTGCTGGTCAGGGAAGACCTTAGCCTGCCTTTAGTCTCATGCTCACCAATGGAAATCTCAGGCAGCCACAGCGCAGACAGTGCAGCTTCTTATTATTTCTTTTTGTTTGTTTGTTTTTAGAAGCCACATTATGAATTTTTTTTTTAAGTCAGGCAGGCATGATGGTACAGGCCTAAAATGCTAGTACTTGGGAGATTAAGAGAGGAAGATTACAGGTTCAAAGCTGGCCTCAGCAACTTAATAAGACCCTGTTTCAAAGTAAAAAAAATAAAATAAAATTGGGCTGGGGGTTAAGCTCTGAGGTAGAATGCCCTTGGGTTCAAGCCCCACACCACACACATACACACACACACACACACACACACACACACACACACACCAAAAAAGTAACATGAATTTTTATATTTTACTTTATGGAATGTATCAAAACTGATGTCATTACCACATCTAATCAATCAGGCATAAAGAATATGAAAATATATTACTATAAAAATACCCACCAGGGATGGTGGCACACGTTTATAATCCCAGTATTTGGGAGGTTGAGACAGGAGGATCGTGGTTCGAGGACACTCTCAGCTACTTAGTGAGATCTTGTCTCAAAATAAAGAATAAAAAAATAGGGCTGGGGTTGTAGCTCAGAGGTAGAATGCCCCTGGGTTCCATCCCCAGTACTGAAAAGAAAAAAAAATACCTATGAGATATTTTACATTTGTTTGCCTTTTCACTTATTTGTTTGAAATCCAAGGTGGTACATACTTACAGCCCATCTCAATTTAGTGTAGTCACATGTTCAGTGACCATCTGTGGCTTCTGGATTACACAGAGCAGGTCTCGGCCAAGGGTCTCAATTGCAGGCAATCTCCCCCATTCAGGGTACATGTAGAAATGTCTGCAAGCTTCTTTTCTTTTTCATACTAAAGACTGAACCCAGGGGTATTTTACCTCCTAGCTACACCTCAGGCCTGTTTCAGGTTTTGTTTTTAAAAAGGGTCTGGCTAGCCGGGCATGGTGGTGCACACTTGTAATTCCTGTGCTTGGGAGGCTGAGACAAGAGGATCACACAGGTTTGAAGCCAGCCTCAGCTACTCAGTAAGGCTCTCAGCAACTTAGTGAGACCCTGTTTCCAAATAAAAATTATTAAATAAAATAGGTCTGGGAGTATAGCCCGGAGGTAGAAAGCCCCTGGGTTCCACCCCCAGTACTATCAAAAAAAAAAAAAAAAAAAAAAAAGGGTCTGGCTAGGTCCTTGAGGGCCTCAATAAGTTGCTGGTGCTGAATTTCAAATTGTGATCAGGATGTCTCAGCCTCCCCAAATCTGGGATTACAGGTGTGTACCACCATGCCCGGCAGGCATTTTTAATTGTAACAGCTGGAGGGCGTACTACTGGCAATTAGTGAGAAGAGACGAGGGATGTTGCTAAATGTTCTATAATGAACAGAAAGTCCTCAAAATAAATTATATATGCCACGATATTGACAGTTGTGCCAATATATCCCAAGATATTGACAGCACCAAGTTTGATAAGCCCTGCTTTAGATCAAACTCTCCCTAGTTCCAACCCCTGATTTTATGGTTTGAATAACTGTCCCCCAAAGGCCCATGTGTTGGTGGCTGGGCCCCTCCTATTGGAAGGTGGTGGAACCTTTAAAAGGTGGGGCCTAGTGGGAGTAAGGTAGGTCATTGTAGATGTGCCTTTATAGGGATTTGCTGGATCCTGGTCTCCTCATTTCTCCCTTTTCTGCCTTCTGGCTGCCTTGAAGTAAGGAGCCTGCTTTTCCACACACTTCCTACCATGATGAACTGCCTTGCCACAGGCCCCAAAAAGAGGGACCAATGAATCATGAACTGGAACCACCTTCCAACAGCCCAAGTTGGGACACAATTCTCCTACTCCCCTGAACACAGCTGGAACTCACAGGAACATTTCAGCAAGACTTGTTTGAAGAACAGGTTGACACTCAGCTAAGCCAGATCATCTGACTTAAAAAACACTTTTCTTTCTCAGCAATCTGCAAAAGTGTTTTTTTTTTTTAAAGTATTCAGTGTAACCCACAAAGGATTCAGGGGCTTTGCAAAGGCATGATTCCAACTGCATTTTTTTTCAATTATGTGTTTGTGGATGGAAGAAGAGTTCATTAGGAAAACCAATTTAGAGGAGGTGTGGAAATGCAGATTATTTTATCATATGGAACGTATATCTGCATGATAACTGAATGTCTGATCAAAGTATTCTGACATAATTGAGAGAGGGAGTTTTAAATTTTTTTTTGAGGTACTGGGGATGGAACCCAGGGGCATGCTACCTCTGAACTACACCCCCAGCCGTATTCTTTAGTCTTTATTTTGAAACAGGGTCTCATTGAGTTGCAAATGACCTCACGAAGTAGTAGCTGAGGCTGGCCATGAACCATAATCTTCTTGTCTCAGCCTTCCAAATGCTGGGATTACAAGCGTGGGCCTCCACACCCGGCTGATAGAGGGAGTTTTAAAATTGGAAAGGCTGTTTTCCATATGAGAAGGCCCAAGTCAGGGACTATGGACTATGCAGGAAGCTTCACTCAGATTATGCATCACTACAGAGTGGAAGCTTTATTAGAGCATGAAAACAGAGAGGGAGTGATGGGTGATGTCCCAACACGGAACAAGAACCACAGAACCTGACACAGTTCCACAAATGTGTTCAGCCAAGGTTTCTGTTGACCTCCCAAGAAGAAAAGTACTACTGTACTCACTGAGCTTGCAAAATGCTGCACGGCTAATAACAGAGCTGGAAGAATTTACACATAACTTAATAAAACGAACTCTGAAACACATGAACGAGAATCAGTAAGTTGTAGAGCCTTACAACACTGAATGTTTGTTAAATAATTCTAGCAACAGGGCTACTAATGGGGGTAGGACGCAGCCCAACTGGTCCAGTTGCTTGCATAGGATTGCTTACCTAGCATGGGTGAGGCTCTGGGTTCTAGTTCCAGCACAACTCTCAGTCTCTCTGTCTCTGTCTCTGTCTCTGTCTGTCTCTCTTATTCTCCCTCTCTCTTTCTCTGTCTCTCTCTCTCTCTCTCTCTCTCTCTCTCTCTCTTTCTCTCTCTTTCTCTCTCTCACACACACACACACACACACACACACACACACTATATCAACAAAAATTGGTCTCACAAACTGAAGGAAAGTTGAATTGAAAAAAACTTGAAGTTCAACCAACTTACAATGCCATATAAGTACTGAATAGTTTCATAAATATGAAGTTAAAATATAGATAAAACCAGTTTTAGAAAAACAGCATGGTGGTTCCTAAAAAAAAATTAAAAATGAAATTGTCACATGATCCATTAATTTCATTACTGGGTATATGCCCCCAAAGAATTAAAATCAGGGTTGCAAAGACATGTTTATACACCCTGGTTCATAGCAGAATTATTTACAATAGCCAAAGACAGAGGCTACTCAAGTGTCCACAGAGAGATGAATGGCTAAAGCCTGAGAACTTGGAAGATAAAAAGTTCTGCAGATGGATATGGTAATGGTTGTACAGCAACGTGAATGTACTCACACCATCGAACTGTACCTTTAAAAATGACAAATTTTATGTTGTATATGTGATACCACAATTAAAAAATAAAATTTCAGGAAAAGGGTGCGGCTCAGTGGTGGAATGCTTGCCTAACATGTACAAGGCTCTGAGTTCAATCCCCAGCATTGATAAAACTTCTTTTTCATAAAATATGGAGAATAATACAATTAAACTAAACTGAAATGTGAGACAAGGGCTAGTTCTGGAGAAGGCAGGCTCCTGGGTGCTAATAATAAACTACTTCTTTATCAAAGAGCTGGTTGCAGGAGCATTTTCAATATGTAGACTTTTGTTAAACTATATTAGACGTAATTAAAAGTTTGAAAAATAGCTGGAAATGTGGCTCATTTGGGAGTCTGCTAACCTAGCATGCAAGAGGTCCTGGGTTTGAGCTACAGCACAGCAAAAAAAAAAAAAAAGTTTGAAAAGTATATGAACAAAAATAAAAACCTCTTTGTATAAGAGCATCCATAAGGCTCAAAGATGACCTCAAGTCTATATCAATATATGATAGACAATTATCTTGTCACATTTGGCTCTATAAGAGCTTCTGGAGCTCCCAAGTTTATAAGGCAACTCTGAAAAGAAAAAGAAAGAAAGAAAGGAAAGAAAGAAAGAAAGAAAGAAAGAAAGAAAGAAAGAAAGAAAGAAAGAAAGAAAGAAAGAAAACCTATCTTCTAGGACTTCTTTCTCCCTGAGGTTCTCAGCCCAATCAGGCTTCATCCAACTATTTGAGTAAAAAAACAACTTGAGAGGGTGGAGATCTCAGGGTGCAGCTTTGCCGGGGATTAGGTAAATCACAGGTGCACCCTGCCCTGAACCAGCCAGCAGCTTATTCATTAATCAGGTGCTTAACGGACTGTTGCTCCAAGTTCCCCTCTTGGCCTGGCAGACTGGTGGCTTTGGACTAGTTCCCAGTTTGGGGCCCCTGCAGCTCCCCTTTTTTTATTCTTAGCCAAAACTTCTCTCTGCAGGTGTCTGGACCACAAGCCTGGGCTGTGTCCATCCATTCTGGGCTGGGTCCCTAAGCAGAATTGTTGTCCCAAGGTTTTTCTACCTTCACTCTCCACTCTGGCTCCCCACACAGTTCACAGGACTGACTTGGGTTGTCATCTGACCTGGTTTCTCCACAAGGGGTCCTAGGTCTCCTTTTGTTCTGCCTCCTCCTCTTTCTCCCAAAGCCTGCCTTTCTTTCTTTCTTTCTTTCTTTCTTTCTTTCTTTCTTTCTTTCTTTCTTTCTTTCTTTCAATTTTTTCCTACTTTAGCCCTAGATTCCTTCCTTCACCTGACTATAAGTCCAAATATATCCTAGGACTCACAGAAGCAAGTTCTCTACTTCATTACCATTTGGTCCTATGAATCCAGCCTAGAGTATTTGCCTAGCATGCACAAGTCTAGATTCAATTATCAGCACTGCAGATGGTAATAATAAGAATAAAACAAAGGAATCTCTAGATGCCCTCTGGTTATACTTTGTTTGTTTGTTTGTTTGTTTGTTTGTTTGTTTGGAGTTTGTGTGTGTGTGGTACTGGGGATTAAACACAGGAACATTCTACCTCTGAGCTGCACCCTCACCCCTATATTTACTTTGTATTTTGAAACAGTCTCACTAAGTACAAAAGCCTTGCTAAGTTGCTGATCCTCTTGTTACAAACTTGTGATCCTCTTGTCTCAGCCTCCCAAGTACTGGGCTTACAAGTGTGCCCCACCATACCCAGGTACACCCTTTTGTTTTAAACATCACACATAAGCCCAGACCCTCTATTTACCTTTGGTTTTTGTCCAAATAAAATCAAGGAGCAGATTGGGCAGCTCAGACCTAGGCGTTTGGGAAAACGCTCCTGTGTCCAGGGTCGAAATTGCCTACTGTAACATGCTGAGGAGGAAGAAAGGGGCTAGACTAAACAAAATGGAAAAAACATTCCCTAAGAGAGAAGGGGATGCTATCAAATAAATAAAAGCTTAAGGTAGAAAATATATGTATTATTTCAGGGCCAGCTCCATGCCTTTGAGGAAGCCAGCACTAAGAGCTTAGCTTTACCTTTTACCCACCAACCCCCGACATCTTGGAAGCAGGATTCCAAAAGCCCTTTTAAGCCAGGACAGGGCTCCTGCTGCCCGAGCAAGCTACTCCATCCAGTCTGGGGCTGAAGGAGCAACATCAGGCAGCCGAAGATAAATAAGGCCAAATTTGTAGGCCAGTTCTATCCAAAAAGAAGAAACTTAAAAATTTTTAAGCTTTTCTTTCAGAATACTTCAAGAGTATTAGAAAAATGAAAGGAAAAAAAAGATGTTATTCTTGAAAGTTGAATGGGGTAAGGGGTAAGAGAAGAATCATTTCCCAATGGCAGGCTTTTGCAACCAAAGATCCAAATAAACAAAAAAAAAATTAGAAATGCTTATTTTCCATTTGTACAAGGAGAATGGAGGCGGACTACTTGTTTAACCCTCCTGGATGCTGGGTTCGCTCACAATTCAATTCAGCCTCTCCACTTCCTCCATCGCCTCCCCAGGAGCGGAGGAGGGCATGGGTTTGCAACCTCCAGACAGCTCTTCCCACAGCAATGACCTCATCGGTCTCCGTGACCACCAACCCTCAATTTCAGAAAAGTTGAGGAAGGTCCGTTCTGTACTCTGTTCCACACCAAGTCCTCTACCCAAGAAGCTTCACAGTAGGAAGCACTCCAGACACGGGAGCAGTAACTGTGACGGCATTCAAGGGAGCGCTCTGCCTTTCTGTGTTTCCTGCACAGCCAAAGAACACACTCAGGGCACGATGCTTTACTTTAACCAGGTTTATGCTCACAGAGGAAACCAGGCTCCCTCTCTGAGCTTCTTCCAAGCTTGGCTTCTGGAGCCCAGGTCCCCCTGCCCAAACCCAAGTGTCCCAGAATCTCCTCCCACACCTACGAACTTTGTTCTTGGTTAAGCGCAGTGAGAGTCCCCTCTAAACAGACCTGGGCCAGTGCCAACCCATGTCTTGGGGTTCTTCAAACATTAACTGGCAGATGTTTTTTTCAAGAGGGCTGTATTTGACTTTCTAGTTGGCTGTGGAGTGGAAAGTCTGAGGGGCGTATCCACAGGCTCACCCCACCCCCACAGGCCTCTCACCCGCAGGGCAGGAAAAGGAAGCCTCTTTGTGTGACAAGCCTGCTGACAGACACCTTTTGTAAACCCTCCAGCTTTCCTCTCTGGAAGGGTGAAGAGCTGCAAGCAGGAAAAGATGCCTCCCCCAAAAAATGCTGATAGTAGGTATTTCAGGTGTCACGGTGAATCCTTGGGCTGTTTGTCAATCAGCCACCTCAGAACTGCTTGACCTTTGACATCAGTTCCCCCATTGAAGGGAAATGGCTGCTTCTTTGAGCAGCTGTTAAGAAAAAGGGCTTCTGGCTCAAGAGGAAGAACTTTATCACCGCAGGCCCTGCAGGAAAGCAGGCCTGCACTGTCCCAGCCTGGAAACCCACAGGCAGGAGCCATTAGAGGGCAGCAAGTGCCCGAGCCACAGCACTGAGCTGGCTTGGCCCGCCTTCCTCCCCCCACAATTACAGAACGTCTCCTAAAGCAGAAGCCCAGGGCTCCAGCGTCAGCAGAAAAACAAGTTAGAGAAACCCAAGGAAGTGGAAGGGAGCATCCTCACCCCTCCAGGCCCAAATGCTGCGCTGAGGAAGGTCAGGCTGCAGCCCCGCGCAGGCCAGGAAGGCCAAATGTGGAAGGTCACCTCCTGCACAGAGAACGCCCCCCCCCCCCAGCCAGGGCCCAGGACCCCTGGGAGTGCCCAGGCAGCAGGGAGCTGGGGCCGGCCCTTTGTGTCTCTATGCTCCTCCGCCCGCCCCCCCCAATGCGAGGACAAAGGGGCGCCCTGGTGCTGGGAGGACTGGGGCACAGCAGGGTTTTACTGGAGAGGAGGAAATCCGATCCCAGCAACTGGGACAGATCGCTGGTGCCCGTCTTTGAGGTGACCCAGTTCTGAGACCAGCCCCTTGGCTCTGAACACACATGTTTCACACTCCCTGCACATACCCCCCAGCCCTGCCAGCGAGGTAAGAACGGGGCATCATGCTTCCACCAGGACAAAGGGAAGCTGCCCCTGGGGGTCCCCAGACAGAAAACAGGGCACCTTCACATCCCCAGGGCTCCTGGCACACCGGCCTCAGCCCCTTCTCCCACCAGAGCTCTTCTTTCTGATCTACTAAGTTCCAGCTCCACCCAAAGGAGAGAGTTGGGCGTACTGACAGAGCACGGGGTGGTGGACGAGCCCGTGCCAGTCCGGGTCACCAGAGGCAGGGAGCAAGGGGCTTGTGCAATCTTATTATTCATTTCTTCTGGCAAGTTCCTGGGACAGCCCTGATTTATGGCACCATCTGATTGGAAGACCTTCGCGAAAGGCCTGGGCAGATTAAAGTGTCAAGCTGAAGGTGACAGGTGACCCAGCTGCAGCCTTGAGGTCTCACTGCATGCAGGAGGGCTTCTCACCTCCTCCTCCCCACCCCCAGTCTCATTTGATTTCCCCTCCCAAGATGAGACCACTGCTCAGATCTGGAAACACAGCAGGTAACCCTAAGACTTTGCGAAGACCTTTGTTAGCTCAGAGCTGCTGATCAGAGTCCTCAAGCCTGATGTCTCTGTAGGAAGTGATTCCTGTTTGTGGAGCATCATTCAGGAATGTTTCATTTTCTAATTCTGCCCACGCACCCCAGGTGCAGGCCTTCTTCTGAGCACCGTCAATCCTGCACCTTCCTTCCCTCCTGAGCATCAGACTCTGGGATTCACGTCCCTGCTCATTCCGTGCAGCAGTTTCAGTTGAAAAAAGACTTAGAAGCCTCCACGCTGAAGCACAAGCTAATTATAGATGTGGCACTCCTGCTCTAGAATAGAATTGCTTGGCGCTGAATGGGAACTTCCCTCCTAAGAGGGCTTCCTCCTTCCAGTAGCACCGGGTGAAGTACTCAGACCAAATTTCCCCCTGAGAATAGGTGAAAGGCCAGAGGGAACAGAAAGGAATTCCAAATCTTTCTGTTTTGTTAAATGTTGAGAAGTAATACTGGCTATTGATACAGGAAATAATGAAGGCCTGAGTCATTCCTCTCCCCTGGTCCAGGCATCAGAAACAAACTCACTGATGCTCTGGTTCCAAAGCCAAAGGAACACTTGTAGTTTTCATGAGATTCTCCTGTTTATCAATAAAACTATTTCACCAGCTCGAAATATATATGTGTGTATGTATATGTGTGTATAGATAGAGGGATGATAGATAGATAGTAAATATTTATAGGATGATTTTGTGGACTAGTTACATCTCAATAAAGAAGATAGTTCTGCTAGATTCTTTATCTGGCTCACTACTGTACTGATGCCATACAGAGACTACAGAAAGCCCCTTCCCTTTGTTATTTGCAGCCGTAATAAAAGAAACCATTCATCTGTACGCCAGCCCTTCGTTGTCCACATTCAGTGGCACTGGGGATTCACTTAGTTAAGTTTTTACTTCCACTCACCAAAGAGGCTTTTTCTTCACTGCTATGACACTGTACACAGTCTTAACTCCCTGAGGACAGTCTTCACCTCTTGGCCCTCCTCCTTGGAGCCAAGGGTCTGACTTGACTTCCTCAATATTTGCATAGTTATCACTTCCTTTTTCTTTCAGCTCTGTAGCCATCCCTAGTTCTTTCAACCTGGTTTCTCTTGACAAATGCAAATGGTGGCTGCTTCCCTTGTGGGTGTGGTGCCCAACCAGCCAGGCTCACTCCACCGCAGGCTCCTTCTTCAAGGAAGTCCAACACTAGATAAGCTTTGAGGGGAGGCACGGTCATAACTGCTGGTGGCTCTTTTTAACCCTACCTGTAGCTAAAACCCTAGTATCTTTCACTGCTCTCTGCCACATTTGCCCTATCCCAGACTTGCGCAATTCATCTTTCCACTCAAGTGAAGGAAATGACGTATTAAAACTCTTCCAAGATGATTTCGAATCTTGTTTCTGGCATCCTACATGCATGCTAATCTTCCGACATTGAGTAACCAACAGATTTGGTAAAGATTGACCTCTCTGATGTCATGTGGGTGACATGTGATGAAGGTGTTGGACACGCAACAAGCTTGGCCAGCAAGCCCTCCTCCCTGGAGGCCCAGCTCTGATCTTCGGACTCCTCCCCATCAGTTACCTCCCCCAAGCTGCCTCCCCCACTGCCCACTGGCCACTGTCTCTGAAGCACTTCTGCCTGGTCTAGTTGGCAGTAAGCGGCCAGGAGGAAGTGAAGGTGTCAGGGAAAGAGAGATCCATTGGGTGAGTGGAAGGGGGTTGAAAAAGAGAAGGCAAGGAACAAATTTTTTTTTTTCATTAAAAAAATTGTTAGAGAAGTGAAAACAGACATGAAGAAGAAGGGATTAAAAACAAGTCAAGCATAAATGATTGGTAAAAAGAGAGGAGGGAGAAAAATGTTAGAGGAAGTGGAGAGTAGCAAAATACCTTTTTAAATGGATAGTAGAAAAATCAATATACTAAGGATGGCAAGATGAAAACCAGGATCGATTGTCTAAAAAGGCAAAACACCAAGGAAACGAGACAGTAAAGCTCCATCAGACTGAGTTCTCCAGGCCACACCGTGGCAGAGAGATTGCCGGGTTGTCGGGTTTCATGCTTGTTACTGAACCGCTGACAGTGACTTCACTTGCTTAGATGGTAGAGCCTCGGAGGCAAGTTTGAAAAGCATTCATTACCGGACATGATGGCACACTCTTGTAATCACAGTCCTTGGTAGGCTGAGACAGGAGGATCGCAGGTTCAAGGACAGCCTCAGAAAGTAGTGAGACGCTCATCAACCTAGTGAGACCCTGTTTTTTAAAAAAACACAGGGTCTTGGGGACATAGCTCGGAGATAGAAGGCCCCTGGGCTCAATCCACAGCACCACAAAAAAAAAAAAGAAAAGAAAAGAAGAAAGAAAGAAAGAAAGAAAGAAAGAAAGAAAGAAAGAAAGAAAGAAAGAAAGAAAAAGAAAAAGAGGAAGGAAGGAAGGAAGGAAAGAAAGAAAGAAAGAAAGAAAGAAAGAAAGAAAGAAAGAAAAAAAGAAGGAAAGAAAGAAAGAAAAAAGAAAGAGTGTTCATTGACAGAAGGATTTTTTCACTTCCCCGTAATCTTTAGGCATAGGAAATATACACATCAGCTTTGCTGAGCATCCATGCCCTTCAAGGGCAAGAAGGATCTAAAGTGAGCCTTGGGGGAAAAAAAAAAGACAATGATCATCCCACTGCATTTTGAAGCTTCAGGTTTGTGATATGTAACTCAGCATAAACCTAGAATCTTTGCTCCCTGGAGACTCTGTTAACACTTGGGAAAGCCAACCTTTTGATGGATATTTGCAGGATGGACTAGAGGCTCTATGGCTCCATCGTAGGCCTCTAGAGACAGATGCCTACATATGCTGTGAACCAGCTGCTATGGCTTGAATGCGTTCCCCCAAAGATCAAGTGTTGGTAGGTATCTAGGTAGGCTTTGGGGAGGTAGTTGGGATTAGATGAAGTCATGAGAGCGGGGTCTGTATGGTGGCATTAATGGTGTTATAAAAATAGAGACCCAAACCAATGTGCTGTTCCCAAACTGACGGCCCTCCACCATGTTATGATGTAGTGGAAAAGCTTTACCAGATGTCAGTCTCCCAAACTGTGAGCTAAATACGCCTCTCTTCTTTGTAAATTACCTAGCCTGTGATATAATAGCAATAGAAACTCAACTAAGACACCAGCTCTGACCATCAGCAGCTGGTCTTGGTAGAGCTCTACATTTAGTGTCAAGAAAGAAACCACTAGTCCCACCTGCCTACTACTTTGTGTGGCGTTTGAACATATTTCTATATTGTAGTTTCTTCCTGTTGAAAACAGAAATGAATAAGATGGAAGTGGTAACATGTGAGATTTTGTGGGATGGTGATTCTCAGTGGTAATTCTGTGAGATTCTGAGTTGTTCTCTTGGAAAGCAAAGACTTTTTCTTACACATTCAACACATGCTATTTCATACCCACTGATATGTTTGCTGTCTTCTACTAGCCCCAGGTACCTGTGAATCAACCAAAATATGACAGCATATAGAACACGCAAAATGCTCATATTTCTTTAAGGCAATTCTTCCCAAACTTTTTAGTGTAGAATATTATTTTTAATAATGGAATGATGGAATATTCTAAATCTAAACAAATAGAGTTGATTGGTCCAAGGTTTCCTCCATCAGTGTCATTGGGATGGGAGAAGGAAAAGAGTATGGGAATTTGAGGAGGGGGCAAGATGGTAAGGCAAGTGAGAAAAGTACCCAGGGGCCAAATTAGCCAAGGGAAATGACATGAGCCTAGTGATCCTCTTGCCTTTCCCTCTCCCATCCCACTGCAAGCCTTTTTTTTTTTAATTAAAAATCACATTTCATTTCCTATTTTTATCCTGAGAAAAGACTTTAGGAATACTATTTTTCCTCCCAGGAATAATTCCCAGGAATTATTGAATGCCAATAATTCATCTGGTGCAGGCATCTGGTGAGGGCCTTCCTGCTGCATCACGACATGGCAGAGGACATCAGACGGGGAGACAGTGTGTTGGCCTGGGTCTCTACACACCATTAATGGCACCATGTGGACTCCATTGTGAGGAAGAGCAGGGCTGGTTGGGATTGGGAAGGCGGAGAACAGGGCTATGCTGATGGGCTACATTGCTAGAGTGCTGTTTTTCTTAATAGGCTCTATTTTGTGAGCCCTTTAAGGGTTACAGAAAAACTAAATAAAGGTACAGCAAACTCTCATATACCTCCGGCCCCTCACACACATAGTCACCCTCAGCATCAACATCCTGCATCAGGGTGGTCCATTTGTCACAGCTGATGAACCTATATAGAACATCCTTATCTCCCCAAATTTACATTAGGGTTCACACTTAGTGATGTACATTCTATGGTTTGGGACAAATATATAATGATATGCACCCACCATTATAGTGTCATATAGAGTTATTTCACTGGCCTAAAAATCCTACTCCACATATTCATCCCTCCTTCTTTTAACTCCTGGCTCAGCCTCAGATCTCTTCAAGCACCATCACACCATTCTTGTTCCAAACAATAGGCAGCCTTGCCTCTTACTAAACATGAATTGAAGAACTGGTCAGGCATGAACCTGAACTCCTTGACTTGACCAGGGCTCCTACCCACTCCTGCCTATGACTGTCCTGACCCCTTTGTGCTCTCAGCTCCTCCCATCAACATGTGTTCTCATCATCAAGATCCTCTCCAATGCTATCACCAAGACAACAACACAAACACAGTAGTACCCCCCTTATCCACAAAGTTATGTTCCAAACCCCTCAATGGATAGTACTAAACCCTGCATACTCTTATGGTTCTCCTACACATACATACTCATGGTAAAGCTTAATTTATTAATTAGGCACAGTAAGAGATTAACAACTAATGATAAAAAAGAACAATTATAATGCGTTGTAATAAAAATGCCAGCGTCACTACTCCAGTAGTCTTTATTAAAGAAAATAAGGGTTACTTGAACACAAGCACTTCAATATTTCCACAATCAATCAGATAACAGAAACATACCAAGTGAACTGGTGGGTGGGTAATGTATACAATATGGATACTCTGGACAAAGTGCAATGATGTGCATGAAATTTCATCACACGACCCCAAATGGTGTGCAGTTAAAAACTTGTGAGTTGTCTATTTCAGGAATTTTCTATTTCGTGTTTTTGGACCATTGTTAGACACAGGTAACTGAAACAGGAGGGATGGGAAACCTTGAATAAGGAGAAACTTCTGCATTCTTCTAGCTGGAACAGAAATTGTACCAACACTTTCACCAACGGGGCTGTAACTGGCCTTTATTGGCACTGGAAAGGGAAAGGGTGAGCTTGAGCTGTGAAGGCGGGGGTGGGGCAGTCATGCAGCAGGGTGGGGCTGGATTTGAAAAGTGAGCAGCTCTCTTGGTTAGTTAGTCTCTTGGCTTTTTTTCACAATCTTCTTCCACATCTCTAGAGAAAGAAACCTTCTTTTTGAAGTAAATCCCATTAAAACCTTCTCCCAAGCAAAGCAAATCCCCCTTCCCTCAACTTTATGCATTTATTCTAATTTCTGTGCACAGCCTCTCTCTCCCTCTCCCTCTCCCTCTCCCTCTCCCTCTCCCTCTCCCTCTCCCTCTCCCTCTCCCTCTCCCTCTCCCTCTCCCTCTCCCTCTCCCTCTCTCCTCTGTGTGTGTCTTTCTCTTCTCTCTTCTCTCTCTCTCTCTCTCTCTCTCTCTCTCTCTCTCTCTCTCTCTCTCTCTCTCGTTCTGTCTCTCTCCTCTCTGCCAAATTCTCTAAAAGCAGCTTCACATGCTGTCTTTACTGCCTTGCTTTGTATGTGTATGTGTGGTACTTGGAATTGGTCTCAGGGCCACTCTACCACTGAGCAACAACCCCATCCCTTTCTAAATGTTATTTTGAGTTAGGGTCTCACTCAGTTGTCAAAGCCGGTCTCAAACTTGGAATCCTTCTGCCTCAGCCTTCTGAGTCCCTAGGATCACAGGCATGTGCCACCATGCCCAGCTGTTGTCTCTCTTTTTAACCCCCTGTAGACTGGCCACACCACTTCCCTGCTAGCCAGCTCTTATGGAAGTCAACAGCTACAGTTGAATGTCTCCTTCTGATAGACACTCTCATTCTTGTCTCAGTGACCATCTTTGCTGGGTTAACTTGCCACTATTCCTTCCTGAACTGTGTTTCTCACCTGGCTTTTGTGATCCTCTTGCCCCTGCGTCTCCTCCCACTCCTGGCCCAAAAACCCTTCCTGCTTGACTGCCCCATGAGCTTGTTTCCTAAACCTATGCTGTTTCTCATTGATTTCCACTCCACACACTTGTTCTGGGCAATCTGACCTTCCACTCCCTCTGATATACCCTGCAAGTGCTTATAACCCCTAAATTTGCATTATTATCCAAGACCTCTGTAACATGTTTCAAAAAGTGAGATGCAATCCAAAAATGCAACCTACATAGTAACTTAGATATCAGGCCAACCACGCTAAGAAGGTAAAAGGACTGCAAATACCCCAGTCCCAAGCTGTGGGCTCCATTTGCTACTTTCAGAGAGGACATCTAAGGGCTTCGTGGATTCCACAGAGGATGGAGGCTTGCAGCAGGTGGAATGGAAAAGGGTCCCATCCTTGGATCAAACAGAGTAAGACCAGGGCTCCACACCAGACCACAGTAATCCCTGCTCCCAACCAACCCAGCACTCAGCTGTCCCTGGGCACCTGTTGCAGCTTCAGTCACACAAGTGTGGTATTTAACGACAGTGTGAGCTTGCATCTGTTCTCAGCCTTTCTTGGGGGAGGGAAGAGACTGAGTCATTTTATAGGAGGAAACGACTGAACTAAACATTTCCTGCTATTTAATTAAAACAAAATTTTAAAAAATGATAGCTGCATAAAATGGAAATGGAATGAAATATGATAAACATAAAAAGAATGGAAGACACACTTGTATTCATGTCAATGGGAATCACCAAAGGACACCTAGCCAATCCCCAGCATAAGCAACGATACACTGACCACCAGCTGGCTAGACATACTTCTAGAAGTGTTTCATAAAGTCAGCTATCAGAACTTAGTCATTAGAATGCACTAGAAACTAGTGTCATGCTCCAAGAAGCATGGATAGAACAAAAAGGCAATCATTTATGTAGAGTGACTAATAATCAAAAACAAGGTTATGTCCACTGTAAAAACATCAACAAGCTGGAAGAATGGCAAGGGGACAGAAAATTTGAGCCAGATGATTAAGAAAAAAAAAAAAAAAAAAAGGAGCACTTGGGAAGAATACAGCTTGTCTAGGGTTGAGATGGTAGGAGTTTTCATGCCCTGAACAGTGTGGTGGTACCCCTTCTAGCCTCTGTTAATCAGATTTCTGCTACTGTGACAAAATGCCTGAGGCAATCAACTTGAAAGGAGAAGAAGATTTATTTGGACTCAGAGTTTCAGAGGGTTCAGTTCATGGTTGCTTTGGCTCCATTGTTTTGGGGCTTGGGGCAAGGCAAAACATCTTGCTGGCAGTAACATGTAGCAGAAGAGGCTGCCCACCTCATGGAAGCCAGGAGGGAAAAACAAGAGAGAAAGGAAGGGACTGGGGTCCCAGCGTTCACTTCAGAGATATGCCCCTAGTGACTTAACTTCCTTCCAGAAGGCCACATCTCCTAAAGGTTCTACTACCTTTCAGTAGTGCTTAAGCTGGAGATGAAGTCTCCAACACATGAGCCTTTAGGGGACACCTGCAGTTGAAACCATAACATGGGCTCAGCTATAAAGATTAAGGGTAGATGCCAGCCTTAGGCAGTATAAGGAGAACAGCCCTGCATGCATTTTCACTCATGACCTAAGGCCCTTTGACACTAGGATGCAGCCATGCAAAGGTAGAAGGTGACCACAGCATCAACTGCAGGGGAAACCATGGCCTACGAATAACCTCCCTCTCTACCTTTTATCTTATCATATAATTTCTTTTTACAATCTTCCATGGTATGACTCACACATTTATATCCCAACTCTGAACTCATATATCGAACTGTCTATTTAACACATCCACATAGAATGTCTATAGTGGTTTTTAACCCACCATGCCCCAAAACACACTCTTCATAATCTCAACAAACTCAGTCCTCCTCCAGCCTGCCCTGCCTTGAGGATACCCCTAACCACTCCAGAGCCCCCCAGAAGTATCCTTCATTCTTCCTATGGTCTCACCACCACGGGAAGACTCGGAGGCTGTTTCCCATTCTGCACTTTCCTGGCTCTCATCACTACCCTCCCTTGCCTGGACTTCCACTGTAGACTCTGAAGTTGTCTCCTTGCCTCCATCCTCACCTGCACCCCATTATTAACCTCTCCAAGGCCAACAGAATAATCATCTTAAAGCCCCAACCTGATGACTTCCTGTGACACTCAAATGCATTCCAGCCTCCACGGGCTCTCTGGGGTCTGGCTTCAGCCTGCTTATTCCTTCTTCCAGCACTTGAGACTGCAGTGAAAACTCTGTATATCATAGCTCCCAAGGAGCTCTCTTGCATCTACCAACAGTTTCCAAGCAGAAACCAAGTTCCCTTTCAGGCTAAAATGGGAAAAAGTTTGGCCTATCTCCTAAGAAGGCCACTGTCTGAGCCAGCCTTGTAAAATCTCTTGCCTACTTTAAAGTTCTTGAAAAGCAATCTCGATTCCCAGCCAGACTCTCTGCCCACATGTTCCTCGCCCGCATCCCTCCAGCACCAGCCGCCTCCTCGGGGCAGCACCGCAGCTGGGCCTGCCCCTTCGGAAGCCAATGCTCCGGTGAGGGTGGTGGATTTACGGTGCGAGGTTACTGGGCACATAAATCTGGGCCTGGGGAATCAAGGGCTGTGACATTTTTACAGCCTCCTCCCCCAAGTGCCTGCATGGATATGAAGCAACTGGAGGGGAGAACATCTGGTTTTGTTTTTTATACTCACTACCACAGATCCCATCTGACAAAACCTTTGATTTTGCCAGAGTTTGGTCCCTGGCTGGATGAATGAGCAATAAAGCCTGCGCTCTGCCAGAGGGCTTGATTTTTCTCTCCTCGTGGTGTAAAGAGGCCCCCAGGAGTACAAAGTTCTCCATATCTATTGAAACAAAGTGTTTCCCACAGTCCAGACCTGGGTGGTCACCCGCCAGCTTGCCAGAAGTTAAGAAGGGACATTCCTGGGAGAGGCAGGGAGAAGCTCCAGAAGTCTCTCTTTGAACAAGGACTGTAGCAGGAGGATTTGCATGCAAAGGATGCTGGGACTTGTGGTTTCTGAGCCAGATGACCACGTGGATGGCAGGAACAGTGAAAGTCATAGTACCGGATATAATGCATGGACTCTTTCTCACCACACATCTATTTATCTATTTATTATTTATTTAAGAAAGAGTCTCATGAGCCGGGCATGGTGGTGCACACTTGTAATCCCAGCATTTGGGAGGCTGAGACAGGAGGATCTCAGTTCACAGATAGCCTCAGCTACTACTTAGTGAAGCCCTTTGCAAATAAGTGAGACCCTGTTTCAAAATAAAGAATAAAAGAGCCGGGCGTGGTGGCGCACGCTTGTAATCCCCGCGCTTGGGAGGCAGAGACAGGAGGATCGCGCAGGTTCGAGGCCAGCCGCGCTGGCGTAAGAGACCCTGTTTCAAAAATATAAAATAGGTCTGGGAGTGTAGCCCGGAGGTAGAAGGGCTTCCAGGAACCCCAGTACCACCAAAAAAAATAATAATAATAATAAAAAAATAAAAAAAATAAAGAATAAAAGATAGGGATAGGGGTGGAGCTCAGAGGTAGAATGGCCCTGGGTTCCATCCCCAGTGCCACAAAATATAAAAAAAAAATAGTCTCACTAAGTCGCTGAGGGTGTTGCTAAGTTGTCAAGGCTGTCCTTAAATCTGTGACCCCGCTGTCTCAGCCTCCCAAGTGCTGGGATTATAGGCATGTGCCATCATGTCTGGCTCATCCCTATGATCTTGAATGGGATTTAGTACGGTAATGTGTATTGTTGCTGAAGTTCTAGGGAAACACTAAGAGAACACACATTACTGCTGGACTCTCTCCCCAAAGATAAGATGCTGCCCTGGTGAGGTGCGTCCTTCTAGGTATGGATTACCTCATTTCCAACCCATGTCACTCAGAACCTCACCTCGTGACAACAGGCTTTCTTTTCATCTCCACGAGAATGCCACGCTGGAACCAGTTCAGGACCATGTGCCCTTCCTAGCCTGCCCAACCAGGAGCCAGCAGGGTGATGGGAACAATCAGGACCAAGCCCTCTGCAGAACGTCTGCTGCAGCAAGCAAAGCCGCGACCTCTCCGTCTTGCAGAGCTGCACGACTCCTTCCAGACCAGTGAGGGGAACAGCAGTCCTTCAGCCTCCGCCCTCAGATGTGCACAGACTCAAGATGCCCAGAAAGCAAGCAAACAAAATTAAATCTAAGCCTGGTGGCCCCGCGAGGACGGCCTGATCTGCTGTGTGCCGGGCTCCAGTCGATGTTATTTCCAGAGCTCCCAAAGAGCCTCAAAGTCCCTCCAGTTCAAGACTCCTGAGGCCCTCCCAGCCTATACGATAAGCTCCTCTCTACATACTGGTTTTACAGCCCCATCTTACTCCTCTCTATTCTAGTCAAGACGGCTATTTTCTAAGGTCAGTAATGGGCTCTTATTGGACACTCACTAGATGCTATGAGCTGTACCAAGCATGCACACCCATACCTCATCTAATCCTGTATCAGTCCAACTGGTATGTCTGATTACACCCACTTTTTGAGATGATGAAACTGATGCACTGAAATGAACGTCTTTATACCAACTACTGTCATCCAACCTGTAACTAAATAGGTAGTTCTGCCGGAGATAACCGTGTGTCTATGGGGAAAGTCACCATGTTAAACGCATGGTCGCCTATCCCCAAAGGCCCTTGATATTACTTGGCAGCATCAGTAAGTGCCCTCTGCCTCACTCCACCCCACCATTGAATCCTGGGGCTGCTCTCTGCCACCACCTTTCCCCAAATCACCTCATATACATCCCTGGCTTTGATGCCCAAACCCTACATTAATACACAGACCCAACACGCAACTGCCTGTTTAAAATGTTTACTTCCACTGGGCGTGGTGGCGCATACTTGTAATCCCCGCGCTTGGGAGGCAGAGACAGGAGGATGGCGCAGGTTCGAAGCCAGCATCACTGGCTTAAGAGACCATGTTCCCAAATAAAATATAAAATAGGTCTGGGAGTGTAGCCCAGAGGTAAAAGGGTTCCATCCCCAGTACCACCAAGAAAAAAAAATTTACTTCCTGTCGCATGTCCGACCACACTCTTCCTCCCACAGAGTATATTCTATCCAGGTTGCCTACCCCGGCTCAGACTAATTGCGAATGGTTGTACATTCTGCTAATATCAGCACCTCCGTGACTCTCAACTCTGTGAGCTATTTTAATTACTTTTGGGTTAGATGACAAACCTTTTCCTTTTCACCCAAGTCACAGAAAAATCTATTTTAAAACTTTCATAATGGGATATCTAAATCATATCCCTCTGTTTGACATACATTTCTTTAAAAGGTGGAGTCTAATTCCTTTGCCCCTGAATGTGAGCTAGATTTAACGGCTCTCTTCTAGCTCACAGAACATGGCTGAAGTAATGGTGTGTGTGTGTGTGTGTGTGTGTGTGTGTATGTGTGTGTGTGTGTGTGTGTGTTGCCGGAGATTGAACCTAGAGGCATTCTACCTCTGAGCTACATCCCCTTGAAGTGTCAGATCACACACCTAGGAGCCATTCATACTTTCTCAGCACACTTGACAGTAACTGGTGCATCTCCTGCTCCTGACCAGGAAAGATTGTCTTCGGGAGCAGTCCTGAGCTGGTGGGAGGCATTCCAGGAACAATTTGAATGAAAGAGATGATGGAATGAATAGAAAAAAGAAAAGATCAAAGACTGTCTGGCTTCAACAGTAATCTGGACTGAACATAAGACATTCTCTGTTGACTCCTCTCGATAAAACCAACCTTGCTGGAGACTCTAAGTTCATTTCTGGAAGCTGAAAGTCTGAAAAAGAAACTCTGTTTTGCCTTTTCTGGAAGACCAGCCAGTGGCTGATGTGACACTTTAAGGAGTGTCTGATGTCCCTTGTCCCCCACCATGGCCCTGACACCCAAGCTATCCCATCAAGGGGGCCTGACACCTGGGTGCCATATGAAACTGACATGAGCTTGGCACACTGAGATTTCAGATTCAGTGTCTGTGCAAAGAGTGTGCTCACGAGAAGCACAGATGGGTGAGTCCTCAGGAAGCCAGTCTTGGCACACTTACTTTAACCACAAAGATGTAGCTAGAACATTACTAAGTCCATGATCTTGAGATCATTTACTGATATTCTTAAAACACTTTGTAATGATTATTTATTATTTCTTTGTAACTGATGTATAATAATTGTCCATACTTATGGGATACAGTGCGATTGATGATCAAATTATAGTAATTAGCATTTTCTTCTCCTTAAATATCTATATCTCTCTGTATTTGGGAACCTTTGAACTTCTCTCTTCTCGTTCTTTATAAAATGAAAGATAAAATGTTGTAAACTACAGTTGCCCTCCTGTGCCATGGGACATTAGGTTGTATTCCTCCTCTCTAGGTGTGTTTAGTACCTGTTGTCTCTAGTCCCCTCTCCCCTTCCCTCTGCCCTCCCTGACCTCTAGTGGCCACTATTCTGCTTCCTACTGATAAGTTGGGTCCTGCACTCATGTGACTTTGTGTCACATGACCTCTGCACAAGGGGGGGGGAACACCCGCCCCCCCCAATTGGGTGTTCCCGAGAGTAAACCCCCCATCTCGCATACTTGAAAAGGAGAGCCCGCCTCCTCTAGCTTCTGACAGGCACACAGGCCCCACGATGCCACGGTGCCTCGCCCTGATCTCCGGGAGAACGGGGAGAACCGTGCAATTAAAACTCTATATGCCACGTGTACCGGACTTCTCTCGTGTTTTTCACACTCCGCCGTACCCACATATTTTTTATTTTACTCACATTATTTTTTATTTTACTTAACACCTACTCTATGAAATCACCTTTTCTTAGGTTCCACATAAAAGTGAAAAAGCATTTGCCTTCCTGTGTCTGTCTTATTTCCCTCGACATCATGTCCTTCCAGTTCCATCCACATTATTGCAAATGGCAGGATTTTGCCCTTTTTTATGGATGAATGATATTCTACTGTGCACACATACCACATTTTCCCTATCCATATATCTGTCCATGTGACTCCTAAAATAAAAGTATTTATGAGTGGGAATGCCAGATCGCCCTCTGAAAGGTCACTTAGACTGTTGGTGTCCTCACCAAGAGACTTGAAGCTTCTATGCTCAGAAAAACTCTGAACTTCTCTCTGTGGCCAACAAGGGCCCGTGGAGCAGCATGGCTGCCCAGGTTGCTGCCCGTCCTCCCTCCCTGCTCCTCCCATCACCAGGACCTCCCCTTCATTCTTGGGGGAGGTCATGTCTCCTCCAAGTTTTCTCAGGGCTCCTTCCTCCCAGCCTTCGGTCCTAGCTGGGCTGCCACTCCCAGGGACTCATTCCTATCCCATTTTCCAGAAGGAGCCCCTCCTTCCCTCTGTGTAAAATAGGTCGTGGCAAGGAATTTGGATGGGGTAAAGGAATCTCTGAAAATGATAGCTGAGAAGGTATGAGGAGCTCTCATTTCTTCATTCCAAAACACTTGTCCACTGGGCTGGGCGTGGGGGCGCAGGCAGGAGGGGTGAACTCGCCCTTCTGCCTCAGCTCTCTTTCTGCAAGGAGTGTGTATAGGGTTTGCTCCACAAAGGGGAACAAAGTTAACATTTCCTAAGTTTATTGTGACAGTTTATTCTCAAATGTTTGCCTAATTGCCTTTATCTAGCAACAAAACGAAAATAAAACAACAAAAACCCTACAAGATGCTGAGGGCTTAAATACTAGGAGCCTAAAACTCTAATGGAGGCCTTTCACCTTAAGGCAAGGGCGTGGCTTTTGCCCAGGGTGCAAAGGAGATGAGGGCAGAGTAACCTCTGGGGCCCAGAGGCCTCCCTCCCCCAGGGAACATTCTCAGCTGATCACTGGCAGCAGGGCCAGGCCATTGAAAGTGCAGGTGGTAACACTTCTGGTCAGACACCAACAGCGCCAACAGCATCTCTTACAAACCCCGGATGTTGATGGTTCATCTTTGAAGCTAGCAGTAGTTTTCAATTCACAGGATTCTTTATCTTATTAAGGACTAGTCTGATCTAATTGTAGATGTTTCTTCTTGTCTCACTGTGAATAGATGTCCCTTGATAAAATTCAAAGCTAAAGCCAGGCATAGTGGACACACCTGTAACCCTTGTATTTGAAAGGCGAGACAAAAGGATGGCAGGTTTATAGACCAGCCTCAATAACCTAGCAAAACCTTGTTTCAAAACAAAACATAAAAAAGGCCAGGGAGTATAGCTTGGAGAAGTAGAACATCCCTGGGTTCAATCCCCAGTACCATAACCCCCCCCCCACACACACAAAATTAATTGATTAAACAAATAAAATAAAAGCTAAAACATAAAGTGAGATGACAAGCTGCAATAGCTCCTGGGCTGCTCCATTCTTGGCCAGTATCAGTGATGTGTAGTAAGCAGGCTTTGCAAGAAAAGTGGAAGGGGGCCGGGCGTGGTGGTGCACGCTTGTAATCCCCGTGCTTGGGAGGCTGAGACAGGAGGATCGCATGGGTTCGAAGCCAGCCTCAGCTGCTCAATGAGGCTCTCAGCAACTTAGTGAGACCCTGTTCCAAATAAAATATATATAAAAAAGGTCTGGGAGTATAGCCCAGAAGTAGAAAGCCTCTGGGTTCCACCCCCCAGTACCACCAAAAAAAAAAAAAAGAAAGAAAAAAGAAAAGTGGAAGGGGAAAAAATAAGCAGTTACCACTTTCCCTGGTGTAAACATTCCCACTGTGGCCAATCAACTAACAGAACTTCTGAACATTAAAAAAAAAAAAAATCTGCTCACAGGAACCCACCCAAGCCAGCAACAGCTCACCAGTCCAAAAGGCCTGCCCGTAGAACCGGGTATGGTGGCTCACTCTTATAATCCCAGCATTCGGGAGGCTGAGACAGGAGGATCACAGTTCCTGGACAGCCTCAGCTATTTAGTGAGGCCTTTGCAACTCAGTGAGACCCTGTTTTAAAAATAAAAAATAGGGCTGGGGGGGGGTAGTTCCAAGGCAAAATATGCCTGGGTTCCATCCCCAGTACCACACAAAAAAAGGCCTGCCCTTTTACCCAGTTGGGGGATGTTACAGTCTGAGCTCTCGCCACAGCACCTACCTACAGAAAATAAAAACTAGCGCCTCTTCCACAAATACTGGCTGGCATTCTTTTTTTTCCCCTAGGAAAAAAATCTGAAGTAGTACAACAAAATGTGGATAAGAGTTTGCATTCATTAAAAGTCATCCATAACTACCATGAACAAAGCAGTCCATTGCATAAGAAAGACACTAATTATATGGTCTGTCTTGCTTCTTAGCATGTTGCTGAGTGTGAACGCTAGGGACAGTGTGTGTGTGTGTGTGTGTGTGTGTGTGTGTGTGTGTGTTGTATGTGTGTTTATGTGTGTGTGTGTTACTAGGGATTGAAGCCAGGGGCACTCTAACCTCTGTAACTCTGAGCTACACTCTAGCCCCTTTTTTTATTTTTTGTTTTTGAAACGGGGTCTCACTAGGTTGCTGAAAGTCTTGCTATACTTCTGAGGCTAGCCTCCAACCTGTAATCTTCCTGTCTCAGCATCCCAGAGTACAGGAATTACAGACATGTGCCGCCACGCCCGGCCTACAGAGAGTTTCTAGATGACTGGAATATTACTCCTTAATGCTTTCCTGCCCTTCAGCAGTGAAGGGTAAGAAGGTGCTGTTCTCAGGGAAGTTCAATTATCTTAATGGCTGGGTAACTGCCCTCTCCAAGAGAGCTAAGCAGTTTAAAAGCCACAACCTATCCAAAAGAGTCAGATCAAAGCCGGGGGTGAACTTGACCCACATAGGTAGCAGGCAAATCCTGTGCATTGGACGGACGCAAACAGCTTTCATCTAGACTGAGCGGGAAGGCAAAGGCCTGTGGAGCCTGACCTGGCTCCAGCTCAAAGCTCAGCCATGAACCTGGACCTGCTCCAGGTAAGCTGGAAATTTCAAGGCTAGACCAGGTCTGAGGGTGTGCAGAAAAGGAAAGATAAGACAGGCACACACCCCAGTGACGCTGACCACATTCCATTCCAGCCACGTGAGCAGGAATCAAGAGAAAAGCTTAAAGCCTTCAAAAAGAAAAAAGGCAGCAAACAGCTCTCAAGGCCAGATGCCGCCCGTGGCCCTCCAAGGGCGCTGCACCGTAGCTCCTCCTTGTCCTAGAAAAAGAAAATACACGCGAGGCCTAAGAGTTCCTCACCTGTGTGTTGCATGTGGATAAGAACAGTGATCCTCTTGTTTCAGGGACTTACTGGAACGCAAAAGCGACTGGGTGTCCCTGCAGAGCGCTTCTTCTTGGTAAGTGGGCAGCCGGGTCCCTGCAGGACGGGGTCGGGGAGGCTCCCTGGGAACCCGCGGGCACGTGCATGTACTCGTTGCAGATCACAGAGCCAGGAGGTGACAGAGGACTGTGCCCAGAGGGGAACCAGGATTCAGGAGAACAGGCCGTTGTGGAAGCTGAACAAGAACTTCTGGCAGAAAATGAACACGAGGAAAAAGATGAAAGAGGTGAAGTCACCGAGGTAGAGTGAGTTCGGAGTAGATTGAAGACGGCGCCAGAAGTTTCCTTCATTGAGGATAGAAAAGCCATCCAAGTCCTCTCCTACCGGGAGGAGTGATTAAAATTACCATGCCTGGTTCAGGATTTTTAAGTCAGTCTTATCCAGCAAACCTAAAATACCATCATCAATGGCACCATTATTTGGTATGCCGCTGAGAAAGAAACAAATTATGATCTACCATGATGATATGTTGTATTCCTATTTCCAAAATGTTAAAAGAAAAAAAAAATGTGTAACTTAGAACCTGTGAAATAGAGCAGTGGGCCTCATTATTTGGAGAGAATATTTTCTTTTTCTTTTTTTTTTCTTTTTTTTGTGGTACTGGGGGTGGAACCCAGAGGCTTTCTACCTCCAGGATATACTCCCAGACCTTTTTTTTAAATATTTTATTTGGAAACAGGGTCTCACTAAGTTGCTGAAAGCCTCACTAAGTAGCTGAGGCTGGGTTCGAACCCGTGCGATCCTCCTGTCTCAGCCTCCCAAGCACAGGGATTACAAGCATGCGCCACCACGCCCGGCTGGAGAGAATATTTTAAGAGAACATCGATATCAGCCGTGGATTGCAAGAATCGGTTGAAGGATGGCTCACTCTTTGGGGTACACTTTCATAACACTGGAAAACCATGGAGATGGTGGGGCACAGCAAAAAGATGGGGCATGACGGGGCAGCCACAGGTGTGTCCATCTCTGGGATCAGAAAGTAAAATCCACAGGGAGACCCCAGTCAGCTACTTCGGGACCTTTATAAACTTGCTCTGTATGCCTCCATTCTTCTAGGCACTGTCTTTTCTTCCAAATCACACCCATCCATAGAGAAAAAATGTACTCTGGGAACCTAGTAGATGGCTGAGCAGAATGTCAGCTAGTAAAAGGCTTGTAACTTATGATTCCCTTTCCTCGCGTGTATATTAATTCTGTTTCCTACTCCAAGTCAAGTTGACTGCTACTGGGTTAAGATTATATATATGTATGTATTTTAATATGCACATAGAACACATGTGCATATATCCATATATGCGTGTAAATACATATATTTTTTTTTAAATCTGGCAATAAATGGATAATGATATTGCTCAGCAGCCATAAACTGGGACTTGGTGCGTGAACGGCCACAGGTGGGAGGCAGGTAGCAACAAGTTAGGTGTCGCCCATGGGAAGGTGTGGCATAGCTTACCGTGCAAGCTGAAAAAAAAAGACCCTTGATGGTAAGTCTTGAAATCAACTGAAAACCAGGAGGAATGGCAGAAAGGGTGTCGTCGTGACTTTAATATCTTACCCAAAGTTTGAGTGTTGGAAACTTCATCCCCAGTGCAACTGTGTTGGGAGAGGGGTGTAATAGGAGGTGACTGGTGTCAGGAGTGTAGGAGTAGGCTGGTGTGTGTGTGGGGGGGGGAGGGCTTGTTGTAAAGGCGAGTCTGCTCCATCTTGCTATTTCGCCCTCCACCTTCCACCTTCAGATGCAGTAGATGGTCCTCATCAGATGCTGGCCTCTGAATTTTGGCCTTCCCAGTCTCCAGAACTGTAAGAAACAAATTTTTTGTCTTCATCAATTACTCAACCTCAGTATTTTGTTATAGCAGCACAAAATAGACTAAGACAATGTCTTCAGACACCGACCACGGCATAACAAACTACAGGAAATCTATCCTAGAAAGATCATCAGCCAAGCCACAAAAGGTCACTTTTCCTCTCCTCTACTTCCCCTTGTAAGGAGTATAAAATCTTTTCTATCCGGCAGCTGATCTGGGGCTGCTCTACCTCATCACTTCCCTATTTCTCTGACCCTTGTGTGGTCCCCTTCCAGAGGGTCCGCATATTCTGATGCCACAGGGATCAGCCTCCCACTGGGGCCTGGCAGACAAAGAGACCAGCTCACAAACTGTGATCCAGCCTTGAATGTACAGAATGGGAGGTCTCAGACACAGGGCCACTGTGGGAGTAGGGAATGCAGGAAATGCTTTGCCTTAGAAAATGCTCCTTCTGCCTAAAATATCCAGAAGGAATCGTTCTCAGAGGCAAAGGAGACTGCATTTGTCAGTAGAAACCTTGACACGATGCTGTATCATGAGGAGCATCCTGCCCCTTCTCGTCAAGGCTCCCTGTGCCTTGTGCCAGAGCCCTCAAAGAGACCCCTGGAAGGTTCTGCAGAAGGCCACTACTGATAAGGACAGTCGCCTGTGTCTGTTTCTCCTTTCTTGGAGGTCACTGGGTGCCAGAAATGGAAACACGAATGGCAGTTGCTGTAGTGAAAGCAGGTGGCGGGCTCTGGCCTGGAGGGGGTGGCTTGAGGGATGATTGCTATGGCCCTAGAACTGCAGGGTAGAAATAAGCATTCCCGGGGCATGTGTGGGTGTGTTTGTGTCAGCCCGTGAGTGTCAGGGGTCAGCTCACAGCTCTGAACCCCTGGGTGTCTCACACAGACTCACACATATGACAGAGATACACAGGTTCACACACACCTATAACACAGCGATACCCACACACCCTTCATACACCCTTATCTTCAGTGTTCCCAGGGCCATCCAGACAGCAAGCAATCAATACATGAGCAATGTAAGTAGCTGAGTAGTCAATGAAGGGGGAATGATTGAACAGTCAGTTGGCAAAATAGATGCATGTGTTTTTAAGTACAAGATCTAAGACTTGAAAAGAGGCCTCACAGAAGCCTCACCCCTAAAGTGTTTAAGAGGTGATAACTTAGAAGCCCAACGCAGGCAGAGAATCCTTTCAAGGATAGAAGGCCCAGGATCATTTGTTCCAGCCTCATAATCAAACAATGACCGTCTACAGATGGGAATTAGAGTCAGGCAATTTAGAAAATAAAAAGAGTAAACACTCAGAGCACTTGTTATTAAATGCCTTTGTTTACTTGATGTGTGTATATATATATATTATATATACACACACATACACTCAACACCATATACTATGTACACACCATATTATGCACACACACACACAATGCATGATGTATATAATGCAGAAAGTGTATGTTTGCATATAGTTCTCTCCAGGAAACAAGGGTATACCTAGTATATGGTATATGTCTAGTATATATAAATATATAATATAGATATGTATATACATATACATACATGTACCTATATATGCACATGTATAGTACAAATATATATGGTATATATATATATATATATATATATATATATATATAATGTATGCAGTGGCTATTTCTAGCGAACAGTATTCTGATTTAAATGAATTAAAATATTGATACTGTTAGCCGGGCGTGGTGGCGCATGCTTGTAATCCCCATGTTTGGGAGGCGGAGACAGGAGGATCACTCAGGTTCGAAGCCAGCCTCGCTGGCTTAAGAGACCCTATTTCCAAATAAAAATATAAAAATAGGTCTGGGAGTGTAGCCCAGAGGTAGAAGGGTTTCCAGGAACCTCAGTACCACCAATATATACATATACGTATACATATACATATACATATACATATACATATACATATACATATACATATACATATACATATACATACTATATACTATTAACCACTATTCTAATTTCCAACTACTTGAATTATGAAAGAATTTCCCAGGACGATGATGAAAAACATTTGAAAATCCCAGTGTCTGAGAGTTCCCTCATGCCAGCTTAACCTTAATTGCCTGAAGTAAGTCCAATTAGTGGCAAAGCAGATTTCCCCCAGTTTCGTCTAATGAAGTAAGCTTGGCAGAAGCATCTGCCCACACCAACCAGGCCGGGCTGGGGGGGGGGGAGCGGCAGATAGTGTGGCACAAAGAGTGACCCAGGGGGAGGCCTGGCCCTCCTGCCCCGAGTCCCTGGCTGGCCCCCTGCAGGGCACACCCTCATTCCTTGCTCTCCTCCTGACGTGCCACCCAACCCCAACATACTGCAACTCCCTTCTGTTTCCCATTATTCTTCTCCCAGCATCAGCTGAACTTTCTTGCATCAAGAATATGGTGTTTCTAACTGTTTGGGTGGAACGCCAACCTATCAGTAGCATTATAGAGAGAAACAACTTGATACTCTTGGTCTCTCTTCCCCATGACTTCACTTCTGTGCTGCGATTCAGGTCCCAGCCTCAGAAGGATGCAGGATGTTGGGTACATCTCAAGCCCAGCATGTGGCACCAGGACACAGACACCAGTGATACTGGTCTCACTATTGGTGTGAAGCGCATCCTGCCACAGCCGTCTCCATCTGCCTCTCAAGATCACAATAATAGATTACGAAGAAATGCCCAGAAAGTGGGGGCTCTCCTCTGGGTGAGGAAGAGAGGCACAATGCCCTGTGAGGCCGCGGGTCGTCGGAACGCTGTGAAGGAAGGTAACCATGTGGCGTGTGGGATCCCCAAGCACCTGGCTCCTCCTTAGGGGCTTGGAGAAAACATGATACGGAGACAGCTTGAAAGATCAGACTGTCAGAAAATTCTTTCTCAGGCGTTTTGACAAAGAAGAAATTCTGACAGACATCCACATGCTTCCTAAGAGCCAAATGAGGTTTGTGGCGGCTACTTTTTTTTTTTTTCTTTTCTTTGTTTAATCCCTTGCAAATTTAAGATAGGGCAGATCTTCAGAAACAACTGATAAACAGTCTAGTCCAATGAATCTTTGCTTTTCTTCAAAAACAGTTGTAGAGCTGTAAATAGACTCTGTCCTCAGGTACCCTGCCAGACGCTGGGCTGTTAGACATGACGCTGTATCTAATAACACTGGTCTCCAGAACCGCAGCAGTTCATGTATGATGATGCAGTCACTATGCTTCTGGTCTTGACTTAAAAAACGCAAAACAACAGAAATACACTTCCTCCATAAAAGAACACTTAAAAATTCTGAGTCACACTCACTGGCTTCAAAATGTTTAGGGGTCTAGGCGGGGTATAGCTCTGTGGTAGAGAGCTTCGCTAGCTTAAAATGAGGCCTTGGGTTCAATCTTTAGTACTGCAAAAAAAAAAAAAAAAAAAGTTTTGGTCCTAACTTTTCCTAAAGCAATAGCAAGTATTTTGAGTAGAGTAGACCCTTCTCTGAGGGAACACAAACAATTGGATTTTATTCCCGGCACTATTTATTCCCAAAGAGGCAGGCACATCATAACCTCATACACTGGGTGCAAAATGTCCAGGGGAGATAAACAGAAATAGAGTTGGGGGTTCCAGACACTTTTCCAAGCCCTGCCCTCTGCCCACCCCAACGTGTCTGCTATCCTGTGCTCCTGGCTCTTAGCAGCTGTGTGTGTGTGTGTGTGTGTGTGTGTGTGTGTGTGTGTGTGTTAGAAACCAGTCTTACCAGTTCCTGAGCCTCCAGCCACCTTCTCTGAATGTCTAAACACTGGTCCTTTTCCCAGAGCAGCCTGCAGGGGACTCAACTTAGTGTTCGCTGGAGTGTGACCCTGCAGTTCTGGCCAGAGGAAGGCCATGTTGCCCAGAGAAGCCACCAAATGGTCAGGCCCCACTGAGATTCCCTACATCACGCTGGAAGAGCAGGGCCGGCTGCAGCACAGACGAATTGCCTTGGGAGTCATGGGCTGTGAGCCCAGCTGGAGCGCCTGGGCTCTAGTTTTTCTCCAGGTTATTTATCTTCCTTCTGCGGCTTCAGGCTGGTCACCCTGTGAAGCTACAGTTCCCCAGTCCCCAGACTTTACGAAACTGGGAGAGATGACTGTGGACTTCCCTGATGATTCATGCTGATGTTTACAGCAGGCTCACAGAGGCACCGCAGTCTTGGAATTAGCAGACCTGGAAGGCTGCAGGAGGCCTGCTTCAGGGTTCCCTGGCATGCCTGGCATGCCCTGCCCAGGTGCAGAGCCAGCTGAGGCGGGGATGGAGAACCAGCCCTGGCCTGGGATGGAGAACCTGGCCTGGGATCCCCACAATTGAGGAAGGGAGCGCCAGCGGCAGCATGGTGAAAGTGCATGGGTAAGATGGACTTCCCAAAACAGCTCCTGCCGGATAAAAGAAAAAATACCCCAGTTCCTTCTTTTTAAATACATTGTTTCTTAATTAAAAAATAAATTTTAAAGCATAGATAAGCACAGAAATAATAAAGAACCAAGTACCCACCAATCATCTTTAACATTTTGCTTATATTTACTTAAGATCTTTTTTCTTTCTATTTTATTTTTTAATGCAATCAGTCAACCAGGCACACAGAAGATCCCTAAGGGGCTAGAAGGGCCACCAAGTATTTGAAGGGCTGCCTTAACCAATGAGCCCAGCGCAGCTTCCCCGCAGACCAGCTGGGTTCATAAGCACTGTTTGCTTCCTTGAGCCCTTAGGCATGCGTGGGCCACGGTGGCCGGTGCTCCGAGTCCAGGCTCTGCTGGTGGGATTGGCATGGTTTCCTGGGCTCCCTGCCTGGACTCAAGTCCTGCTCACAAAGGCTGCCCCTCAACATACAAATGAAGCAGCTTCAAATCCTCCAGCGAGCAGCCCCCAGCTCCATCTGAGCCCCACCTATCCACGTCTGTGTCCTAGGCACCGTGTGGCTCCAATTGCACCTCCTAAGCATTGCTATGAATCCAGGCTTTTGTGGGACATCCACTTGTGGCAGAAATAAAAGCAGTGCCCTCAACCCTGTCCTCCGTGTCAGCCTTGTATCGTGTAGCTCAAGCACCAACCACGGCCTCCAGTCCTGAGAATGTGCTGGGACGAGGCCGGCACAGGGGTGAGTGGACAGACCAAAAGAGTCCATGCACCTCAGATGTGGCAGCCTGCTGCTTTCCAGTCTGAGCCAAGTATCTGAACCCCACAAAGCCTGGCTTCCACGGCTGGGCACGGGAGGGAGGGAGAATTTTGTCCTGCAGAGCAGTGGCCACAGCGCCCCTCCAATACCTGCCCACTGATTTCACCCAATTCTGGGTCTTTTTAAAATAAGAACAGCACCCACCAAAGCAGGGTGCAGTGATATGCTTATAATTTCAATATTGGGAGGTTGAGATAGGAGGATCACAAGGTCCAGGCCAGCCTTCATAAGATCCTCAGCAACTTAATGAGACTCTGTTTCAAAATAAAAAGTAAAATAGCAGGGCGTGGTGGCGCAAGCTTGTAATCCCCAGGCTTGGGAGGCGGAGACAGGAGGATCACGCAGGTTCGAAGACAGTCTCGCTGGTTTAAGAGACTCTGTTTCCAAATAAAAAATATAAAGTAGGTCTGGAAGTGTAGCCTGGAGGCAGAAGGGTTCCATCCCCAGTACCACCAAAAAAAAAAAAAAATAAAAAAAAAATAAATAAATAAATAGTAAAATAGGACTAGGGGTATATCATAGCAGCAGAACAATCCTGTGTTCAGCTCCCAGTACAGATAGAGAGAGAGAGAGAGAGAGAGAGAGAGAGAGAGAGAGAGCAGAGTGTGTGAGCACAGAAGGGTGGGGAGCCTGCAGCTTAACAAGTAGGGTGCATTTTGCAATTCCAAGGCGCGCCCAGATCTGTAGTGAGGGGATTGGTGTTTCAGAGGGGGCAGATGGAGGAGTGGGCAGCCACATCCCTTCCTCTCTGGTGTGAGAAACACAAGCCTTGCATCTGTGTGTACAGAGCCCCCTGCCCTCCGAGATAAGAGTGCTGTGACTGCTGGCTTCCTTGGCTTTTCAGAGGAGGAAATAGACTCTGAGGCCATAAGACTGTGCTAGAAACTGAAACAGACCATGTCTCCCTGTTCCCCACGTCCTGTTTATTCACCAACACACACCCTCCACAGCGCGCACACACACACACACACACACACACACACACACACACACCAGGTAGAGGGCAGCAAGACAAAGCCCTGCCCAGCCCCTGCAGATGGATGACTGACATCCATCCATTCTGCATACATGCTTGGCTGGCCGGTGGTGTTTGAGAAAACCCCATTTTAAACCCAAAGCTTGCCATCCTAAGAGCTGACAACCAGGAAAAATGGAAATCTCCCCAACTCAGTCTCAGGTCAACACCCCATCTTCTCTTCTCTTCTCAGGATGCTGACAAGATGCGGTTCAGAGCAGGTCAGGGGAGGGTTCTGGAATCACGAGGATTCTGCACCCTCCATGGAGTGTCAGAGGGCTGGGAAGGTGTGCACATGTGCTCTTTCAGAGACCTGGGAGCTCCTCAGTTTTGAGGAGCCATGAGGGGAGGACATTAAGGTCTTCTCTCCTGCAGTGTGCTGGGCAGGGCAGCCACCAGGTCGCCAGGTCCACCTTATACAGGAAACACACTCTACAGAGGGCAGAGCTGGGACAGCGGAGGGAACACAGCTCTAGTTAGACTTCAGAAGAGACAGCCAGCCTTGCAGACAGGTCATGGATACAAGAAAGAAAGAAATGAGCACTTTTTCTTTTCTTTTTGAAACAATGAGGAGGAAGATGCCAGCTGGCCTGGGACTTTGCCCTTCAAGCCCTATTCATCCTAAAATCGACTCCTTTTGCCTTCTATGTTGCTGATTCTTAAACACTTTACATTTCTCTATCTCTCCTCCTCCTCCTCCTCCTCCTCCTCCTCCTCCTCCTCCTCCTCTCCTTCTCCATTAAAAAATCTTACAAAATTTGTTCTGAATCTTACCTTATCTGTCAAATCATATCTAACGGTAATTGCATCCAGCTCGGAGCAGGCTGACCCCTGTCTGTAGAGGGCACTGGTTGGGGCCAAAGCTTCTCCCAGCCTGTGGAGGGAAAATCAGACAGCCCCATCTTGCTACAGATATCACCACACTGTAAAATGGTGTAATATAATGATTCATAACAATTATTAACCAGGTATGGTAGTGCACGCTTGTAATCCCAGCATTTGGGAGGCTGAGACAGGAGGATCGCAGTTTGTGGACAGCCTCAGCTACTTAGTGAGGCCCTTTTGTAACTCAGTGAGACCCTGTTTCAAAAATAAAGAATAAAAAACAGGGATGGGGGTGTAGCTCAGAGGTAGAATGCCCCGAGTTCCATCCCCAGTAATGCAAAAAAAAAAAAAAAAAAAAAAAAAAAACCAGAAAAGAAAAAGATATTTTGGTCTTTGTCCCCAATTCCTGGTGCAAAACTCCCCAAAGCCTTTTGTGCTAGCTTTTGCTCTTCAGTCTAGTTCCTGATACAGAGCTCCTAAGTCCCCTGGGATCCCCTGAGTGACAGGAGCTCTTTTGTTCTAAAGAGCAACTCTTGGATGGGGGTTGGTCATGAGAAAGAGCAAGCCATGCTAGAAGCTTGGGACTTTGAGCCCCACATCTATCCTCCTCGGTCAAGGGAGAGGGGCGGGGAAGTGAGTCAGCAACTGATCATGCCTGTGTGACGAGGCCTGCATGAGAAACCCTGACCTCTGGGGTTCAGGGAGCTTCCATGTTAGTGACTGTGAACACACACACATGCCAGGAGGGTGGGCCTCGCCAGGAGAGCATGGATTCTCTGCACACCTTCTCCTGTACTCACCCTATGTCTAGAACCTGTTTTTCTTATCCAAATAAACATTGTTAAATTTAACTCATGTCAGATTTTTCTTTAACAGTTGTTTCTCTGAGAATCAAATTTAGTTGGGCATCTATATTTTTTTTATCTGCTAGTCAGGTTAGCTAGACACTTCACTGCTGGAAATTTTTTTTACTGGCCAAGAATCCTGGGAATTTTTCCAGGATGCTCTGCCATCAAACACTGTCTAAACAACATATCCAATATGGTACCCACTAGCCACTTGTAGTTACTGAGAGCTTAACATGTGGCCACTGAGGCGATAAAAGTGTAAATACACATAGGATTTCAAAGATTTGGTGGGAAAAATAGAATGTAAACTATCCCTCTAAATTTTTTTCTAATATCGATTACAAGTTAACAGTATTCTGCTTCTATTAGTTAAATAATACGTTACTGAATTATTTTTATTGTATAAAATATATGTAACAGCCAGGCGTGGTGGCGCATACTTGTAATCCCAGTATTCAGGAGGCTGAGACAGGAGGATCGCAGTTCCTGGACAGCCCCAGCTACTTAGTGAGGTCCTTTGCAACTCTGTGAGACCCTGTTTCAAATAAAGAATAAAAAAAATAGGGCTGGGGGTGTAGCTCGGAGGTAGAATGCCCCTGGGTTCTATCCCCAGTATCGCAAACAAATAAATAAATAACATAAAAATAAAGTATATGTAACAAAATTTACCATCCATCCCAGCCTGTTTTTAATATCCAGATGATTATTAAATATGTCACATCGTTGTACCACAGTCACCACCATCCACCTCCAAGGTTTCTCCATCTTCTAAGATGGACCTTGTACTCATTAAGCAAGGATTCTTCATTCCCCTCCCTTGCCTCTGGCAACTATTCTTTCTGTCTCTATGAATCTGACTCTTCCAGCCGCCTCACATAACTGAAACATGAAGCATTTGTCCTCTTGTGACTGGCTTATTTCGCCTGGCATATGTCCTCAAGGTTCATTCAAGTTGGAGCCTATGCCAAAATTTCCTTCCTTGCTAAGGCTAAATAAAAGATTTTGACCATATTCCATTAAAGTATTAAGAGCATATTTTGTTTCTCTGTTAAGGCTGAATAATGACCTGGTGTGTGTATGGGCCACACATTTTGCTTACCTGTTGTTAGGCTCATGGGTTCCCTCCATCTTTTCATTGCCGTGTATCATGCTCCATGAAGATGAGTATACAGATAGCTGTTTGAGTTTCCGCTCTTACTTCTTTAGGGTACAAAACCAGAAGTGGAATTAGTGGATCACTTGATAATTCAATTTTTAATATTTTGGGAAACTACAATACTCTTCCACAACAACTGTACCATTTTACATTCTCACCTCAATCCAATTAATTTTTCTACACTCTTATCAACATTTACTTTCTGTTTTATATATATATATATATATATATATATGTATGTATTTGTGTGTGTGGTATTGAAGATCGAATCCAGGGACATTCTACCTCCTAGCTGTACTTCTAGCCCTATTTTATTTGTATTTTGAAACAAGGTCTCACTAGGTTGATGAAAGTCTCACTATTTGCTGAGGCTGTCCTCGAACCTGAATTCCTCCTGTCTCAGCCTCCTAAGTCCTGGGATTACAGACATGTGCCACTTGGCTTCTGTTATATTTTAATTCTTTTGCAGTAGTTGCCCTATTGGATTTGAGTTAGTATTGTATTGTGGCTTTGATTTGCATCTTTTCATACGCTTGTTGGGCATTTTTATATCTTCTATGGATAATGACTTGTTTCTTTTTATTCTTTGATGTGGCTTCTAGAAAATTTAAGTTATGTATGTGGCTCACATTTTATTTCTACTGGGGGCAGCTCTAGTTTAGAGTGAATAAAGGTACAATTACTATCATGTCCATTTTTTAAATTTCTAGCATAATTATTTTTTTTTAATTTCTCTCTTTTCTTTTTCCTGTGGAGGCAGCATCAGTGGTCCAGATTTTCTTCCTTGTATTATACCAAAGACCTCCCAAGTCATGGCCACCCGACTTGGGCAGGTCCAGGTTCGCAATTACAGTAGGCTTTCACACTCCACAGCCCTCCACTTAATTTAAAGGAAAAGGAGGAGGGGGAGGGAGGAAGAAGTGGAGAGAAACAGGGAGGAAAGGCAAAGGAGATGAGAAAGAAAAAATTTTGTGATGGAGGAAAGAAAACTGTGCTAAGGCTTGTCATTTCTTCTTTCTAATTAAGAGGCATAAACTGGGGTGTATTTATTTCGAGTCACCTCCTCATGCCATTTTGGCATGGGGCTGTATTTCTATTTTCTGTATTTCTATATTTCTAATAAACTTCTTTAATTCTTCAAAAAAAGAGGCATAAACTGTGTGTGTGTGTGTGTGTGTGTGTGTGTGTGTGTATGTGTTTACAAGGGGTTGAATCCATGAGCATTCTACCTCTGAGCTATACCCCCAACCCTATTTTACTTTTTATTTTGAAACAGGGTCTTGCTAGGTGGCTGAAGCGGGCCTTGAACCTGCAATCCTCCTACCTCAGCCTCCTGAGCACCGGGATTACAGGTGTGTACCACCACACCCGGCAGATGGTACACATTGCTTTTAGCAGCTGAATTTATGGACATGGATGCCTCCTTTCTTAGGTACTGGCCAATAGGACCCAGCTGGGAGACGAATAAACTTAGAGCATGCCAGCTGTGGGCAATAGCTATTAACATGGTCTGAAAGGAAAACGACGGCAACATTCAAAGGCCAACCACCAAAAAAGATGATGCAAAAATTGGGAAGAAATTTTTTTAAATAGGACCTGATTGCCTATTATGAAAAGATAATACTGGGTAGAAGATATTTAAATGTATTAGAGGAACTGCTCTGTATTTTATACAACAGCTCTAAAGAGCTTCTGTGCAAAAGAGAGCTTGTAGATGTGCTCTTTGCTATCAAGATTTATATCAATATACAGGATCAATACCTTAAAAATAAGAGCGGCTCATACCTTGATAATTCATTTTTAACCCAAAGCTTGAGGGAATCATCTAATCTCCTTCATGCCAGTTTCTTCACTTGAAGAACTAATTAAAAGATAAATTTTGGCCGGGCATGGTGGCGCAGACTTGTAATCCCCACACTTGGGAGGCAGAGACAGGAGGATCGTGCAGTTTCGAAGCCAGCCACGCTAGCTTAAGAGACCCTGTTTCCAAATTTAAAAAGTATAAAAATGGGTCTGGGAGTGTAGCCCGGAGGTAGAAGGGTTTTCAGGAACCCCAGAGGGGGAAAAAAAGATAAATTTTGTATGATTTGGGGGGTTGTTATAAGAATCTACTGAAAAAAATAGATGTTTGTAACTCTTCACAAAGTTAAGGATAGCACTAAAACGATTGTTACAGAGGTGCAGTCCTCCCATAGGACCTGCAGGAGACGGTTCAAGGGCCCACCACAGACAGAAAATCTGAAGATACTCAAGCCCCTTGTATAAAGAGCACAACATTTTCATATACCATCCTCACATTCTCTCTGCACTTCAAATCATCTTCGCATTGCATAAGACACCTCGTGCAGTACAAATGCTAAGTAAATCGTTGTTTTACCATATTGTTTAGGAAATAATGACAAGAAAGAAGCCTGTCTGTGTTCAGTACAGACTGTAAATATAGCTCACTCTACTAGACGTCATATCAGAGGGACTAAGAAAACCTTGGCTTCCATAGAAAGAAATGAGAACCTCTACTGCAGTGTTCAAGACAGAAACATCATAGACTCTCTACCCATTTCCCCACCTTACTTGGACCACCCTTTTAGGAGGTTTACAAGGAGGTTGCAGTGCAATGTACATCACGCCATTTATACTTAATGTACAAACACTTTTCTTTAAAGCAACCTGGATGAAGGTGGGAGAGAGTTAACCAAAGAAAATAAAAAATACTGGAACCTCTGCTATTATATGCAGAAAGTTTTCTGGGAGTAGCAAATTCCAGGAGAGGAAACAATATAACAGTGTGTGTGTGTGTGTGTGTGTGTGTGTGTGTGTGTGTGTGTAATTGTGACACTCTGGGGTGCTGTGTATTTTAGGATGGCCTTTCTCCATCCATCCTTCCTCCCCCAAAAGGAAACAGCATCACCGCAAGCAAGCAGCACAGGTCTCAGACAGCTCACACCTCTGCTCCAGTCTGGCCCGAATCACCAACCCAAGGAGGACCCAAGGGCCCTTTCCTCTGGCACCGGCAGCACCTCGGGCCTGTGGCAGGTGTGGCAGCGACACAGGTTGTTTGTGTTTCAGGGTCAGGTTGGCACATTTCTAGCCTAGGGCTCTGGGTAAATGTTTAGATTTCATTCTCAGTCGTCTGGTGTTCTGTTCTTCCCCACCAAAGGCAGGCCCCTGCATGCTGCCTCCCACGCCTAGTCTCCTCCCCTGCGCTGGTGGGAACTCAAGAAGGGAGGGGAGAGGAGAAGGGGGGCGAGTGGAGACTCCAACTCTTCCCAAGGGCCACTTCTCAGGCACATCCTATTCCTCCTGTTCTCTCTCTTTTCTGAGGGCTTGCCTAGCCCAGGCACTGGGAATCTGGCTTGTTTACACAGCTCATTATTCTCTCTGTGCAGTTGCTATAGCAACCACCAGGGGTCAGTTTATAGAAGGCGAGGAAGTTCACTTTGGGGGAGTTAGCTTTCCAGCTCCTGTGCAAAACACAACAGAAAACAAAAGCCCAGATACCCATGGAGGAAACACATTGAAAAGCTTCCTATGAGTGTGGACATGGTTCGGGGCATGAAACGTCACTCACTGATGCTGTTTCTTTCTTGCTGAAAGGACCACTGCAGAAAGTCTGACGGAAGAGGAAGATCTTACCACTGAATTTTGCAGATTTTCTCTCTCCTCCTGCTTCTCGGCATTGTCTTAATGGCTTGAAGGCGTTTGTTACTAGAGATAACAAGGATGAGTACCAGGGCCCATTTCAAGCAATTACTTTCGTTACATATTACTGAAAATCGGAGAGATCTTTACAAAGGTTGCTCTTATCTTCCTCATGGGGAGAAGGGCAGCAAACCATTGCAAAAACAAGCCAAACCAAAACCCATGGAGCCCCTCTCCTTCTGCAGAGCATTCTGGGAAAATTCCCAGGATGCCCGGCCAGTGAAAGAATTTCTAGGAGTAAACTGCCTAACTAATCTGACTAGCAAATAAAAAATATAGATGCCAACTAAATTTGAATCTCAGAGGAACAACTATTAAAGAAAATCCGGAATGAGTTAAATTTAACAAAGTTTATATGGACAAGAAAATGGTTCTAGAAACAGGCAGTATCCTGGAGAGAAGTAGGTTCAGTATGCCCCCATCCCACCACCTGTGAGGGATATGTTTATAGTCAGTGAAAAGAAAGTAATAAACAGAAGCAATATGATTGGCTGGAGTCAGCATTTTCCTTAAATGGTCATGTTGAGGCAGCTCTCAACCTTTATTGGTTGGAAGTCTAGCTGCTATGATTGGCTAGGACTAACTCATAGGTTAGGTTACAACTTGCTTAGGTATCAAGCTAGGTTTCAGTTTACCTCCATAGAGGCCACTTTGGGCCAAATTGTATCACTCGAGTAAGGAGACAGATTTAGGCCAAACTTATCAATTTAACCCAGTAAGTTTTAACACAAGTAAATTTTTGTGTAGCCCACAGAATATTTGGGAAATACAGACAATAAGTCTATCTAATTTAATCCACCCTTATTCTCTTTTCTTCACTACCATCCTACCATCATGTCAGCAAAAATATAAAAGACGACTTCTCTCTTAGAGCAAATAAAGTACCAGATTATCATTTAGGGTGGTCTAATACTTAGACTACTCTACTGATCATGAAAAAAGAAATAAAAGGATGTGATCATACTCCAGAAGCAAGTTAACCCAGCCACAGATTAAGAGTTTACTGATCTCTCCTCAGATCTGAACACTAGGATAGCTACTTGATTGATAAAGAGGAGAAAATTCAGTACTGCGTTTTGTGAGGTATGGACTCATACTTTTTCACTAATCATAAAAAAATCAGCTTTTTAAGGATAATAATTTTTATTCCTTTGAGAGGATAAACACTGTGTATGGGGGAGTTAAGAAATAAATAGCATTCATTTCTGAGCGTTATATTGAAGAAGTTTGAGTGGAACTCAAAGCCCAAATACACACACACACACTCATTTGCTGGGGAAAAATGACATCTGCACTTATCTAAGTCACACCATTGCTGGGCACGGTGGTACACAACTGCAATCCTAGTACTAGGGAGGCTGAGACAGGAAGATCGCAGGTTCGAGGACAGATTTAACAAATACTGAGACTCTCATCAACCCAGTGAGACCCCGTTTCAAATAAAAATAAAATAGGTCTTGGGATGTAGCTTGGAGGTAGAAGGCCTCTGGGTTCAATCCCCAGGACCACTGAAACAAAAAAGCACACTGTTCCCAGCATGCCTTTTGTTAAGATGTTGCTACTGCTTCTCCTAGAAGGTTGGCTGGGTTTTGCTGAGATTTGTAGACTATCTAGAGAGCCTAGACTACTGGTTGAAATGCTATAACTTGTGATGGTTTATATCTGCTTTGACCCTAAATCCACAAACCTAAAACTTAAGGCAGAGAAACCAAGAGGAAGGTTGGAGGTGTAGCTCAGGGGCAGAGCACATGCTTAGCATGTGCGAAATCCTGGGTTCAATCCCCAGCACTGCAACATAAAATAAATCAAGAACTTAAATAACTTAAAATAAATCAAGAACTTAAATAAAACAGAGTGAATAGCAGTAATAATAGATTCAGCCAGGCCCCTGCCAACTCAGACTGCAGGGTTCCCACAGCTCTCCTCCAAAACGGGTAATTAAAAGAAACTGTCAAGATAAACATCACATACAATAAAATCTTCTCACCTGATACTGACCCTAAAAATGTCAGTACAGTCTCCCCCAAGACAGAAAAAGGGGCTATTGCCTTAGAAGCTAAGACTTCAAGTCTGGAGCTGTGCGATCTAATTGTGTCACTTTTCCTTCTGAATGTGACCCTGCAAAGGTCTGCGGGCAGCTCTGTGACTTAGTTTCCCAGCTGGCAATATGCAGGTACTGAATCAGTAGTATAGGTGTTCCTTGCCTAACTGAAGAGGTATTGTAAAGGTATCTATAAATCACTCTAAGCTCTTCAGACAAAAGGCGGGAAGTATGAAATGCAGTTATTTGTGCTTTTTACTTTTTAAACAAGCAGCTTGGTGTAGGAGTTGGAATCTGTTTAGTTTAGTTTGGTCTAAAGCACCCTGAAAGGACTTCGTTTTTAAAATCCTATTTTCATTTATTAAAAAAACAAACAGTTGTTCTTTTCTTTTTTCACCTCCTTAATCATTTGTTAATAAACCTATATCTGAAGCCCAAGCTGTCAGACAGTGTCTATTTAACACCATTCAACAGCTGTTAAATGGGATAATCACCTGTTTATCCCCATGTCACTAATTCAAATGCTAATTGCAGTCCAGACTCAGGCTTATTCTCCTACTCAAGCCAGACCTGGTTTGCAGCACTCAGAAAGGATGCTACGGTACCATGGGCCTCTATTGACACATTTCCAGAGGCAGAAACAAAGCAGGAAAACACATATGTACAGAGAGAGAGAGAGAGGAGGGGGGGGGAATGATCGAAGAGGTTGCTTATAACTAAAAAAATATAAATTACCTAAATGTCACATTTAGGTGAAATAAGCCAAAGCAAACAACCATGGAATATTGTCTTATGCATCAAAATGATGTTTGTGAGTATGATTAAATAACATATAAAATACCTTGTTATGTTGAGTGGGAAAAGTAGCATACAAAACCATTACATTGACACAAATGTGGAGAAATATTTTGTATATAAAATGATGAAAATGGATTGGGGATGTAGCTCAATGACCGTTTTCTTAGCATGTGTGAGGGCCTAGGTTTGATCCCCAGCAGTGCATACACACATGCGTGCATATGCATACACACACAAATGAAGATTGTATGATAGTCTTGAAACTAAAAAAAAAAAAAAAAATCAACCAATATTTAAAGTATTAACTAAAAACAAATGTAGTCCTAGGGGATGAGGATCTGTGATAAGTGTCTGTTTTCATGGAGTTTGCATTCTGGAGGAGAAAGACAAAATACAAAGAAAGAACTCAAACATTCTGGCATGGCGAAACACCCATGCAACGTAACCCCCGTACTGAGGCTGAGAAAAAAGGATCACAGTTTCGAGACCAACCTCAGCAACTTACCGAGACCCTGTTTCAAAAATAAAACAAAATAAAAAGGGCTGGGGGTGTAGTTCAGGGGTAGAATGCTCCTGGGCTCAATTTCCAACATTGCAAAAAGAAAAGAAAAAAGCTTACATAACTCCTGTCCTTTTGGCCTCAATAACTGACTTCCTGTAGTTCTGTTTATTGAGCTGAGAATGACTGATGGAGGAATAGGTTCATGGTAGAAAGCTGAGGGTTGTATTTTGGCCATTTTACATTCAAAATGCCTATTAGGTATCCCGACGAGGGTGTCCAGGAAGGAGCTCCGGAGTCTAGATCTCAGGGAAAAGTCGGGGCTGGAAATTATCTCAGGAGTGAGTTGCATGTGGACAGTTGTCTTCACCTATTTGGTGCTTCTGTGACAGAACACCTGAGATGGGGCTATCAATAAAGCACAGAGATGTACTTCTTACAGCTCTGGAGGCCGGAAGCCCAAGATCAAGGGCACCACACCTGATGAAGGTCTTCATGCTGCACCATCCCATGGTAGAAGGCAGAAGGGCAAGAAAACCAAGACAGCAAGAAGAGGCCAAATGTGCGCTCATAGCACTCTATGGTAAGGACACTGATCCATGCCCTCACAACCTAATCACCTCTAACGCCCCCCACCCCATCAACACAGGCACTAGGGATTCGTTTCTGCACATGTCCCTGGAGAGGAACAGAGTAACGGGAAAGACCTGGAGTTGTGCCAACTGGGTCAAGGCAAGACTGTTTTAGGAAATGATTTTAGAGCATGGCTACTATAGTTTGGATCTTGTGTATCTCTCAAAGCCCTCATGTGTTCAGGCTTGGTTCTCAGGGTAGTGCTATTGGAAGATAGTAGACCCTTTAAAAGGTGGAGCCTAATGGGAGGCAGTTAGGTCATTGGATCGAGCCCCTGAGTGGGATATCAGGCCCTAGCTCCTTCCCTCTCTCTTTGCTTCCTGGATGCCATGGGGTGGGCAGCTTCCTCTGCCATGCACTTCTGCCAAGATGTGCTGCCTTACCAACAGGCCCCAAGGCAGCAGGGCCCACTGGCCATAGACAGAACCTCCCAAACTCTGAGCCCAAAGAAATCTTTTCCCCTATAAGTTGATTATTTCTGGTATTTGTTATAATAGTGGAAAGCTGACTAACACAAATTTTAATACTGGTAAGAATGGCCTAGTAGAAACGGATTTTTTTTTCTTAAAAAAAAAAAGAATGGAAGTAATATAGGTAACAAAAGCAAGAAGGAGTGGGATCTACAGAAGGTGTGCTCTGACTTTCCATGGGAGCAGGGAACTTTGTCCATCATAACAGAAGAGAATGAAGAAGAATAGGGACAGGAGAATTGAAAGGGGGCTCCCTCCTCATTGATTTTCTGGGTGCATCATAAGATCACCTGAGAGTTCTCAGTCCTACCACTACAGTGCAAAAACAGGCAGAGATGATACTTAAATGATCCAGTGTGTCTGTGTGCCAATAAAAATTTCTTTAAAGACACTAAAATTTAAATTTCAACTAATTTTTATATGCCCATAATTTTCTTTTCATTTTTCTCAACCCTTTAAAAGTGGAGCCAGACATGGTGGTGCCTGCTTGTAATCCCAGTACTTGGGAGGCAGAGACAGAAAGATCGCGGGTTCACGGCCAGCCTCAGGTACTTAGTGAGGCCCTTGGCAACTTAGGGAGACCCTGCTTCAAAATAAAAGATAAAAGGGGCAAAGAATGTAGCTCAGAGGTGGAATGCTCCTGGGTTCAATCTTTAATACCCTCCCCCAAATGTTAGAGAGAAACAATTAGTTCTGTTCTTGCACACAGTTGATCTGCTCCTTTGTGTTGACCCAAGTGTTGAGTAGAGCTGTGCCCCGTGGAGAACTGGAGGACTGGCCTCCCGACCTGAGCAATGTCCAGGTTGTAATATCCATTCCAGTCATTATGTTGAAATGTCAAGACAGTTCATGTAGAAGTATTTTGGATGAAGCAACATTATGGGTATATTCTAATAATTTAAAATACTGAATGATAAAATTTTTTGAATATTCTAATTTACCCTTGGATTTTAAAAAACCACTCAAATTATTATTATTATTATTTTTTTTTTGCGAGTCTGGGATGGAACCCAGAGGCATTTGACCTCCGAGCTATAACCCCTGACCAATTTTTTATTCTTTATTTTGAAACAGGCTCTCACTGAGTTCAAAGGGCCTCACTAAGTATCTGAGGCTGTCCGCGAACTGCGATCCTCCGATCTCAGCCTCCCAAGTGCTGGTATTACAAGCGTGCGCCACCATGCCCGGCTTCAAATTATTTTTAAGTCCTATATATCTTTGTTGTGAGGGAGAATATGAAAACAGTTTTCAATAATTGAATAAAAAGTAGAACTAAAGAAAAGTTTGGAGAGATCAAAGTATAGAAAATGTAATTTCTTTTAAGAATAAGTGAGTCGAGCCGGGCGTGGTGGTGCACGCTTGTAATCCCAGCATTTGGGAGGCTGAGTTAGGAGGATCACAGTTCGCTGACAGCCTCAGCTACTTAGTGAGGCCCTCTGCAACTCAGTGGGTCCCTGTTTCAAAGTAAAGAATAAAAAAATAGGGCTGAGGGTGTAGCTCGGAGATAGAATGCCCCTGGGTTCCATCTCTAGTACTGCAAATAAATAAATAAATAAATAAATAAATAAATAAATAAATAGTGAGTCAATAATGAAGATAAATTATATGACTGAAATGAATTTAACAAACTGTCTATCTGAAAGTTTGTTTGCTTTTTGATCCTGGGAATTGAACCCAGAGGCATTCTGCCCCTACACATCCAGCACTATTTTATTTTTTTATTTAGAAACAGGGCCTCGGGCCGGGCGTGGTGGCGCAGGCTTGTAATCCCCGCACTTGGGAGGCAGAGACAGGAGGATTGCGCAGGTTCAAAGCCAGCCGCGCTGGCTTAAGAGACCCTGTTTCCAAATAAAAAATAAAATAAAATAGGTCTGGGAGTATAGACCAGAAGTAGAAGGATTTCCAGGAACCACAGTACCACAAAAAATAAATAAATAAAAAAGAAAGAAAAAAGAAAGAAAAGAAACAGGGTCTCATTGAGTTGCATAGGCTGCCCTTGAATCTGTGATTCTCCTGTCTCAGTCTCCCAAGTACTGAGATTGCCGGGGTGTGCCACCATCCCTGGCTATTTGAAGAATTTTTCAATGTTTTAATAGATTGTTTAATTTTTTAAGCCACTGTAAATGATTTATTGTTTTCTGTTTTGTTTAAAACTGGAGATTGAGCCCAGGGATGTTCTACCTCTGAGCTACATCCCCAGCCCTTTTTATTTTTATTTTGGGAAACAGAGTCTTGCTACATTGAAACAGAGTCTCATTACATTGCTAAGGGTCTTGCTAAGTTGCTGAGGCTGGCCTTGAACCTGTGATCCTCTTGTCTTAGCCTCCTAAGGACTGTGATTACAGATGTGTGCCACTAGGCCCGGCTAATGCTCTTCTTTTTTAAAAGATAGAAAATCGCTTGTATTTTTCAAGCACATTTTCATGTTTTACTCTCCTTCCAGCCAGCCATTAAAAATGAAAATAATTTTATTTAACTAAATGAATATAATAGTTTCAAGGATTAATCATTAAAATGATTTGAAAAATCATTTCACCGTATTTGAAAAATTCATTTGAAATAGATGCCTCTGAGTTACACTGCCTTCAGGGAGGTGTGCGCTCTGCCCACACAGAGCATATACCTCAGCCTGTGTTCCCTGCATGCTTACCTCTGTACACGGCTTCACCCAGAGCTGTGCAGGAATCTAAACCAGAAAGAATTTATGCTTTGATCTGAGACAGCTCAAAGTAGTTAGAAAATGGCAAGATCTGCAAAAGACTACCTGAAGCATCACAACTGGTTACTGGCTGTGTGACTTGCGCACGCTACCTACCTTTCGAAGCCTCAGATGACTCCCCACAGCAGGGAAAACCTCAAGCCAACACCGGGGGTGGGGGGAGCCAGATGAATTAAACAAGAAAACCTAGAAAAAGCTGGCCAGAGCCTGGGAGGCGGCTTAGCTTTCCCCACACTTGCCTTGGTTCCCCACGGAAATGCGCTCGCGGCGCTAACAGGCTGTGTGCATTGCGGGGAAGGGACAAAACTGAGCGCCTGGCACATCGTCAGCATTCGAAAACATTTGCAGGTTGATGAGTTAATTAACTGGCTAATTAATCAATATAACCAAGGACCATCCATAAAAGAACAACAAAATCACAATGCTCTACTTCTGTGGAGGTTTTACAGTCTCCCCAGCAAATGAGTCATGTCTAGAGGGCCGCATATTGCACAAGGAGGGATTGAGGCTGAGCGGTGCCAGGGCTGTGAGCTGGGGAAGGAGGCTTCTCTTCATTTTCAACCAACGCGTTCTTTCATCCAACTTGCTTTCTACCAGCTCTTGAGACTTATTTTTATGGGCTGCCCACCGATGCCTGTAAAAAGAGCCATCCTACGGACCATGGGATTCCCACCGCCATCCTCCCCACCTCTCCTACCATCTCCATAGCTCTGGGTGACTTGGATTGGGCAAAGGTTTCAAAAGCTTTCCAATCAGAATCTCTTTCAAAATACTGAGGCGAGAGATGCAGACACAATTGGCAGAGGACGACAAACTCTACGGCCAAGGAAAGTGCCACGGGAAAATCACGGTTGGTGGTATTGAGCCAGAGTCAAAATCAGTAAGCAAAGGAAGCTGGTTGAGAGGCAAATGAGATCAGGCATGTAGGGAAAAGCAACTGCGATGCTGCAAGCTCCCTAGAGGCAGGTGGGCAGGGTGCCTGCCCCGGGGCCCGCGGGTCAAGGCCCTGGTGTTGGTTTCTGAGCCATATCAGTCTTAAAACAGTCGTGGCTGCTGAGCATCCTCTGTTGTTCAGGGATGTGAATCTGTGGCACTGCTATTGGGCCAACAGCAAACTGTACCAAGAAGTGGAATATTCTCTGCAGCATCATCTGGTCCAGGTGGAGTTTGCCACTAACTGAGATATGTCACAGCAATGAGACGGGAAGAGCCTGGGTCAAGGTGACGCTCATTCCCGACTTATTCCCAACTAATTCCTACTGTCTCATCCTGAGTTAAATTCCCAAGCCCCAACATACTGAAGACAAGGCTGCTGAAATTAGGGGCTTTCTTAGCCTTTGTCTAATCGCTTACACGGGGGTATTCTGCATACTCAGAGCTGATAACAATAGCTGCTCCTACTTGGTTTCTTGGTGCTGGTCTATGTCAGTCTAACCTGGGTCGCGGTGGCCTGCCATCCTTTCCCCATGGCTCATGCTCCCAAGTATGGTTTTGATTCTCACATTGCATAGTTTTGAAAATGCCTGAATTATTCATTCAGCAAAGTAGTGTCCTGTGTGCGTTACTAAATATCATCAAAGTCACTTTTGATGATATTTAGTTAAAGAAAAATTCACATATAACATAGATAGTCAAATCTGTCAGGTCTAATGAAAGAAATCCATTCCCAAACTCTAACAAATGTTAGTTTCCATGTTTTCCTGGAAAAGTCACAGTCAGATGGTGATAGGATTTGCACACGTGTTCATAGCAGCATTATATAGGATAACAGAAAGGGGAACACAACCTGAGCATCAAAAGGCAGATGAAAATGAATGGATAAACAAACACCACACACACACACACACACACACACACACACGCACGCGCGCGCGCGTGCAGGAATATGATTCAGTCTGTAAAAGGAAGGAAATTCGGACACATGCTGTGACTTGGATAAACCTTGGAAGCATTTTGCCAAGAGAACTAAACCAGTCACAAAATGTCAAATATCTTATGATTCTACTTATAAGAAATACCTAGAATGGTCAAATTTACAGAGATAGAAAGTAAAACAGGAGTTACCGAGGGCTGTCAGAGGGGAATGGGGTGTTACTGATTAATGGGTGCAGTTTCAGTTTTGCAAGACAAGACAGTTCTGGAGACGGACGGGGTGATGGCTGCACAACAGCACAAATGTACTCAACACCCCTGAGCTGTGCACTTAAAAGGGTTAAGATGAGAAACTCTATGCTGCATGGATTTTAGTGCAATTAAAAAGATAGCTACACTAGGTAGAAGTCTTATAGCAGGTGCCCTGCAAAACCCTTACCATCTGCCCATATATATCTTGATAATAAGGTTTTCTTTCTTTTGTGTGTGTGTGCATCTAGGGATGGATCCCAGGGGCATTCTACCTCCGAGCTACACCCCCTGCCCTATTTTTTATTCTTTATTTTGAAACAGGGTCGTATTAAGTTGCAGAGGGCCTCACTAAGTAGTTGAGGCTGTCCACGAACCACGATCCTCCAGTCTCAGCCTCCGGAATGCTGGAATTACAAGCGTGGGCCACCACACCCGGCTAGAAGGTTTTATTTTCAAGTCTGCCTTTAAATAATGAAGCTGGGCATAGTGGCGCACGCTTGTAATCCCAGCATTCAGGAGGCTGAGACTGGAGGATCGTGGTTCGCAGACAGCCTCAGTTACTTAGTGAGGACCTTTGCAACTCAGTGAAACCCTGTTTCAAATAAAGAATAAATAATGGGGCTGGGGGTGTAGCTTGGAGGTAAAATGTCCGTGGGTTCCATCCAAGATAATAATTAAAAAAGAACAAAAACTCAGATAAGAAAAGACCATTTCACAGGGCCTCCTGTTTACTCCTCTGGACAAACAATACCAACCAAGGAAAACCACTGTCGGGCTACAGTAAGAACCAAGTGAGACTGTTTTGTTCTTTAAACTCAATAGCCTTCTCCCTCCAACTTTTCCCTCCGCTCATTGGAGGCCTGGGGGCACCAGCGCTCCGGCCCAGAACCTGCGCTGAAGTCTTTGGCAGGACTCTGAAGGAGCTTCCTCCTTCCTCTTGGAGACTGTTACCCAACTGACAGGTAGACGGAATGAAAGGAGTTTTGTCTGAGATGCATGCAGTAAAATCCACCCCACATGCGTGAACATTTTCATGAATCAAAAGCTTTCATCAGAATGAGTTTGAATTTTGAAACAAAAGGTTGAAAGGTCTCACCATCCCTCTCAATAAAAGTGCGCCTTCAAGTCTCACTTCTTGCGGTTGCCATTACTTAAACATATTTACTTGAATTTCTCCTATACTAGAAATATGTAATACCTCTAAATAGGTAGCATTTCTAGATGTGCATGCTTTTATAAAACATTTTTTATAAAACATTCTGGCTTTTTCCACCATAAGCCCATGAAGACACAGCATGTTCCCCAAGATGATGTGGTTCTGTATGCACCAGACAATGTATGAAAGTACAGGAGAATGTGCAAAATTCATTATCAGACAGACCTCTAGTTTCTAGAAATAGATGCCATTTCTTGCTGCTAGGTCCAGCTCTCTCCCCAGGTGGCGGAGACCACCTCCCTCAGGCACCATTGTCTTACACCTCCCTTCCCCAGAGGCCTTTATCTCCAGGAATGCCAGGGGGAGGCACACAGAACTCTTGTTTGATGCTGCCCAGCAACTTACCCGTGAGGCTTCAATATCTCCACCAAACAAAGAGCACATTGATGTGTTTTTCAGAAAAATGGGACATTTACCTTGGATTCTCATCATAAGCCATCAAAAATAAAATCAGAAACATTTAGATCATGTTTTTGTTAAACCAAGCACAGTGGTGCAGACCCGTAATCCCAATACTTGAGAGGCTGAGACAGGAGGCTCGCAGGTTGGAAGCCAGCCTCAGCAACTTAGTGAAACCCTCAAAAACTTAGTGAGACCTTGTTTCAAAATAAAAAATAAAAAACGGCTGGGAGAAACGGGCGTGGCGGCACATCTTGTAATCCCTGCACTTGGGAGGCTGAGACAGGAGGATTTCAGCTATTTAATGAGGTTCTTAGCAACAGGAGACCCTGTTTCTAAATAAAATAGAAAAAATAGGTCTGGGAGTATAGCTTAGAGGTGGAAACCCTCTGGGTTCCACCCCCAGTACCACCAAAAAAAAAAAAAAAAAAAAAAAAATAGGGCTTGGAGTCTAGTTGAGAAGTAGAATGTTCCTGGATTCAATGTGGAAGGGAAGAAGGTAGGAAGGGAGGAGAGAAGAAGGGAGGGTGGAAAGCAGAAGTAAAAAAGGGTGGAGGTGGGAAGAGACCAAAACTTTGCAGCATAACGCTTTGAACTGGGGACTCTCTCATTTCTCTATTCTCCTCCCTCTTCTCAGAAGACAGCAGCACCTTGACCAGTTTCCCAAGTTTTCTCAGGTTCACCAAGCTGCCAGAAGTCCTGCCACACAGGTGTGCGTGGACAATCGGGTGTGTTGGCGGGGTTCTGTTTTTTTTTTTAATATTTTGGAGTTGCCAGTTTTGTGTTTATTACTTTATTCTTGGAACTGAACAACCAACCAGTCAGCAATCCTAAAAGACATAAAATGGACTAGTGGGTCAGACTAAATTATCTTGATCTTGGGGTCCAGAAATACTTGGCCCTAAGCCTAAATCACAGTCCTACTGGAACAGGGCATCCAGGGCTGTAGGCATGGCCAGAGGATTCATGAACCTTAACTGCAGGAACAGTCAACACTTTGCGATAGGCAACACTCGGTTGCTTGACGTTGACTTTAGGTACACGGGGATCCTTGATACACAGAAGTACAGAAGGTGGCAAATGGATTTCCATCACCATTGCCACCACTACCAAGCGTGCGTACAGCTGTTCATACCCCTTTTCCTAACAGACGGAAGATCACTCCCAGTAAGTTTAATCAAGACGAAGTTGCCCCTAAATGTATCTTCGGAATGAGTAAGAGGTGGCCAAGAAGAAAGAGAACCAGTGTGATTCTCTTTCAGCCGCTTGTGGTTCCACAAGGCAGGTGAAGAAAATGGTTTATGGTGAGCCAGAGATGAAAAGGAGTCCCAGGTGAACCTGAAGTTAGAAGTTACAGGGATCAAGCTAACCCACGCAAAAGGGAAGAAGAACGAGCCAGGAAAGTAGCTGAGGGCTAGCCCTTGAAGACTGTCCTGAAAGAGGAGAGAGCGGAAGTGCCGGAAGACACCAGGCAGGAGAAAGATCAGATAACTCAGGAAGAGAAAATAGCCACCGAGGGGACTGCCCTCCCTGGGTTGTGGAGATAATCAAGGACCGCTCTTAGGGCTGGCTGTCATAGACACAGAACCAAAAGGCTTCTCCCCCAGCTCCGCCACACAGCGTAGCGTTCTACCTAGAACTGCCCCATCTTTTCAAAATGCAAACAATCAGAGAAGTTAGAAGGATAGCGCGAGGAATATTCCATAACAACCTTGGATTTGCCATGTCCAAAGGCTCACCCTGCACCGTAAGAATGTCACTTCCAGGTACCGTGTCCTTGATTCCCTAAGTGCTTCAGCGTGCACTGTGTCAGAATAAAGATGTTCTTCCAATGCCATGGTTGCATGTAAGAAAAACAATGATCCCCAAGCCGGGGTGTAGCTCAGTGGAAGAGTCACGCTTAGCATGTGTGAAGCACTGGATTCCATGCCCAGCATCACATAACAACAGCAACAATTCTCTACTATTAACTAATACCCAATTCATATATCATCTCCCCAGTTGGCCCCAAATGCCTCTTATAGCTTTGTTGTTTCCTACTCTTCATTATCTGTTGTTGTGTTGAACCAGGATCCGATTAAGGCAACCATGCCACATTTGACTGTTGTGTCTCTATACTCCGTTAGTCATTTAATCCAGATCACACAGATTCCCAAAGTCAGGGGTGCTACCCAGAGGAAGGCGCTGAAATGATCCAGGATGTGGTCATAGCCTCTTGTGCAAATGAGGGGCGTTGAATAAAATAAGAGAGCACCCAGGGGAGTCCTGAGTAATTTTTTTCTGAAGAGGGTGGCAAGCCAATAAGTTTGGGTGGGAATCTATAATGGAACAATCTCCCCTTACACACTTTTTATCCATGCCCTGTCTCTTTCTCAGAGTTTAGAATGGTTTTCCTGTGATGTTTCCATACTTTGGGTTTGTCCGATCACAGCTTCATACACCTGTTCGACCTTTCCCTAGTTTAACTCCTGTAGTTCCTAGAAATTGAAGGATAGAGGTGACCATCTTGATTGGATTCAGGTTAAACATTTTAGCAAGAATACTTGGTATGTGGCAGCGTGCATTTTCTGTTGCCTCCTATCGGGAAGCACGTGAAGTTGGGTTGTTCACTCTTCACACTCAGCCAAGATGGTCATTTCACCCAAGTGCTGATGGCCGCATCTCTCATTATAAAGACACCGTGCCCCATGCAACCAGAAAGTAACCTCAGAGAGATGCATCAGCACACATGAGCTCCTGCTCCCCCCCGACAACTTTCCACCCTATGATTGGCATCCATTCACAATCCTTGTTGAAAACAATTATTACCTGACCAGCCCACCAAGTATAAACTGTCTAAGGAATGGCTGGGGAAAACAGAAAGAGAGGACCAGGGAAATAGGCAACAGAAATCTGGAAATACAGAAAATGATTCCAAAAGCTTTGGGAGGCCCTTCCCTGTTTATTTTTCAACTGTTCTCAAATTTATGAATGCTTTTAGGGGATGCTGGCCCAGAGAACTGAGCAAGGCAAACCTCTTGGTCATTAGTTCATGAGGGGCGCCTTGGTAAAAAAAAAAAAAATCACTGTGTCAGGGTGTGAGGGTGATCTAGCTGTGACATCTGTCACCCCATTAATCAATGGGGTGCCAGTGTCCATTTGGCTGATCTGGCTGGCTAGGCAGGTGTCCCCTTCCTCCTACACCACTCCATCTTCATCCCTCCCGAAGCTGCACGCTCATTCAAAGAGGACGACCTTTCCTCTATAGAGGAGGACCGGTCTTCGATCAAGGGTATACGAGTAGCTGCGCTCCCCTGCTAGAACCTCCAAACAAGCTCTTGAGGTTCATTTGTAGGAAAACATAGGGTAACCAAGCTTCCAAGACTCCAGACTCATCCAAATGAGGCGCTGCACGTGGCAATCTAGCTTTCTTTAAAAATATTAAATGCCGGGTATGGTGGTGCACGCTTGTAATCCCCACGCTTGGAAGGCAGAGACAGGAGGATCGCTGGCTTAAGAGACGCTGTTTCCAAAATAAAAATACAAAATAGGTCTGGGAGTGTAGCCCGGAGAAGGGTTTCCAGGAACCCCAGTACCACCAAAAAATATATATAAATATGTAATATATTAATATATAAATTTATTATTTATTAATATATTAACATATCATATATTAATATATTAAATATGTTTATATATTAAAATATATTATGTATATTAAAATATATGTTAATATATTAATATATTAAATATGTTTATATATTAAAAAGAAAAAAATCACTGATTCATGCTGCAGTGATTCTGTGCATCTAACTTCACCCCTGAACTTGGGCAGGAAAGAGTTAACAAGCTGGGAAGTGCTGTGCGGTTGTGTTCAAAATCACCCATGTGGACAGTGGATTCCCATACAGTCAGGAGGTGGTGCCAGCGCAGGACACATCACCCGCTCCTTCCAAGGCTGGTTTACAGAAAACGCCCAGTCTGTGGCACTGATCCAGAACTCTCTGTTCCAAATCACTACTTCTTTCAAAACAGCCCTTGCCCCGCAAATCAACCCACACGCCATCTTAGGAAGACAATTTCCTTGCAGATTTTAGGGAATGAAGTCCACCTCCCAAAAAGCCTTTTGGTGAATGCCCGCATCAAAGAGTATATTCCTCATCAGCTCCGATATTTAAATCGTGACGAGTTATCTCAATGCGTGTGTTTTTTAAAAATCTGGTTTTTAAATATACTTTATTGGAGCATTGTGATTATATATCATACTGAAGTATAGAATGATAGAAACATACATACACATGACTCGTGGAGCAAAACAAGTCTTTTTAAAGACACCTGCTATTGAAGCCGAGCATGGTGGTGAAACATCTGTAATCCTAGTACTTGGGAGGCTGAGACAGAAGTATCACAATTTCAAGGCCAGCCTCAGGAATTTAGGAAGATACTCAGCAACCTAGTGAGACTCTTGTTTCAAAATAAAAACTAAAAAAGGCTGGGCTTGTAGCTTGGTAGTAGAATGTCCCTGGGTTCAATCCCCAGTACCAACAAATAGATTGTAAATAAATAATACAAAATAGAGCTGGAGGTGGAGCTCGGAGGTGGAATGCAGCTGGGGTCAATTCCTAGCATCAAAACCAACAAAAGCAGATTGCTGTAAACTTTGCTCTGTGGCCTTTTGATTTGGCAAAGGACAAGCAAGAAGTGTCCTTCAGTCCACACAAGAAGCGAGTACAGACCCTCTGGCAAAGGGTTGGGAGGGAAGAATGGAAGAGGGGAGGTAGGTCGTGTGAGAATTCTCTCATGGAATGCGCAGCAGGCTTGTTATGGTGGCGGGAGCCGCAGAACAGCCGCAGCACAGGTTCCTTCTCAGACCTGAACCAGAGAAGATGCTTCCCGGGGACTCCCTCAAAAATGGAAAACGATCTGCCCTGGTGAGGGCAGACTCCTGGGAAGTCGGCCAGGCCTGGCTCACCAACTCCCAGCAGAGGTCTCAAGGCCAGCTGCTCTCTTCAAGCGAGACCTTTGTGGCTGCCTGGAGAAGTCTGTCATGATTTCAGGAGGAATGACTCTACCCACCTGTGTTTTCTAAAAAGTAGTTTAAGACCATGCAAGTTTGAATTCACTTCAATTTCCTTTTATGCATGCATTAGTAGTGCTAGGAAGGGGGAGAGAAAGGCGTTCTATCGAGCAAACAAACGGTTGGTTGCAAGGTTGCAACGGGGCGCTCCAACTCCGAGCCAGTGGGAATGTAGAGCCACCGCCCCAGAGCGCAGATGCTGGAGAAACGCTGAGTGGACAAATTCTGTAGATATTTTCTTTCTTCCTTTTTGTTTTTAATAAAGGACTATAGTGTCTCTTTTCAACAAGTTCACCCTTCCCCTGCCTTCCAGCCTCCTGCCCCCCACCAATCTTTTGTTCCTCGTCTTGTGTGCTCCCCTCATGACCAAAAAACTAATTTCTCACCAGCCTTCCATTACTCTCCTTCAAAAACAAACACAAATTTGTCAGAAACTAACCTTGCAGTGACTCAGAAAAAATATACATGTAACTACACAACACATCCTAACTATTCAAAAGCAAGCTGGTCAGAAGCTCTTCATAGACCAAATCTACCACCAATTACATAACCTCACTGTCAGTATCAGCCGTGGAGTAGAACTTTGGCGCTGGAAGCCAATTTTGACTTTAAAAATAAAATCCAGAAGGGAAGAAGAGTAGCTTGATCCATCTGATGCACATTAAAATCATGTGACACTTTTTTTCTAACAGGCATAACTAATGATATTTGTAATAATGAAGGGAAACACCATCCTTCTCCCTTTTAGAGAGTTTAGATCTGCAAAAAATTCCCCTACTTAGGAATAAAAACTCTGCCCTTTCAACTATATTCTTCTGCTCTTCCTTTTCATGATTAAACAAACAAAACCTGTGTTATCTCTTGTACCATATGACATCTGACTATTAAATAAGGGGGACAGGGATGTCCTAGCCTGGCTGCTAAAACAGAAGAGCTTAATTCAAAACGCCCCCTTCATTCTGGTCAAGTTTAAGGTCCAAAACACCAAGCATAATTTTACAAATGGATTGCTTTTGCTCACCTTGAAATGCCCTTGAACTTGTTGAAAAGAGGCACTATATAGTTCTTTATAAATAAATAAATAAAAGGAAAGCAGCCGGGTGCAGTGGTGCACACCTGTAATCGCAGGTTAGAGGATAGGAGAATAGCAGGGTAAGAGGACAGCCTCAGCAATTTAAGGAATCTCATCAATGGATAAACCCATTGTAATGGATTTACTGGGCAGTTACTTGGTCAGGTAGGGTGTGGGTGGAGGAGGTGGGTCTGGGGCAGCAGCCTGGGGATTGTATGTGGTTCTTCCTTCCCTTGCTTGCTCTCTGCTTCTGGCCTCCATGATGTGAGAGTGGAGTGCACTCTGGCCTCACATGGACTGAACCCAGAACCTCCAAAAAAAACTGAGCAAATAAATCCTCCTTCCTTGCCGGGTGTGGTGGTGCACTCTTGTAATACTCGCGCTTGGGAGGCTGAGACAGGAGGATCACACAGGTTCGAAGCCAGCCTCAGCTACTTAGTGAGGCTCTCAGCAACTTAGTGAGACCCTGTTTCCAAATAAAATATAAAATAGGTCTGGTAGAAAATCCCTGAGTTCCACCCCCAGTGCCACACACAAAAAATCCGTCTTCCTCTAAGTTGTGTGGTTGGTCATTTAGGAGTATAGCAGTGAGGATGTTAATTGAGACAGACAGACATCTATCAGCTCATCAGCTTCAGATATGAAGTCCTAATCTTATGTCCTGGCTGTCTTAAGCAAGATAAAGTTAAGAAAATGTTTTAAACAAAGGAGAACCTGACAAGGTTATGGGAAAAATAGTCTGAGAAATTGATATGTTAGCGGTCAGCAGCTATGAACTGACCCTCCCAACCTACCCCCTCTGAAGCAGGGAGAGAGTAATAGTATTGGCCTGACTGGGAAAAGCCACTTTTTATCATTCGCAATGAAAACCTTAATAACTGTTACGAACACAAGAAGAAGCCGTACCCAGTTCTCTTATAAACAAAAATCAGGTAAACCCATGGAACATGTCAGAGTGTCCAAAGAGGACATGGGCAGAGGAGTAGTAAACAACGCCTTGGTGATCTCCACCAGTGTCTCCACACAGCAGAATACACTGTTCTAAACTCTTCCTGCACTTAACCTCCCACAGCCTCCACAACACCCCATGTGCCGGGGGTGACCTTCTACAGATGGGGAAACCGAGACCCAGAGAAGTTAGGTAACTTGCCCACGGCCACAGAGCTACGGGGGGGAGCAGCAGGATTTGCACCCAGGTCGCGGAGCATGGGGGCACAGCTGCACTGCTCCTGCCTCCCAGCTCTCTGGTAACAGAGGCCCCTCCAATTGGCCTGAAAGGGTCACCGTCTTAACTTTTGGTCCCATCTCCAGGGGGAAAATTAAGACAAAACATGAAATGCCAAGGCTCCTCCCTCCACACCTCAAGCCCAGGTGCCCTCACCTCTTCCGTGCACCCCTCCCCACCCCCGCTCTGGCCCAGGTCCCCTGCTGCCTGCTTCTGCGACTGAATCATCCAGGTTTCCCTCCGCCGTCTCCCCCCTCGGCCAAGGCCAGGCCCGTGTCACTCTTCCAGATGTTTGCTCCAAATCAGTCTTCTTTTCAGAAATGTAGTCGCCCCCAGGTACCACCCCCTAGAGAGGATGCAGGCAGAAGAGAAGAAAGTCAGAGTAACTGGAAATAGAAAACACAGTGCGCAAAGCCCCTTGTCCCTGCCCCATAGACAGCCACTAAAATCGTGGCAATGAGGCCTAATTTCTAAAAAGTCAGTCCACTCTATACATTTCGGGCCTACGGTTTCTTAAAAGCTTTGCAGTTCAGACATGTTTAATACCTCTTGGTTGTTGTTTTTTTTTTATGTTTTGTTGACTGGCACTAGGGATCAAACCCAGGGGCATTCCACTTCTGAGCTATACTCCCAGACCTATTTTATTTTTTATTTTGAAATAAGGTCTCACAAAGTTGCTAAGGCTGGCCTTGAACCTATGATCCTCCTGTCTCAGCCTCCCAAGTATTGGGATTATAGGTGTGCACCACCATGCCTGGTACTCTCCTTGTACTTTTATTTCAGTACTGGGAATGGAACCCAGGGATGGACATTCTACCTCTGAGCTACAACCCAGCCCTATTTTTTGTTTTTTTATTTTTTATTTTGAAACAGGCTCTCACTAAGTTGCAAAGGGCCTCACGAAGTAACTGAGGCTGTTCTCCTGTCTCAGCCTCCCAAATGCTGGGATTACAAGCATGTGCCACCATACCTGGCTTTCTTTTACTTTTTTTTTTTTTTAAGTCTGGGGATAGAACCTAGGGGCATTCAACCTACAAACTATACCCCCTGCCCTATTTTTTTATTCTTTATTTTGAAACAGGATCTCACTAAGTTGCAGAGGGCCTCGCTAAGTAGCTGAGGCTGTCCACAAACTGCCATCCTCCGGTCTCAGCCTCCTGAATGCTGGGATTACAAGTGTGCGCCACCACAACCAGCTTTTCTTTTACTTAAAAAAAAAAATCTCAGAAATAAAATTGGCAGTAGCAAAAGATTTCATGTACTCCGTTTTGAGTATAGTCAAGGCAATCGCATGTGCACTTTCTCTACAGGACAAAAGATCGCTCCATGCCTCCATCACAGGACCACAACGCTCTGCAGTCTTGACAGTAAGTGTCACTCAAGTGTCTAGCGGGTGCTCTTCTGTCTCAGGCTCCAGGATAACCAAGCATGTCAAGCACAGAGGCTGGGAGCTGAAGCAGTGCTCGGTGACATGACAGATTCCTGTGCAGTGCTCTCCTCCCCCAGAGGGGCCTGGCCGCTGGAAGTGATTACTGCTGCCCAGCAGAGGGGCCAGGAGGTGACTTTGAGTGGCAGCAGTTTGGGGTGTCTGCCCCTTGAAGGTCTTTGCAGGTGCTAATTTGCTCTTTCCAGGACCCTTCTTGCTTGTCTCAGTGGGTAAACGCCTGCTTACCCTCCAAACCCAAGCCCAAGACAGGCCTCTTTGGTATCCTGACATGCCTTTCTTCTGCATCCCTTAGCTGCCTCCCATTCACTGTGGAATTATCCATTCACAACCTGAAAAAGAGGAGAACTCACCTTATTCATGTGCAGGATACTCCCCTCCCCTCCCCCTGCCCCCTAAACCGTAAGCCTGCAGCTGGTAAGGATGCTGGAAGTTGGATGAATGGGTAAGTAGAGTGCCATTGGTTTCTCCTCTCAGAAATGTCCCTTTGCTCACAGACACCCCAAACTTTAGGAATAGCTCCTCCCATCCTCGTCCTCCCCATCCCACTGCAGAGAGGCATCAAGAGGGGAGAGTCTGCCTTGGGCGTACCTTCTCAGCCACGTAAAACTAGCTACTCAGCTTTTATGGGGCTGGAAAGTTTTGCAAGAATCAGCCACAATTTTAAGAAAAGATTCACCAAATGAAGTGAATCCTCCTGCCTCTGCCTCACACACTTACCCTGTGTGTGTGAGGAGCTCAGCGTGCTGAAGGCCTTCTCCACCTGGGCCCAGGAGCCCAAGGCAGAGAAAGAGAGATACCAGAAGCCCATTGCCACAGCACTGGTTCCTTTACCCAGTAAGAAACAAGGAACCCTGTTTCTTACCCACAGACATCCAACTCACCTTGAAATGTAAGCAGGAGTCAAAGGCCGCCTCCCCAGGGTTCTTGAATCCTTCCCACCACAATGAACTACCATTCCCATGGCTTTCCTGTTTGTGACACATTCTGCCTTGTCACATTTTCTCTGTTGATATGTTATGTCCCCACTGGATGGAAGACTTGTGAGATCAGTGACTGCATCATAATCATTTTTTTTTGGTACTGGGGAGCCCAGGTGTGCTCTATTTCTGAGCTTCTATTTTATCTTTGAAACAGGGTCTTTTTAAGTTGTTGAGAGCCGGGCGTGGTAGCGCACGCTTATAATCCCAGCATTCAGGAGGCTGAGACCGAAGGATCGCGGTTCGCGGACAGCCTCAGCTACTTAGTGAGGCCCTCTGCAACTCAGTGAGACCCAGTTTCTAAATAAATAAATAAATAAATAAATCCCCAGACCTGCAAAAATAAAAAAATAATAAAGTTGTTGAGGCTAGCCTTGAACCTGTGATCCTCATGTCCCTGCCTCCCATGTATTGGGATTAAGGTGCATGCCACCACACCCAGCTGACTACTACATTACAATTCTGCCCCCCTCTCTCCTGATCCCAGGACTTTGAAAAAAAAAAAAAACATTTACATTATAAAAAATCAGAGAGGACACCAGGGACGTGTCTCAGTGGCAGACCACTTGCCTAGTGCTAGGCTCTGGGCTCCAACCTCAGCAACACACACACACACACACACACACACACACACACATAAATATAAATAGGAAACAGCTGGACTAGAGAGCATTTGGCCTGGCTGCTTATGAACGATAAGCCCAGGAGTCCCAACACCCGTTTCCTTGCCCACCTTACTGGGCCTGCCTCAGTTTACCCATCTGAGACTACTTAATGAGTCTGTCCTCCACCCAAAAGGAGAGAATGAGATTGCTGAGGTGACAGGTACAGCCCAGGTGGCTGGCTGTGCACGCATGAGCAAAGAAATGGGACGGGCTGGGTCCTACCTGACTCTGCCTGTCTCCCCGTATCCCTGCTCGCTGGTCCTCTTCTGGCTCTTCTTGTAGGAAGACTGATGTAAGAATCCAACCCCCACCTGCCGTGCTTCTCCCAAGGCACACCTGGGATGGGATGACCTCACTCGCTCTCTCTTCTATAAACACTGCACTGCGCAGACCCATCCATGCACCTCACCGCCCCACCTGCACCAGCTGTGGTGTGCACGGGGAGAACACGGTCGCTCTGCTCCCCAGCTCATCATTGGCGCCCCCAGGGCCCAGGGCTACTGGCTCCTTGGAACACACCACCTGCCATCTGCTTGAATAAATAAATTCTTTATTTATTCAGGAAGAGGTGGCAGGTGTCCTCAGGGTCCTCCAAGCAGGCGTCAGAGCAGTCATTACCTCCACGGTCCTTGGCCAGGGATGTGGATTTGTTCTTGGGTGAAGAAAAAGGAAGGCTGTTGTTCTTCAGGGGAAAGTTCAAAGAAAAAGATGCACCCGGGCGTGGTGGCGCACGCTTGTAATCCCCGCGCTTGGGAGGCAGAGACAGGAGGATCGTGCAGGTTTGAAGCCAGCCCCACGCGCTGGCTTAGGAGACCCTGTTTCCAAAATAAAAATGTAAAAATAGGTCTGGGAGTGTAGCCCGGAGGTAGAAGGGCTTCCAGAAACCCCAGTACCACCAAAAAAGAAAAGAAAAGAAAAGAAAAAGACACAAGGGGCTGCCAAGGAGCGGGGGAAGAGGGTGCTGGGGCTATTGGGAGAATTTTAACCAAGTGTGTTCAGAGGGATGGAGAAGGGACACCTGCTTGGGGATGGCCCTTCGATGGCTGTGCAGAGACACTTGGCCTGGCTCCAGCCTCCAGGCCATCGTGGGGGCTGCCTGCAGGATCTGAAGCGGGGAGGACCACGTGGCACAGAAAAGGAGGGCTGGCGTGGTGCAACTGAGAGGAGTGTGTGCCAAGTCAGGTCCAGTGCTGGTCCTCAAGGAAGAGGCAGGCGCAAGCTGCCCAGCCATCCGGAAGTTGAGGGAGGGCCAGGGGTTCAGGAAGGACCACACATTTCCTCCAAATGAGCCAGATGCCTTTCAAGCATGCTTTGTTTAAATCATTACTAAAACCCACGACATTCTGTGATGTAGCCTCATTTTCCAGATATGAACACCAAGGCCCAGAGAGGCTGTTAGGATCCAGCACTCCACAGTAACAGGGGCGTGAGGATTGAACCCAGGGCTCCGGGGCCCCTTCTCCTTGCGTTGCCCATGCTGCCCTCCAGCGATGAGCAGGCAGCCCCGCTGTCACTCAGCATCTGGACTGTGGACAGAGGAGGCGGAAAGGAGAGGCCAGAGCCACTTCCTACGCTGGCCAGCAAGCTCCTGAAACCCAGCCAGGGCAGGCCTTTCCTAGCGCCGACACGCCCCATGACGCATCCGGGTACCTGGATGCTTCTGGGCTGAGTGAGGCTGGCAGCGCTGGGCGCCAGGGAGCCTGCCCCCCTGGGGGAAGAAGGAAGAGGCCACTCCTGGGAGGGGAGCAGGAGGGGGAGGCGTCGCAGGAGGGAGGGCCGCTCAGTTTCAGTTCACACGGTCTGGGGCAGGCCCGGCCAGTTTCAGCTCAGGATGCCCCTGGCAGGGGTTACTTCTCTTGTGGAATGTCTGTCCCTATCGCCCCGCAGTCCTTACAGACCTTAGTGCTCCAAGGAGCAGGTATATTTGGGCCTCAACCTCCTGCAGACTGGATCCTTATTTTTTTCAGTCTCCCCAGAAACTTCTTGGAAATGAGAAAGACCCTTTCAGAGCACAGGAGAGCCCTGAAAACCCTGAGGTGGCCAGGACAGAACGTGAGGGTGGGAGAATGTAGACCACCTGACCCTGGAAGGAGGCCGCTCACTTCTTACTCTGAGAGTGGGGGTAGGCAGAAGATGGAAGGGTGGGGTGTCCGCTGACCCTGTTTTAGGATGGGGAGGGGGGCAGGAAAAGGACAAGGTTGGTCAAGGTCAGCACCAGGTCAGTGTGGCCCTGGCCCTGGCTATAAAGGGTGCCGCCCCCAGCAAGAACCTGCGGCTCATTACAGTCCTTGGTTTCCATGGAAACCAACTAAGCCCAGTCTGGGGATGGGGATCCTCTTGTCCCTGCTCAGTCTGCACTCATCCTGCTTTCCCTGCGCCTCCTCTTCCCTCCACGTGGCTTCCTCTGGCACCTCCCGCGCACCAGGTCTGGACTTCCCTTCCTCCTGTCTCCCACACCTGCTCCTGAGTTGACCTCTATGTGAGCTGCTCGGAGCTCCCCACCGTGGCTGCCGGAGCACAGACTGCATTGGCCTCAGTATCCTTATCTACCTTTCTGCTGATTTTTAGCTGGGTACAAAACCACTCAAGAAATAGACAATAAGAAAAGAAAAAAGTATAGTATAGTACTAGGACTAAGTATAAGTATAGTACTAGGACTGTGTGCAATAGTAGCTATAATACTAAGTACTAAGTACTAGAACTAAGTCCTGGCCAATGAAAAAGCAGCTGGTTTATCATATGCAGTTTTTCAGAAGTGACCATAGAGGAGGTTGTGTGCCTTTGTGGACGCAGGCTGAAGCCTATGCAGCCATTTTGACCTACAAAGTAATATGTCAGAGCCATTTTATACACTGCCGGGGTGCTCGATGTCACCGAGGGGACCACCTGACACCAACTCCATCCTCACGGGCCAGGGAAGGGTGTCGATGTCTCAAGGCCGGCCATGGGGTTCCATGCCATCTTGTGGCAGAGGTTACAGTGCCTTGACATTTCGCCTGCTGGGGCACGCCGGACCCATTGTGACAGCTCTTCCTGGTTTCGTGGCTCGCTGGCGGGCACAACTTGAGAGCACATTGCTTCACGCTTTGTGTCACGTGCCTGTCACCTGCCCCAGGGCTTTGCTGTGGCTGCCAAGGAGCAGGACACTGGGGGACTGAGCAGGCTGCTGGAGGGCAGGCGGCGAGGCCCCTGACTCACTCTCACCCGGCTGCTCCTTGTGCTGGGATTCCCAGCACAGGTGCTCCTGTGGCTATTTGAGGACTGGCTTGCACTCTTTTCCCTTGCAAAGTGCGTGTGTGTGTGTGGGGGGGGGGGTGGCTGCTGCCCCATGAAGCCAACTTTGACCAATGGGAGACATGACCAGACAGACTAATTCTCCTTCCTCCTCCCACTCTTGCTATTCCAAGCCCCAGTGCGCCTTCCTGGAGATACACCAGGAGACTAAATGATCCGTGCATTTGTAGAAACCGGGACCAGCAGAGTTACACAGCCCTTTGTATCCAACACTCTCCTCCCTCCCCCGGCTCCCTGGGCATGTGCTCCCCAGGAAAGTACTGGTACATTAACTTTTGCCTCTAACTCCAGTACTTGGAGAACCCAGGCGAAGACAGGAGGCACTTGGAGAAGAGGTCTGGTGAGAGGAGCCAGAGCCCTGAGGCTTTTTGCAGGAGAGAAACAAATGCAGTTGTATTTAAACTACAGCCACCACCTCCAGCTCTCTCTTCCCTGCTGACCCTGTCCTGATGGATGCAGCTGTAGGCATGAATCGCCTCTGGGCTGCAATTCCCGGCATGAAAAACACTTGTCTTCCTTCTCATTCCAGTTCACTTTCACTGGCTTTGCTAAATCTTGATCCATATAACCGTACCTACAAGACAACTTCAGCAGATCAGTTCCTTTCCATTCGCCTCCCTCCTACCTAACCTGTAGCTATAGGAGAAGGAGGAGGCTGTTTGATTGGCCTAGAGGCAAGAGCTTCCAAGAGAAGACCCATAGCCTTCTGCTCCAGCATTTCACCCTGCCCTTCCCAGGCCATGCAGTATGGAATTTACCACATTTCTAAGTCTCTTCTTGGGGACTCCATGGGATTGCCTTTCTGCTCACCTGTAGTTAGGAATGGCTCCATGTCAGCAGGTGCAGTGGTACACACCCGCAGTCCTGCTACAGTGACTCGGGCAGAGGGATCACTTGAGCCCAGGAATCCAAGCCAGACTGGGCAACATAGTGAGCCTCTTTTGCAAGAGAAGGAGAAAGAAAAAGAAAAAAAGGAGGAAGAAAGAGAGAGAGAGAAAGAGAGGGGAGGAAAGGAGAGAAGAGCCAGGCATGGTGGCACACACCTGTAATCCCAGTACTTGGGAGGATGACACAGGAGGATCATAGTTTTCAGGTCAGCATCAGCAACCTGAGACCCTGTTTCAAACTAAAAAATATAATAGGGTTGGGGAATAGCTCAGAAACAGAATGCCCCTGGATTCGATCTCCAGAGCAAAAGGAAGGGAGGGAGGGAGGGAGGGAGGAAGGTGAGAGAGGAAAGAGAACTTTCTGAGTCTGCTTTAGGCTACAGCAATGCACAAAAATAGCAAGGGTCCAGGCAGAGACTCAAAGACTGTGTTGTCTTCCCAGGTCTCTCTGCTTTGCCTCAGAATAGGAAGAGCTATAAATGGCGTCTTCTCAGCCAACCAGGTCCTGAAATGAGGTCAGTGTGAAGAAGCGTTCGCCCAAACGGACGTGTAGTGAGTAGTAAGCACGAGTGGTTTCCACTCACCCACAGTCATATTTTTATAGATTTCAGTTACCCATAGTCAACAACAGTACCAAATATGAAATGGAAAATTCCAGAAAGGACAACTCATAAATTCTACGGCAGATGCCATTGTGAATGGCTTGATGAAATCTTGAACTATCCTGTTTCGCGCTGCCTGGGATGTGAATCACCCCTTTGTGTAGCGTATATGCGGTCTACGCTACCAGCCCATTAGCCATTTAGTAGCCACCTGGGTTATCACATCAATTGCTGTGGTATCGCACTGTCTGTGTTCAGATGACCATTATTTTAATAATGGCCCTAAAGCACAGGAGTATGATGCAGAAGGGGGTACCAGGCCATAAATCCTGGAAGGACAAATGGCTCTGGTACTTCGTGGCTATGCTACAGGAATTGAGGGGAAAAACACAGTATATGCAGGGTTCAGTACTATCTGAGACTTCATATATACATTGGGGTATCACCGAATATATTCTCTGTGGATGGGGTTGGGGACTGTTTTAAACATTTGGGTTTTAAACCATTGATATTTATTTGAGGGGGATGTTTGTTTACTGTAGCAATGCCTATCCCAGCATGACTAATTCCTGCATGAAATAGGTTCTGTTTCAAGATCTAGCTCGTTTTTGTTTTTAAAGAAAATTAGGTCAAGCCAGGCATGGTGACGCATGCCTGTAATCCCAGCTCTTGGGAGGCTGAGGCAGAGGGATCACAGGTTCAAGGTCAGCCTCAGCATTGGAATGAGATCCTCATTGACTTAGCAAGGCTCTGCTTCAGAATAAAAAATAAAAAGGGCTGGGGATGCGCTTGGGATGTACCTAGGCCAAACCTGGGGTCAATCTCCAGGAGAGAGAGAGAGAGAGAGAGAGAGAGAGAGAGAGAGAGAGAGAGAGAGAGTAAAACCAGTATTATTAGAGTATCAAAGATTTTCTCAAATTTCAACAACTTTGAGGCCCTCAGGAAGGGTGTGTATGTTGGTGGAAACACAGCGGGTTCTGAAAAGCCTTCGAGATTAAAGCCAGAGATGTGCTTTTGTTTCACTGGTCACACGCCTGTGCCCAGAGAGAGTGCTCCAGGTTAGACTGTCTTACTAATCAAAATTAGTTTTGCTTTAAAAAGCTTTTTTTTCTTAACACACAAGGAATCTATAATTTTATACTTAAGAATGGATAAGTGAGTCAGACATAGTGGCACACTCCTGGAATCCCAGTACTTGGGAGGCTGACACTGGAGGATCGCAGGTTCACGGCCAGCCTCAGCAGCTCAGTGAGGTTCTCAGCAACTTAGCAAGGTTTGCATCAATGTAGCAAGATCTTGTTTCAAAATTAAAAAGAAAATTATTAGAGCTGGGGCTATATCTTGAAAATAGAATGTCCCTGGGTTAAATCCCCCGGTACCAAAAACTGGAGGAGCAGGAAGGGGGGAGGAGGAGGAAGATAAAATAGGTGTCTTGACAAGAGCCCATTTGCCCTGCCTCCTGCTCTATGAAGGAACCAACTGCACTGAAGTCCATCAGTTTCTGAGCTGTTCTGCCATATAAGTGCTGAGAGCTGGTAAATTATGCGTTGACCAGCCCTCTGCATTTATGGAATTCACAGAGTCTACTCTGTGGAATGAATTCACTCCTTTTTAAAACCCTCATTCTGTCTCGAAACAGCATGGTTCTTGGGAGGGGTGGGCGGATTCCCTTCATGGTGGCACTGGATAGATCTCAGCACGTGCATTCATCATATTTTCATCACTGTAACAAATACCTGAGATTATCAAGTTATAAAGAGAAAAGATCTGTTTTCACTCACAGTTTTGGAGGTCTCTGTCTGGAATCAGTTGGTCCCAGTGTTCTGATCAAGGCAGCAACTCGTGGCGGGAGCAGACAGTGAAGCAAACCCGCTCATCACCTCACAGCCAGAAGGGAAAATGAAGAGGAAGAAGAGGGGCTGGGGTCCCAATACTGCCTTCAAGGGCACCCCCCCCCCAACGGCCTAACTTCCTCTCGCTAGGCCCCACTTCCCAACACCAAGTGCTCGGACCAAGCCTTTAACATGTGGACTTTGGGGGACACTTAACCATAGCTGGAAGAAAAGAAAATTTGCCTCTGTAGACGGCAAAACGGGCCCAACACAAGGTTCCCATTTATTTGTGAAAACACACAAAAATTAGGTTTATATTTCCTGACAAAATCCAAGAGGAAACACTTTAGAAAGGGCACGCAATCGTCACCTAAAACTATAAGCCCCTTAAAAAAGGAGTTTTGCTTGTTTTGGGCTTGTAGCCTGTGGGAAACCCTTGGACACTGCAGCTCTCTCTATAGCTAATGGCGCCCTCGTCCACCCTCTACCCCGGGGGCTCTCCTCCTGCCCACGCCCCGTGTATACCCTCCCATGGCAGGGTGACTTCGCATCCTCTCTCTCTGCAACCCTTCAGAGCCACTCTGAACCTACCTCCTCCGTGCAACTTTGAGTCTCTAAGTCCCTCTGGGCCATGCAGTGTTACTTAACATTAAGCTATCAACAGAGTCCTTAACACTTAATTATGTGATTAATTGTCTCAATGTGCCATTTCCACATCCAGCTTCCTTGTGAAGCACATGTTGCAGGAATCGTAGCTCATTTTCTCATTTTTCCTCTAACCCTTCTCACTGCGATTCTTTGGGAGTGTGATGGTCACTCAACAACCACTGTCCCTGCTTCATTTTACGTACAGATTGAACTCAAGACCGATTACTCTTATCATATTAGAATAGATTTTGAGGACCAAAGCACTAACTAGCTCTGACTACTAACACCGCCCGGGCACATGGCAGCCCGAACATCCCACCTGCCAGGGACTGGCCTAATTTCTCCACCATAAGTTAGTTGCCACTTGTACCTGATAAGTACATTGTGGGAAGATGCCCCAGGAAGATGCTGTGTTTTCTCATCATAAGACTAGTAGTACCTTCTCTGTCATGCTCAGATTCCCTTGAAATTTCCTTAGTCTCATTGGACTTTCTGTTCACTTTAACTACATGGTGTTTGTTCTGCTGATAGAATGGAAGCAGGGTAGGATGCCTAGGGTGGGCAGATACCTGGATGTCAGTCTTGTCCTGACCTCGGATCCCAGGTCCACTCAGTGGGGACTAAGCAGAACTTTGAGCTCACGTGTTCCTTCCGGCTTTTGCTCTGCACGACTTCAGCCAACACTAAGCCTGGAGCTTCCTAAGTCTTGCTTTCTACTTGGATATTTGGTATTAGCCCTTTTTTCTCTTAACTAGAACAGGTAGTTTGGGAGAAAGCTGTTTTCCTAAATCCTCCAGATACACCAGGGATGTGGGAAGCAGGAGTTCCAGCCCTCTCTGGTAACCTTTCTGGGTTCACAAATTGGTGTCCACCCATCCTACTATGTTGACTCATTAGAGAAAGATTCTTATACCATTAGAAGTTAATGAGCATGTTAAAGCAATGATAATTTTTAAGGCAAGAGAAAAGGTTTTCATTTAACTCCTCTTCTCGTCTGCTTGGTGCATTAAAATTCATGGAAAGAAAGTAGATTCCTGTTTTTTTTATGACTGAGGTGGGGGTCTTGGGGAAAAAGAGTAGGAGAGTTAAGAGGTGGTAAAAATGTTCTAAATGGATTGTAATAATGGGTGTCATATTTGCGAACACACCAAAAAAGTTTTTGTTGACTCTGAGTGAATTATGCGAAATGTGCATTATTGCTCAATAAAGTCATTTCCTATACACCCACTGATAAGGGATCACCGTAGAACCCTAGACTGCCCTGTGTTGCTGGTGGAAAGGAGAGATCACACAGGTGTGGCCCTAGATGAGGCCAGTGGGTCTGAAGAGGTTAACCAGCAGGTGGGGGGAGAGATGGGCACAAGAGCCCATGCACAGAGGCTCTAGACAGGAGGAGACCTAGGCCAGCTGCCAGGGTCCCTAAGCTCAGAACTTCACTGCCACCAACCCTTTCTCCCACCAGCAGCAACAGAAGCACTTGGCGCACCAGGGGGCCTCGAGCTTTGGAGAAATGAAAAATATTCTCCTCCAAAAAATTTAGACACATATATAGATAGATATGTTAACTTATGCATGGTAGATAGAGAATAAAAGATGACTGAAGACAGATAGATATGGAGATGACAGATAGATTGATAGAGATACAGAAATATAGAGGTAGATAAAGAGACAGATCATAAGGAGTGAAAAATATATGACAAATAGATAGATAGAGATATTAGATACAGAGAGAAACAAGTAGTGACCTTGAGTAATGCCAAGAGGTAAGTACAGTGAGGTTATCTCAGTGAGTCCAAAAAAGCCATGGTTTGGAAGTCATTTGACCAACTCCTTGCAGTGTTGTTGGTAGGTAACTTATACCTAAACCTCACTTTCCTCATCTTTAAAATGGGGCTTGGCCTGGTGTGGTGATGCACGCCTGTCATCCTAGCCCTTGGGAGGCTGAGACAGGAGGATCAAGGCCAGCGGAGACCTTAAGCAACTTAGCAAGACCCTCTTAAAAAAAAAGAATAAAATGGGGCTTGAAGTGGTGCTCACCGCACTGGACTGTGTGGAGATTAAGTGAGAAAGTGAGTGTGAACACGAGATTGAGAAGGTGAGCGTGAACACCTGAGGTCAAGTGAGGAGGTGTGAACACCTGAGGTCAAGTGAGAAGGTGTGAATACCTGAGGTCAAGCGAGGAGGTGAGTGTGAATGCCTGAGGTCAAGTAAGAAGGTGAGTGTGAACACCTGAGGTCAGGTGAGGAGGTGTGAACACATGAGGTCAGGTGAGGAGGTGTGAACACCTGAAGTCAAGTGAGGAGGTGTGAACACCTGAGGTCAAGTGAGGAGGTGTGAACACCTGAGGTCAAGTGAGAAGGTGAGTTGAACACCTGAGGTCAAGTGAGAAGGTGAGTGGTGTGAAGACCTGAGGTCAAGCAAGGAGGTGTGAACACCTGAGGTCAAGTGAGAAGGTGAGTGTGAACACCTGAGGTCAAGTGAGAAGGTGAGTGTGAACACCTGAGGTCAGGTGAGGAGGTGTGAACACCTGAGGTCAGGTGAGGAGGTGTGAACACCTGAAGTTAAGTGAGGAGGTGTGAAGACCTGAGGTCAAGTGAGGAGGTGTGAACACCTGGGGTCAAGTAAGGAGGTGAGTGTGAACACCTGAGGTCAAGTGAGGAGGTGTGAACACCTGAGGTCAAGTGAGGAGGTGTGAACACCTGAGGTCAAGTGAGGAGGTGTGAACACCTGAGGTCAAGTGAGAAGGCGAGTGTGAACACCTGAGGTCAGGTGAGGAGGCGAGTGTGAACACCTGAGGTCAGGTGAGGAGGTGTGAACACCTGAGGTCAAGTGAGGAGGTGTGAACACCTGAGGTCAAGTGAGGAGGCGAGTGTGAACACCTGAGGTCAGGTGAGGAGGCGAGTGTGAACACCTGAGGTCAGGAGAGGAGGTGTGAACACCTGAGGTCAAGTGAGGAGGTGTGAACACCTGAGGTCAAGTGAGGAGGCGAGTGTGAACACCTGAGGTCAGGTGAGGAGGCGAGTGTGAACACCTGAGGTCAGGTGAGGAGGTGTGAACACCTGAAGTCAAGTGAGGAGGTGTGAAGACCTGAGGTCAAACGAGGAGGTGTGAACACCTGAGGTCAAGTGAGGAGGTGAGTGTGAACACCTGAGGTCAAGCGAGGAGGTGTGAACACCTGAGGTCAAGTGAGGAGGTGTGAAGACCTGAGGTCAAGTGAGGAGGTGTGAACACCTGGGGTCAAGTAAGGAGGTGAGTGTGAACACCTGAGGTCAAGTGAGGAGGTGTGAACACCTGAGGTCAAGTGAGGAGGTGTGAACACCTGAGGTCAAGTGAGGAGGTGTGAACACCTGAGGTCAAGTGAGAAGGCGAGTGTGAACACCTGAGGTCAGGTGAGGAGGCGAGTGTGAACACCTGAGGTCAGGTGAGGAGGTGTGAACACCTGAGGTCAAGTGAGGAGGTGTGAACACCTGAGGTCAAGTGAGGAGGCGAGTGTGAACACCTGAGGTCAGGTGAGGAGGCGAGTGTGAACACCTGAGGTCAGGTGAGGAGGTGTGAACACCTGAGGTCAAGTGAGGAGGTGTGAACACCTGAGGTCAAGTGAGGAGGCGAGTGTGAACACCTGAGGTCAGGTGAGGAGGCGAGTGTGAACACCTGAGGTCAGGTGAGGAGGTGTGAACACCTGAAGTCAAGTGAGGAGGTGTGAAGACCTGAGGTCAAACGAGGAGGTGTGAATACCTGAGGTCAAGTGAGGAGGTGAGTGTGAACACCTGGTGTCAAGCGAGGAGGTGTGAACACCTGAGGTCAAGTGAGGAGGTGTGAAGACCTGAGGTCAAGCGAGGAGGTGTGAACACCTGAGGTCAAGCGAGGAGGTGTGAAGACCTGAGGTCAAGCGAGGAGGTGTGAACACCTGAGGTCAAGCGAGGAGGTGTGAACACCTGAGGTCAAGCGAGGAGGTGTGAACACCTGAGGTCAAGTTAGGAGGTGAGCGTGAACACCCGGCATACTGCCTGGTGCATAGGAAGTATTCAGTTGTTAGTTTCACCTTTGTGGAGCTGACAGCAATCCTCCTGTTTCTGCGAGGACACTGGGAGCCTAAGAGGAAAGCAGGACAGTGGTCCAGGTATCTGATAGGTTTTCAGTTTCTGTTCCAGAGGTGTGAGCTGATTTACACACGGAACAGCAACGTTCACACAGGGTCTACATTGGCATACCTCCTCCACTGGGTTGGTCCAGGCCCAGGCAACACCGGAAGCCTGGTGCAGTCTTGGCCGAAGGGCTGTAAGTCAGAATAGATTGTCTTGGTGAGACCAGAGGACTTGTTTTACAGCAAGAGGGAGACCTTGTCTGGCTACTGAAGGACGAGAGCCCTCCCGGGCCTTGTTAACTTAGCATCTCTTTGTTCCCATTCTCTGCTCAGAAGTTCCTGATGACTAACCAGGGATCTGTATACAACACATCATTGTGGTTCAGGCTTTTCCTGGTACAGACAGGTAGACTATGTTAAGGAAAAGATGCCATAGTCTGGAAACCATCAACACTCCCTCCGGGAATAATTGTGGCCGGGAGGAAGACGAGGAAGAAGCTGGTGAAGTGTGGGTCCTTCGAAGGTAGAGGGACAGGTGAGGTCAGACACGACCTCTTTGATGCTCCCACAGGAAATGTCTGTCTCCCTCCGGACTCTTTTCCTCTCAGGGCTTTGTTCTAGCTAGGATTTCTTTTGAAACAGGAGAATGCTGGGCAGCACAGGATGACAGTGGGGTCCAGGTGGGACCTGTCAAGGGCTTGCAGGCTTTGAGAACCAAGGAGGAGCAGAAGCAGGAACAGGAGAAGAGAGAGGAAGAAGAGGAGGAGCAGAAGGAGGAGGGAGAGCAGGAAGAGGGAAAGAAGTAAGAGGAGGAGGAGAAAAAGGAGGTGGGACGGAAGGAGGAAGAGCAGAAGGAGCAGGAGGAGGTATTTCAGCCTGCAGAGAAAGCTTCCTCTCCACCTTATCACATTTACTGGGCCAGCCCCAGGGATCCCTAACAAGGAAAGGGTGGGGCGCAGTGAGAGACAGGACAATAGCTCAGTTGTTGCACAAAGCACACCCTCGCCACCATCGTCATTTCTTCTTTTGAGCCAGAAATCCACCCCCAGGTATGTGCACAGAGCAACCTTTAACCGGAGCCCAGCACACCTCAGGAAGCAGAATCGGGCACCAGCTTTCAGAAGAGCCAGCCTCCCCTTCCACAGTAGCCCGGTACTGAACAGTTGTCTTGCGTGCCTGTGTGTTAAAATGACCACACTTTATTGGCCTTGACAAGTATCACTTCCGCAGCAGCAATTAGGACCACAGCCAGACTGTGGGAAGGAAGTTTGTAAAAAGCAAGGTGGGTCTTTGCTGATTTTTCTCTCAAATACACATTCATTCATATGCCCAGAGAAAAGAGTAAAATCACATGTGAAATATAGAGTGTTGCCTTTTTATTCCAATATGGTTTGGAGGCATTTTTATAGCTTAGGGGCCTAACTCAGGTAGCTAGACTAAAAGAGGAACAGAAACATCCCATAACGCAGCCTCGGGCACCTGCCTGGTCAAGTGAATCCAGAAAATGAGTCTGGAAATGACTTGAGCAGACTGTGTGTTGCTTTTGCATCTTAAAGGCAGAGTGCAGGAGGGGCAGAGAGTCCCTCCCCATGGATTCATCGGCTCTGAGGGGTCAGTGAGCTGAAGGAGGCATCAGTGGCCAGTTACACACTGAAGCCTTGATGGTCACGTCTTGACCCACGGCTTGAATTAGGTCTGATTCAGAGACTGGCTCTTGGCCTGTTTATTATTACTTAAAATGAGAACTGCAACTAAATGTATTTCATACAATTATTGTATGCTAAGTTTTAAGAACCAGCACTCAAGAAACAGGAAAGAATGTGATGCTCCAGATAAATGTATCGTCCACGCCCTTAGTGTTACAAATGGGGAGAGAAATTTAGAGAATCTGCAGAAAGCGCAGTTAGTCTCATACTGTGAAACTTCTGGCTCATGGTATAGTGCGTTAGGAATTTTTTAAGTTATTGTTGTTGTTATTGGTGGTAGTAGTAGTAGTAGGGATTAAACTCAGGGGCATTCTACCTCTGAGCTATACTCCAATGCCCTTACTTATTAGTTTTTTAAATTTTGAAACAGAGTCTCACTGAGTTTCTGAGGCTGGCCTCACACCTGCAATCCTCCTATCTTAGCCTCACAAGAGGTGGGATTACAAGTGCATGCCATTAAACCTGACCTAAAAAATACGTTATTTCAATGCATCAATCAGAAGGTCCCTAGGGAATATTCCTCACTATTACTGTTGTAATTATTAGGGCAGGAGTTAAAGATGTGAGCACTGGCTAGCTCACGCTGCCCACAAAAGCATCCCTAGCCTCAGCGGGCTGAAACCCTGACAAAAGGGGACTGTGGGGCCACAGTTTAACCCAGTCCTGAGGCCCTGCCCTGAGCTCCATGACATGCTCTCAGGGGGAAAGCAAAGTGTTCCACTCTAAGCTCATTGCACTCCACAATAGCCCTGGGGGGTCATTTAAAGCTATAAAAGCCAAGAGATTTGCCCAAGACCACATGATGGCCCAGCTCCAGGCCCGGCGACCTTTCCTCTGGACCACGTTCCCTTAGCCTGATGATTTTCCACGGAAGACAGGAAATGTGGGAGGTAGCAGGAGAAAGCCTAGGAGCTAAGGAAACGCTCCTTAGTAAAAGAGAAGCATGTCTAGGCACAGGGTCCCTTGGGCTTGTGTGGAGTGTCTTGAAAGCAGCAAGCAATTTAAGTATCAGTAGCATGCAGATGGTATGAGTTCCTAATATGCAGACCCAACGTGGGCCCACCCAACTACTAAAGGACGTAGGTTTACAGGGTATAAAGAATCAAGATGAAAATTTTCATTATGGTAAAAAAAAAGTAGAGAGCTATTTTTGTTATACGAATGCATTCATCAGCTGTTACTGTAACAAATAATTAAGAAAATTAATTTAAAAAGAGAAAAGGTTTATTTAGCTGGTTTTGGTGGTGGTTCTATGGTTGGTTGGCCTTATTGCTTTGAGGCCAGTGGCGAGGCAGCTCATGGCAGCTGGGAATCAGAGAAAAAGAACAAGACCAGCATCACAGGGTCCCCTTAAAGGACATGCCCCCAAAGTTCTAAGACCTCCCACTACACCCTGCGTCTTAAAGTGTCCCCGCCTTTCAACAGCACAAGCCGGGAACCAAGCCTTTATCGTATGGACCTTTGGGAGATGTCCCAAATATAGCATCAAACTAGTTCTAAAGTGCTGCTCAGAGAGGTGATTCACTTGCCCACAGAAGAGGAGAGAGAAGAAAGATCTCAGGAAACTTGAAATATTAAGCAAATATTTAAAAAGCCAGACATGAAGGCATGATAGTGCATGCTTGTAATCCCAATACTTGGAAGGCTGAGATAGGAGGATTGCAGCTTCACAGCCAGCCTCAACAACTTAACAAAACTCTCAGCAACCTAGCGAGACCTTGTTTCAAAAAATAAAAATAAAAAGGGTTTGATGCTATAGCTCAGAAGTCTAATGCCCCTGGGTTCAATCCCCATTACTGTGCCTCTCCTCTGGCCATTGTGTGTGTGTGTGTGTGTGTGTGTGTGTGTGTGTGTGTGTGTGTGTATTCACTCCTAGGTATCTGTGGGGATTTTGTTCCAGTACCTCAAGGGATACTAAAATTCATAGATGCTCAAGTCTCATATAAAATAGCGTAGTATTTTTACACAGCCTATGCCCATTCTCCCATATACTTTCTATCATCTCTGGATTTCTTATAGTACTTAAGGCAATGTAAAGTACATGTAAATCATTGCTGTACCTTATTGTTTAGGGAGTCATGATGAGGATAGAAAGTCTATAAATGTTCAATACTGACACTTTTTGTTTTTCAAATATTTTTGATCTACCATTGGTTGAATTCAAGGATGTGAAGCTCTCAAGTATAGAGAACTAACTGTGCTTGGAAAGATTTGAGAAGAAATAAGTCCTTCACATCTCCGGGTTCCTGGAGAGGGAGGGAGGGAGGGAGGGAGGGAGGGAGGGAGGGAGGGAGAGAGAGATAGAGGGGTGGGGGAGAGAGAGAGAAATGACATGAAGGTGACACTCTAAAACCTACTAGTTTAGAGTACTATCCCTTCCATCCCTCCTTTGGCTTCTTCTTTTCTTTCTTCCTCCCTCCCTCCAGCTGCCATTAGCAGTCATTATGCATCCTGCCAGGTCTGTGCCCCTCCTGTGGCCAGGCTCTGTTCCTGGTGCTGGGGATACAGTTGATTCAAGGACAGAAGAGGCACCTGTCCCACCTCACTTCATTCTTAAATTCCCATCATATATGGTTGTGTGCTCACTACGCACTAATCATGGAGAAAAATAAATGTATTTCCTCATACCTGTCATTCTCTACTCTAGGACTATTTCCAGTGTGTGTGTGTGTGTGTGTGTGTGTGTGTGTGTGTGTGTGTGTGTGTGTGTTGCTGGATATTGAACCCATGGGCATTCTACTGCCAAGTTACACCCCCATCCTTTTTATTTATTTATTTTTTTTAAACATGTCTCACTAGGTTACTAGGAGTCTTGCTATGTTGCTAAGGCTGTCCTCAAACCTCCAACCCTCCTGTCTCAAAGCCTCCCAAGTTCTAGGTACTGGCATATGCCACCATACCTGGCTCTGTTTCCACTTTGACAGGTATTTTTTCATAAGTACTTACAAATTCCCATTTTCCTCTGGGGAGAGCAAGGCACAACAAAGTCAAATAGAAATAAAGGCAGAGTTCATGGGGAAAAGTAACCATGATAATAACCACAGCTCCACCCACAAACATGGTAAAAATTGAGGCCATGTTCAATTCTCGCATTGAACTAAAAATCATTATGTAAGAAACAGACACTAAAGGGTCCAATTAACCCCTATCCTACCTTTAACTCAATCTTGACTTCATTCAAAGAGTAATAAATTTGTTGTATCTCCACAGTAAAACTAAGCTCTAATTTTGGAGAGCAGTGTTTTTAAAATAGCAGGATGGAGCCAGGCTCAGTGGCACACTCCTGGAATCCCACTACTTGGGAGGATGAAACAGGAGCATTGCACGTTTGAAGTCAGCTTCAGCAACTTAGCAAGATTCTCCAGCAATTTGGCAAGACTCTGTTTCAAAATAAAAAGGGCTGGATGTCACTCAGAGGTAGCATTTCCCTGGGTTCAATCCCAGTATTCCCCCACCCACCCACTAACAAAAAGTTTTAAAATAGCACAGTGGGTAGCATTTTCCTAAGAAGAGCCTTAACTCAACCCCAAGACCAGTCATCAGAATGGGACTCCTTCATCCTCCAAATATTCTTGGATCATGAGACATCCTGGCTCTCATAATACCAACAGGTCAAACGGAATTAATGTTCTTTCTCATGTGTGATGCAATACCACAAGGTGAGCTGTCTAGGAAACTCAAAGAGATTCATTTGGACATTGCTTTCAGGGACCTACCACTATTCAAAGTCAGACCTCCCGGAAGAGCATTCCCTTTGCTACCGCAGACCCACAGGACCATCTGTACACTTCATTTTCTTCCAAGTAGCAGAGGGGCAACAAAGATCCGAAGCCTGCAGACACAGAATGAGTGTGGTGGGAAATATTCTCACTACTTTACACGGTCCTTCAGCTATTACCTTCTGCATTATTCCTTCCTCAGTGTTTACAGCCTCACTTCCACAACTCTTACAGCCACCATGCGATCCAAAAGTCATCCGAGCAGAGAGGGACACGGAGGCCAGTGGGCCAGCCTCCCCATCCATGCGGACACCCTCGTGGGTGTTTGCCATGTGTTGTATAATTAAGGACCCAGAGGAGTGCTGCGGTGAAGAAAACAGTGATTCATCACTTTTTATACTTATTCCATCATGGAAGTCTTCCTCTAAAATCCACTCACATCTTGATTTTTGGAAATAGTCTCTGAAAAAATACCATCTGAGTCCAACCCCCTGCCCCGTTGTCCTAGGATTTCCATAAATCACACTTAGATCACAAAGGTACACAATAATGTTAATTGTGTGATTGTATAGATTGATAAATTAGTAGGCAAATGACTTGGTGGATTTGATATAACACTTTACATGCCCCAGTGGAAGTCTCGCTAGCACGAGACATTTCTTTTATGTCGAGAAACATACTTCCAGACACTAGAATAAGGCTCCTGGAAATGCACCTCTGAGCCCAGACAAGGCTAGAAGGGCACGCCTCGAGGACTCAGACACGGAGCGGGCCAAGAAAGCATGGGATTGTGCGGCTTAACATGGCTCACCTTGTGTTGCATGCCAGGGGCAGAGGGCTGAGAACACCTGCCATCATCCAGTTGGGCCATTCTGGTCCAGTCCCATGTTCTGCCCAAAAAAGGCGTCCAGTGTAGCTTTTTTTTTTTTTAGTGGTACTGGGGATGGAACCCTTTTACACCTGGGCTACCCTCCCAGACCTATTTTATATTTTAATTTGAAAACAGGGTCTCTTAAGCCAGCGAGGCTGGCTTCCAACCTGCGCAATCCTCCTGTCTCCACCTCCCAAGCATGGGGATTACAAGCGTGCGCCACCACGCCTGGCTGTAGCTCTTTTTTTTATTTTTTTTAAAGTGTGCTTTGGGTCAACAATCTCTTATCAAAATCTTTGGGGAAGATGTGTTATCAAATTCTCAACTTTTCAGATTGCCAGAAAGGTAATGAGGTGCACATACCACACATTGTCCAACTGCTCTCCCGGCAGAACTGCAGCACTGCCCCGCGTTCACGCGTTCATATTTCTGCGATGAAACGTGACTATTCATAGTAAGTGAGAGCAATACAATCTGTACATAGTTTCAAGTCAAATTCAGGTCACATTTTGCTGCCAAACGGAGTAGAGTATACATAATACTATCTGAGTTTCACAACTTTTTGGATTGCAGGTAAGAGAATGTGTGTCTTTGCCTCTCGTGAGAAGGATATTTGCTCCATGCAGTGGGAAGGGTGATAATGAGTCTGTGCAAGAAACCTAAGGAGAAATGCTTGAAAACGCACCTCTCCGGTGCCTCATGCTGTTTTTATTTGTAAACAAAACATTCCTCAGGGTTTAATTCGGGATCAATGCACTCTCAATCTGACTTTCATGTTATTCGCTTTGACTTGGAATCCACCAGAAGGAAATCACTATCTGCCCTTGGACTGTGCATGAGGACATCAAGCTATTCTAACCCAAGAGTGCTTTGAAAGAAAGGAGGTTTCCAAGGCCAAAGGTTGATGAATAAAGCTTTAGGAGTAGTTTACCAATAAGTTTCCAATGACTCTACCAATTTTAGTTCTACCACATGGTTGTTTGTTTGTTTGTTTGTTTGTTGTGTGTGTGTGTGGTGCTAGGGACTGAACTCAGGGGCATTCTACCTCTGTGCTCTACCCTCAGCCCTATTTTATTTTTATTTTGAAACAGGGTCTCACTAAGTTGCTGAGGGCCTCACTAATTAGCTGAGGCTGCCTGAGAACCTGTGATCCTCCTATCTCAGCCTCCCAAGTGCTGGGATTACAAGCGTGTGCCAGCATTCCTAGCTTGTCCCATGATTTTGAATGAGCCCGGTGATGACATAATGATGAGTTTCTCTCCTTATATGAGCTTCTATGCACTCAAATATCATTTTTTTTAAACTTCTGGTTTTATTGCTTCCAAACCTAGAAAGAAATTTCAAATGCATATAGACGGTTTCCTATCGTAATTTTCAAGGGGCCAACAGATTTGTAAGGAAATTCTCATCACACAAACATTATTTGCCTTGACAAATAAAACATATATATTGCACAACTCGGAAGTTCTTTGATAAAGTGCTAATCAAATAATGACAGGTATCCCCACACCAACAATGGTTGTACATGTCCAATTGAGTATACTATTGGAGTATAATACTGAGGGATTTTGCCTAAAAAATAGCTGATTTTTATTCATTGGTGCTTAAGCAAAGTTGAAATACCAAGATTGTAACTTCTCTACGTCACCCACGCATAGCTCTTCAACAATACAAGACACGGGCTTTAATTTCAGGTGCACTGCACCTATCTTATCAGATCTATCACGTTCATGAATATTTTCAAAGATCTGTGGATTTAGCAACTCACCGGTGCCTGAATGGTCCGCTCGGAATTTAAAACCCCTCAGTGGCAGCTGGTGGCAACTGAGCCCCGAATTCCTAGATAACAGGCTAATACATCCTTGGAGAACTAGTCTCACCAGACCACTGAGTGTATCAGTGTCAAGGAAGGAATCTCCTAGTCCTCACACCTACCTGGGGATTTAGGACAAGGAGCTCCTCACAGTAGCTGCACCTGATTCTCTCTAAGGCTTCTGCAGTGGAAACCTGACACGGCTACAGTTGCTATGGGGAAGCAGGAGGTGTTGCCAATCATTGGGGATTTTGTCCTGGCATCTGGGGGGGGGGCAGTGGCAAGGGCAACCCAAGGTCACATGCAGAGGGTGTGAGTCAGCTTTCCACCACTGTAACAAACACCTAAGATAATCAACTTATAAAGAGAAAAGGGTTATTTTGTTTCATAGAGTTGGAGGGTTCAGTTCATGGTCACTTGGTCAGTTGCTTTGGGGCCATGGAGAGGCAGGAGTGAGTATGTGGTGGAGCAAGGCTGCCGTCAGATGTTTAAAAAGAGAAGAGGAAGAGGCTGGAGTCCCATTGTTCCCTTCAAAAGCACACCCCCCAGTGACTTAAAAAACTCTCTCTCAGCCCACCTTTTAAAAGCTCCACCATCTCCCAGTAGACCAACCAAGCCTTTAAATACATGAGGGAATCCAAGATCTGGAACTGTATACATTAATGGTCAACCTGTGCATTAATATACAGCAACCCTGCAACCCTGCCTTTAACCAACTACACAAAGGGGTGAATCTCAGTCACTACTTGTTTTGTTTTGTGTCCCTCCCCCATCATCTTGGTTTCCCAATCTATTTTGTATTTCAAAGTGCGCACCTTTCAAGCCAGTACGCATTGAAATAATCACATAGTTGTATCAGCGTCGACAGTCCATTACAGAGACTTTTCAGTTTCTCAGTCTGCAATTGCTCAAACTTCAGTTATGAAAGTTTTATTTACTCATTTATTCATTTACTTATTTATTCAGTGACCCATTGTTAAGCTATAAGATTGACTTCTGTATTATTGTTGCTCTAACCATGATGAATTATAGCTCACATCTATAGTCGTTCCTCACATCTATAGTACCCCAAATGGATTTGTTCCAGGACCCCCACAGTTATAAAGTCTGAGGATTCTCAAATCCCTTACATAAATATCATAATATATGCATGTAACCTATGCATGTCCTCTCAAATGCTTTAAAGCATATCTAGGTTACCTATAATATCTAAAACAAGGCGAATGCTATAAATGCTATATAAATAGTTTCTATATTATATTCTTTAAAAAATAACAAGCAAAATAATCTGACTTTTTTTCTGAATGAATCCATTTTTTTTTCCCTGAATCTTTTCCATCAGCAGTTGGTTGAATGCTGCAGATGCAGAGCGCTAGCTGTAACCTGTAAGATGCTGCCCTCTGAGCACCTTATACTCCCCTCCTGGAAAATACTGTCTACAGAGAGTGGCTTCTCTGTGTAGCTCTGTCAAAATCTGGACCCCTAATTTGTTGGCAAAAAGAGAATTCCCAGGGCGAAGTCTAGAAACTAGAGGAGAGGGTGGCAGTGGATCCTAAATTTTCTTTTCAGAGTACACCATCGGCCTTCGCTGTCCCAGACTTGCACTGCTCATTCATTTCCACCTGTTGATGTGTGAGCCATTCATGCGTGTGCAGATCACAGAAGGGCCGGTCCCAGGACAAGCCCAGTACAAACTGTTGGGGGGGCAAGTTAGAGGACAGATGAGTAATGGACCGGATGAGGAGGTGGTGGCCGCGGTGGCTCTGAGAAGCAGGGTAGCTGGGCTGTGGGCCTGAGCCCTGACTCACCGGCTCCCCTTTGTCAGGAGAGCGGGGCAGGTGGAACTGGCCCGGGGCCAAGGAACCCACACCCAGCACCAGTTCTTTCCTGATGCGCCCCTCCACCCCCCATCAGACACAGGTGCAAGTGATACACAAAGCTGCTTCCAGAGCAGCGAGCTGGGGCAAAGCCAGAGGGTGACCTCAGGTCTGGCTCTTTCCCTGGCTCCTGGAAGAAGTCTAACTGTGAAGGCTTTCATAAAGCTTTAGAGAATGAATAAAAGCGGGTGGGGCGGGGTGATCTTTAAGCTCCAGGATCCAAACACTTTTCTGGGGACACACACACACACACACACACACACACACACACGCAATTTTCTACTCACCAAAAAGCAACTCCCCCTTCCCACCACCATCACCAGCCCAAATCACTCACTGAGGCAGGAAAGAGGCAGCAGAGGGGCTAAATACTCACCTTTTCTGGCTTTGGGGAAGGGAAAAAAGAAGGGAATAAAACTGACTGAAAAAGAGGCTTTTGCCTAGATTTCACTGATCTGGACTTGCAGGTAAGGAAAAAGTCTGTGTCATTCTGAGGGAGGAGGAACTGGGCATGGCGGCGCAGGCCTGTTAGCCCGGACTTGGAAGACTGAGTCAGGAGGACCAAGGCCAACTCAGGAACTTAGTGAGACCCTGTCTCGAAACAAAAGATTAAAAGGGCTGGGAGTATAGCTCGGAGACAGAATGCCTCTGGTTTATCCCGAGATGGATATAAATAAATCAGAGCCTAAGGACTTCTCTCAGCTTCATTGTAAGAGAAGTTAGAGTCCCAGCTGAATCACTTTGTAGCTGTGTGGCGTAGGGCCTCTTACTTTCCTCTTTTGTAAAATGGAGATGATATGAGATGGAGGAGGAAGCTGCCGGTCTCCTAGGACTCGAGGAGGGCTTGAATGTGCAAAAACACAGAGAGACGCCTAGCACTGAGCACTGCTCGGGACACGAACGGCCAGAGTCCCCAGAAAATGTCTGCTGATGTTGTTACAATGGCTCAGAAGCCAAAGTGGCCTTTGGGGGAGGTATCTCACCACTTTGGGTCTCAGGCTTCTCAACTGTAAAATAGGCTTCCCACAGAGCTGCAGGAGAGGTGAAAAGGGGTGGAGTGTGAGCCAGGCATGGTGACACATGCCTGTAATCCCAGTACTTGGGAGGCTGAGACAGGAGGATCACAGGTTCAAGGCCAGCCTCAGCCATTTAGACTTTCAGCAAGCTAGAGAGATTCTGTTTCAAAGTGAAAAAAAAAAATAGAAAAGTTTAGGGGTGAAGCTTGGAGGTAGAATGTCCCTAGGTTCAATCCTCAGTATATAAAAAAAAAAAAAAAAAAAAAAAAAAAAAAGGATGGAGACAGCCAAGTATCGCCTAGGCATCTGTGTGGTGGGGAGGGAGCGCGCCACAGGTGTCTGTCATCCAGCCCTGGACGCCCCACGCAGCCTTGCCTTCTGCGACTGCTGACCCCACCCCTTCCTCACCCTCTCTAATACCAGCTGTCTCAGACATAGGTTCAGCAAAAAGACCAAGTCAATTACGGGAGGTTTGTCTTTATACTTGGACCACCAGAACGTCAGGAGACATAGGTTCCTTTCCCTCTGCAAATTCACCTTTCTGCAGGAAGGAGAGGGAGAGAGGGAGGAAAGGAGGGAGGGGGGGAGAGAGATAGAGATAGAGATAGAGATAGAGATAGAGAGAGAGAGAGAGAGAGAGAGAGAGAGAGAGAGAGAGAGAGAACGAGCTGCAAAAACCACTTTGCCAAGACTCTGCCACCCTGGCCAAAGAGGAATCTGCTGCTTTTTTTTTTTTTTTTTTTTTTCAAAATGAAAAAAAAAAAATGCAGACTGGCTGGAAAACCCCAGCCTCTCACACTTCACCACCAGACAGGGAAGTCCACTGACCCTGCCAGGGGCCGACAGGGAAGGGAAGGTGACAGTGGCCCAGCTCCCTCCACAGCCATCAGCCTGCAAAAGACAGGAGTCTGGGTGGAGGCAGAACCTGCTCACAGCGCCAGGAGACACGGGAGTGAAAGTCAGTCCTGGGTTGGGAAAAGGCAAACAACCAGGCATCTCAGTCAAAGCACCTGGCCCCGGTTCAGTTTATTTTATGGTGACCTCTGAGTCCTGGCCCGGCACAGGGCAAACTCCATGCCTTGCATGGGGGCCCTCCAGAGTGCCCTGTCCAGATGCTGTGAGCTCTTAGGAACCAATCAGGCCTCAAGAAGAGGGACCTCTCTGGGTCTGTGAAGGTCAGAGACTTCGCTGTTACTATTTTTTAACATTGATTAAACACCAATGGCATGCTGAGCCCGTGGGGAGAGCTGAGGTAGGTAGGTTCTGTAGGCGGGCACTGTACGGAGATAAACAGATGCGTGGCATTCCACAGCTCTGAGGGAAGCTGCCCCTCAAAGCCAGGGAGCAGCTCTGGTCCCTGTCATCATCTTATGGGGCATTGCAGAAAGATCCACCCCCGCGAGGGGATAAGTCAGAGCCTAAGGACTTCTGGCCACAGTGACACTGTCACACACAAAGGCTGCCAGCCATTTCCCAGAGCACGGCTTGGTCCCTTCACTCCAGGTGCTGGTAATAAAAGAACAGCTGGAGGGAAGAGACCAGCCACAGAGTTCTGCCCATCACTAACCTGGATCAGCCTGGCCCTGCCCCAGGGCTAGGGCAGCAGTGGACTCACACTGACGCAGGAAGAAAAGCCACCCCGATTATAAGGGCACAGGGTTAGCGGAGCAAGGGGGCTGGGGATGCACCCTGAGGGTTGAAGGTCATGGTTTCTCTTACCCTCTGTTGCCTACTCTCCCCCACCCTCACCCTAGGTGGAGATGTGCAGAGTAGGGGACCGGTGTCCCTGAGTTCCCTGGTGTCAGGATGGATGTCTCTGAAAGGAAGATGGTTTCCACTCCAGCTCGTCTGAGGCCATTACCTCCGTGGGCTTCAGCTTCTGCATTTATAAAATAAAGGGCTTGGGTTTAACGGTGTCAGGAGGTCCTCTAAACTCTGCTGCAGCCACGTGAGCCTCGTCTAGCCATGCACATCCCCCAAAGCAAGGCAACACCCCTGAATTCAATGTGGTACCCTGGGAAGGCGGGCGGCCCCTTTCTGGTGAGGGGAATGATGAGGAGGCCATAAGGGGCTGCCTGTGGACCTTCCCAGGAACAGCGCACATCCTCGGCTCCTGACTCACCCACGGGGCCTTGCCAGGTCCTCTGGGTTGGGCACTGAAGATCCCCACCCACCCAGCACGCATTGTTGCTCACCTTGCAGATGACTCACGGCGGCGGCAGCCAGGGACAGGGCGCCCCAGAACAGGCCTGTAAGCTGTGCCCCCTTCCCCTGGTGCCACCAATGGGAGCTGCAGGGTTGTTGGCTGCTCCTGAGCCTGCATAGCTCCTTGAGTTACAAAACCAAGAGGCCGCTGGAAATTGAAATCAGAGAAGCTGCTTGTGGGGGCCAGAGGGCTCCTGGCGGCAGCTGTGGAAAGACAAGCCAGTCAGAGCAACCACATTATTTATTGATTGTCTCGGGGAGACATATATGACTTCCCATCACAAGACACACTGCAGCTTCCTCACGGATCACCCAAGCAGCATTTACTCGGGGACGATTTTGGAGCTTGGGAAGTCCCTGGAGACTGCATGTCGCATCGCAGTCATGTTTTCCTAAATGCCGTGCAGGATGTGGGGCTCAGAGAAGCCCGATCCGTTCCCCAGCAGAGAGGGGAAAGGAAGGGTCTCTCTCAGTGTCACCCAGCAAGTGGGGACCAAGCTGAGTCCAGCGACTCCATTGTGCCTTCAGCGTTGCCATCCCTGCCCAGAGAGGGGATTTGAGGAATGAACGTGAGGCCCCAAAACGTTCCCACCAACCACACTGCTACCCTGTGTCCAGGGAGATGAGAGCCACAGGAGGAGGGAAGGGGAGCTGGCAGGTTGCAAAAGACATCACGTGGCCCTAGCTACAAAAACAGCCAGCTGCTGAGCGCCCGGGCACAAATAACCATGCAGGGAATGGGTGGCACCAGTGGCTACTTCTTCGAAACCGGGCTTCCCATTTGGTTGGAGCTGATAAGGCAGGGAAATCGCTACTCTTGGTGTTCAAGGGAAAACATTTTGACATTGAAGAAGAGCTGGGATGTGTTAACAGTTGAGAGAAAGCAGAGCAGCCCTCGCTTAGCCAGCGGCCACAGCTCCCACCTGGGGCCGGGGGGACTTGGGTTACCAACAGTGCAGCAGGCCAGAAATCAGACTGTACATGTTCTGAAACGGAGGGATGGTGATCCCGAGAGGACGCAGCTCGGGGACACCCTGTCTGCTCCACGTACCCCAAGGACTAGCTTCCACGTGGACAGCTGCAGGCCCTTGAGGCACGTGTTCTGCAACAGCAGCTGCCCCTGGACACGCCCTGGCTGTGGTTGCTGACAGAGCAGGGCCCTGAGGCTGTGGGTGAGGGACGGAATCGTGCCTGGTGAAAACGATGCTCTGCAGTGTCACCTAAAGGGGACAGCATCTGTCCCAGCAGGGTGGGCAGGAAGGCACTAGCCTGGGCAGGGAGAGGCTCAGTGGTAGTGTTTGCCTAGTATGTGCCAGACCCTGTGATCCATTCCCAGCACTGCAAAAAATAAAGAGGAAGAAGGGCACTGGCTTGAGAGCCTCACTGTTTATAACTGTGCTAGCAGCTAGGGCCAAGGAGCTGACTTCAAAGCAACTTCAAAGTTTTGATAGTTCAAGAAATGAAACCTGTTGGCAGAGCCCCAGGACCAGCCTGACTTGCACTGATTTCTGCTCTACAGCAAACAAGGTGTTACAACAAGTGCCTTTCTGGCTTAGTCCCTTGGATATACACCTTACCTGGGATGTATGGAGCTTGGATTCTCTGCTCAAAACCCAAACATAAGTCCCTCTCTGCCCACCTCAAGACAGCAGTGCACTATTCCTTACATAAGTAATGATTTTGGTTTTCTCTGCTATTACCTGTAGGTGTCCACAAGCTCTCTGTAAAAGAGTGAGTCTGAACCAGGCCTGGTGGCAAAGGCCTAGAATCCCAGTACTTGGGAAACTGAGACTGGAGGATCCCAGGTTCAAGACCAGCATTAGCAACAAGAGAAGCTCTCAACAACCCAGCAAGACCCTGCTTCAAAACAACAAAAATTTAAAAAGGAGCTAGAGATACAGCTCAGAGGTAAAATGTCCTTGGATTAATCAGAAGGAAGGAAGGAATTGAGAAAGAATGAGAAAGAAGAAAAAGAAGCAGGAGGAGGAAGAAGAAAAGGAAAGAAGAAAGAGAGAGAAGGAGGAGGAGAAGGAGGAAGAGGAGGAAGAGGAGGAGGAGGAAGAGTAATGAAAGAAAGGAAGAAAGAAAGAGTGTGCAGTCCGGATGAGAAGATCCAGAAGCTCCTGGATGTAGCACCTGCCCTTGGTGGTCCAGTGGAGCCGCGATGCCCAGTCCTGTCCTCCCCGCAGAATCCTGTTCCTGCCCTAGCAATGAAACAAAAGTCACTGGTTCCCTGCTACCCTCTGTGGCTCTCTAATCTGCACAGATCCTCCCTCGAGAATTGGTTGGGATAATGGAGGGAGGAGAGAGGATAAAAAAGGAAAACAGAAAGGGAAACAGGTCTGCAAGCAGCAACCCAGTGAGATAAGACAGAATGGGGAGACAAACAGGAAGAAGGATCTCACTGCTAGGTGGGAGCTCGCTGAGATGCACTTGGGGAAGAAAGGAAAACACAAGGGTGGACAGATGATTCTAAATTTTAAAAAGACGATTGAAAAGTTGATAGGAAAGCTGGGCGTGGTGGCGCACGCTTGTAATCCCAGTGCTTGAGAGGCTGAGACAGAAGGATCTCATGTTTGCAGCCAGCCTTGGCTACTTAGTGAGGCCCTGTTTCAAAATAAAAAATAAGATAGGGCTGGACGTGTAGCTCGGAGGTAGAATGCCAGATGGATTTGAAATTAGAATTTTAGAGAGAACTGGGCGTGGTAGCACACACTTATGATACCCAGCATTCGGGAGGTTGAGAGAGGAGGATCCAGGTTTGCAGCCAGCCTCAGCTACTTAGTGAGGCCCACTGCAACTTAGTGAGACACTGTTTCAAAATAAAGAATAAAAAATCCGGTGTGGTGGCACACGCTTGTAATCCCAGCATTTGGGAGGCTGAGACCAGAGGATTGCGGTTCACAGACAGCCTCAGCTACTTAGTGAGGCCCTGTGCAACTCAGTGAGACCCTGTTTCAAAATAAAGAAAAATAGGGCAGGGGGTATAGCTCAGAGGTCGAATGCCCCCGGGTTCCATCCCCAGACCCGCGAAAGAAAGAAAGAAAGAAAGAAAGAAAGAAAGAAAGAAAGAAAGAAAGAAAGAAAGAAAGAGGGCTGGGAGTAGAGCTCGGAGGTAGAATGCCCCTGAGTCTAATCCCCAGTACTGAAAAAAAAAAAAAAATTTAGAGACAACTACACACACACACACAAACATATATGTGACATGGATTATATGTATACAAGCAACAAAAAGAAGTAAACATTTAATTAGAGCAACCATTTTGATATTTAAAAACTTGCATAATATGTACCTACCAAACTTAAAGTATTCTGAGTGACAAATAACAAAAAAATATAGTAACAAAATACTACTGTAGTAAAATATGGTGGTCTCCAAGTATTTTCATTGGAAAAAAAATTCCATGTGGTACTTCTGTATTGATATCATTTTATTTATATAGTATATGTATTTGCATCTATATTAATTTATTAGAAACATTCTAAGAGACATGAAAGCAGAAAATTTTTAAGAAAATATATTAGTAACTTAAAATATTTACTGACCATATATAAAGGTGTTAAAAAAGTATTCATATTCTTTATGAGAGCTGTCTGATTTAATATAATCTGGGGTTTTTTAAGCTTTTGTTTAAGCATGCTATGATACATCAATTTGAAGATTATATTTTGATACTCGATTTTAACAATAGTCACAAATAAGCAATGTATATCACAAAGACATACAGGTACCACTGAAGATCTTGGCACTCATTTTTTTTTATTCTATCTACCATGTAAGCAAAAGATTTCTTAAAATTGAGCTGGGAAGTATCAGTCCTCACTAATGTTGACTGGCCATGATTATGAATGAATCAGAAGTTGTACTATATACTTTTAAGAAATGGCTTCCAATTCCGTGAAGTCTCTCATTTAAAAAATTAGGAGTAGAATAAGAAATCATTTTCCCATAATTTTAAAGAATGTAGGTATAAGGAACAGGGCATGGTGGCATATGCCTGTAATCCCAATACTTAGGAGGCTGATATAGAGGAATTGCTAGTTGGAGGCTAACCTCAGTAACTTAATGAGACCCTCAGCAACTGTACTGAGACCTTATTTCAAAATAAATCATAGAAGCCAATCTGGGTACAAGTGGTGAATGCCTGTAACCCCAGTACTTGAGCAGCCGAGACAGGAGGATCACAGGTTCACAGCTAGCCTCAGCAATTTAGGCCCTCCACAACTTAGTGAGATACTGTCTCAAAATTTAAAATAAGATAAAATAGGGTTGGGGTGTAGCTCAGAGGTAGAATGCCTCTGGGGTCGATCCCCCGCACTAAAAAAAAGATAAAAAATAGAAAATAGAGCTGGGTGTGTAGCTTGGATGTAGAATGCCCCCTGGGTTTAATCTACAGTAACACACACACACACACACACACACACACACACACAGAATGCAGTATGAGGTTTTATATTTCATACATAGCATTTCTAGCTGAATAAAGGGAAGGGAAAAGAGGGACAAAGGAGATTTTACATATTAGAATATTTTGAGTCCTGTTTTCTACATGATCTCTCCACAACACGACTTTGTTTTGAAAAACACTTTCTTTCACTCATTGTTAAAATGTCACTTGTACTTTGAAGTGGCATATTAAGTTGTCCTTCTTTTTTTTTTTTTTTTTTTTTTTTTTTTTTTTTTTTTGGTGGTACTGGGGTTCCTGGAAGCCCTTCTACCTCCGGGCTACACTCCCAGACCTATTTTTGCATTTTTATTTGGAAACAGGGTCTCCTAAGCCAGCGCACGCGGCTGGCTTCGAACCTGCGCGATCCTCCTGTCTCTGCCTCCCAAGCGCGGGGATTACAAGTGTGCGCCACCACGCCCGGCAAGTTGTCCTTCATTTTGAAGAGCTTTTTCTTCATTGCTTATAAACTGATAGTTACTTAGTACACAGATAAGTCAGAAATTTTAGAACATGCATCTTCGGGATTGACAGCTCTTCTCAGAGCTTTGCCATAAGTAAATCTCTATTAGGAATAAATCTCTATATGGAATACTTCATACCTATTTCCTGTTTCATAAAAAGCACAAGGATCCTGCTGGTTACAGGTCAAAAAAAAAATTTTTTTTTTTTTTTTTTTGCAGGTCTGGGGATGGAACCCAGGGGCATTCAACCTCTGAGCTATACCCCCTGCCCTATTTTTTATTCTTTATTTTAAAACAGGGTCTCACCGAGTTGCAAAGAGCCTCACTAAGTAGCTGAGGCTGTCCGAGAACCACGATCCTCCGGTCTCAGCCTCCCGAATGCTGGGATTACAAGCATGCGCCACCACGCCTGGCTACAAGTCAAATTTTTATAAACACCCACATTGCTGACACCCTATGGCTCCTGAACTATCAATAACAAGCCACTGGCAGCAAACCCGAGTGAGCAGGTCTTTGTCGAACCCTCAAACTCCCCCTCTACTCCCGGGAACCTGAGGTACTTATACAGCAATGACCATCTGATAGACAGAGCAGGATTATCAGTGTGAATCCATACATTTTATATTATTCAAGCTTAATCTAGTTCATAATTTTGTTTTAAAATAAGTAGAGAGGTGGAGTATAGCTCAGTGGTAGAGGGCATGACTAGCATGAGCTAGGCCCTGGGTTTCATCCCCAACACCAAGAAGAAAAGAAAAATAAGTAGAAGTAGAAATTCTGAACTTTTTCACTAGGACACCCTCAGGGAAGCTGCCACTCTAGTGACCACCTGCAAAAGGGTTAATATACAGTAAATAGGTGTCTACTCAGGGAACTGAGGTTCAAATCCCATCATTGATTGCTGTGTGGCCCCGGACAAGTCTCTCAAAGACTCTGTTCCCTGGTATCTCCATCTACAAAAGAAGACCACAAAAGTACTTACTTAGGAACTCAGAAAGCAGCTCTGTGGTAGAGTGCTTGCCTAGCATGTACGAGGCCCTGGGTTCAGTCTCCAGTACTGAAAAAAAAAAAAAAGTACCTATACAGGAAGTGGGTGTGACCGTTCAATGAACAAATCCATAAAAACCTCTTAGAACATTTTCAGGTTTCCTAGCTTATTGTAGAAACTGGGAAATATTAGCCATTATGATGATCATATGAGATAATTGTGTGTCTTTCTATAACCTGGATGCTATGATCTGGGTCTAGACTGTTCCCCAAAGGGCTCATGCACTAAAGGCCTGGTCCCACCCAGCGCAGCAAGATTCGGAGGCGGGCTGCGTCTGGAGGAGGTGTCACTGGAAACGTGGGCTTGGGGGCTGTATATGTGGCAGCTTCCTGCTGCCACCTCAATGTGTCTGCCTTGGAGCAGGCTGACCATGGACTGAAACCTTGAGCCTGGATGATCTTTTCTCCTTTACATTGTTCTTGTTGGGTATTTGGTCACAGTGTTACTGAAACACTGGAGGAAAAGAAACCAGTTACAGTTAGGTGTGGTGGCACACGCTTGTAATCCCATTACTTAGGAGGACGAGACAGAAGGATCGCAGGTTCACAGCCAGCCTCAGCTACTTAGTGAGGCCCTCTGAAACTTAGTGAGACCCTGTTTCAAAATAAAGAATAAACACTGGGGTATAGCTTGGAGGTAGAATGCCCCAGTACCGCAAAAAAAAAAAAAAAAAAAAAGTCAAGAAACCAGTTACTCATTCAAGCAAAGGGTAATGGTGGCCAAAACCAAGGAAGGGAGGATGTTGAAGACATTAACCAAATCAAATCAGTTGACTCTGGAACAGATAAAATATGAAGAGGAGGTAAAAAGCAGCCAAGGATGAACTACAAGTTTCTAGCCCATACTATCAAGGAGAACCAATAAGCTACATTCCCAGCTCTTTTTTTTTTTTCCTACTACAATTCAACCCAAGGAATGCTTTATCTCTGAGCTACATGCCATGCCACCTGCATTTTTTATATTTTTATTTTAAATCAGGGTCTTGCTAAGATGCCAAGGCTGGCCTCAAACCTGTAATCCTCCTTGGTCTCAGTCTCCTAAGACTGAGATTACAGGCATGAGCCACCATTCCCAACATCAGCCCTTTTTATTTTTTATTTTGAGACAGAGTCTCATTAAGTTGCCTAAATTGGCCTCAAACTCACAGTCCTCCTGCCTCAGCCTCTTTAGTAGCTGGGGTTATAAGACTGTACCACTAAGCCACCAAGCCCATAGTGATGTTTATTCCCAGCAAGACCTCTGTCCAGATCAAAAAGGGACATATATGAAACTCTTTACCACAGTGACCTTTTACAGTAGGAACTAGACAGAGCAGGGTGGCCATCTCCTGAGAAATGGCTCAAAAATATGTATGGGGGATAATGTTCTGTGAGAGATAAGCATGGGGTGATGGCAGAACCTTTGAGCTTAATGCACACACAGCAACACAGAGAGGCATTTAGAATCATTTTAATTCATCAGAAAAAGTAAGAATAGAACAATCTCTATATAATGGAACTAATAATGTAAATAAACCACACACACACACACACACACACACACACCAAAGGCCACAAGTGGTTTATATCCATGTGTATACATATAAATCAAGGACATAAGGCAAGCATGTTAGAAGTGGTTGTCCATGGAGGCACGGGGAGTGGGACTTAGAAACCAAACAGGGAAAATGAATAAAAGAAAAGGAAGTCGGGGCCTTGTCCCGACCTCGAGGGCAAGGAAGGGCATCATGAACTGAGAAGTAGACTCTTCAAATCTGGGGGTTTTTGTTTTGTTTTTGTTTTTGTTTTCTTTTTGGTACTGGGGATTGAACCCCGGGGCATTCTACCTTTGAGCTATGCCCCAGCTCTATTTTCTTTTTTATTTTGAAACAGGGTCTCACTACTCGCTGAGGCTTCAAGTCTGTGATCCTTCTATCTCAGCCTCCCAAGTACTAGGATTACAGGCATGCACCACTATGCCCAGCTCAAGTTTGAGTTTTGTCTTGTTTTTTTAATTCTAAACCAAAGTTGATTCACTCTTACAGTGGCATTCTGAAGAAATAATTCCTTCTTCTATCCAGATTGCCCAAACTTGCTTGAGTTTCTGTTCCTCCCAAGCCCTGGTTTTCCTCATTTCCTTCAATTCTATGAGCTTCCTCCACGTCCTTCCAATAATGCCTCCTTTACCCCATCGGTAGAAGAATCTGTTTCTGATGCTTCCAGGGTAGAGGGTGCACTTTCGTGGTCACAGACTTCTGGGTGAAGAGATGGAGTGGCTATTTATCTCCACACCCAGCATCTAAGCCACTTTGTCTCCGGGGCCATGAACTAACAACTCCATGGACAAAAAGCACAGATAAGCGAATTTATGAGAATTGCTGTTGTCAATTCCCTTTTTGACAGACTCCCTAGCAGATGTTTCTGTGTTGGTAACCATGGCACAACAGATGATGGACAGGCCTTCGGTGAACATCTTGGTTGAGTCAAATTAATGTGGGTCAGGAAAGAGCCAGCCTCATGGGTGTGCTTCCTGTGCAATCAAGGCACAGCCCTCACATTCTGAAGCATTCTGCACTTGATGCTCTGATTTTACCACCTTGCAACACTTAATAAATTCCTAACAAAGGGTCTGCTGCATTTATATCTTAAATGTCACCCATGTGCCCCTATATTAAAGGATTAGTCACCAGGGTAGCACCATTAGGTGGTGAAACCTATAAGAGGTGGGCGGCGTCCTTGACCGCAGGACCCCAGTTCCTCCTCATTCATTCTCTCTGTCTCTTTTAGTACTAGGGATTGAACCCAGGGGCATTCTACTTCCCAGCTACATTCCAGCCCTTTTTACTTTGTGTTTTGAAGCAGGATCTTGCTGAGAGCCTCAAAGCTATAAGCCTCCCGAGTGCTGAGATTACAGGTGTGAGCCACCATGCCCAGCGTCCTCATTCTCTTTTTGTTTCTTGTTCATAATGTAAACAATTATGGGGTTTTTTGTTTTGTTTTATTTTGTTTTTGTGGTATTAGAGATTAAACCCAGGGGTATTCTACCTCCAAGCTACACCTCCAGCCCTATATTTTATTTTTTATTTTGAAACAAAGTCTCACTAAATTCCAGAGGAGCTTACCAAGTAGCTGAGGCTAGCCAAGAACTTGCAAACCTCCGGTCTCAGCCTCCTAAGTACTAGGATTACAAGTGTGTGCCACCACACCCAGCTGCAAATATATATATAAATTTGTGTGTGGGTGGGTGGGTCTGGGGATGGAAGCCAGAGGCATTTGACCTCTGAGCTACACCTCGTGCCCAATTTTTTATTCTTTATTGTGAAACAGGGTCTCACTGAGTTGCAAAGGGCCTCACGAAATAGCTGAGGCTATCCGCAAACCGTGATCCTCTGGTCTCAGCCTCCCGAATGCTGGGATTACAAGCGTGTGCCATCACGCCCGGCTTTGCAACTATATTTTAACACACAATCCCACTACAATGTGCTACCCCCCCAAACCCCTGCCAAAGCAACGACTGATCACACATTGAAACTTCCTTCACTGAGCCAAAATAAACCTTGTTTATTTATAAGTCAATTACCTGAGGTATTTGTTATAGTGGTAGAAACACACTAGACTAGACAATCTTGGGCCAATCTACATAATCTCATGGCATGATATAGCTTGGACCAGCCACTGGGTTTCTGCAGACATTTTCCATTCAATGTTGTGGAGAAGAAGTAATGTTTTGGGAAGAACCAGAATTTGGGAACCAGGAGGAGCTTAGCTGGAATTTTCCTTTTTCAGTTAGTTGCATAAACTAAGGCAAGTAATTTAATTTCTTGGAACCCTTAAACTTTCATCTTTAAAGCAGGAGTGACCATAAGATTATTGGGAGAAGTAAACTAAGGTTAAAGTAAGATGGAGGAGCGCGCCTGTAATCCCAGTACGTGGGACGCTGAGACAGAGCATACAGGTTCGAGGACAGCCTCAGCAACTGTTGACCCTGTTTTAAAACAAAAAGTAAAAATGGCTGAGGATGGAGCTTGAAAGTAGAATGCCCCTAGATCAAATCCAAGGAAGGAAGGAAGGCAGGCAGGCAGGCAGGCAGGCAGGCAGGCGGGCAGGCAACAGGCATGGTCTCCACATCTCATCAGTGTTTAGGAAAGGAGAACATTCCTCCTTTCTCCCCTTTACTCCCACTTCAAAAGATGTCTCTTTGGGGCACCCTGGATTTAGAACCTTTTTTCTCTAGTCCCCAGATACCTTCAATGCATTTTCTATCAACCCCTAAAACTACTCAGTGGGCAAGATATTCTGAGATCAAATGCTTCTTTCCTGGCCCCTATTCTAATCCCACCCAAATACTCGTGATTTCTAGCTTCTTTACTACTCTCCTGGCTTCCTGGATTCTGAATGCTCCCAATCAGTGCACATCTCCTGTCTCCCCCACTGATAATCCTCACCCACTACCCCACCATTCCCCAACCCATATCTCTCTGCTTTCTTTTTCTTTTTCTCTCTCTTTTTTGGGGGGACGGGGTAGCTCTGGGCAGCATTCTACTTCCTTGCTATACCCCAGGCCTTTTTTTCTCTTTCTTTTATTTACTTTTTTTTTTTTTTTTTGTGGTTCTGGGGTTCCTGGAAGCTCTTCTACCTCCAGGCTATACTCCCAGACCTATTTTTACTTTTTTATTTGGAAACAGGGTCTCTTAAGCCAGCGCACGCGGCTGGCTTCGAACCTGCGCGATCCTCCTGTCTCTGCCTCCCAAGCGCGGGGATTTACAAGCTTGCGCCACCACGCCTGGCTTCTTTCTTTTATTTTGAAACAGGGCCTCGCTAAGTCACTGAGGCTGGCCTTGAACCTGCAACCCACCTGTCTCGAGTTCCCCAGTACTGGGATTGCAGGTATGCACCATGGCGCCGAGCCTGTCTCCCTTCTTAATAACTCTCCAGCTCTCCTGGGCTGAGAGAAGAGTAGTTCTCATTTCCTGGTCTCCCTGACGCCTGGGGACAAATAGTAGTACAGAACATTTGATAAGTGCAGCCTCCTCTGATAGCGACTCTGGCCACCAGAGTTGAGGGGGAGCAGAAAGTACAGTTCTCTATAGAATAAACACAATTCAGTTCTGAATTCCTACTTGGCCTTGACCTGGATCCTATCACCTTGTCGTACACCCTAGCTATAAAGAGGAGTCACAACCTTTACTCACCCCCCCAGGGAGCTCGGAGAACAATCAGCAAATTGTTATTAGTGAATGGCGCTCTTTTTATTGTGTATTGGCCATTCCAGGAAAAGCCAGTTATTCTATCAGGGACAGCTTCTTACAAGCAATTAAAAAAGGGAGGGAGTACAGGGAAGGAGAGATAAGAAGGAACTTCCACACCAGAAGAAAGGAAAATGATTCAATTGGTACCTAGTTTAAAATTTCATTCACCCTCCGGCCAAACAGAATGCAACCCATTCCCAAGCTAGGAGAAGCAGTGAAATAATGTGGTCTATGGGGGAAGACAACAGTGATCTCGCAGCTAATAAAATTTCAAAGCGTGCTTTCCGTGCAGTCTGCACCTGACCCTGAAATATGGTCTGAGAGAGTCCAGATGTTGACAGTGGGAAACTGAGCGATCTGCCATCTGAATGGGGAAGTTAGTCGGTCCATCTGCAAGTATACCTCCTTACCGCGAGCACCACGTTCATTTTATCTTTTGAAAGACATTTCACGTACCATTCAGCTTCTCCCCACCACCACACACAGCTAAATAATAGCAGTTGCCTTTGTTGGCTAAGTCTGCCTTTAACGGTGAATTTTAGAAATCAAACACCGTGGCTAGCTTGCTGTTTGTAGCTTCTACTTTATTCCCCATTGGTTTTGTTTTGTGGGCTCTGAAGAGTCTGTACAGGCCAGGTCAGTGGTACCTTACGCTACAGAGATGTAGTCCTGAGGTTGGGTAAAAATGGAAAACAAGGTCTCAGGTGAGACAAATGGTTTATTAATTCACAACATTCACTCTGCACTTTACAGTTCACAAAGACGTGCACACACAGCACTTCAATTTAACTGATTTTTTATTCTGGGGTTTTCAAGCCTGTTTGACCTTCCTGCACCGTGACCCAATAAATGTCACAAAGACATACACTTACACATGTAGCTCCAAAATAAGTTTCATAGGATGGTTAGTACTCTGAGTCTAGGCAGAGCATTGTACTGCTTTCTATTTTATTTCATTTTTTAATGCTGACTACAATCCTCTAAATTGATTTCACAACCCCCTAGCGGGTTGGAACCCTCAACTGTCAATTACCTCTTACTCCACAGGCTGACACGCTGGGCCCTTGCCCTCACCTCTACCCCCTTCTGTGCTCTTTCCTGAATTCTCAGGACTAGAAGCCTGAGAACTATCCTTCCTCCACTACCTTGCCAACAGGTTGCCATTTTAGTGCCTGCCAGTGATGATGCCTTTGTGCAAGATCCAGAAGGCAGATACAGATCTGGTTTTCCTTTCTCCAGCAGTAGCAGCCAACCCTCAGGCACTCACAAGCACATATGAGCTCTGCAGTGCCCTGGACAACAGCCCAGGACACCCACCGTTCCTTGACCTCTGGGTGGAGGTAGCAACTTCCTGACTCTTCATGGTTATACCAGCAATTAAGAAAGTTAGTGGAACTTCTCTCAACTTCTGCTCTCCCAATCTTTCCTATAGTTCTTAAGAACCTAATATCCTGTATGAAATGTCCTTTACTCCAGATGTTGGCTTCAGTGTTTCTCACTGAAATTCAGTTGATATAGATCAATCCTGGAAATCTCCCTCTGACTTTTTTTTCCATTACTGGGGATGGAACCCAGGGCCATTCTACCTCCGAGCTACACCCCCAGCCCTATTTTTATTCTTTATTTTGAAACAGGGTCTCGCTGAGTTGCAAAGGACCTCATTAAGTAGCTGAGGCTGGTGGCAAACCATGATACTCCTGTCTCAACCTCCCAAATGCTGGGATTACAAGTATGCACCACAATGCCTGGCTTCTCTCTGTGACTTTTGCAGAAACCAAGACTCAGGGAGATCAAATGACTTCTACAGGTCACGCAGCAATAAACAAATCTATAACTAAATCCAAGTATCTTCTTTTGTTTCTTTTTCTTTTTCTTTTTTCTTTTTTTGCAGTACTGGAACCCAGGGGCATTCTACCTCCGAGCTATACCCCCAGCCCCATTTTTTATTCTTTATTCTGAAACAGGGTCTCACTAAGTTGTGGAGGACCTCACTAAGTAGCTGAAGCTGGCCGCGAACCTGTAATCCTCCTGTCTCAGCTTTCCAAGTACTGGGATTACAGGCGCGCACTACCATGCCGGCTGGAAAAGAATTTTTATTCAAGTAATAAAATTCAAAAGTCCTCTTCCCAAAATGCAGGAGGACCCAGTCAACCAGGAAACAAAGGAGATATCCATATCTCTCTGTGGACAAAGAGAGAAAATTATCCTGATTGGATTCTAGTCATTTATGCCAAACTCCTATCTCTATTTGATTTCTTTCACTATTTTTTTTTTATGTGTGTGGTATTGGGGATGGAACCCAGAGGCTTTCTACCTCTGGGCTATACTCCCAGACACACACACACACACACACACACACACCCATATATATATATATATATATATATATATATATATATATAATTTTTTTTTAAACAGGGTCTCAGTTGCTGAGAGCCTCACTAAGTAGCTGAGGCTGCCTTCAAACCTGTGCAATCCTCCTGTCTCAGTCTCCCAAGAGCAGGAATTACAAGTGTGCGCCACCACGGCCGGCTTCTTTCACTATTTATCACTTTTAGATGATGAATCATTTAAGAAATGAGCTTAACTATCTAAATTGCACCCACTGTGCACACATGTCAAGGGCTGGAGAATGTTTCCTGCCACCTGGGGTGGAGTTCCATCCAACCAGCTCCCAACACAAAAGCCAATGCCAGGCCATTCGCATCAACCTCCTCTGGTGAATGCTCACCCCCAGGCCCACCCCAGACCTGAGCTGGAGACTCTGGGGCAGCACGACAGGTTCCTTTGATGTGAGCTCAGGTTGGAAGAACTTCTCTTTAGATGTTTGAATTGAACCAGAAACACCACTCCACCTGACTTCCACAACCATGTTCTCCACCATTCTAAAGACTGCATGAAAGCAAGGATGCCATCATAAACAGATAGAGCTGCTTCAAGTCCATGGTTGGGTACGAGGGCTGACCTTGTGTAAGACTGATGGCTCCTCTTGCGGCTCCAGACTATAAAGCAAAACCCACCATGCTGTCTAATGGGTCTGCCCTGGCATTGTGGCCGGCTCAGTCAGTGGTCTTGGCCCAGCCTCTCACAGCAATACTGAGGCGCCTGCTGGTTTTCTATGGTGCTGCTTGCGTCTTCCCTCCAGAGGAGCCACAATCCATTCAGGACAGAGGAAAGAAAATGAAAGGACAGGAAGTAAGAGAAAGGGAGGAAGGAAGGAAGGAAGGAAGGAAGGGAGGGAGGGAGGGAGGGAGGGAGGGAGGGAAGGGAAGGAAGGAAGGAAGGAAGGAAGGGAGGGAGGGAGGAAGGACGAGCATGGAAAGAGAGTGAGGAGGAGCTGCGGATAGGAGCCCTGGGCTTCTGAGGCACTGGCTGCCCTCCCAGCCTGTCTAACTTCCCTGCCTACTCCAAGCTGCCTCTGGGCTGGGGAGCCGCCTTGTGCCTGGCAAAAGCCCCCAGCATCCAGCCTCCCTTAACCCCCGCCCTGAGGGGCGCCTCTCGCCAGCTGCCCTATCTCCAGGCAGACAAGGCACTCTGATCCCAGACGGGCTGGAGCCAGGTGGGTGGATGGCTCCTGCCTCCTCCCTGTCCCTGGCCAGGAGCAGGCAAAGGCCTTCTTCCTCCCCTGGACGTCGGAGCACTCCCAGATTCTTCCTAATTCCAGTCTCTTTGCCTTGCTTGTCCTCCTAACGGCAGCGTTGCCTGAATGAGTAAACATCCTATTTTTCCCATTGAAAAGATGAGACAGGAAGACAGGGAGAGAGGAGAGGGAAGAAAGGAGGGAGAGACGAGAGAAAAAGGAGGGCAGGGAAGCAAAGAATTGTCTTTGCTTGCTCTGCACTCAAACCTAACTTCACATGGACACAAGGCTATGCCCAGATAGCTCAGCATCATCCCCACACACAGATATTTCTTATGTATTTCTTATATCATTTTCTTTTTATTTTTCTCTTAATATTTTTTAAGGAGAAATTAATTTAAGAGCATCATAGGAAAGGTAAGTTGGCCTGCCAGGAGAAGACCATCATATCTGGAAATCACAGGAAGAACTGGGAGAAACCATATCTTTGCCCACTCATGGTACAACATGAAACATGTTAGTCCTTGGGAAAGAAAGGCAAGAAAGAACGGAAAGGCTGGTGTAGGCCCAGGTCTGCCCTGCCACCCAGCCGGTGAAACTTAGCAGGTTCTACACTCTTATCCCCAGATCCCAACCCACACCCCAACCTCCACCCACCATGCTAGCGCCACAGAATGGCAGATCTCACTAACTTACCACCCCCTTGAATTTAGAGAAAAAAATGTGTTAAAGAATCAGAAAGTAGCTGGGCATGGTGGCGCACGCTTGTAATCCCCGCACTTGGGAGGCGGAGACAGGAGGATCGCACAGGTTCAAAACCAGCCGTGCTGGCTTAAGAGACCCTGTTTCCAAATAAAAATATATAATAGGTCTGGGAGTGTAGCCCGGAGGAAGAAGGGTTTTCAGGAACCCCAGTACCACCAAAAAAAAAAAAAAAAAAAAAAAAAAAAATCAGAAAGCATACACCTGTAATCCTAGTTCTTGGGAGGTTGACACAGGAGGATCAAGGTTCAAGGCCAGCCTCAGCAACTTGGTGAGGCCATATTTCAAAATAAAAAGGGCCGGGGGGGAGGTAGAGCACCCCTGGATTCAACCCCCAGTAACACACACACACACACACACACACACACACACACACACACACAACCAAGAAGAAGCGGTACTGTGTACTGTGTATACAAAGTAGATTAGCAGATCAAGCCGTAAATGAAATGAAGCAAACAGCCCGTGTAACTCCATTTGGGGGAGTTTATAGTTATGGTTCATTCACTCACATTTCATTTTGACAGCTGAAAGGGCTCCAAAAGCAACCCTGAGGTTTAAAAATGGCCCAAGTACTATAGGATGAAGGTGGGGGGTGGGGATGGGGGTGGGATGGGTTGGTTGGGGGGGATTTGGCAGGATCGGGTAACACGGCATAGCATAGGATGGGGTGGTGATGGGGAGAATGTTAAGGTTAGAGACAGAGCAGGCTGCACACAGGCGGTGATCTTAGAGGGAAGAGAAGGCTTTATTTGTAATTCATAGGGCTAAGCAGGGCTGCTTTCAGAACTTCACGTCTAGGGAGCCGGTGCTATGGGCATGTATGTTACCAAAACTAAGAACTACCTTATGATATAAGACTACAATGCACCAATAAAAGTATAAAAACTAACTCAAAATTTCCCTCCTGCCCCTTGTCCCGCCAAGGTGGATGGTGTTAAGGCAGTGCCTCCGATGAGACTCGACGTGGCCCAGCTTTGGCTCTTCCCTAGAGGCAGGATTCAGCCGCTGGCCCAGTGTGTTGGGGAAACTGACTTTCCAGGCTTCCTGTTTAAATCTCCGCAGGGAAGATATTTACAAATACACCAGGCTGGGATGGGTCACCCAGCAGGCTCTGAGTACTCTCAGTTGCAGCTGAAAGGCGAAGGAGTCCGGTTTGCCCATGAACTGCCTTTGGGAAGGGCTGAAGTGCTGTCAGCATGTCTTTACCCAGGGGTCTGTGCAGTGAATCATTACTCCAGAAACCCTGCACCCAGACGGCTTTCCCTCATGACAATGGTGAGTGGCCTCCTGGACACCAGCTTCTGCCATCCCTGCATCCCCAGTTGAGGGAAAACTATGATTCTTTTTTCCTTTAAAAGACAAAAATCAACCAGGCATGGTGGTGCACACTTGTAATCCCAGCATTTGGGAGGCTGAGGCCAGAGGATTGCAGTTCACAGACAGCCTCAGCTACTTATGAGGCACTTTGCAACTCAGTGAGACCCTGTTTCAAAATAAAGTAAAAAAATAGAGCAGGGGGTAGAGCTCAGAGGTCAAATGCCCCCCGGGTTCCATCCCCCCCGGGTTCCATCCCCAGACCCACACACACCAAAAAAAAAAAAAAAAAAAAAAAAATCTACTGTCCTATTCCCCTTCCTTAGAGCAGAAAGCCCAGAGTTACTAGGAAATGGTTACTCAAAGCTGGACAGTGTAAATTATTGACAGTTCCCCCTGGAAGACAGAAAATAAAATTACTCAAAGCCAGTGGAATTCTTTGGTGTGCAAAGCTGCCTCTAACATAACAAACATGAGATGGAATTGTATGCCTTCCCAGGTAACTCTCTGCACCTAAATATAGGACAACCCACTCCTTGTAAGTAAATACCATTTTCAGAAACCAGTACAGTGAGCCTTCTCAGGAAATTTCCAGTTTACTAGAAGCAAAGATGCCCATTATGGATGTTGGAAGACTAAGATGAGATTCCTCCAAAGTTATTTTTGAAGTGGCACGAATTCTAGAGCCTCCCCAAACCCCAGAATTATCTGCCCACCTGACAGATTTGAGAAATACCCTAGCGTCCAGTGTTCAAAGGCTCACAACATATTCTAAATGAGCACAAAAACTCATACTTGAATGTCCCTCGAACAGAACTCAGGTTAAAACATCATAAGTATAATTTAAAAGTTGATATATGTGGTTTGAGCATGTGGCCCAAAGATTCATGTGTCAGATGCTTGGTCCTCAGCATGACAATGTTGAGGTTGGGAGACCTTTAAGGGGTGGAGCTGACACAAGGATGAAGTCATCAGCCGTGCTGCCCTTGGAAGGGATTAGCGGAGTTCTCATGGGACCCCAGTTAGTTTTCCAAGTGTGGGTTGTAATAAAAGAGCAAGACTGACACCCCTTCTCTCAGACGTCTCTTGCCATGTGATCTCTCCCTCTTGCCACAATACCATCTGCCATGTGACATAACCAAGGCTGATTCACCATCGGTTGAATCCACAGAGCCACCCGATCTTGGACTTTCAGCTTCTAAAACTGTGATCTAAAAATAAACTTTTTTCTTTATCAAGTACCCAATCTTTAGGTATTTTGTTATAGTAACAAAAAGCGGACTAACACACAGGTTTCCAAAAACTAATATATTTTATTTTTAAGAACAGTTCTAGCTTTATACACAATTTGAGAAGATAGTACATAGTTCCCGTATACAAAAACATTCAATTCCCTTTTTTTTATTAACATATTAGTATAATACATTTCTTACAACTCATGAACCAGTACATTATCATACGGTGAAGCCCATACTTCGCTAGATTTTTTTAAGTTTTCACCTTATATTTCCCTTAGTTTTTTTCTTTCTCTTTCTGAATACCATGTTACATTTAATATATTTCCTTAGGCTTCTCTCATCTGGGATGGTTTCTAATACTCTTTGTTTTTGACAACAATCTTGATAGTTCTGAGGAACTTTGGAAATTTTGTAGAAGTTTCCTCGGTCGGGTTTGGCTGGTTTTCCTCGTGGTTAGATTGGGCAAGGTTTTCTTGGATGAAAAGCGCAGAGGTGACGTGCGTCCTCACCACATCCCGTCAAGGACACAACCTTGATCACCTGGCAGAGAGGCTGCTTGCCAGCGTTCTCCACTATGAAGCCACTCACCCTCTTCTCCATACTCTTCTCTTTGGGAAGAAGGCACTAAGTGCAGCTGAGGCTCAGCAGTGAGGAGCTATGTTCATCTCCCAGGATCTACATAAATTACCTAGAATTCTTGTGCATGAGAAATTTGCTAAACCACCCCATTTATTCATTTATTTATTTACTCGTTCATTTACATCAGTATGAATTCATGGGTATTTATTCTGTACTTTGGAAAATAACCAAATACTTTTATTTTATTGTTCAAATTGTTCTAGCTTTGGCCAACTAGCTTTTACTTGGCTCCTGGGCCCCTGTGACATGTCCGTCAATTTGAATGGGGGATTTCCTTACTTGCTAATTTGTGGGTACACTAACACATATAAATCCACAGATGGACAGATAGGTATATGGATGGCAGATATAGATAAATCAATTGATCGATCTGGCTGTACACGAGTCTTCACTGATGTCTCCCGCTCTAATCTGTTACTATAAGATCGTCCTATCCGCTTATCCTTGCTTATTGTAAACTTCATTAGTAAGAACATGACTCCTACCATCCACCATCTATTTTTTCTTTATTATTTTTATTGAGTGCATTATAATTTTATATCATATTGGGATACAGAGTGTTAGAAAAACACATGCACACAACTCTTGTTGCCCCCACCCTCACCTCAGAAGTGTTTCAGATCAGAATTGGCAATTTTGTACAATTCTATTATGCATTTTTATGACTTCATCTCCCCCTCCCTTTCCTAGTCTTCCTAAAAATTCCTCCCCTAGAGTCTCCGCTCATTTATTTGATGTTGCCCTTATTTTCAAATATCTCTCTAGCTTCCACATATAAGAGAGAAAATAAATCTACTCATGCTTTGGGCCTGGGTGAGATCACTTAGTATATTCTTGAATTCCGTCCATTTTTCTGCAAATGGTGTAATTTTGTTCCTTGTAGCCAAGTAAAATTTCATTGTGTCTATATACCAAAATTTTGTGATCCATTCATTTGTTGATGGATATCTAGACTGATTCCACAGTTTGGCCATTGTAAATGGTGCTGGATATGCAGATCTGCTTATATTTTTACTTCATTTCCTTTGGAAAGATGCCCAGGAGTGCTATCACTGGGTCATATGTAGCTCCATTCCCAGTCTTCGGAGAAATCTCCATACGGATTTCCAAAGAGGCTGTACTAGTTTGCCGTCCCGCCAATAGTGTAATAGGACTTCTGTTTCCCCATAGCCTCACCAGCATTTGTCAGTATTTGTGTTATTGGTGACTGTCATCCTAACCAGAGCGAGATGAAATCTCAGTATAGTTCTGATTTGCATTTCCCTGATTGTTAAAGATGATGAGCATCTTTTTCATATATTTGTTGGTCATTTGTATTTCTTCTTTTGAAAAATGTTTATTCGGTTCAGTTGCCGGTTTTTAATTGGATTATTTGCGGTTTCTGTTGTTGTTTTTAGTGTTAAGCTTTTTAAGCTCTTTATATATTTTAGATATTAGATCTTTGAGGATGAGTAGGTGTTGAAGATTTCTCCCGTTCTGTAGGCTTTCTCCACGGAATCTTGATGGTTTCCTTTGCTGTGCTCAAGAGTTTTAACTTAATGTTATCCCATTCATGAGTTGTTTTAATTTCCTGAGCTTTTGGAGTCTTATTGAGGAAGTTTTTACCTGAATCTATATGTTGGAGTGTTGATCCTATACCTTCTAGAAATTTTAACATTTCTGGCCTAATTTCTAGGTCTTTGAGCCTTTTTTATTATTTATTTATTTATTTATTTTTGTGGTACTGGGGGTGGAACCCAGGGGCTTTTCTGCCTCTGGGCTAATACTCACAGACCTATTTTATACTTTATTTGGAAACAGGGTCTCACTAAGTTGCTGAAAGCCTCACTAAGTAGCTGAGGCTGGCTTTGAACCTGTGCGATCCTCCTGTTTCAGCCTCCCAAGCACTGGGATTACAAGTGTGTGCCAACAAGCCCAGCCTCTTTGAGCCATCTTGACTTTTGTGCAGGGTAAGAGGTGAGGGCTTAGTACTAAGCTCTGCACCCACCATCCATTTCTTTAACGTTCAGTTCCGTATATGAGAATGGTAGTGTCGGAATGATTAACCCTTACCATGGTGGGAAAGAACCTTATCAACTAGAACACAGACTCGTGGGCAGGTCATTTTGCCTTCCGTCTTTCAGCGCCTTTTCTCCCACCCTCTTTAGTGAGATTGCTTCACATATTTTTAATACACTTAGAATCTCTCATCTCAGCCTGCCTGCCTGCCTTCCTAAGATTCCCAGCCTTCCAAATAATGTTAATCTTTTACTTTATATACATTAAGGTTGGCTCTGTGCTGTCGCCTTCTATGGGTGTTGACAATTGCACAGTGTCATGTCTCCAGCATTACACTGTCATCCAGAATAATTCCATCGACCTAAAGAACCCCTGTGCTCCACCTGTTCATCCCTCCCCACTGCACCTAGGACCCACTGACCTAATTTATATTATCTCATTTCTAGAATATCATAGTTAGCATTATTCAGTATGTAGTCTTTTCCAACTGACTTCTTTCACTTAGTAATATGGATTTAAGGTTCCTCCATACCTGATTAGTGCCTGGTTTGTTTTCTAATAAATTCCAAGGGAATGAAAAAAATGAGCAACCCTAGTGTATCCCTCCATCTGATTTTCTTCCCCAGCCCGTCCTGGGGCACCTCATTTCCTACAGATCTGAATTGAAATAGCATCCCGGAAAAGACCTTCCCTGTCACCCCAGGTAAAACTGAAGCCCCAGAGCCTCGCCTGTTCTGCTTCTATTTTTAGCCCTTGTAAGCACACCTTTGCTTTTATTCATTGACCTTGTTGATGTCTGTCTCCAGGGAGACAGACATTCAGATCCTTGTTTTTTTGTTTGGGGTTTTTTTGGGTTTTTTTTCCTGCTGGTGGTGGTTTGGGGATTGAACCCAGAGGGGGTCTATCTCAAGGCTCTACCTTCAGCCCTATTTATTTTCTGTAAAAGTCATACCACATATATGATTTTTTAAATATATGTTTGTGGGTGCCTTTTTGTCTCAAATCATAATGCATCTCAGAGGGACGGGGTCTTACACGCACGCAGCACTTGGGGAGCTCCCCGGGTCCTCCCCACCTGCTCCCCTTCCCGGGACCTGATACTGAGATTGGCTCTGACAGTCATGTATGTACATAACGCCAACGGAAGTGCTTCCTTCATTAATTCTCTCCCCCTCCTTTTGTAAAAATATAATTTAATTTTAATAGTGTTGTAAAATAATATAATTTTGTAATATATTATTACAAAATAAATATAGTATTTATCTCCCTCACTCCACTGGGGTTTCTCCTCCTTTATCTAAAGTCTCTCTCAAGCCGGGCGTGGTGGCGCACGCTTGTAATCCTGGCCCTTGGGAGGCTGAGACAGGAAGATCGCAGGTTCGAAGCCAGCCTCAGCTACTTAGTGAGGCTCTCAGCAACCTAGTGAGACCCTGTTTCCAAATAAAATATAAAAATAGGTCTGGGAGCATAGCCCGAAGGTAGAAAGCCTCTGGGTTCCACCCCCAGTACCATAAATAAATAAATAAATAAATAAATAAATAAATAAAGAGTCCCTCTCAATTAATTGCTCCCTAACCTCCACAAATGAGAGGAATCATGACCCTTCACTTTCTGTCAATTTTCTAGCCCTATTTTACTTTTTATTTTGAAACAGGGTCTCCCTAAGTTACGAAGGGCCTTGCTAAGCTGCTGAGGCTGTCCTCAAACCTGCAATCCTCCTGTCCTCGCCTCCCAAGTACTGGTACTGCAGGCATGCACCAGCATGCCTGGTGAGTGAGATCATTACTATTTCTTTGCTCTTTTTCCAGTACTTAACACAGTGTTGACTCATAGGAGATCTTAATAAAAACTGAGTGTAAGCTGGGTGTGGTGGCGCACGCTTGTAATCCCAGCATTCGGGAGGCTGAGACAAGAGGACCGTGGTTCTCAGACAGCCTCAGCTACTTAGTGAGGCCCTTAACAACTCAGTGAGACACTATTTCAAAATAAAGAATAAAAAAAATAGGGCTGGGTGTATAGCTCAGAGGTCAAATGCCCCTGGGTTCCATCCCCAGTGACACACGCACACACACACACACACACACAGACTATATAAAGCAAACAGACATCCTTCCAAAAAATATGTGGGACCCTGTGTTTGCCTGACCCCATGCCTTGCAGCCCCTGGCTTTAGAGGAAATCAACAAATTAGGATGGAAAGGTGGAGTGGGAGATGTGGGGATGCGGCAGCCGCCCTCAGCCTCTTCTCCATCCTGCTCATTTCCCAGGGTGCCTAGCATGTCTCCACCAGAGATCAATTCAGCTTTTTTTTTTTCTATACAACGTTTAATTTTCAGTTTATGTTTAACGGAACATTTTTTAAATTTCAAAAATCGGGTGATTTAGAGAAAGCATGAAGAATATTTCATTGTTTTCCCCAGTCCCCTGAATCACACCGAGGCCTGGACCACTGGGGCCCAGCCCGGAGCCTCCAGTGTCATCCGGGGAACCAAGTCTTCAAGGCAAGGTGATGTGTCCACTGGACTCTGTGGTCCCCTGCTAGACCACACTCCAACTACCAGGCTTCTAGAATGCCCTTGTCCCAATGGCCTCAGCAGTGAGGCCTTATTCTAAAGCCGAAGTGAGCCGCCCGTCGGGCCTGTATTCCCAAAGGCAGAGCTGCCCGGGATGTGCGCTTCCCTAGGCCCTAGGAGCACGTGTGGGGAGATAGGGAGCTGGGGTGGGGAGCGCTGTTGATACACAAGCGCGTGAAGTGTTCGGGTGCACAGGGAAGCTGGAGTCAGAAGAGGAGAGACTGTCACATGGACCCCTGCACCTTTAGGGTGATCTATTCAGCGCCCCACCCAACAGAACTGAAATAAGCCTCAAACTTGTAATCTCACATCTGTGGTTTTATTTTGTAAGTTATAGGTTGGGTTCCTAGAAATAGGATTAGTGGCTCAGTTAAAGTATATACACATCAGTTATTTTATGCATGTTTCCAACCTACTTGGTAAATACTTATAACAATTCCCACCCTGTTGGCCCTGGCTGAGATGCCCCTCCTGACACCTTGGTACGCTGAAGATGATTTTAATGTTTAACACCGAATGAATAAAAGCTGACAGCTGGTTGGTTTTAATTTTGTTTTCCTGACTGAAGTGAGGCCCAGCAGCATTTCATACAATCTGGCCATTTGCACTTCCTCTTCTTTAAATTGCCTGTTTTTATCCTTTGTTCATTTTTTTGTTGTGATGTTCGTTTTCTTTTCTTTTCTTTTTCTTTCTTTCTTTTTCTTTTTCTTTTTTTTTTTTTTTTTTTTTTTTGCAGTACTGGGGGTGGAACCTAGGGGCTTTCTACCTCTGGGCTACACTCCCAGACCCTATTTTATGTTTTATTTGGAAACAGGGTCTCACTAAGTTGCTGAGAGGCTCACTAAGTAGCTGAGGCTGGCTTCAAACCTGTCCTCCTGTCTCAGGCTCCCAACCGCGGGGATTACAAGCGTGCGCCACCACGCCCGGAAGGATGTTAGTTTTCTTATATTGAATTGTAAATATTTATCAATTCGTAAACCTCTGTGGTTATAAGCATTGCCAACTTTTTCTCTTTTTTTTCTTTTCTATTCTTAATTTATTTTTATTTATTTATTTTATAAGTGGAACATATTGAAAATGGTGTACAGCCGGGCGTGGTAGCGCACGCTTGTAATCCCAGCATTCGGGAGGCTGATACTGGAAGATCGCAGTTCGTGGACAGCCTCAGCTCTACTTAGTAAGGCCCTCTGCAACTCAGTGAGACCCTGTTTCAAAATAAAGAATAAAAAATAGGGCAGGGGGTGTAGTTTGGAGGTCAAATGCCCCTGGGTTCCATCCCCAGACCCGCAAAAAAAAAAAAAAAAAACAAGAAAATGGTGTACATTTAGATTGTGCTTCATGCCCTTCCCCCCCATTTCCCTCCCCCTCCCAATAAAGAGTGTCCAGGTTAACCATGTTATATTTATGCTATTACACATATTCGTATGTAGCTCCTCCATTGAACAACCTCAGCTTTCTTCCTCTCCTATCCTTCCGTTCAAGCTTTGCTTAGATTTCCCCTCCATCATCTGGAGTCCCTCTGGTATTACCACTACTCCCTAGCTTGGACATATTAGAGAAAACATATGTCTCTTCTCTTTCTGTGCTTGACTAATCTCACTTAACATAATGTTCTCCAGTTCCTTCCATTTTCTTGCAAATGCTATTATTTTATTCTTCTTTATAGCTGGATAGAATTTCACTGTGTGTAGTTTTCATAATTTTGCAATCCATTTATCTGTTGATGGAGATCTAGGTTGGTTCCATATTTTGCATTGCCAACTTTTTCTTGTCAACTTTAAGATGTTTCCCATATAGATATTTCCTACCTCTCTCTTTTCTTCCCTTCTTTTCCTTCCTTCTTTTTTCTTTCTTCTTTTTTTTTTTCTTTCTTTCTTTGGCACCCAGGGGTATTCTACCTCTAAGCTATGTCCCTAACCCTTTTTATTTTTTTTATTTTGAAACAACGTCTTTTGTGGGGTTTTTGTTGTTGTTGTTTTTGGTGGTGGTGGTGGTGGTGGTGGTGTGTGTGTGTGTGTGTGTGTGTGTGTGTGTGTGTGTGTTACTGGGGATGGAACCCAGGGGCATTCTACCTACGATCTACACCCCCAGCCCTATTTTTTATTCTTTTTTATTTTTTTAAACAGGGTCTCATTGAGTTGCAAAGGGCCTCACTAAGTAGCTGAGGCTGTCCCCAAACTGTGATCCTCCAGTCTCAGTCTCCTGAATGCTGGGATTACAAACGTGCGCCACCACGCCCGGCTCCTAACCTCACTTTTTAATTCAGAAAACAAAAAAGAGTCCTCAGAGAGCCTCCTTGAAATCTGTTCTCCCAGGTCTTTTCTTCTGCTTCTGCTCCTCATTAAGACTTCAAAATTTCTTGTCTTCCAAAATGTAATCAAACCCAAAGCCTTAGGGCGTGGTCAGCAAATCAGGCTGGAGTTTATGAGTGCTTCCCAAGGACAGACATCTTGGAAAAGATAAAAGGCTAGGAAAAAAAAACAAAAAACAAAAAACGAGAGAATGGCGAAGGCTGGAGCAGTGTGCGGCTTCCACACACTCACAGCTTCATTCAAACACAGAACTAAACCGCGGCTCGTCTGCCTCAGACATGGTTGTCGGGCCCGAGAAGAACAGGACTCAAGGTATAACATGGTCCCTGTCACCCCGGTGGCATGGTCCCCGGTTCTGAGCAGGGAAAGGAAGCACACGCAGAAGCGCTATAGCGCAAAGAAGGACGTGCAAGGTGTGGGCACAGGGCAGAGGTGGAAGGAGCTCTCGCTCACTGGAGCTCAGGGAAGACCTCAGAGTTAAGACCAGGTACCAATCGTGGTTAGGATTTCAACAGCAGAAAGAGGAGGTCTTTCCAAAGAAAAAGACATACGGAAAAGGGAAAGGAAGAGAACATTTGGGGTGAGTGACTTTGCAGACAGAGAAATACAAAATACACGTGGAAAAGAACTGAGGGCTGAGCTGGAAGGTGCCAGAGTCCAGACTTCCCGAGGCTGAGCAGTGGGGGCTGGATCCTGTAGGCAATGCGGACACCGGTTCAGAAACGGACTGGCCTCCCTGCCCAGTGCTGGAGAAGGATATATCAGATTCCCAGCTCCCTAGGACCACCTTAAAAATACAGACTTAGGCCGGGCATGGTGGCGCACACTTGTAATCCCTACATTGCACTTGGGAGGCTGAGACAGGAGGATCGCACAAGTTCGAAGACAGCCTCAGCTACTTAGTGAGGCTCTCAGCAACTTAGTGAGACTCTGTTTCCAAATAAAAATATAAAATAGGTCTGGGAGTATAGCCTGGAGGTAGAAGCCTCTGAGTTCCAAATAATAATAATAATAATAATAATAATAATAATAATAATACAGACTTACCACACTCACTGGGTCCCCACCTAAACCTATTCAATCCCAATGTTCCAGATGACCAGTTAGGAACTTCCACAGCTGGCTAAATCTGCCCCCAAAGGAAGTATGATCTTGTGGTTATATGTGTGTGTTTGTGTGTGTGTGTATGTGTGTGCACGTGCGCATGTGTTGCTGAGGATGAAAACTGGGGCATTCTACCTCCAAGTTATACTCCCAGCCCTTTATATTTTTTATTTTGAAACAGGGTCTTAGTAATTTGCTGAGGACCTCTCTGAATTACTGAAGCTAGCTCATACAATCCTCTTGTCTTGGCCTCCTAAGTACTGGAATTACAGGCATGTGCCACAGGACTTACATATTTGTAGGATTTCTTAGAAGTTATTTGTTCCATCACTTCCTCTAGTGTGGCTTCTCTATAAAAACGCAGGAGGGTGGTTCAGTTTGTCCAGTTTCTTTCTGGACCTTAGAAGCTTCTACATCATGCAAGATCCCACTGCAGCCCCTTGGCTCTGAGTGGAGTTAACTAGCTTGGTAGAGGAGCACAGGATGGAGGTCTAAGCCCATCAGCATCTCATTAGCCCCTGGCCATGATTGGTTCAGGGACAGGTTCTTGGTCCAATCAGAAGCAATGAAATGCCCTGAGACTTCTGGCAAAACCGAACCCAAGATTTCTCCTTTTTCTGCTATGTTTGAACCTGGAAACCTTTCTCCTTGAAATTATAGGAGCCATTTTGAAAAGAGAGTGCACTGTGGAGGAGGCAGACACTAGAAGAGAAGGCTGAGTCTGGGTTGTATTGTTTCAGACTTGAATAAAGTCCTACATAAAACCACACCCAGTCCACCTTGTTCTGTTTGCTTGGGCCAGTCAGAAAATCCCCCCACCCCTTTTTATTAAGCCTGTTTGGATTGGTTTCTTGTCAACTTGAAACTGAAGGAATTACCACTGATGGTAGGCACAAAGTCCTTCTGAAAAAGCTCCTTCACACACAAGGATAGTGGAAACCTTCAGTATTCTTTATAAGGAAGCTCAGCCAGATACAGACCACTGGCAATTTAAGTTAATTTAGAAAATTTGAAAGCTTTTGGAAATAGCAATGAAAAATTTTTTTTGCTCAGCCATAGTAAATTCTCCAGTAATGTAATAATTCTATTTCCTTATTTCCTTGCTGGGATGAAATCTGAGCAAGTACTTAGGTGATATGTATTAAAAAATATATTAGGTAGCATAAAGAGATCTCCAAAAATCAAGAATTGTACTGAGATGGGAATTGATTCATGATTAATATAATACAGACAGAAAAAGTAAAATTTATCATAAATAGCATTCTAAAGAATTTATTGAGCCAACATAGATACCTATTACCAGAGATACAGATAGTACAAAAGGGGGGAAAGAAGGTTACCCAGGTATTTTAGTAAAAGAGGCAGAAAATTCTTATATTACAATACAATCTGCAACCCGGTGTGGCAGCAAACCCTCTAATCCCAGTCTTAGGAGAGGCTGAGACTGGAGGATCCCAGGTTTGAGAACAGCTTCAGCAATGTAGCAAGACTCTCAGTAACCTAGTGAGACTCTGTTTCAAAACAAAAAATTTTAAAAGGGCTGGGGTGTAACCCAGAAGGGGAATGTTCCTGTGCTCAATCCACAGTCATCTCCCCCCCCCCAAAAAAAAAAAAAAAACACTCTGCAGTGACTCACAAAATAACTGCAGGGCAGAAAATAAGAATAAGAGAAATTTAAACATTAACATTTGGTTGCACTTGGGTGAAGGGAGGGCAGTTTTCTTTTGTAGTGACCTGCAACCCTTCCTCCTTGTTCGTCATTTCTGTGTCTGCACCAAGCAACCATTTCTGGCAGTCTGTTATCTGCTGCCACATTTGCGCGCAGGCCGTGGCCGGGGGGCTGTACCTTTCGTAGACCAGGCTTGTGTGCCCTTGCTTTAAAATGAAGTTATTAAAGCGACATGTGTCTGATTTCTTGTCAACTTGCAATTATCATGGATGCTAGGTACAAAGTCCTAGCTTGAGAAGGAATTGCTTGTTTTACCCACATTGTATATGTTTTATTTGGAAGAACACGCTTCAAGTTCGTCTAAGCACTTGTTTTCCAGGTGAGAGAGCTATGGCCTAAAGAATGACAATCCAGGAATCATGGTCTCCCATAGAACAGGCCCCCCCCCGACCTGTCTTTGTAAATAAAGTTTTATTGCAACACAACCATAACCTTTTTCTTCTGAACTGTCTATGGCTGCTTTTGTGTCACAAGATACAACTTGTGATAGTTTTGACAGTAACCATAGAGCCTGCAAAGCTGAAAATATTTACTGTATTGTGCTGCTCTAGAACTCAAACCTCCAAGTCTGTGATGAACCAGCCCCTCTCACGTATGCCAGATGTTAAAGTACTTGCTATGACCTGGGCTTGAAACCAGGACAGAACCACAAAGGAGACAGACCCACTATCTGCACCATTAGAACTCAGTTTGTACTTGGCCTGCTGTGCCCTCTCCTCTCCGGTGAGCCGCAAGAAGTTGGAAACTCAAGTCCAGGTATTTAACATGTGCTTTAGGTCCCTTCTCTAGCCCAGCCACTTATCCAGGCTCGAGGACTCTATCACCAAACAAAAGACATATAAACCCAAGTTTTCATGCAATGTGCATTCCAGTGGTGGACATGGACTGCCGTTTTCACTGCTATCCCATATGTGAAGAACAGCACAAGGTGGACAGCTAGTGAGGAACAAGATGGGATTAGAGCCCAGGTCAAAATGACCACGGGTAGGCACATCCTAGATAGGCCTTTGCCTCTGTGCAGAAGAGCATGGGCGTTCCGTGGACCTCTCATCTCCATTCAGACTCTAGATCTTTCAGGGGAGTTAGAACAACCCATCAGAGCGCAGGCAGGGTCCCACTGGGGTGACAGAGTTCACCTCACTCTTCCCTCCCAAGCCTCCTCACTTGGACCAGACCCCAGGAACAGGACTTCCTCTGGGGCTCTTCTTCAGAAACAGTCCTGTGGGTCCTTCAGTATATTTAAGTGGACATCTGTTAGCACAAAATCTGCTCATGGGATGGAAGTTAACTTATACTTCCCTTTGAGACCTTTGAGACCTCAAAACAGCAGGTTGGGAGAAGAAACTTAAATTTTCGTGGCCTACAAAATGAGAACAAGTGAAGAGAAAATAAATAAACAAAAGAACAAGGAGGGCTCCCAGAAGCATATCTGAGCACAAATCAGACACAGATATTTGAGCCTCTGGGATTATACTCTCTGTTCTGACTTCACAAAGACCCTTCCCCTCTCTCTGAAAACCTCCATCTAGGACAGTTAGTACAATGTGCAGACGCTACAAATGTGTTACTCCGAAAGTTTCCTATCAAAAAATTTTTCTAAACCAGGTGTGGTGGCGCACACCTGTAATCTCAGTACTTGGGAGGCTGAGACAAGAGGATAACGGTCAAGGCCAGCTTCAGCAACATCCAAAGACCCTGGTTCAAAAAATAAATGAATAAAAAGGACTGGGGGTATAGCTCGGAGGTAGGATGCCCCTGGGTTCAATCCTCAGTGCCAATAAGGAAAACAAAAGATTTTGTACATTGAGGTTTTGAATTTAGAATTCAGGCAGTTGGTGCTTTATTATTCTGGTAAACTCACGTGCGCAAACCATTGATTTTTTCCAATAGTTCTGTACTACAGCAATTACTCAGTACTTTCCAACAAATGACCTAAAATGAACCTGTCCTGTTTTACTGTCTAAGCTTTAAGGAATATTTTGAAAACCTTCAAAATAGTGTCTGTACTGTAACAAAATTACCGGTGAATGTTTGCTATTCTCAGGCTAAAGTTCCATAGCAAATTTCCCTCTAAACTATGTATGGCAATGTGTACCATTTGCTGACCTGCTGCGGGTTTCTCTGAAGGCCAGCAAGAATCACTTAGGGTTCATTCATTGACCCCTTAAGGAATCTGCAGGCCTGAGAGTCACATTTGTGGACAGCTGGACATTTTGAAAGCGTCTCCCTCTACCAAAGGGGACAGAAGAAAAATTGATCCCAAGACCAGACTGTCATGGGGGATTCTATAAATTCCAGTGCAACCTGTGTCCACTCCTTTATTCTTTTTTTTTTTTTTTTTTTTTTGGTGGTACTGGGGTTCCTGGAAGCCCTTCTACCTCCGGGCTCCACTCCCAGACCTATTTTTACATTTTTATTTGGAAACAGGGTCTCCTAAGCCAGTGCGTGGCTGGCTTCGAACCTGCGCAATCCTCCTGTCTCTGCCTCCCAAGCGCGGGGATTACAAGCGTCGGCCACCATGCCCGGCTCCACTCCTTTATTCAACAAGCACTTACTGAGTTTCTCCTAGGTGCGGCCACAGGCCAGGGCACTGGAGAGAAGGGAGTGAACAAGTCAACCAAGACTCCATGGGTTTTTAAATTCAGGGGAGAATGAAACAATGTGACAAACGCATTTGTAATATAATGGTAATGGGGCAGGTGTGGTGGCACAGGTCTGTAATCCCAGTACTTGGAAAACAGGAGGATGGCAGGTTCGAGGCCAGCCTCAGCAACTTAGTGAGACCTGCAGCAACTTAGCAAGATCCTGTTTCAAAATAAAAAATAAAATGGGGCCAGGGATGTAGCTCTGTGATGGAATGATCCAGATTTCAATCCTCAGGACAAAAAGAAATTGGATATAAATTCAGAGAGTGATATAATTTTAGATAGTAATAAATACTACTAAGAAAACTAAAGGGAGTTTTGGACTATTCCTACTACTAAGAAAACTATAGAGAGGTTGACTGGGTGTATTGCACAGTGATCAGGAAAGAGCAGGTCTTGGGGTGTGGGAAGAGCACCCCTGAAGGAGGACGCTGTGGTTGGAACAGAGAGGGAGGAGGTGAGCGCTGAGAGCTAGCACAGACCCTCAGACACACGGAGCCTCGTGTGTCACTGCTAGGGATGCGGATTCTATTCTAAAAGTGACCAGAAGCCAGTAGAGAATTTTCAGCAGAGCTGTTAAAATGATTCTGTTTTAGCTGAGCCATAGGCGCACACTTGTAATCCCAGCATTTGGGAGGCTGAGACAGGAGGATCCGGTTCGCTGCCAGCCTCTGCTACTTAGTAAGGCCCTTTGCAACTCAGTGAGACCCTGTTCCAAAATAAAGAATTTAAAAAAAAATAGGACTGGGGGTGTAGCTCAGAGGTAGAATGCTCCTGGGTTCAATCCCCAGTACTGAAAAAAAAAAAAAGGTGTTTTTAAGTGCTCTGGAGGACTTCGGAGAAACCTGGCAAGAGGAAGGGAGAGAAAGGGAAGTACCCCAGTTGGGAGCCCCGTGCCAGAGTGACACAGTCGAGGATGCCCGCCATCTGCCTGGTTCTTAGCTGTATCCCCAGCCTCCAAGTGAAGCCCAGCTGCAGTAGGCGCTTGGTGAGAGAGAGTACACGTCTCCCTTAGCTGTGGCTAGAATGGGGGTGATTCAGGCTGACATTAGTTGGAGTCTTCCTAGTAAAGTCACAGAGTAAGCCCAGTAGAGGGCTGGTGCTGCGGGAAGGGTGGCAGTGTGTGAGGAGAGGGAGCTTTGCTGAAGCAGATCTGCCTCAGCTCCCTGCAGAGATCAGCCCTGCTCCCTCCCCTAGGGGCCTGCAGAGTCCTCCAAGGCTCCCTTCGGGGCATACTAAGAAATTCCTTTCAGTTCTCCTTTTTGTTAGCTGTGTGCTGCAGAGATGGGCCACATGCCCTCCACACCCTGGGTCTAACCCACCAGAAATACTGAGTCAGTAAGTAGAACTTCCCCAGAATCCACCTCCATTTCTTCCCACACCTCAGCTAGACTACTCCCAGGAATGAGGTGGGGCTGGGCAAGAAAGCCAAGCCTGTACTGTGTGCCCAATCCTACTGGGGGGCGGGGGGACTGGGATGTGGGAGAAGGCTGGGATCTGCATACCAGCGCTCCTTCCCCTGGCCACAGCCTGTCTCCATGACTGCCGGGTTCCATCCCCAGAGACTGAAGGTGGGTTGCGGTAAGACAGAGAGTTTGCATTTCCCACCTGCTCCCAGGGATGCCGGGCTCCCAGGATCACCCTTTCAGGCACACTGCTCCATAGGAGGCCAAGACAGGGCTGGTAGCAAAGAGATTAAATACAGCTACGAGTTACAGAATGCCGGGCTCTGGGCTCAGGGCACTATGAGAATAATCTTTTTTAATCCTCACCCAGTCTTGGAAGTTGGCACCATTTTTATACCTCTTTAGCAGATGAGGCTTAGAAAAGCTGGAAAACTTGCCTAAGCTTACAATGGCTTGCAAGAGGGACTTGTACCCAGCTGTCTGGCTCTACTGTCTGAACCATTAAGAGAAATTGCAAGGGAATATGTGTTGAGAAGCTGCCTAGGATGTTTTATGCCCAACGACTAGAGAAAAAGGCCAAGAAATATAAAAGCACACCCATGAATCCAAGTTTTTAGTAGCAAAGGAAAGGGAATCGAGGCAGTTATAACTGGACCCACTGGATTTCAGGATGCCCCGGCTTCTGCACCCATCAAGATTAACAATGGCTCTGACAGCCAGGCATGGTGGTGCATGCTCATCATGTCAGTACTTGAGGGTTTGAGACGGGAGAGTCACATGTTGGGGGCCAGCCTCAGCAACGTAGCAAGCCCCTCAGCAAATTAACAAGATCCTGTTTCAAAATAAAAAATATAAAAGGCTGAGGTGTGGCTTAGAGAGTGCCCCTGCGTTCAATCCTCAGTACTAAACAGGAAAAAAAAAAAAAAACCTGTGACATTTAAGTGTCTTTTTTTTTTTTTTGGTGGTACTGGGGATGGAACCCAGGGGCCTTCTACCTCCGGGCTACACTCCCAGACCTATTTTATATTTTATTTGGAAACAGGGTCTTTTAAGCCAGCTGAGGATGGTTTCGAACTTGCATGATCCCTCCCAAGCGCAGGGATTACAAGCGTGCCCCACCACACCCAGCTTCAGTGTCATTTTTTAAAAAGTAAGGGATTTGGGGTATAGCTCCATAACATAGTGCTAGCCTAGCATGAGTGAGACTCTGAGTTCATTCCCCCACACAGCAAATATTAAACATTTTTTTATTGGGTGTGGTGACACAAATTTGTAATCCCACTCCTTGGGAGGCTGAGATAAAAGGATCACAGATTCAAAGGTTAGAGGCCAACCTCAGCAACCTAGCAAGACCCTGTTTCATAAACAAACAAACAAAAATTTAAAAAGGGCTAGGGATGTAGTTTGGAGGTAGAATGCCTCTGGGCTTAATCTCTAGTTTCTACCTCTCTTTCTCTTTCTCTTTCTCTTTCTCTTTCTCTCTCTCTCTCTCTTTCACACACACACACACATTTTAACACACACAAATATATATATATATATGTATATGTATATGTATATGTATATGTATATGTATATGTATATGTATATGTATATGTATATATACATATATATGTCTTTAATTTGAATTTTTTTTTTTTTGCGGGTCTGGGGATGGAACCCAGGGGCATTTGACCTCTGAGCTACACCCCTGCCCTATTTTTTATTCTTTATTTTGAAACAGGGTCTCACTGAGTTGCAGAGGGCCTCACTAAGTAGCTGAGGCTGTCTGCGAACCTCAGTCCTCCTGTCTCAGCCTCCCAAATGATGGGATTACAAGCCTGTGCCACCATGCCCAGCTAATTTGAATGTTTTAAGAGGCTTCCTGGAACTTGTATGCCCTTTCCCCCGTGTGAGGACAGATAGATGCAGCCATCTATGAGGATCCAGCCATCACCGGACATTGAATCTGCTGCTCTGTGATCTTGGACGTCCTGGCCTTCAGAGCCATGAGCAATAAGTTTCTATTGTTAACAACTTTTTAATATTAATATAGCTATATTACGTCTCAGTATCTTTCTAAGAGAATTAAAGCCAGCATACTATAATGACACATACATACCTATGCTTATAGCAGTACAATTCACAATAGCCAAATTATGGAACCAACCTAGGTGTCCATCAACAGATGAGTACATAAAGAAAATGTGGCATATACACTATGGACTTTTGCTCAGCCATAAAGAAGAACAAAATTATGTCATTTTTAGGAAAATGGACCAAACTAGAGATAACTTGGCATCATAGTTATGCCAAGTGAAATCAGCCAACCTCAGAGAGTCGAGGGTCATATGTTTTTTCTCCTATGTGGAAGCTAGAGAGAAAATGAGAAACAAAAAAGACTTCAGATAAATGAAGAGAGAGACCAGGGGAATAGTGGGAGAGCACGGGAGGGACATGAGCTAGGGAAAAGGAGGCTGGAGGAAGGACACAGCCCAAGCAAAACTCAGCCCTTCCACAAAGGCATCACCACCAGACTCCCCAGCAGGCACAGGGGCAGGGGGAGCAGGGTAGGGTGTGGAGGAAAACGCGCCGTGTACTGTGTGCACATATGTTCATAGCACTTTAAACCTCACTACGATGAACAGTTACAATGCAGTTAAAAGTATATTTTAAAAAATAGCTGTGACAAAAGGAAAAGGCAATGTGGCGGTCATCACCCTCTCTGGTCTTTATCTATAAAGTACATAGTTCCGTGTGAAATTCCTCCCAGATTAAAAAATTCTTTTACCCTCCCGACTCACTGGACTGCAGTGCTCTCATGTTGGTATGCCCAAAATATATAATAAATCATTTGCCTAACTTTGTCCTTATTATTTTACTTATAAAGTATAATAGGAAAGCATCTATGATGAATTAAGTCAAATTACTGCTATACAAGGTAAGCCAGAGATACATCAAAATGAGATTGTAGACCTATGGCCGGAGGTGTGTGGACAGCCTTCTGATGGTGAACAGGGAAAAAATAGGAGTCAGAATTCTTCTTGGTGAATGTTATATATGCTGAAAATGAAATTACCTTATGGAATGGAAGTATCTCTAGCCAGGACGCTACACGTGAAAACAACAATCCTGTGCACATCCTTCACAATAGGGAACCGAGCCTCGGAGGATCTTGACCCATCTCTTCTAAGAAGAAAGTCCCTCGAGGCCAAACTCATATGCTGGAAAAAAGACAGCCTTTTCAACAAATGGTGCTGGGAGAACTGGCTATCCATTTGTAGAAAGATGGAACTGAACCCCTATATCTCACCATGCACAGGACTCAACTCAAGATGGATCAAAGACTTAGAAATTAGACCTGAGACTGTGAAGTTAGTAGAGGAGAGCATAGGCTCAACACTACAACATATTGGCACAGGCAGTAACTTTCTCAACAAAACCTGCAAAGTTCAGAAAATTAAAGCAAGAATTAAGAAGTGGTATAGCATCAAACTAAAAAGTTTCTTCTCATTAAAGAAAACCATCAAGAACCTAAAGAGGAAGCCTACAGAATGGGAAAAGATCTTTACCAGCCACCACTCTGATAGGGGGCTAATATCTAGAATATACAAAGAGCTCAAAAGACTCTTCACCAGCAAAACAAACAACCCAATCAAGAAATGGGCAAATGAACTGAATAGACACTTCACAAAAGAAGAGATACAAAGGGCCAATAGATACATGAAAAGATGCTCTACATCATTGGCCATCAGGGAGATGCAAATCAAAACTACACTGAGATTCAATCTAACCCCAGTCAGAGTGGCAAGCATAAAGAAATCAAATAACAACAAATGCTGGCGAGGATGTGGGGAAAGAGGAACTCTTTTACACTGTTGGTGGGAGTGCAAACTAATTCAGCCACTATGGAGATCTGTGTGGATATTCCTAAGAAAGGTGGGAATAGATCCACCATATGATCCAGCTATACCACTCCTGGGTATCTTTCCAAAGGTGTTAAATTCAGGAACTACAGCAACATATGCATACCTATGTTCATAGCAGCACTATTTGTAATAGCCAAAATATGGAACCAACCCAGGTCTCCATCAACAGATGAATGGATTGCAAAATTATGGGAAATGCACACAATGGAATTCTATTCATCTATAAAGAAGAACAAAATTATATCATTTGCAAGAAGATGGAAAGTACTGGAGAACATTATGTTAAGTGAGACCAGTCAAGCACAGAAGGAGAAGGTACATATGTTTTCTCTAATATGCCCAAACTAGGGAACACAAAGGATACCAGTGGGACTCCAGATAATGGAGGGGAAATACCAGCAAAGTTTGAATGGAAAGATAGGAGAGGAGAAAGGCTGAACTTGATTAATGAGGGTCTACATCCGAATATGTGTAAATATGAATATGGCATGGTTAACCTGGACAACCATTGGTGGGAGGGGGGGGAGGGAAAATGGGGGTGGGGGGAGAGGGCACCAAGTATAGTTTAAATATATACCATTTATGTTCAATAAAAATTTGCTTAAAAAAAAAAGTCCCTCGAATGTTACCCAAGGTTAAAGCATGATCTTGCATTTTCATTCCTACAGTCAATGTCCTCATTTTTGTAGATTTCAAATTAGACCCCAAAGATCATCTAATGCAACTAAACAATCCAGTGTCTGGATCAACAGCTGCAAAATGAGACTGGAGAAAAGGAATTATGTCCGTACAGGATGCCCCAGCTTACAGCCCAGGGACCTTCCGGCTCCATAAACAGAACCCTGCGCAGCCTGCTAAAGCACCCGAATATGCGCTGCAGGGTTTATTTGACACTCAGGGTCTTCTTGGGCCAACAGGCTTGAGACTGATAGGCTGTAATTCACATTCCAATTCAGTCCAGGCCCCAGGAAAGAAGTCTTTGGCTACAATGACAAGACTTTCTCTGTTTCTCATAGTTTTGCTCACTTAACACATTCTGAAACACTGGTGATCTATAGGCTCAACGAAGCCCAGGGACGTCATATTCGTGGATTCTATTTTTTAATTATGAATCTGAGTTAAAATGCTCTTATCTGTACTTGCTCCCACAGGTCTTGGGGACTTGGTCCATAAGTAAGGACACTAAACTTGTAAGTACTGTTTTTTCTCAGCTCTTCCTCTAAGTGGTGGAAGAAACCCCAAAATTCAGTTTCCCTCTTAGCACAGGCCTTTCAACAGACACCGGATAGTTTTCTACTAGCACTCTGGAATTAACCAAACTACAGCCCCACTACCTCCATCTTCAATTCCCTTATTTAAAGTTCTACCTATAGCTGGGTGGGGTGTCACAGCATGTAATCCTAGTACATGGGAGGCTGAGATAAGAGGTTGCAAGTTCAAGACCACCTTCAGCAACTTAGCCAGGCCCTGTTTCAAAATAAGATATAGAAGCTGGGCGTGTCATGTTTGCAATCCCAGCGCTTGGGAGGGTGAGACAGGAGGATTGTACAGGTTCGAAGCCAGCCTCAGCTACTTAGTGAGGCTCTCAGCAACTTAGTGAGGCCCTGTTTCCAAATAAATTATAAAAATAGAGCTGGGGTATAGCCTGGAGGTAGAAAAGCCCCTGGGTTCCACCCCCAGTACTAAAATAAAATATAGAAAGGGTTAAGGATGTAGCTCAGAGCCACCCTAGGTTCAATATCTAGTATAAAAATTAAAAAATTAAAAATCGCAACTATCTGATAAAATACCTAAATTGAGAAACTCCTTAAATCTCCCTTGTATCACTTGTGCCTGCATTAAATATTAAAGAGTTTATATCTTAAAGTTTCCATAGAAAATTAAAGATGGAAATGAACTGTGAGGGTCTAACCAAGCCCTGCCCAATAGAAAGATCAGAGTGATCATTTTGTCTGAGAGGGACTGCTTCTAGGAGACCTAAGGTCCCCAAATCCTCAGATATTCAAGTTTATTTGGTTATATAAATGATTCATATAAATTTCTGGCTATTTTATTTTTGTAGAATAATAAATTTTATACATTTTTATTTATGTATATAAATCTTTGATTTATATGAAATGGCATAGTATTTACAAACAACCTGTGTACATCCTATTATATAGTTAAGTCATCTCTAGACACATTATAAAACCTAATCGATGTCAATGCTATCGAAAGAGATGTTTTACTATATTGTTTAGAGAAAAATGACAAGCAAGAAAGTCTGTACATGTTTAGTGAAGGTTCAGTTTTATTTTTTCTGAATATTCTGGATCCATAAGTATTTGATTCTGATGGTGCAGAAGACATAGATGTGAAAAGCCAACTGTACAAGTCATGGATGTAGGTGATTTTAAATTTGACAGTAGCCATGCTAAAAGTAAAAAGGAACAGGTAACAAAAATTTGTTTTGGTTTGGTTTGCATTTCTTGTTTGTTTTGTTTTTTGTAGATCTGGAGAGGAAACCCAGGGACATTCGACCTCCGAGCTATATCCCTTGCCCTATTTTCTAGTTTTTAGTTTTTAGTTTAAAACAGGATCTCACTAAGTTGCAGAAGGCCTCACTAAGCTGAGGCTGTCCGCGAACCGCGAACCTCTGGTCTCAGCCTCCGAATGCTGGGATTACAAGCATGCACCACCACGCCCAGCTTTGGTTTGCTTTAATGCCACTGGAAATTGAACCCAGATCTAGGCACACGCTAGATGGAATGTTCTACTACTGAGCTGTAGCCCCAGCCCACATATTAATTTTAGTAATGGATTTTATCTAGCCTAATGTAACCCAAATATTATTATCGTTTAGATATATATTCATATTAAAATTATTAGTGATATATTTTATGTTCCTTTATGCTAAATCCTTGGAATCCAGTGTGTTTGTTACAATTATAGCACATAGTCGGGTATGGTGGCACACAATTGTAATCCCAGCATTTGGGAGGCTGAGACAGGAGGATCGCAGTTCACAGACAGCCTCTGCTACTTAGTGAGGCCCTTTGCAACTCAGCGAGACCCTGTTTCAAAATAAAGAATAAAAAGTAGGGCTGAGGATGTAGCTCAGAGGTAGAAAGCCCTTGGGTTCCATCTCCAGGACAGAAAAAAAAAATTATAGCACATCTCAGTTGTGCAAGGCATATTTCAGGTGCTCAAGAGCCATGTACTGGGAAGAGCAGACCTAATCCATCCTACAGTACCTTACCTGCAGATTCTTAAGGAATGCCTCACCTGCCTGCTCCTTCAACATTTTCTTTTTTCAAAGGCAGACCACTAGCTCTACCTCTCTGTCAGGTGTCATTTAAACATAAAAGCCTGCCGACATTAACATACATTTTCCTTGAAATCTGAAAAAAAGTTTTCTTTTGGCTTAAAGAGTTGAAGAAGGCCTAAGAGTTTCATTTGCCAGCAATGCTCTTATAACCTTGGTACTATGGGATCCCACTGAGAGCGAATACTGCAAACTTGTCATACTTTGACTTCAAAAAGTAAATGTGTCACTAAGTGCCCAGGAAAGTCAAGTTGTTCAGTAACATTTGAGCAGAAGCCAGAACCCCACACGATGTTAAGTCAGCCCATTCTTTCAAGCAAGGGAGGAAAGAAAGAGGACCTATGACCCAAAGAATGAGCAGAAAGGGATTCTTTCCAGCCCCGGGACTGTCACATCCACAGCTCTAGGGTGCAAGCCGCCTTCCTAAGCACTGTTCTGCAAGGGGTCCAGCCTTGGTCCACGTGGGCTCTGAGGACTCCCCCAGGGTTTCCTTGGGCTGGGCCCAGGCTCCAACTCAAAGGAAACTCCTTTACTGGAGGATGCAGAGGCCCCAAGTCTGAGCCCTGTTCCTTGACAACTCCTGCGGCTGAGCTCAGACTTGGGGCCTCCCTCCTAGGCTCAGCTCCCAGCTTCCAGTTCCAAGAAGATGCTCTCAACAAAGACTGCTGTGAAATCAATCATTCCATGCAGTGTTTCTCTGGAGAGTTCTATGCTGGTAAAGCCCCCGCCCCACCCCGACCCATCCCCATCCATCCATCCATCTATCCATCCTTCTTTCCTTCCTTCCTTCCATCTTTCCTTCCTCCCTCCCTCCCTTCTTTCTTTTTCTTTATTCCCTTCCTTCCTTCTTACTGCCTTCTTTCCTCTTCCTTTTCTTCTCTCCTTCCTTCCTTTCTTTCCCTTTTCCTTCTTTCTTATTTTCTTTTCTTTTTTAAATATAATGATGTTCTGATTCTGTCCTAACAGTTGAGCCAGGCAGTCACCCCACTTAATACAGGGCTCCTATTTGGTTTCAACTCACACTCATTTATGTGGTACCTTTGTTAAACATGGGATATCTGCTGCTTCTGCCCCCTGAAAACAATCCCAACCCCTTCCAAGATGGACTATTGCTACCATCTTTCTAAAATTAGCTGTGGAGGAGAGGATGGGTAGGGCATCCACAGCCCACCCAATCCTTCCAAACACAACCTAGGATGGACCTAGATGTCCAGCTCATTGGTCTCTCCTTCCTTCCTTCCTTCCTTCCTTCCTTCCTTCCTTCCTTTCTTCCATCCTTCCAACCTGCCTTCAAAAAACTTCCAACACAGAAAAGGTTACAGAAATGTTCATAACCAATAAAAAATGCAATAAGATAAATGGCAAATTGAAAGATTTTCACACCTGTAACCCCAGCACTTAGGAAGCTGAGAGAGGAGGATCACAGGTTCAAAGCCAGCCTCAGGACCTTAGCAAGAACCTCAAAAATTTAGCAAGAACCTATTACAAAAGAAAAAATAAAAGGGGCTGGGAGTGTAGCTCAGAAGTAGAACACCCCTGGGTTCAATCCCCACTACCAAAAAGGGGCTCTATCTCCAAATATAATTATATTCTGAGGTACTGGGGGTTGTGACTCCAGCATAAATCAACTACAACATGCCATGGATCTGCTCCCGCCCCTTGCCCCAGTTTCAGGCAGCTGCCTCTCATCCCATGAGTCTCTGTTTTCAAGAGGAAACTCAGAAGAAAGTTAATAGGACAAAGTACAACACAGAGGAAGTGTGGCCAATCCTGGGACCACACTCTCATTCACCTTCTCCCTCATTCTATTCACTCTCCCATCTGGACTCCTCTCCCCTCCAGCAGGTCCTGGTGGCAATGTCATGGTGTGATCCAAACCTCATTCCTGAGGGGTTCTGCTACCCTCTCTGTTCAGAGTTGCTGGGAGTATCTATGCACAGTTACTACTGAATATGAGATTATAAGAGGCAGCCAAATGGATCCCTCAGTTCCATACAGATTCCTCCTGCCCACTGTGTAGGAGGAGCCCTTCCTCTTTTGCCAATGGGATTGCTAGCCCTCTCCAAAATGGTCACTGTTCTCACCCTCTGGTCCTTCAATACAATTCCAAAGTGCCCCAGAGGCAGCTATAAACTTACAGTTCAACTGTGCCCACACCAGCACCAGGATCTCCATCCCTGTTGAGAGCCCACACCGCTACAGGGGCAGGAAGCACAAAATCCCCCCAGGGAGCCCCCAGGTTGGATGATGAGGCCATTCTGCTTCTAGCCCTCTCTTCCTGGATCCATGTTTCAGGCTCCCAAGTCTTGTTCACCAGGGTCTGAACTTCACAGGAGCTGGGCTTTCCAACCACTCTAGGGTTCATTGGCTCCAGCAATTAGATCATCAGTCAGCTGCTCTGTTGTATCTGCTCCTCTAAAGATTCCCAACTGAGAGCAGCCTCTGGTCATCACAACCCAGCATGGACTCAGTGATGGATTTTGAATTTTTATGGGGAAGACCACCCCATTAGCCATGCTCCCTTTCAGTCAGAGATCTGAAATCATGGTGTCCATCCTAAGATCGTGCACTCATTTCTGCAGTACTTGAGGATATTTGAGAGCATGCTCTGGAGTTAAGTGACTTGTTAATTATACTAGACTTTTCTATACTGAACTATAGGGTACTGCGACTTTTCTGAGCATTGGCTTCCCCTTCTGTAGTACCTACCTCATCAGGTTAGCATAAGGATTAAAGGAAATAATGCATGAGTTTTATATTTATGTTCCCCCAAGATTTACCTGTTGAAATCCTGACCTTCAACAAGATGATATTTGGAGGTCTGGCTTTGGGGAGGCGATTAGGTCATGAGATTAGAGCTCTCATGTATGGAAGTAGTGGAATTATAAGAAGGGATACTAGAGCTTGGTCTTCGTCTCCACTCTGTTGGCCGCATAAAGACACAAGGAGAAGACAGCCATCTGCAGCCCCAGGCATGCTCTGATTTTCCAGCCTCTAAGATAGTGAGGAATAAATGTCTGTGTTTCTGTTATAGCAGGCAATATACTTTTTAAAAGTTTAAAATCAGCCAGGCGTGGTGGCGCATGCTTGTAATCCCCGCGCTTGGGAGGCGGAGACAGGAGGATCGCGTCGGTTCGAAGACAGCCTCTCTGGCTTAAGAGACCCTGTTTCCACATAAAAATATAAAATAGGTCTGGGAGTGTAGCCCGGAGGTAGAAGGGTTCCATACCCAGGATCATTTAAAAAAAAAGTTTAAAATCAGAGATAGGTGCAATGGCATACATCTATAATCCTAGTACTTGGGAGGCTGAGACAGAAGGATCACCATATCAAGAACAGCGTCAGCAACTTAGCAAGACCTGGTCTCAAACTAAAAAATAAAATGTGCTGGGTGTGTAGCTCAGAGGTAGAATTCTTCTGGGTTCAGCCTTTAGTATCAAAAAAAATTTAATCTGTTGAAACTGGTCACAATGATTCTAAAATTTATATTGAAGAATAAATTTTTAACAATGGCCAAAAAGGTTAATAGCCGATATGTTCTTAGCATGCTGTATATTAAAACTTACTATGTAGTTATTGCAAACAGAAACAATATGACTCTTTCCTACTAAAAGTAAATGAATTCATAAAACAAATTAGAGAATTGGAGCATATATAGGAACCTACTACAGAATAAGGTTTAGATTTTAAGACATTGTTCTAGAACACTGGTGAATATCCCTAAAACAACATGTGAGAGTAACTGTAAGGCACATTCTAGTACTTTTGGTAAAATCTTTTTTTATACATTTAATTTTTAGATATGATTTTTCTATAAATATAAGCATAGTAATTTAACACAGTTTAAGCCCCAACTTAATGACTAACACTGCTTCGGAGGACTCTGTGGAATACCTAACAATAGCTACCAGTTCACGGGAGGTCTTTTGATGTCCTTGGGGATGGGTTTCACAACAGTGGCGATTTTTAGCAAGCATTTCTTAAAAATTAGAACAAATTCTGGGAAATGGAGGACACACTGGGGAAACTCAGTACATTAGTAACACAGCCAATGACTGGGGTCTACAGGGAACAATATAAATTAGAGTAGTATAAAGGAGGAGTTCTCATATAACTTTATTTGGAAGAAAAAGCTTAGGAACCTAGCATGCAAATTTGTGTCTGAGTATAGGCAAATGTATGAAAACATATGCAAATTTCCCCCTAAGCCAAAAAGGGATGGGCTCCACCTATCTGTATTGGTTGGGGGAGCTATTGGCTGGGGATGGAACCCAGGACCTCACACATCTAGGCAAGAACTTTACCACTGAGCAACACCCCCAGCCGCTATATTTTGCTTTTTTAAGTAGACTGTAATATTGTCATATGTCATGGTTTCCCCATGTGTGCCCTCACCAGCGTGTCCTTCGCAGAGATCTAAAAGCAGTTAAGACATAGGCAAGATGCAGCATCCCTGGGCAGTGGCGGGGATCCAAGAGACCACACACCACTGGAGGCCTCTGAACTCTGGGCAAGTTCCCTGGGATTGAGGCCTCTGCACCAGAGATGGGTAGCAAAGCAAGGTCACAGAATCCGCCACATCTGTGGAGCCTCTTTCAAAGTTGACAGATGCCCTCTCTCAGTCCAGGGTTATTTGTGTACTATTCCGTTTGGAGGAGAGAAAGGAGATTAGCGTTCAAGGTCTCTGCCCTCTACGGGTGGCTGAAGCTGCCAGATGGGTCTGTTTTTTCACTGGTGGCTGGACAGTCCTGGGACTGATGTATTACCAGGGGACCGTCCTTGAGGATAGAGGGAGGTAATATGACAGTGGGGAGAGGGGAGGGAGGGAAAAGGGTGGGACAGTGGTAGAGGGGAATATTTCTGTTTCTATTTAACACTTTGGGTCTAGTATATCATTATAGGAAAAAAAATTGCAAACTTCAAACAGCCCAAACTAATTATGAGTGGAGAATATGTAAAATGATACATTGCTGCTTGGCCTGTGGATAGTGCCCTGCTGTATATCTGCATGTGACATATTATAAATAAAGCCCAAATCCAACCATAAAACATGGGGGTAAATGGGGAGGAGAAAAGCTGTTGTTCAACTCTAAAACCCACCCCGTGTGCATGCAAAACCCATGAGCCAAGAGAGTTGCAACCCAAAACTCAACTCTTCATAATGTAAATTTAAAAATGGTTTCCAGATGGTATCCGAGATACATAGCTTATCATTACGTCAGGGAGCAGGCCCACTTTTTACCACATCCAAATGAACCGCTCATCCACAAGTCTAGGCGTGGGCAAGTTTGGCCTTTTCAGTGTGCCTGAAACATCCCCAGACCCAGGATTGTGGTTCCCGGGCTCTCCTTTGGTTAGCTGCTGAGATTACATAGGCCAACATGGGACCAGGCAATGTTTTGGGCTCGTAATAATTCCTAATGTTCCCCAGTCTCGCGATAGCATCCCTCCTATTCATTTAGCCAAAGAGGATAGGGAATTGCATCAAAGCATTATGATGGTCCATGCTAGGTGCTAGGTTTCCTCCTTCTCTCTCTCTTCACTTTCAGATCTGCAGAAAACTCTGTGTGATGGTGACATAAATGGTGAATAGGGTTTGAGAGGTGGAAAGTATATGTTAAAAAATAGGCTTGGCTGCAAGTGGCAGAAAGTCCCAGGTAACTGTGACCTAAACAATATAGAAGTTTATCAGCTTCTCATATAAAATCACACTGGAGGTAGAGACCACAACTCATAAGGAAGCTTCACAAAATTTCTAGGAACTCAGTGGTCTTTTGATGTGGCTTCCACAGACAATTCAAGATCACAGCTTGAGTTCTCGACATTTCATCTATATCCCAGCAACAAGTATAGTAGGTTTTTTTTTTTTAATAATGCCCCCCCCCGGTGAATCATGTCATCTCCTCTCAAAATCTCTTTGTAATGTCAAGCAGCCTGTCTCTCTTTCCATCAAGACCTGAGGTCTATTTTTCCTATTGAATCTGGTTTGGCCTGCATTGAGTGGGTATGATTGTGTATGAACTGCAAAGCCTTAAGAAATCTTGAAGCTTCCTCTCTCCCTCTTGAAACTCCGAGGAAATCCATGTAACCTGTAGCAAAATGAGACATTTCATGGAGCAGAACTGAGGAACCCCTGCAGCCAGATGTGTCCATGAAGCTATCTTAGATCCAAAAACTTATCTAGGATGTCAGACAAGACCAGGATGAGGAACTCTCAGAGTTCCAACTGATGGGGCTCTGTTATAGTTTGGATTTTTTTTTGTGTGTGTGTGTGGTCATGGGGAGTAAGCATGGGGGCATTTTACCTCTGAGTTACACTCCTAGCCTTATTTTATTTTTATTCTGAAACAGAGTCTAACTAGGTTGATGAGAATATCATTACTTGGTAATACTGGGATTACAGGTGTGTGCCACCATGTCTGGCTTAGTTTGGATTTTTAAATATCCCCCTAGACTTCATGGGGACAAGACAGCCATGTTAGAGGCAGGATGTGTTGCTGAGGAGGGGTCCCTGAGGTTGTGTAGCCATGGGAATTATATATGATAATGACCTCTCTCTCTCTCTCTCCTCTCCTCTCCTCTCCTCTCCTCTCCTCTCCTCTCCCTATCTCTCTTGCTTCTGGCCTTCTGGCCTCCAGCAAAGTGAGAGCAGAGCCCTTGTGTGCCCCCATCCTCTCTCTCCCATGCCATGACCTGAGCTCCACAGACTTCCCCAAGCCTAACATGGATTGAGCCCCTGAAGTCTTCAGAACTGTGAGCCAACAAATCTTCTTTCTCTGAATTGTGGTGGTCAGGCATTTTGGGTGACAGCAGTGAGAATGCTGACTGACACAGGCACACAACATAACATAGCCAAGTGTCACTTAACAATGGGGATATGTTCTAAGAAATACATTATCTGCAACAACACAATGGGTTTGTTGGCACCAACACCACCACAAAGAAAGAGTAACACCTTGCCTATGACATCACGATGGTTAGGTCACTAGGAGACAGGAATCTTCACCTCCATTATAACCTCATGGAACCACGATCCTATAAGTGATCTGTCATTGACAGAAACACTGTTATATGCCATGGGGCTATAAACCATTATAGTTTTAGCCACTAATGTAAGAAGTGATTTGGTACCAAGTAGTAAACAACCAAAAGAACAACAAATGGGGGGAGGGGACAAAAAAGAAACAAAAAGCACATGCCCACTGACATGTGTGCGTGTGTGCATGCACGTGGCACTGGGGATTGAACCCAGGGGCACTCTATCACTGAGCTAAAGACTGTACTAAATATTGGACCTAAGGGCATTCTACGTCTGGATTATACCCACCACCCTTTTTATTCTATTTTTTGAAATAGGATCTCATGAAATTGCTGTGACTAGCTTCAAATCTGTCTTAGCCTCCCAAATACTGGAGTTTCGGGTGTGTGCCACCATGCCTGGCTAGAAGAAGTAATTTTAACATTTAGCAACTTGTCACAGAAAATAAAACAAATGCAGCAGTATGGTTTATACACAGAGACTTGATAATGAAAAATGCAAGATCATTAAAAGACTTTTGAGCATGAACACATATTACATTAGCATAAAAAACTTTGGAAAAATGGAATCAACATAGGAATTCAAGTAGGAAGAGAGGAAGATGAAAAATTTCAGACTGTTAACAAGAGCTATTTTAAAAATTCAAAATATAGTGGATATAAAATCAGCATAGTACTTAAATTCCACTTGAGCTGTATTATAAAGTAATGACGTATTTTTACTTTCTTTCGTGTGTGTGTGTGTGTGTGTGTGCATACGTGTGTGTATAGCTAGTGATTGAACCCAGGGGCATTCTACCTCTGAGCTACACCCCCAGCCCTATTTTATTTTTTATTCTGACATAAGTTCTCACTAAGAGACCCTGTTGCCTGTGATCCTCCTGTTTCATCCTCCCAAGTACTGGGATTAAAGGCATGAGCCACCAAATCCAGCACTAATATTTTTATAGCACTTCAAAAAGCACCTCACTTGCCACTATTTAAACTTATGATTTAAAAAATTAGATGGTGACTGATAAGTGTAGAAGAAGGTTTTCTCAAAATTCCTTCATGGGGGATGCAAACTAAAAATTCTTGAAGACTTCTGTTCTTGAAAGAGCACTAGAGTAGCCCCAGTGTGGTGGGTGAGATGTGCCCTGCCCAGGGAGTACTTTGTGGAGCTCTGTGTGTGTGTCTGTACTCTTATGTATATATGCATATAGATTTCTGTTGATGTGTAATTTTATTCAGAGCTATATGTTTCTATTTAAACATATAATTTCTCTGCGGCCAGTCAACTATAATTTTTTTATTTTCTTAAGAAGAAATAGCATGAACCCTGGAGCAAGAAATTGAAGGGGAAAGTAGGACCCCAGCCAAGAAGCAGAAGACAATTATGGAAAGAAATGAGGCTTTCCTTCCAAAGAGGCCATGATGCAGGTAAGAGGTAGTCTAAAGATACCTCTTAGAGGTAGTCTACGATATCCCCCAGCTGGTATAAATTTCTGCCTGCTCTATGCCAACCTGGATCTTCTAAGTGACAAAGATGCTGTGGTGAACAAGGCTGACCAAGTTCCTACTCTTCAGAAATGCACCTTCTAGAAACTGAAAACACCAAGACGCACAGTTCCAGAAACCTGGCTGGAGGGACGCTAGATTAAAGTGAGGGGGCTTCTGCTCTCTGGATGCTTGCTGTTCCACACATCTCAATGTTGCCACACACACTGTTCTCTCGACTGATAATGTCCTTTCCTTCTTCTATTAAATTTTATTTTATTTAATGGAATAGGTGATGTATTCAACTTTCCATCACTGTGACAGAAGACCCAAAACAATCATCTTCAAAGGAGGAAAGGTTTATTCTGGCTCATGGTTTCAGCTCATGGTCCATTGGCTCCACTGCTTTGAGACCTGTGGCAAGGCAGCGCCTCATACTGGGGAGCATGTGGCAGAGAAATGTCTCGTTGTGCTTGTCTCATTGTGACCTGGAAGCAAAGGACAAAGAGGAAGGAGTATAGTCTTCATATTACCCTCAAGGGTACGCCCCCAATGACCTAACTTTCTCCCACTAGGCCCCACCTCTTAAAGGTTCCGCCTCCTTCAGAAGCACCATAGGCTGATGACTGAGCTTTCAACCCATGGGCTTTGGGGGAACATTTTATACCCAAACCATAGAAGGTGATAAAAACAAAATTTTATAGAATGACTAGGAAGAATTGCATCTACCTTGACCTCGTCTGCTCATTTCTTATTCCCTAACTTCACTCCCTATTGGGGTATTATTGTTTTTATTTCTTTTTTTTTTAATTTATTTATTTATTTTTGTTGGTGCACTGTATTCATACATCATAGTAGGATACATACTTTTGTAGACATACACGCACACTTTTCCCAGTCAGCCCCCACCCAATCCCCACCCCATTCTCTCCCTATCCCTCCCTCCCATGCTTGGCTTAGTAGTTGACATCTAGTATTATGGCAATTTATCTAAAATTAAAAATGTTAATCTCACATAACAGTTTCATTTGTCTGATACCAAGCTTTTAATGACTTAAAGATAACATTTCAATATTTCTTTTTGCTTTCTTTCTTACCAGAGAATATTTTTTTTCTATTTTTTAGGTGAAACTATCATATATTTATATATTTATTTTTCAGAAAAAAAATCTATCCTAATATGGAATATGGACTCTAGGTACCCAAAACGATCTTGAAAAAGAACAAAGCTAGAAGATATATATTTTCTGATTTCAAACCATATAAAGCTACAATAATTGAAACAGTGTAGTACTATTCTAAAGGCAGATATATAAACCATTGGAGTTAAATAAAAGCCTAGAGCTAAATTCTTCCCTATATTGTCAAGTTATTTTTGACAAGGTTTCCACGAACATTTGGTGGTGGAAATATTAATCTTTTAACTAAATATTGTTAAAAATAATAATTACATGGAAAAGAATAAAATTGGACCCTTACCTAATCCCATATACAAATATTAACTCAAAATAGATAATAGACGTAAATATAAATCTTAAGACTATAAACTTTTAGGAGAAAATCTGGGTCATTAAACCTCACAACATTGAAATTGGCAGTGATTTCTTGGTTATGATTTCAATGGCACAGGCAACAGAAGAGTATAAACTTCCTAAAAAATAAAAAAAATTGTATATTCAAAGACAATGTAAACAGAGTTAACAGTTACTAATAGAATGGGATAAAATATTTCCAAATGCTATATCTGAAGGTATATTAATATTCCAACTAGAAATCCTAGAAATTAACAACAATAAAGGCAAACAATACCCTTTAGAGATAGGTAAAAGACTAACATAAATAATGAATCTCCACAGATAACCAATCTTAGTTGTCTGTTGGATGGAAAATCTTGTTTCTCTAGTTCTGGAGTGTGTTACCTATTTCTTCTTTGTAGTTAATCTCTTTGAGTATTTTCTCTAGTGCTAGTTTTGAAGACATAAATTCCTTCAGTTTCTGTTTGTCATGGAAGCTTCTTATTTCTCCATCTAATTTGATAGAAAGTTTTGCTGGGTAGGAAATTTTTGGCTGGAAGTTGTTTTCTTTCAGAGTTTGGAATATGTTACTCCAAGTCCTTCTGGCTCTCATGACTTGGTTTGGGAAGTCTGGAGTGATTCTAATTGGTTTGCCTCTGAATGTCACTTGGCCCTTTGCTTTTGTTGCCTTTAAGATTCTCTGCTTGGCTTCCACATTGGTCATTTTGACAATTATGTGGCGTGGGGATCCTCTTCTCCGATCCTGTCTAAAGGGAGTTCTATAAGTTTCCTGGACCTGCATATCGACCTCTTGCTCTATGTCTGGAAAATTTTCTGCTATTACTTCCTTGAAGAGATTGTTGATCCCTTTGGTTTCACTTTCTTTTCCCTCCTCTATTCCAATTATTCTTAGGTTAGCTCTCTTAAAATGGGCCCATATTTCTTCAATATCAGATTCCTGCTGTCGGATATTTTTTTCTAGATTAGAAACTATGCATTCATTTTTGGATTGCTCATCTTCTAAGAGCGAGATTCTGTTCTCCATGTGTTCTAATCGGTTGTTTGTGCTTTGAATTGAGGCCTTGACTTCATTAATTGCATCCTTTATCTCTTTTTGGCTCTCTCTGAGTTCTTTTCGAAGCACCTCTATTATTTCTACAGTTATTTTCCTGATTTGATCTTCTAGAAATCTCTGATTTTCTGTTTTATCGGGTTCTGATGTTGTGGGGTTGTGGGCATTTATTGCTCCAGTATTATTCTTCTTTCCCATGATTTCGGATGTTTGTGCCTTCTCTGGGTTCTTCCCTTGGGTCACTATGACTTCACTTAAGGTGTTCTGGATCTCGAGTCAGTAGTATCTCAGACCCCACTACTCCTTTACTGGGTTTTATCACAGAGTCTCCGACCCAGAGAGTCGACAGAGGCTGCTTTAGGCTGTGGGGGGTGCCAGGTTGCACGTTCTCCTATGGTGTGATATCTCTGCCACCGCCCCTCCCCCACTGGGTCAAGTCCCAGGGAGTACAGTACTGGGATTTCTCCTCTGTGGCCCGCAATTTGACTCACTGTTTTTGAGTACACAGATGTAGCTGTACTGGCCTCGCTGAATTCGGTGCTGCTGCCGCCGGTGGCAATATGGCACCGCTGCTACGCCCTCGGCTGTGGGGATGGTGTTTTTCTTCTTGGTTTTGATTTCCACTCTGAATCCCTGCAGCGTGTGCTGAGCTCAGCCACTGGGAGCTTTAGATGCTCTCTGCGCGGAGAAATCCCGCCTGGCTGTTCCGCAGTGGCTCACCTCGGCTTGCTGTAGCCGTCCCGTCCCGTGAATTCGCCGCTGCCGCCGGCAGTATGGCGCTGCTGCCGCGTCTGCCGCGTCCTCGGGCGTGAGGCCGGTTATCTCCTCTGTGGCTCTGTTCTCAGTCCGCTTTCTCTCTGGAGCCTGGTGATTTTTTGTTTCACTGGTGATGGTGTTTTCTGGCTATGAAAGGCACTGATTTTGTGGTAATGGAGATTGGTTGTTAGCGGGGCTCTTAAGCCCCGCTTTTCTCGGTCGCCATCTTCCCGGAAGTCCCCTTGTTTTTATTTCTTCTTTATTTATCATCATAGTCTTTCTATACATCCTTGTTGGCTTAAAGGTGTAGTCTGGAAAGCTTTCCCTATTGTGACACAGAGAACAACCTTATTTTTTTTTTCTTGCTCCATAGCGTTACACTGTGGGATGCCCATAGATTATCCAGCTTTCTAAATATGGACACACAGCCGCTTCCAGGCTTCCATGTCCACAAACAATGCTTCCATGAATAATTTTGCATGTATAGCCTTCTAAACTTGTGTAGATTCCTCCAGGGCATAAGTTCCCAGAAGTTCCCACCACACCTTTTATTCCTGGCAAACTCTTACTCATCCTCTAACACCCACAGCCCAGGGAGCCAGACATGAGAAAAGATGTATACAGAGGCACAGGAAATGTCTGCCTTTTTTTTTTAAACTTTGAGCATTTAAGAATATGGACTTAACCCAGGCATGGCGGTGCACGCTTGTAATTCCAGTAGTTGGGAGACTGAGACAGGAAGATGGCAGGTTCGAAGCCAGCCTCGACAACTTAGCAAAGCCCTCTGAAACTTAGTAAGATCCTGTTTTCTAATAAGAAATTCTAAAAAATGGGCTAGGAGTTTAGCTCAGAGGTAGAATGCCTCTGGGTTCAATCTCCAGTGCCCCCCCCCCACACACACACAAAGAATATGGACTTCTCTTTATTCACCTCTATATTCCCATAAATTAATAAACAAACGGATGGGTAGAGTTCTTTTCATGTTTGAATATTAAACATCTCCCAAAGGTCCATGTGTCCAAGGTTTTTCCACCACCTGTGGCACAATCAGGAGGTGGTGGATCCTTTAAGAGGTGGGATCTAGGTGATTTCATTCAAAACACCCCCTCCCCATGCCACTCCTGAATGGCATGGGGCTGAAACTGTCTTCTGTAGTTCTATCTTTTTAATAAACTCCTTTAAATCTTAAAAAAAAAAAAGAGGTAGTGTCTAGTGGGAGGAAGCTGGGTCACTGGGGATGTGCCCTTGACAGGGAGACTGGGATCCAGGCCCTTCCCCTGCTCCCCTTGCCTCCTGGAGGCCATGAGGGAAGCATCCTCCTCCGTACACTTTCCCACCATGATGTACTTGCAACCACAAGCCCAAGCAACCACAGTAGAAACTTCAGAAACTGTAAGCCAAAATAAGCCTTCTCCTTTATTAAGTTTACTTACTGAGGCATTTCCTCACAGCAATGGAAAGCTGACACTGCTCTTTATAAAGAGCTCAGCCTCAGGTATTTCTGTATAGTAACAGAAAATGGAGGGAGACAATGATACTATCTCACCTGTATCAAATATTTACTATGTGTCACCCACTCTTCTTGTCTTTAAATATGTTATTTCATTTAACTCCTCCTAGAAAACAAAAACCACAGTTGTTACTGTTATTATTACTAGTATATTCGTTTGAAACCGAGGCATGGAGACTTTTTAAGAAATGTATCCAAAAACAGTTGGTAGTGTCATGGCTTGGATTTAAAACATCCCCCTTGTCCTCTCAGAAACAAGGTAGCAGTGTTGGAAGTGGAGGTTAGTTGCCAAGGAGAGGTCCTCGGGATGATAGAAGGTCTCTCCTTCCTCTACTCTCTTTTTTGCTTCTGGCCTCCATGATGTAAGAGCAGAGCCCTTGCTCTCTCCCTCTTTGTGCTTCTCAGCACTTGCCCCGAGCTCTGCAGACCTAGCCTGATATGGATGAAACCCCAAAATCTCCAAAAATTGAGCGAATAAATCTTCCTTTCTCTAAGTTCTGTGATCAGTTGTTTTTTATTAAAAAAAATATGACTGGGGGTGTAGCTTTAAGGTAAAATGTCCCTGGGTTCCATCCCCAGTACTACAAAAAAAATAATAATAATCCAGCTATACCACTCCCAAGTATATTTCCAAAGGAACTGAAATCTGAGAATTACAGTAATATATGCATATCCATGTTCATAGCACAATTTACAATAGCCCAATTATGGAATCAACCTAGGTGTCCATCAACAGATAGATTCCAAAATGTGGTATACCACACAATGGGATTCTGCTTAAAAATGAAAAAGAACAAAATTACATCACTTTCAGGAAAATTAATAAACCTGGAGAACATTGTTAAGTGAGATTATCCAGTCTTCGAAAGTGAAGGGTCATCTAATATGCGGAAACTAGGGAGGAATGTTGGATACTGGAGGAGAAACCTCAGGGATCCAGGATTTGGTCTAGGGAAAGGGGAAGGGGGAAGGTCAATGAAGAAATTACTTCCACCAGCATTACCTACATATGTAAGAATACCCATGTTAATCTCAATGCCGTGTATGGGGAAATGGGGGAGACTGGGGAGGGAGCGGGGGAAAGCCCACCAGGAGCTATGTGCATGTATGTCCCTATCACTTTGATTTACATTATGATGTGAGACTATAATGCACCAGTAAAAGTCTATAAAAATAAATGAAAATGGATATAAGTGGTTTATGGTTTCTGCAGTAGCCAACATCACTAGGAACCCAGATTCCTTATCAAAGTAAAGCTTCTACCTAATGGACCAAAGTGGCTACTGAACTCCATTCATCATTAACACGCTTGCCTGCAGCAGGAAGGATCTCCTACCTGGTGATTCAGATATTTGACGAGATCAAGGCCACCACCAAGGCCCCATCACACACTCCTCTTCTCAGAGCCCACTGCGCTCTCAAACATTCCTCTCCTGTCTTCCTCCCGGTGACCACGACACTGAGCATCCCCATGAAATCCTCGGCACGGCTTATACAGTGAGAAGACCATCAGAAATGCTTGCCGATCAGATACACACCCAGAGCGGCACCTCCAGTTGCTGCAGGATTTTTGACAACTGCTCCACACTTTTAACTCCAAGTCTTTGTCACTGTTAACACTTACATGTCCTCCCAATTCCTTTTTTTGCAGCTGATTTTGGGGCTTTGACATAGAGCCTTAAATTTCTCCCTATTTATCTTCTGTTGATAGAGCCTCTTGGCTCAGTCCTACACAGGCAGCTGTAAATCCAGGGTCTGTCCATCAACGAATCCTCCACCCACCCACCCACTCCCCCAACACGCACGCTCCATCCGCAACTTTGGTAATAACTCTCTGTGCTTCATCTGTGTCAGGGAGCAGAACACTGCCCAGGGCAGAGCCAAGATGAAGCTGTATGATATACCCTGAAATCCTCCCTTGGGGTGACATGAGCCACTGAGCAGCCAGCTCTGTGGCAACAGGGAAAACGGGTTTGGATGCGTGTTGTTGCCATAGTAACAGCCAAGCAAACCATGGAGAGCCCCAGGTACGGCCTATTAGTATCATCCCCTGCCAGAGATCTCCTTCCACAATGGGAAGACTCTGGAGCCCTTGGGAGCCAGGGAAATAGCACTCATGCATTCATTAACTTGTAAAACACATATTAAAGTACTCTGTAAGCCAGATCTGGCCGTGTTATGTCCTGAGACCGAAAGTCAATAGAAAAGAGTGCTTGCCAGAATGGCTGATTTTAGGTGTCACCCTTAGAAGTATTAGAGGGAGTCTATTTCCAGATGAGATTAGCATGTGAGTCTAAGTGGACTAGGTGGGGAGGCTCCATGTTCACCATGGGCAGGAGAGCAAGTACAGAGGGAGGGGGCGGCCCTTCCTGGCTGGGATGGGGCTCCTTTGCTCCGGCCTCTCTGGCCTTTGGACTCCAGAACAGACACCTGCCCCAACAGCTGCCCCATCGGCTTCCCCGATTCTGAGGCCTGGGATAGATAGAACTGAGCCTCGCACCCAGCACCACCCGTGTCCAGCCTGCACACAGCCTGCCCTAGGACTTCTCTACCACTATAATCACAAGAGCCAATCCCATTATGATGCCCCCTCTCGCATATCTCTGTGGGTCCTTGTAGGTCCTGCCTTGGGAAACCCGTCTAGTGCACCTGCACTCAAGGAGCCTGTGAGGTTCATGGGGAGTAAGATCACAGCCAGTGACTACTAACACGCCTCGTGTCAGGCCCCTCCTCTGTTCAACACTGCATGCCCCCTCAGAGGCCCCTCAGAAGTGGCCGGGTGCTCCGGCCTCCCCTCGGCTTTCCCCCACCCTGCCTCCAGCACCCTGGCCCGGTTCTCACACACCCACTGGGCGCCTCCTGCCTTAGATCTTGTGCTCATCATCCCTTGTCTAGATGCTCGCCCCCCAAAGCTGCGCCCCTCCTTCAGGTCTTTACTATATAGCACGTTCTCCAGGAGGCTGCCCTGCCTGGCCGTCCAAAATGTCAGCGACCTAGTATTTCATACCCCTTTCCCGAATTGCTTTTTCTCCCAAGGACAGGCTCCTCTCCTGCTGTTTAATGCTTAATCTCTATCTCCCAAACTAGCATGGAAGCTTCTAAGAGCAGCAAGCAGCTTTGGGTTTGTTTTTGTTTTGTTTTATATCCAGAGCACTTAGATTGGCGAGAGATGGAGAAAAAGAGTGAGAGGGTGAAAGAAAGAGAGAAGAGAGGGAGACAGAGAGAGAGAGAAAGCGACAGAGAGAGAGAGAGAGAGAGAGAGAGAGAGAGAGAGAGAGAGAGAGAGAGAGAGAGAGAAAGGAAGGAAAGAAGGAAGGAAGGAAGGAAGGAAGGAAGGAAGGAAAGGCAATTGCAATATAACCTGCTATACCTCTTGTGGAAGAGTCCTGGTCCCCTGGGTGCACAGAGAAAGGCTCCCAGCCAGTCTTGGGAAGAACACTTTCCTGGAAGCTGTAGGAGGGCCAGAGCAGACCAGGTCAGGAGCGGGCAAGGCAGCTGAGGGGTCAGCAGCACCCAGGCAGCCTGGGTGGGCGGGGGCGGCAGGCCCCTGGGAGCTGGGCCTCTGGAGCTGCTTGGAGCTGCACCTGTGGAAGTGGCAGAGGGAGGGCTGGAGCCGGGAGGGGAGTCCTGCCAGCCCCCAGGTGCTTACAATCCACCGGGAGAGCCCGAGGAGCCCGCGAAGCACGTGGCAAAGCTCCACAATCAGTTCTGAACTTTAGAACGGTGTGGAAATGGACCTAAAGGGGCAAGACTGGAGAGAAGACCCAGTTAGAAGGATGTTTCCGTCACTCTTTTGACTCCTTTGAAATTAGGGTGAATTAGCACAGGAGCTGGTGAACCTTTTCCACAAAGGGCCAGAGAGTAAACATCTTTGTGGCAAGAAAGCACTCATGGGTAGCAGGCGAGGGACAGTGTGGCTGTGCTCCGGTGAAACGTTTATTACAAAATTGCCCCCAATTGACAGGTAACGGAGATGGAGTATAAGAATATTTACGAAGCACAACTAATAGAACATGGTGGGCTTCGGGGAGGGGAAGAAGAGGCAGGGGTCAAAGAGGACCACCAGTGGGCACTGGGGGGCTGGATGAGCTGGAGCCATTCAGCACCTGGGTCCGTGAATCACTAGGACAATCTCCGTGTCACCCTATTTCTGGGTTTGAAATATCTCTAAGAAATCAGTGGAAAGTTGTGCAACCATCAAAGGTCCTCTTCAGGCCCCTTCTCCCCATGTGGCTCCAGGGTGTGGCTTGAATCACAGGGATTATTTCCTGTGCCTGAGAGCAGCTGAAAGGTACTTCAGCAGGCCCTCTGTCCCCGTCCATGGCTTCTGCCTCTGTGGATTCACCCAACCATGGATCTAAAGTATTTGGAAAACAATAGTGTTTGTAGTGAACTTGTACAGACTTTTCTTGCCATTATTCTCTAAATAGCACAGTCTAACGACTGTTGACATAGCATTTACATTCTATCGGGTAGGACAAGTCACCTGGAGGTGATGGAAAGTACAGGGAAAGATGCTTGTAGTTTCTAGGCAAATACTGTGCCATAAGGCACTTGGGCATCACAGTTTTGATATCTGCAGGGGTCCTGGAGATACTCCCTGTACATCCAACGGCCCTGGACTTCCCCCTCCATCCTCCTGTGTGCAGTCCACCACACACATCATTTGCCCTTCCTCTCCGAGTCCAAGGAAGCACATGTGTGTGGTAGGGCCACTGCCAAACTGCACGTCCTCGGGGTGAGAGCCTGAGGTCAGAAATCAGGGCGCAATTTAGATCCCCATAGATGTATGGGAGAAGCCCAAGTCTCCAAGCTGCCTCTAAGGTTAAAAATAACTGTACAATGAGGTTTTTTGTTGGTTGGTTGGTGTTTTTTTGTTTTGTTTTGTTTTGTTTTGTTTTGTTTAGCAGTACTGAGAATTGAACCCAGGGGCATTCGAACTCTGAGCTCCATCCCAGCCCTATTTTTTATTCTATATTTTAAAACAGGGTCTCACTGAGTTGCAAAGGGCCTAAGTACTTGAGGCTGTCCACGAACCACAAGCCTCCTGTCTCAGCCTCCCAAATGCTGAGATTACAACCATGTGCCACCATACCCAGCTTGTTATAATGACTTTTTAATAAATAAAAATAAGCCAGGTGTAGTGGACCATGCCTATAATCCTAATGCTTGGGAGGCTGAGACAGAAGGATCGCAGGTTTGAGGCCAGCCTTAGCAACTTGGCAAGTTCCTGTTTTAAAACTAAAAATTAAAAAGGGTTGGGTGTATAGCTCAGATGCCCCTGGCCCTGATCCCCAGGAACAATTAATTAACTAAACATAATAATGAAATAAAGTCTTAAATAAATAGGATAAAATCTAAAAGTAATACTATATAAAAGGAATAAAATATATTTAAAAATAAAATAATTAAATTAAATTTAAGATAAATAGAATAAAAATTAGGGAAAAATAAATAAAAATGTAAAATAGACAAAAGGGAATAAAAAAATTTAAACTAAAACTTTTGTGTGTGTGGGTCTGGGGATGGAACCCAAGGGCATTCAACCTCTGAGCTATACCCCCTGCCCTATTTTTTTATTCTTTATTTTGAAACAGGGTCTCACTGAGTTGCAAAGGGCCTCACTAAGTAGCTGAGGCTGTTCATGAACCACGATCCTCCTGTCTCAGCCTCCTAAATGCTGGGATTGCAAGCATGCACCGCCACGCCTGGCTTAAACTAAAACCTTTTAATAGAATAAAAATAAGTAAAATGCAATAAAACACTAGTAGCCAGGGCGGTCGCAGGCAGGCGGGGGCGGGGGGGCAGAGGAGGGCGAGCTCTTCTCAAGTGGTTCCCTCTCAACAGTGTCAAAGGTCACATCTCAACAGGACATTCGTGGCACTGTGATGCCAACACACACAGGAGGGCAGGAGGCCTCGGGCAGGTGCACCCTGAGACCACTGGCCGGCCTCCCAGGAGCACTTGCTCCCCCTGCCGCAGCCTCACACCCAGCCCTCCCTCTCCCGAGGGTCTCTGATGATGGACACACAGGCGGGGTGGGGTGGTACAGGAACAGGCAGCTTCGGAATGGCCCAGGCCCAGTCAGCGTCAGCCTCCCGCAGCTAGGGACTTTAAGCAGACACCATAATAACCCCAAGAACTGTGACTTTTCTCCTACAATCTGTTCTCCTGATTCCTTGACCCTGCTCAGCCTCAAGTGACCTTTCCCTGAGGGGACACACAGGGACAGCTAAGCTCCTGTCCCGATAGCAAGTGGCCTGTGGTTAACGTCAATGTGTACCCAAGATTTTAAAATGTTCCTACGGGAGGGGGAAAACCAGCCTGGCTGCTTGTCTTGGATCTGTCTGGACTGTCCAGGGCACAAAGGGAGCCCAGATCCCGATGGAAGAGGCTGTCTCTGAGCCTCTGGTGACAGGTTGAGACCTATTTATTGCCAACCCCATCCATCCCACAGTGGCCTCTTGGGCCACTGACCTCTGCGACTTCTTCCTCCTCCGCCCTCTGGGCTGGCCAGGGAGCGGCCCCGGCTGCCTCACGTGCAGTGCACACAGCTGCGGGCCTGAGGGCCAGGCTGGTGTACAGACTGCATCGTTCCCAGCCCAAGCAGCCAGGGCTCCTTCCCAGCATCTTAGGGAATGTCAGAGCTTGCACATCATCCCTCCACCCCCGCCCCCACACACAAAACAAACAACAACAAAAAAAAAAACTAGAACTTTCTATTGCTAATCTTAAGCCCAGCTCAATATGTCTTCTCTGGTTTGGGACTGGATCAGGCCCCGGGTGCATTTCTACCTTGCGCTTTCCTTGTAGATCTGCCACGTCAGGCAGCTCCTGGGTAGCCATGCACGTTTCAGATGGAAGTATCTTGGAGGTGGCAGAGTTCTTGCCTGATCTGCGTTTGTTTGTCCAAACTCCGTGCTTCCTGTTGTTTCAAGCACTCACAGACGCTCTGGGGCTAGACGAGGACTACACCTGTTGATGAAACCAGACAGCTGCCACCATCTTCTTCCTTCCACTCTGACAAAGCCTTTTCATTGGTGCAAGGAAGCTTCCAGAACGGGCAGTGTCCCTGGTACTGACCGTAGCTGTGGGCCTCTGAGAAGCTAGACAGTGTCAGATGGGGGCAGACGGCAGCTTCAGGGTGACCAGGCCCAGCTTGGAGCCCAGGCTAAGCTGAGAGCAAAGTCCAGCATCAAAGCACAGTCCTCAACCAGGGGGCCAAGGAGGCCTGGGACCCTGCAAATGGAGGCGCCGGGCCCACCACTGGGGCTCCTTCAGCAGGCATTCCTCTGCTGAGACAGCAGAAAAGGACAGGAGAGAGAAGCAGGCCCCACACTGCAGTCTGAGGACTGAAGGAGCAGGACGCTGAACAGAGCAGCTGACTTTCGTCCCTTACATCCAGGTACAGCTTGAACCTGGATACCTCCCAGGGCCTCGTACCAGGTCCTCAACAAGCCTCAGCCGAGAGCCGCATGGCCGCTCCTACTCCAATCAGCTGCGTGGCCACTTGCCTGTCGTTGGGTCTTTCCGTGCCTCCCGTTTCCATAATGTGAAACAGGACGATGACGCCCTAGCCTTGCCGACACAGCCAGAGGCCACACGGCACAGGGAGGACTCCGGCAAGGGCAGCTCTTGGCCTTCGCCAAGAAAAGAGCTCACAGACCAAGACCCAGCTCCTTCCATCCTGGTCTCCATCCAGGTGAAGAGAGCACCCCTTCACTTAAAACGGGGAGAAGAAAACTCATGAGATTTTTTTCTTCTTTCTTTTTAGAACCACCGAAGCACTGAGTAGCTGGTGTTACCCTTGAACTGTGATCCTCCTGTCTCAGCCTCCCACGTTCTGGGGTTACAAGTGTGCGCCACCACGCCCGGCTGAAACACCGTTTTGCAACTTCACCTTTAATCAAATGTGAACCAATTGCCAGTCAGCTCCATACGGTACAGTATAGGTGTGGCTGGAGGCATTAATGCCACAGGAGATTAGGCTGGGACTGCCTCGAGGGTCCTCTTGGCTTGCCCGCCTCTTGTTTTACTCCCACTCAGCCACAAATCCTACAAAAAGGTCAGATCTGGATTATCCACCCATTAGTATTGTGTGCAGTCAGACGTGCTGCCCTATTGTATAAGACTCGAAAAGCCAGGCTTTTATTTTTTTTAACATTAAAAGTTAAAAAACATTCCACACCCACTGCTATGGCTATTATTAAAAAAAGAAAAGGCAAGCTGTGCGGGCACATGCCTATAATCCCGGGACTTGGGAGGCCGAGACTGGAGGGTACGAGACTCTCAGAACCTAGCAGGCTCTGTTTAAAAAAAAACAAAAATTTTTTTAAAGGTCAAGGGTGAGAGTATAGCTCAGAGGTAGAATGCTCCTCAGTTTAACCCTCAGTACCAAAAAATAAAAGTAAAAAAAAAAAAAATTAAATTGAAAAACAATGCAGTTAGAACAGTTCCCGGCATCACTGCGGGGTCAGAGTGGCCAGGCCTCTGCAGCGGCCCTTCCTCAGAGCTGTGCGGGGCAGCAGTCGGCGCTGCTCAGAGACCCGTGACTGATGCCGAGCCAGAGGCCGAGGTCACCGCCTGTGACCGTGGCGGCCTCCGGAAGGGCTCGTGAGTAAGGGAGAAGCAGGTGTGGGGCTCAAGCCTCACATGCCCAGGGCTGGTGGCACTGTGACATAAGCGCAGGTTGCCTGGGGCTAGGGCCCAGTTGCGACCAGCATCGGGTTCCTAGATACACCCCAGAGAGTCACTCAAAATGACTCTTTACACACCCATGTTCGTGGTAGCGCTATTCACAATAGACGAAAGGTAGAAACTTCCAAATGTCCGGAGTAGAAGAAGGGTTAAACAAAACATGGTATAGACAATGGAATATTACTCAGCCCTTAAAAGGGAGGAAATTCTGACACCTGCTACAGTATTAATGAGCCTATGTGCTGGTGTTTTCCATCAGGGTCTCAGACAAGGGATGAGCGCCCCTGTTTCTTTTTGAAAGAAGTCACTTCTGGAGTTAGGGCTCCCCCTGAAGAGGCAGACAGAAAGGAGAAGTAAGGTCTTCCTCTCTCTTAAAAAGTCTTAACATTCAAGTTTCTCTTTTGATCTTTTATCTTTTCTTTCAGTCCTTGTAGTTGTCTTCAAAGGAAGGGCTAGCCGGGCGTGGTGGTGCATGCTTGTAATCCCAGTACCTGGGAGGCTGAGGCAGGAGGATTGAAGATTCAAAGCCAGCCTCAGCTACTTAGCCAGGCTTTCAGTAGCTTAGTGAGAGTCTGTTTCAAAGTAAGAATAAAATTTGACTGGGGCTGTAGCTTAGAGGTAGAATGTCCTTGAGTTCAATCCCCAGAATCACACACGAAAAAAGGCTGAGTTAGCAGATTCGGACCATTCCTATGCGTCCATTGGAAAGTTCAGGTTATCTTCTGGGGTTACCCTTACAAATACCATGTACCCCACAGTGATCCTCAGATTCAAGCCCCTCAGCAGGTCTTGCTAAGCTTCACTGGGAACAGAGCTCCATCCCATGGCTTCCCTACGCTTCCGCCTCCCGGTTGGTCAAATGCACCAGGATCCATTCTCAGATTAGTTAGGAAACAGAGCTCAGCCTGGGTTCAGTAGAGGGGATAGACTGTGAAGAACAGGTTGAAGGATGTCGGAAGAGCAAGTGAGAGAGGCCAGGCTGCCCAGACAGAAGGAGCAGGAAGTTTCTACCCCCTACCCTAGCTTTGCAAAGGTGGTGCCATCCACACCTGAATTCTGAGCCGTCCCATGAGAATGGGAACACGGAGACAGGGGCTGTCCAAGCACAGAGGACCAGAGCTAGGCACCCTCACCAGACCAGAGCAAGACAGGGAGAGACTTGGCCTCTGTCTTCCCTTAGCCCTTCAGTTCATCCTCCTGACTTCCATGAGCACAGCTGGAGGCCGGGGCAGAAGCCTGAGGACTATGGTTTGCAGGAGGCAGATTGCTGCCACCAAAGCAAGCAGAGGACTCAGAACAAAAGACCACCAACAACCCAGCCTTGCTTGGCTCTGTGGCCCCCACAGAGGGTTTTATTTTTTTCCCTTCAGTCTGTTCACACATTTCTGCTTTATAAACTCATATGCAAAATAAGTGAATTCAAAACTTGAGAGAATGAGATTTTGTTTTTGAGGTACTGGGGATGGAACCCAGGGCCATTCTACCTCTGAGCTAGACCCCCAGCCCTATTTTTTTTGTTCTTTATTTTGAAACAGGGTCTCACTAAGTGACAGAGGGCCTCACTAAGTTGCTGAGGTAGGCGGCGAACCTGCAATCCTCCTGTCTCAGCTTCCCAAATACTGGGAGGCCCAGCTGAGATGTTTTAATTAGCCTGGAAGGCTCCTACGTGCAGCACTGGCCATCCACCTGAACTCGCAATGTGGGCTTTGGTCCTCTGGTTCAACCTTTGCCAGACTGATCATCTGCCTGGCCAATCCCTGCCATGCAAGGGGCGGGCGCACTTCACAGGTGTGAGGTGCCAACCAATTAGAGAGTTGACTCCGCCTGGCTGCTGGGGGAGGAGGCCGCCCAACAGGTTTACACACCACCTGGGGAGCAGCCTATTATTTCCCCTACCAGGGCTGGGCTTCCAGGTACTGAGACCAGAGGTCACTGCAGTCCATAGATTAGGAATTCAATTGCTCTTTGTTTAAATCCAGATGAGGCATCTAACCATGCATGACTTTGAGCCAAACACAACCGTTAAGATACAACCTGCTAAACGGGCTGAGAAAGACTGAGTAAGAGGGTCAGGGCAAGTCTGTGAAGCATAAAGAAAAGATGATGGTAATGCCCAGCACGCATGCGGGCTGCGCCCCTCCTCCCTGGCCTGCACCGACCTTGTTTGTCCTTGACGTCATCCTTGTGGAGCCCAGGGAGGGACCATTCCATGCACCCAGCTAATGACCAGCGCAGCGGCTGGCGCTGGCTTCGGGATGAGGGCCACAGTGCAGGCAAGAGAGGCTCTGAGGATGTGCTTTGCCAGTTCACCTAGAAAAGGGAAAGAGAGCAAGGGGGAAAAGGAAAAGGGAGAGGAGGGAGAGGAGAGCTAGAGAAGAGCTGGGCAGACAGAGTAGACAGAGCCCTGTGCCGGGGGATCATCGGGGCTGCTCACAGGACAGGCGTTGGGAGGATCCTTCTTTGCAAGCTCAGTCCGACCAGCCTCCAAGGTTTCATTGCGCTCCCATCTTACCCAAGGTTACTGGAAATTCACCAGGGTTCCAGAGGCACCACTCCCTCATTCCTCGGCAGGGGCTGTTCCCATTATCAGATGGCCTTTTTCCTCCCCGCGGGGCCCGGTTTCTGACACTTGAAGTCGTGTTCCCTATTCGGGGAGGTGCTATTGTGTAAGGTGGGGAACAGATACTCACCGTGGGTGTGCTGAAGCTGGACGCCTTTATGTGACTCTGACAGTGGAATGCTTTCCATGGTTAAGGCTACCAGGGTCGGCTTCTCCCCACCCACGGCAGCACCTCGGAGCGCGGGTTGCAAACAAACCCTTAGAGCGATTGGGCAGATGTCACGTCCCAGGCACGTCCAGAGTTGGGAAAGATGTGACTACAGAGCCCTGCTTGTGTAAGCCTCCTCCTCTTCCCTCCTTACAAACACAGTCCCAGCCGCACCAGCTCAGTCCACGGCTAAGATGAGCGGCATCGTGCTCTTGTTCAGACATCCCGACAAGCCCTGGCAGACCCAGGAAAGGCAAGCAAATTGCGCTTTTGCTAATTTTTAACCCAAAGTTTGTTCCCGAAAGGGAATCTTTCTAACAGAGCCTTACCTGTGAGCCTGGGCCTCAATTCTGAGTGCATCCTATAAAGCAGTTAAAAACCCTCACTCCTCCGCCTGCCCGCCTCCCTGTTTACCATGGAAGTCCACTCCAGTTTCTCGTCTACCCTGTTAACAGATAAATGGCAAGCTGTCATTGCAGCAGCGCGTGGGGGAAATGACATTTATTCTTTGGTTAACGTTGTCTCCCTCTGTCTGGTCCCCAGAGTCAGTAAACAAACAACTTGTCCTTGGAGCAAATACCTCCCAGGTCCTGAGCCGCAGCAGCTCCGTGAGGAAGCCAGCAGCCGTCCCCAGGCTGTGCACAGAGGGACATTCTTGGCGCTCGGAGTCCTGCCTGCCCTAGTGTTCTCAGGACCCCAAGTTACTGATGGGGACAGGTGCTCGTAATTCAGCATAACCCACTGGGCCTTACTTTACTTTTTTCGGGAGACCTCTTGATTTAGGAACAAAAACCCTTTGGCTCCTACTGGGTCGGGCTGGCCCATAAACATCTCGGTCAGAGTTTGCCGAGGTGGGTTGCTAAATTTAATTGCCAGTTTCCATGCCATGTGATGGTGTGTGACAGGCCAGCTCACCCTGCAAGTTAGCCAAGGGTTTTAAATAAATGCTTTCTGACGGAAAGGATGATAAAGATTCCTATTATTCACCATGAGCCTGGAGATGGAGCTAGGCCTGTTTTTACAACAGAGACACAGCCGTGTTAATCTCGTGAGTTCTGTCACTACTTCCCACTGTGGCGACAAGACAGTTTTAAGGGGGGCTGGGGAAAGAGCTCTGGCCAGGCAGCCAGGGAGCCCTTGCCAGCCCAGTCCATCCGAGCTCTCTGTGACCTTGAGACACATATAGCTTTGTGGGCCAGCCTCAGCTTCTCCATCTGGAAAGCGGAATGGATGACAAGAAATCCGGAGTAGCAGATAATACTTGGAGCTTTCCAGAAACATGTGACAGATATGCAAAGGCATTTGGAGTGAACATACCCACCGAACAGCGGGCCAGAAGCCAAAGAAAGTGGCATTCCTCTTGCTCCACCGCTTGAAATACCCATGGAAAGAAAGGGACGTTGCTCTTTGTACTTTCCTCGATGGTTTCCTTAGGGAGCCCTCCAACCATCGAATGCTCGCTCCATCTTCCTTTGAAAGTTACTTCCAGTGTGGTGTGAGCACAGCAGCAGAGACCTTACCTGGAAACTTGTGAGCAGTTCAGGGACCCCAGGGCCACCCCATTTCCTGCTAAATCAGAACGTGCTACTTAACAGGTGATCCAAAAGGGTTAAACTTTGGGAAGTACCGGTCTAAAACAATGGCTGGCAGCTTTAGTGCACCTTGGAATGAATCCTCTAGGAGACTCGTTAAAACCTTGGTGGGCCCCAACCCCAAAGGTTCTATTCGGGTCTGGGTCGGGGTCTGAGAATTCACATGTCTAACAAGTTCCTGTGATGAGGATAATGCTGTGGTTTAGGGTCCACACTTTACAGACGAGTCTTTGATGATACCTTACTTCCCACGGATCCAGTGTATCTGAAAAGAGTCTCCTTGTGTATGCCAGCCTCCTCTATCCCTGGAACCACCGCCTTCTTTTCTTAGGGGATGAGGAGGAATTGAATCTGGGCCTTATGCATGGTAGGCACATGCTCTACTGCTGAGCCACCCCCCTTGCTCCCCTCTTAATATGTTTTATTTTAATCCAGAGGCATTCTACCTCTAAGCTATACCCCAGCCCTATTTTGAAATAGGGCCTAAATAAGTTGCTGAGACTGACCTTAAACCTGTGATCTCCCTTTCTCCGCCTCCTAAATGCAGAAGTTACAGGCAAGCAGCACCATACCTGGTTTAATATGTCTTAATTTCTTACTTCTTAATTTTTCTTGATCCCTCCCTTAATTTTAGTAAATGTTTCATTATATCTCTTTCATTCAGATGCTCAGCGCTCGACAGGGAAAACCAGAGCAGTACTGTGCCGTGCAAAAATGGGCAGGTTTCATGGAAATCCTACTTTCTTCTCTCATGCAGTTGTTCTAAAGGTTCACTTTTTTTTTTTTTTCAGCCTTAGTTATGCTGTCAGAACATAACAGGCTTGTTGAGATGTGAGAGCCACAGAATCACCGAACTGACTGACTGCAGGACGATTATTAGTCATTCATAACTCAAGCAAAATAGAGGTACATTTGATTAAACAACACTGAAGAACAATGAATTAAAAGCAAAAGTCAACCATTGTACCCATACCCTCCTCGGTCCCTATTCTACTCTCCTTCCCAGAGCTAAAGAAGATTGACAACTAAGTGTGCCTTCTTATTTTTATATGCATGCGTGTATATACCAGTGTGTCTATGTGTAGAAATGTTACTGGGGTTTTTTAAAGAAAAAATCAGCTCACACCATAAGTATCATTCTGCAACTTCTTTTTACTAATTAACAGGTTTTTTGAAAGATTCTTTAAAATTAAGAAATAGACTCTACTTCATTTTGTGTGTGTGTGTGTGTGTGTGTGTATGGTACTGGGGATTGAACTCAGAGGCATTTTACCTCCAAGCTATAACCCTGGCCCAATTTTTTTTTTTTATTTCCTATTTAAAACAGGGTTTCACTAGGTTGAGAGTCTCACTACTTGCTAGGCTATCCTCCACCCTGCGATCTCCTGTCTCAGCCTCCCAATAGAGATTACAAGCGTACACCCCCAGCTACTTCATTCTTCTTAAAGCTTCATGACTATATTTCATAATATGGATATAGTATAGTTTGTTTCAGCATTTCCCCATTGATGACCAATTAGGTTATTTCTAATAGTTTGCTATACCAACATTTAATTTGTACTCTCAAGATTTAACTGATCAATTGGCCTCTAAAAATTTTTATCAATTTACCTTACCCTCAGCCTTGCTGAAAAGTATTTTACCCTAAGCCTTGCTGAAAGTGTTTTTTGTTTTATATTTTGTTTGGGGGTGGGTTTTTGGCACTGGGGATCAACCCCAGGGCCTTGGACAAAGCATGTATTCCACCTCTGACCTCCACTTACTTCTAAGGCTCACCAATGCTGGCTATGATCAGTCCTTTACATTTTTACCAACATAATAAAAGTATATAATTGGTTTTTTTGTTTTGTTTTGTTTTGTTTTTTTTTTGTGTGTGTGTGTGTGTGGCAATATGGATGGGAGCCATGGGCATTTATCTCTGAGCTACACCTCTAGACCTATTTTATTATTTTATTTGGAAACAGGGTCTCACTAGGTTGTAGGTAACATCATTAAGTTGCTGAGGCTGGCCATGAACCTATAATCCTCCTGTCTCAGTCTCCCAAGTACTGGGATTACAAGCGTGTGTTAGCACACTCAGCTACTGTTGGAGTTTAGCCATCTCTTTATAAGATTATCAGATACCTTTTCCCCTTATGTGGGAATTACTTTTTCAGATTTTCTGTCCTTCCTCTATTATTGGGGGGTTTTGTTTTTGTTTTGTTTGCACGAGTTGAGGGTAGGGTAATAGGAGAATACTCTAGATATTTATTTATTTATTTGCAGTTCTGGGGGTGGAAACCATGACCACTTGTATCCTAGGCAAGCACTCACCACTGAGTTACAGCCCCGGCCCCATAGTCTGGGTATTTTCTGCAACTCTATCACTTTTTTTTTTTTTTTTTTTTGCGGGTCTGGGGATGGAATTCAGGGGAATCTGACCTTCGAGCTACACCCCCTGCCCTTTACTTTGAAACCGGGTCTCACTGAGTTGCGGAGGGCCTCACTAAGTAGCTGAGGCTGTCCGCAAACCGCAACCCTCAGGTCTCAGCCTCCCAAATGCTGGGATTACAAGCGTGTGCCACCACGCCAGACAACTCTATCACTTGTTTTTTTTTGTTTGTTTGTTTTTTTTTTGCTTTGTTTGTTTGTTTTTGAAACAGGGTCTCTCTGTGTGGCCCAGACTGGTCTCAAACTCCTGTGTCCAAGCAATCCTCCTGCCCCGGCCTTCGGAGAAGCAAGGACTAGAGAAGTGCCCCACCACACCTGGCTTCTCACTTGACTCTTCAAAATTGAATCATTTGCCATACAGAACTTCTTGCTTTATATAATCTGTACTGCGATTTCCGCTGAACTCATTCATTGTCAAGAGTCTGCATTATATGAAGGGAAAACAGTCTCCTATGTGAACAAAAAGAACTTAACCAGAGTTGTTAATAAAACGCCATAGGGAAATAAAGGAATGGTGCAGCTCCTGCCTTCCTTCCTCCTTCCCCACCTACGTATTTCTTGGCATGAAGTTTGGGTTTGGTGACAGGTTAAGAAAAATAATGCACGGGCTTAGAAGGTTTGGGGATTTGCAGAAGAGCTAAAAGTGGAGTCAAAGGTGGTTGCTGTTGGGAGATAACTCAAGGGCCTCTTGTGTTTGTGCACATCTTGCAAGCAGAGGTTCTGACCACTCCAGAATAACTTTTCAAGAATATTTAAACAGAGAACAGCCTCAGAAGATACAGTGCCTCTCGCTAGAGCAAAGGGCTGGTGTGTTTGCTGACAGGTATTATAAAGATAATGTCCTTTCCCAAGCAAAGGTTAGCAGATTTGCTGAAAGCTCCTAATATAAGCTTGGGACTTCCTAAACTCAGGGCTCCTCACCTGTAACACAACATCAGCGTGCAGAGGTGTTGCCCGGCCTTGTGGGTCCACCCTGGGAAATTGGGCCTGGAGAATCAGCACAAGAAGGTGGTGAACTCTGGCTGCTATTGCCACGGGTATTAAACTGCCTTTTATCTCTAGCCCAGGAATCCCGTCTCTTCTGCCAGCATGGTTAGACTGTGGCAGTCTACCTGTTAACTCTGCAAGTCAAATAAAACCTCTGAGCTTTCCCAGTTCTTGACAGGTGCCATGAAATGAAAAATTAAAACACTCCATGCTTGTTACAGGCAGAATTTTCTTCCTCTGCTTACAATACAAAAATCACACAGTCAAGTTTTTCTCTTAAATGGAACATTCCTTAACCATTGAAGGAGGAAAAAAAAAAAGTATCTCTTGGGAAGGGTTTTTACAGCTTGTATATAATTGCTGCAAGTCTAATATTCAAAGGGTTTCCCTGTGGAATAAGTATATCCAGTCTGTAACTCTAGAGAAGCAGAAAGATTTCAGCACCATATATTAATAAAAAAATTTTGTGTGTGTGGGTCTGGGGCTGGAACCCAGGGGGACTCTACCTCTGAGCTACACCCCCAGCCTAATTTTTTATTTTTTATTTTGAAACAGGGTCTCACTGAATTGCAAAGGACCTCACCCTTTCCTCCTGTCATGACATGATCCTCCTGTCTCGGCCTCCCAAATGCTGGAATTACAAGTGTGGGCCACCATGCCCAGTTCCTATTTTATTTTTTGTTTTGAAATAAGATCTCACCAAGTTTCGGAGGGTCTTGCTAAGTTGCTGAGGCTGGCCTTGAACCTGCAATCCTCCTGTCTCAACCTCCCAAGTACTGGGATTACAGGAATGTACCACCCCAAATGGATGGATGCCACTTTTTTATTCATAGTTTGGGTGTGGTTTGAATGTTTTCCAAGGATTTCTTGTGATGGAAGGCATCATCCACAGCATGAACTATTGGCAGGTGGTAGGACCTTTAGGAAATGAGGCAGTGAGAGGCAGTTAGTTCATTGGTGGGGCATGCCCTTGGTGGTATTGAAGAACCCCAATCTCTCTCTCTCTCTCTCTCTCTCTCTCTCTCTCTCTCTCTCTCTCTCTCCCTCCCTCCCTCCCTCCCCCCTCTCTCACACACACACATACACACACTCCTCATTCACCACAGCCTTCACTCTGCTGTTTGGATTTTGCATGCCCCACATCATGAGATAAATGAAACTTTTCTTTTTAATAAGTATCCTGTGTCTGGTTTTTCATCATAGTCATGTAAAGCTGATTAATGTAGTCTACATTCTGGTTCCCATTTTACCTTTGATGCTCATAGCTACCTCTGTAATAGTGTAATAGTACGTGTCCAGAGTTTTTCTTTTCTTTTCCTACTGGGGATTGCATCCAGGGGCATTCTACCTTCAAATTCTATACCTTCAGCCCATTTTACTTTTTATCTTGAAACAAGGTCTCACTAAGTTGCTGAGGCTGCTGTCAAACCTGCAATCCTCCTGTCTCAGCCTCCCAAGTACTAGGATTAAAGTGTGCACCACTATGCCCAGCTGAGAGGTGTTTGCTTTCTTCCACAGGTCACGTGAAACAGTGTACACAGGGGGTTGTTATCAACAAAATTGTGTTGCACTGGGAGGGACCTGGAGCAGAAATCAGAGTTCCCAGGGGTTCATCCTAGATCTCTCACTAGGAATGGATTTCTGTCGAGGATGGAATATGAGGCCACAGTAAGAGGACGAAGGGAAATGGCAGTAGGGCAGGAGGCTGCAAAGCAAAGATGTGAGATTCGGCACCACAAAAAAAGTGTCCAGGGAGGTTAGCTCTTCAGGCCCCAGCACGGACACTTCCCAAATCTAGGAAAGTCCCAGCACTTGGCATCTTCCACTTGGGTGCAGACATCCTGGCAGGCAGGAGGGAACTCAGAGAGAGAGGGGGGGGGAGGGAGGGAGGGAGGGAGAGAGAGGAGAGAGAGAGAGAAAGAGAGAGAGAGAGGGAGAGAGAGAGAGAGAGAGAGAGAGAGAGAGAGAGAGAGAGAGAGAGAGAGAGAGAGAGAAGAAACAGGCCTGAGCCGGGCTTGGAGGCACACACTTGTAATCCCAATACTTGGGGGGCTGAGACGGGAGGATCACGGTTCATTGACAGACTCAGCTATTTAGTGAGGCCCTCTGCAACTTAGTCAGACCCTGTTTCAAAATAAAGAATAAAAAATAGGCCTGGGATGTAGCTCAGAGGTAAAATACCGCTGCATTCAATCCCCAGTACTACACACACACAAAAAGAAAAAAGAAAAAAAGAAAAAAAGAAAGGTTGGGTGTGGTGGCACATGCTTGTGATCCCAGCATTCGGGAGGCTAAAACAGGAGGATCGTGGTTTGCAGACAGCCACAACTACTTAGTGAGGTCCTTTGCAACTCAGTGAAACCCTGTTTCAAAATAAAGAATAAAAAATAGGGCTGGGGTGTAGCTCGGAGGCAAAATGCCCCTGGGTTCCATCCTCAGTACCACACTTTTTTTTTTTTTTTTTAAAGAAAGGGGCCTGAATTCTGACACTTTTTTAAATCAAAAGATTTTTAACTCAAAGGAAAATAATGAACACTTTTACTTTCCCCAACTTCATTCATTTTCAACGCCAAAACCTGATACCAGCATTACACGGTAATCCACTTACTGTAGCTGAGACCGGAGGTGTGAAAAGGTCTGTGTTGACAAAGATTCACATCAGATGCTGCTGCTAAACAACATGTAAAAACTTGTAGTTTAATGTTAGCTTTATAATAAATGTTTCCAAAACCCACTCGGGAGTTCAGGCTGTCACTAGTCTACAGGTGTGCTTGAAATCAGACCCGGCTAAGAGATTCCATTGTGCTAAAATGTGCAAGGGGCCGGGACAAAGCCATCCATCATTTTCAGTGTTTTGGGGTGTGTGTGTGTGTGTGTGTGTGTGTGTGTGTGTGTGTGTGTGTGTGTTTGCAAACTGCCTTAACTATGGAAGTACCCCAACAAAATGTTATATTCAGGTTTTGCTGTGCACATATAAAGCCAGCATATCTGTGCATACACAAGTATATTTGTGTGTGCACGCACATGTGTGTGTTCTGTGTTAAAAGGTACCAGGAAAAGAATAATAAGGCAAAAAGGTGAGGCACTGACAGCTAGAATTTAAGAGGCTCAGCAGCTATTAGACGGTGTTTGCTCCATTTTCCATTGCTATAACAAATATCTGAAGCTGGGTCACTGTAGAGAAAAGAGTTGGCTTTAACTCGCAGTCTGGGGGACTTAAAGTCCAAATGTTACGGCACTGGCTGTGGTGAGGGCTCCCTGGCTGGGTGACAACGTGGCGTGGCATAGCAATGGGAGGGTGTGAAACAGGAGATCCCATGGTGAGGCAAACCCAGGGAGCAGGGAGGGTCAGTCTTGTCTTTCATAGTAACCCTCTGGAGAGAACTGACCAGAAACATACACAATCAGTATTAAGTCCTTCCCAGAGCAGCGGCCCCAGTGACCTAGTCACTTGCCTAGGCTGCACCTCCTAACGTTCCTCAGCAATCCCAACACCACTCTAGGGACCAACTTCCATCTAGGGACAGACTACAAACCGTAGAACCATACCCAAACCATAGCACGTGGCACTGGCATCTTCATTCAATGAAGCTCATTTATGGTGCTCCGAGTATAGAACAGGTGCTGTGATGGGTCCTGGGGCGGACACAGGGGCAGCTCAGACAGGAGCCACCCTTAAGAAACTGCCCGTCTAATTAAGGCACAAAGAGTGACGACCCCAAGCAGAAGAGCCACAGGCAGGGCAAGTTCAATGCACTGGTGGCTCGGTGAGTGACAGCTATCGCCACGTCATCTTCGAGGGTCCCAGGGATATCTGAGAAGGGATCTGATGAGCAAATCCTTCTCTCAGGGGTGAAGGTTGTCCAGTCTCTTATGGCAAAGAAGCGTGAAGTGTATCGAAAGAAAGAGTAGGGGAATTTATGAAACAGAGAAAGTGAAATGTATCTACCTCAGGAATACGTAAAGCTCTTTCTAATTCTCAGCTATGAAGTTTACAATGCCAGCTTCAACACTGTCCTCATGAGGAAGGCCGAAAGGGGCTTCAACACACTCCTTTTCTCCAGTGATGTTGGAAGGAACATGGCCACCCTCGGAGAGGATTCACCATGGCCTCTTCCGCTCACTTCGTGGCTCACGGCCACAGCCTGAAGTCTGGAGACTGACCACATCACGGAGGGGCCTGGAAACCCAGGCACGTTCTGAACCTTCGGCTAACAGACGTGGTAGAGCACACCTGTAATCCCAGGACTTGGGAGGATGAAACAGGAAAATCGAAGGTTTGAGGGCAGCCTCCGTCACTCAGCAAGACCCTGTTTTAAAATTAAAAAGGGCTCAGAGGTGAAATAAAAAGTCATCTTCTCCAGTCACCTGCCTGAATCTAATTGATTGTGCTGGTACTAAGTGCCTGGTTAGGGGAGGCACCGCCGGTTCACACTGGGATGCTGGTTCTCTGTTCCAGCACAACACCACTGGACTCTCTCTCTCTATCTGCCCTCTTCTCTGATGGTTGAGAGGCTCCTCCAAATCCCCTGATAATATGTAAAGTCCTTGGGCAGGGATGTCAGCTTCTATTTTCACATTCCCAAAGACCGGCACCTTCTAAATGAAAAACAACAGCTCACCTTGCAAATATTTCTTATTCATTCAAGCATTTTATATTATCTGTACATGACTGCTTGAACACATACATGCTTACAAAGTTTGCCTCCTTGCCAAACATTTTTTAAAATGCACTATTTTTGTTCTTCTTTTTGAACTAACATTCATTTCTTCTCAGGTGTGAATGTAGTTAAAGCTTTCCATTTGTTTTTACATTGTGTAACAACTATTTTAAATGCAAATATAAGAATGTTCAAGTGACCTGTAGGATCACAACTGTATAATTTGTGTTTTGTAATTTATATATTCCACAAATATAAACAATATGGCTGGAGCCGGGTACGGTGGTGCATGCATGTAGTCCCAGCATTTGGGAGGCTAAGACAGGAGGATCACGGTTCAAGAACAGCCTTAGCTACTTAGTAAGGGCCTTTGCAACTCAGTGAGACCCTGTTTCAAAATAAAAAATAGGGCTGGGGGTATAGCTGGGAGGTACAATGCCCCCAGATTCCATCTTTGGTACCCCCCCACACACACACACAAATGGCCGTGTGTGGTGGTACATGCTTATAATCCCAGTACTTGGGAGGCTGAGGAGGATCACAGGTTTGCGGCCAGCCTAAACTACTGAGTGAGACCCTGTTTCAAATATAAAGAATATAAAATAGGTCGGGAGTGGTGGCACACACTTGTAATCCCCGCTTTTGGGAGGCGGAGACAGGAGGATCGTGCTGGTTCGGAGCCAGCCTCGCTGGCTTAAGAGACCCTGTTTCCAAATAAAAAATATAAAAAAATAGGTCTGGGAGTATACCCCGGAGGTAGAAGGGCTTCCAGAAACCCCAGTACCAAAAAAATAAAAAATAAAAATAAAAAAATAAAAAATAGATCTGGAGATTATATCTTAGAGGTAGATTGCCCCTGGGTTCAATCTTCAGTACTGAAAAAAATGTATTTTATTCTTACCTAAACAGTGAAAGCACATAAAACTAGCCAACTTTTATTTTACATGTTTGTTTGTTCCCAAGAACAGAACCCAGAGGTTTTCTACCTTTGAGCTACATCCCCAGCCCTTTCTATTTTTGCTACAAGTTTTTAATAAGTTGCTGAGGGTCCCGCTAGGTTTCTGAGTCTGTCCTCAAACCTGCAATCCTCCTGACTCTGCCTCCCAACTACTGGGGTTACAGGTGTGCAGCACTGTGCCTGGCTATTTGACCTCTTACTGTGTACACATTCCACCAACACTCCCTACCTTCAGCTAATTGATGGGTAAAAAAGAACAGAAAGATAAGAAGATAAGAAATTACCTTTTCCTATACATCATCATTTTCAGCACAAGCGCTGGCTAACACAGGAAATAACGGGTGAGAAAGGCTATATTAGGTTTCCTTGGCCGTCCCTCTTCTGCATTTGAAGCAAGTCATGGCTCTGATGGGAACCCTGGCCTCTCCTCTCCTTCCCAACTTGCTCCCTCACTTCCACCCTTTTCCCACTTAGTCACGGATTTCTCATGCTCCCCTTGTGATCCTTTAAGTCTTGCTGGGCTCCCATGTATTTTGAGTCCCAGGGGTTCTGTTCTCCTGGGGCATCATGAACTGTAGATAAACCTGCTGTCAGGGAAGGGCAGACAAGCACGCCTCATCCATCACCCCTGCTCATGCACATAGCACTGCACTGTTAAGCACAGGTTCCAAGATGACGTTATTACTAATTTCAACACAGCAACAGCAGAGCCTTACGCCAAGTGCACAAGGCCCCGTGAAATGCCACAAGTCACGTGCCACGAAGCAGGCCCTGGCTATGCTGAATAGTCACAACTGATTGGATCTCATCTTCAAGCAACAACTGGATTAAAAATAGCTAAAAGAGAAGCCCCATGGTTTCAAGACCATTACAATGAGGAATATCATTTTTCCAAATCAGATGAGCTGATAATATTATGATGGGACTTTAAAAGCCATCAGGCATGACTCTGGCATTCTGTTAAATCCAACAGGTAGTTCCTGTGTGCAGCAATGTCCAAAATCCAGGCAGGTGGGGTGGAGGAGTGATCCTTGAAAGAATATACCCTGTCCCTGGTCTAGATGGGGAGACAGGTTGCTACAGAACCATATTGCCAGACAGACTGTGGCTGCTGCCACCATGGTAAAGAAAATGGCTGGGAATCACAAAGAAGATGTGTTTGGTTCCAACTGGGGAGACAGAGGTTGGTGGGGGATCAGTTATGTTGGAACAGGTCCTTAAAAGGTGAGCAAAATGTTGAGAAAGGATGAGAAGAGGACATTTGTCTTAGCTTAGATTCTCCCAAGAAAGAGAGTCATGCAGCACTTCACCATGGGACACACCCTGAGAAATAGGTCATCATTTGGTGACATTGTCACTCTGGGAATATCATAGATATCGGATGATACAGGTCAGTCACTCAATGTGGCAACGAGACAACCAAGAGACACAGTAGATAAGAGATGGATGGTCTGCTGGCGTCACGCCACAGCCTGCTGCATGGGAAACCTTTTCATAAGTAGAAGGAGTGCACTCTAAAATAATGACAAAAATGTAATAGAGTAGGCACATAAACCAGCAACATAGTTGTCTATTAATACTATCAAGTATTACACATTATACACTGGGAATTGAACCCAAGAGCATACTGCCTTCACACTACACCCCAGACCTTTTTTTTTTTTTTTAATTTTGAAACAGGGTTTTGCTAAGTTTCTAAGACTCTCCTGGAAACTGCCATCCTCCTGTCTCAGCCTCTCAAGTACTGGGATTGCAGGCATGTACCACGACGCCCGGCTATTGTGCATAATTAGTATGCTATATTTGGGGATGACAGGCAGCACAGTGAGTAGCCCATTTCCAGCAGCAGCATCACAAACACATGAGTAAAGCAGCGCACTGTGACGTCACTAGACAACAGAGTCTTTCAGCTGCTCTATACTCCTAGGGGACCACATTGTCTATGCTGTTCATCATTGACAGAAATATTGCTATGCAGTGCATGCTTTCGTTTATTTTGGGAAGTGATCCCCGAAAACAAAGATGAAGGGGCTTGGAAAAGGGAAAGCCAATTCGAAGGTGTATGGCCACATTGGTTGGTGCTTTAGATAAATGCCATGTAGAGGAGCTGTGAAGGATTCACCCTGACTCCAAGACCACAGAGGAATACTTTATCCACCGGCTCCCAACTTCCACTGGGGCACAGCTGCCCCAGGGCTGTTCATTAACTCCTCAGTATTCCCAGGTGTGCACACGCCTGAAACGGCTGAGCAGGCTCTCCCAGGCATCCCACACAGAGGTAGTGGAAGAGCCCGGGGCAGAAAAGAAATACAGGTGCAGCTGAAGGGAGGTGCGGTCGGGCTCCACCTTTGTGCTGCTGGTAACCACAGCAACACCTGGAGCAAAAAGGTGTGTCACAAGGGAAGCATCAGAGACATCCTCCACATCTAGCCCGGTGTTCCTCAGACCTGAGCGTGTGTCAGATCGGCCAGGTGGGCCAAGATTCGGCAATTCTAACATGTTCTCTTTATTATGGCTAATATAGATGGTATAGTTTGAATGTTAAATGTCCCTAAAGGCCCATCTGCTGAAGATCTGATTTCCAACCCCTGGTGCTATTGGGGGGTGATGGATGTTCTAGGAGGTGAAACCTAAGAGGAGGAAATTCCGTCATTGGCGTCTATCCTTAAAGAGGATACTGAAACTCAGGTCTCTTCTCTCTCTCTCTCTCTCTCTCTCTCTCTCTCTCTCTCTCTCTCTCTCTCTCTCTCTCCCCCCCTCTCTCTCTCCTCTCTCTCTTCTCTCTCTCTCTCTCTCTCTCTCTCTCTCTCTCTCTTTCTCCCTCTCTCTCTCTCCCTCCCTCCCTCCTTCTATATTTCCAGGCAGCTCCACAAACATTTGCTGTCATGATGTACTGTGATGTACTATGCTGCCAAGCAACCAAAGGCTAAGACGGCAGAAGCCATGAGCCAAAATAAACCTTTTCTCTTTTAAATGACTTTTCTTGGGTATCTCGTCACAGTGGTAGAAAGCTAACTAACGAAAGCTAACTAACACACTAGCCATCTACTCTATACAGTGACATGAGCTGATGAATAAGAAGAAAGAGAAATGTTCCCAAAAGAAAATACAAACACATTTCTGGAAAGCATAAAATTTACTGTCATTGTAGTAAGAATATAAGTGGCGTGCGTTCCCATGTGCTACCACCACTAGAGATCTACTGAGAATTGTTTGTCTGTTGACGAGAATGAGAATTTCAATAGCCAAAGTAAAGATGATGATGTTGGGGGTTCTCTGTGTGTTCTGGTCCCATCTCAATCCAGACCTGTTAGAGGCCCCTCTCACACAGCCCATTTCTTATCAGATTCTGAAAACCCAGTCTCCAATCCTTCGTGGTCCTTCAGGCCTCAGGATCATAACAGCTCCTCACTGTCTCTGGTCCCAGGCACCTCTGCATCTCTGCTTGGTTCCCTGGAATCTGCCCAAAGTACTTGATTAATATTCTTTTCAGCTCAACCATCTTCTTCCTACCAGAATTCTTACTAATAACATTGTCCCAGGAAAAAGAAATTAGAGCCAAGTATATAAGCAGATTGGTATTTTTTAAACTTTGGGCATGAAAAACAACCCTCATAACATTCAAATTGGTACTAAAATTTTAAAACTTACATACAGCATCAAATGAAATATAAAACAAATCAATAGATGAGTAAGAATGTAAAAAAAAAAACAGAGACTTGAGATTATTGTGGCAATTAAAGATAGATTCAAAAAGCAAGGGGAACATGATAGAGATGGAATTTTCTTCCAAACCATAAAGAATTTGCTATAGGCAAGGGAGAGGCCCCAGAAGTGCTAACTGGTGCTATATAAAACTTTCCCCATCTACACGTGCTCTGGGAACATGGAACACTGGCAGGAGAAAAGAAAGGGTGACTGAAGCTATGAGCATGAATCTTTGCAGATGCATCTTGGGAAAGAGGAGATAAGATCAGATCAGAAATTCAATAATCAGAGAACATTCCGATAACGCAACGTGTTGCAATCAGCTTAAAGTTCACGTCTTGCTTGATTTATGCATCCATAAGAAAGTCAATCACAAGCCAGTGGCTGTTGAGTCACCGAGCTTATTCCATGGCCGCCCTGCCCCCAGCCCCAGCCCTGGCTTCTGCCTGGACCTCTTAGTTCAACGTCTTTGAGAATTCGACTTTGAGTCTCCCTTAGTCCTCAGGGATCTTAGGAAAGTTCAAGACGCAAGTCAGAGCCTCCATGGGATTCAGCAAGGCTGAGCTGTTCCTTCAGACCCGACAGGGACCTAAGTGAGACTTAAATAAGGCAGTGGGTTTTTTTTTTTTTTTGGTTTTTTTTTGTTGTTGTTTGTTTGTTTTTAATAGCAGGGGAGGATTTCGTGTTAACCTCCAGCTTTTCTAAAAGGGCCTCTGTTCTGTTCTCACTGTTTACACTGAGCCCCGTTGTTTTCCAGACTCCTGAGGTTATATCCAGTGCCCCTATTAAGGCTGAGTCCTTCAGAATTTCTAGAGCTTCTCTGCTAATCCGATGTGTGTGGTGCTTTTCTTCTAGTCGGGCATGAATGTAGGGCACACCAGGTTTTTGTTTACTTCAGCAGAATGTTTCCCCATGTGACAGCAGGAAATGAGGCCTTTCTTTTATCCCCTTATCAACTGAGTCTATCCAGTTTATTGGTTACAGTACTTAACCTCAGGTGAGAGAATGCCATCATTATCCCCCAAATAGTTCGGATTTCTTGAACACTCACTATGTAAAGGTGATGCATATTTAAGTCCTTAATCCTATAATAATCTTGTGACACATTACTGTGTATTAGCCAGCTTTTGTTGCTATAACAAAACACCTGACAAAGGATACTTATAAAGAAAATAAGTTTATTTAGCTCACAGTCCTGGAGGTTCAAAGGTGTGGTACTGTATCACCTTATAAAGAAAAGTTTATTTAGCTCACAGTTCTGGAGGTTCTATTCTGCATCAGCTCAGTTCTGGTGAGGACCTCAAGGCAGATGGCAGATGACACTGATGGGGAGCATGTGTCAGAGTGAGTGTTCACATCTCCTGCCAGGACGCAGATAGAGACTGGGGACACACAGTTCCTTCAGAGGCACACCTACGGTGACCTAAGGGCCTCCCACTAGGGCCCACCTCTTCAAGGTCCATACCATCTTTCAGTACTACCACCCTGAAAGCAACTTCCCTACACATGAACCTTTGAGGTGAGGCTGGGTAGGGTTGGGGGCTGCAAATCCTATTGGAACCACAGCATCCTTCCCTTACAAATGGAGATATTAAGCTCCAGCAAGACAAAGACTTAAGCAAGATCATGGAGCTAGTAGGTGGCAGAGCTAGGAGGTGAATCCCATGAGCCCATGTTCGCCTGACTCAGTTGGCCCTGACCAGGGGCATCTTTGTCCCACCCCCACTCCTGGCATCACTTGGCAATTCCACAGATACGTTTGATTGTCACAGCTGAGGGGATGCTACTGGCATCTTGTGGGCAGAAACCAGAGACGCTACTAAGCATACTACAATGTACAGACCAGGACAAACAAGGAGCCTTTAATGTCAACAGCACCAAGGCAGCTGGCCATGGTGGCGGACTCTTGTAATCTCAGTACCTGGGAAACTAAGACAGGAGGATGCTAGATCTCAGCCTCGGCTACTTAGTGAGGCCCTCTGCAACTTAGCGAGACCTTGTTTCAAAATAAAGAATTAAAAAATAGGGCTGGAATGTGGCTCGGAGGTAGAATACCCCCTGGGTTCTAGCCCCAGTGCCGCAAAAATAAATAAATAAATAAAGCCAAAGGCTAAAGACCCTTGTCTAACCACTATGCTATATTATAATTACAGAATTATATAATACATTAATAATCAATAACATAAATATATACTATATAACATATAATCCTTCTGTTGTAGTATCTCTGTATTTAGTAGGGCATCTTTATTGGAAAGGTTTTAATGTTCTAGTGTTTTTTTAGATTTACTCCCCATATTTAGGGTTAGAAAGCCCTGCCCTCCCCATACTATCCCTCAATTCTCTTTTGCCTAAGTTGCAGTGAAGTGAAGCTCTGCCTGGCAGAGCTTTTGCTCTGTGAGAACTGTGTGTCCAACTTGCATATGCTGAGATATATCTTTTTTAAATTATTATATGAAGTTGAAAAGAAAAAAAAATTCTCCTCTGATTTCCCTGGTTTTCCCTATACATTGAAATATCATGCAGGTTCTACAGCAGCTTGAGAGAAGAGCAGGCACAGGGCAACAAAGCTGTATTTTTGGCTTTTATAAAAATGTCTTTTGTACTGTCTTAGTCTGTTTTCTGTTGCTATAACAAAATGCCTGAGACCAGGGAAGATTATGTATTTATATGGACGTGGCTAACAATTTCAGAAGCTAGGAAGCCCAAGAGGTTGGTGCCGGCACCTGGTCAGCATCTGGTGGGGGCTTTCCTGCTGCATCATAACATGGTGGAGGGTGTCACGTGGCGGGACATAGCAGGCATGCCAGCTCGGGCCTCTCTTCTTCTTAGAAAGCTACCAGTGCCATCATGGAGGCCCCAGCCTCGTGATCTCACCTGATGCCAATCACTGTCCAGAGGCACCTCTTTCACATCCCCTGACATTTGAATTTGTTCCACATGTGAACATTTGTGGGACACTTCTAACTATAGCAGCTATCTAGAGACTCATATGGTACAATACAATAGCTCCCTCCTATGCGTCGCCTTTGGGCATCAGCCAGGTAAACGGCACGCACAGCAGAATGTGGCCTTTTCTTCTCTGCAATCTTGTTTCTCTGAGGTTAACAGATCTTGGGGGGAAAAAGAGGCTTTCTTCTTGGATTGTTTATGAATTGAGGGTCCTAGCAGATTAAATGTATTTTGAAAAGGTTCTTGCTCTGTAGCCGGGTGTGGTGGTGCACGTTTGTAATCCCAGTACTTGGGAGGCTGAGACCGGAGGATCACAGTTGGTAGCCAGCCTCAGCTACTTAGTGAGGCCCTCTGCAACGTAGTGAGACCCTGTTTCAAAATAAAGAATAAAAAATCGGGCTGGGGATGTAGCTCAGAGTTATAATGCCCCTGGGTTCCATCCCCAACGCTCACATGCACACAAAAAAGGTTCTTGCTCCATAACCCCTCTCCCCAAATGAGAATCAGAAGCAGTGTTTCAAAACTTCTGGAGAAGCAAGGTAGAAAAATGTTTGGGGAAATCAAGCTCATAACTGAGACCATTAATGGGGTACAGGAAAAATTCTGAGAGGACAGAGAACTCTGGGAACGGCTTCTGACTTGCCACGCGACCTTGGGCTCTACATGGAGATCTGATAACAATGAATTTGGATTTGTTTGTTTTTGTTTTATACAGAGGTCTAAACCCAGGGGCGTTCCACCTCCAAGCTACACACCCAGTCATTTTTACTTTTGAAAGCAAGATCTCACTAAGTTGCCGAGAATCTCGCTAAATTGCTGAAGCTGGCCTCAAATCTGCAGTCCTCCTATTTCAGCCTACCAAGTTACTGGGTTTAAAGGTGTGCACCACCATGCCTGGCTGGTGACAATGATTTTTAAACACTCCATGAGCAGAAACATCTTGAAACCTGTCTATGTGCCACTGGTAAGTACCAGAATCCAGACTGAGAAACACCGGGATGAGCCATCCCAGTTCCCAAGGTCATTAGCTCTTCAGCGACTGATTCCCCTGAGCGACCCTGGGCCCAAGGCAAAAGTGTGATCCTGCTTTGTTGGCTGCTGTCAGAACCTGAATACACAGCGTGCTCCGGTCTTTCAGGGCCTTCAACCTCGCTGCGCAAACTGGTCCCCTCTGGATTTCTTCTCCCTCAAATTGTTCCAAATGTATTGACTATTCTATGGTTTTCCCTGATGATTTGAAATGCCATCTTTAGCCGGGCGTGGTGGTGCACGCTTGTAATCCCAGCACTTGGGAGGCTGACACAGGAGGATCGCGGTTCAGGGACGGCCTCAGCTACTTAGTGAGGTCCCCGGCAACTTAGTGAGAGCCTGTTTTAAAATAAAGAATAAAAAATAGGGCTGGGGGTGTAGTTCAGAGGTAGAATGCCCCTGGGTTCCATCCCCAGTACTGGAAAAAAAAAAAAAAGAAAAGAATCCCTCAACTGCATACAACTACTATTTATACCCACAAAAAATGCATTTCTGTACATCTTTGCTTTGACTCATTAGTATTTTGCCTACATCCCCTTCCCCACATCATCCATCCAGTCACCTTTTAACCACCCTGTATGATTTTTTTTTTCTGGTACTAAGGATCGAACCCAGAGCTATTCTACCTCTGAGCTATACCCCAACCCTTTTTATTTTATTTTATTTTATACTATTTATTTTGAAACAGGTCTCACTAAGTTGCTGAGTGCCTCACCAAGTCCTCCTGTCTCAGCCTCCCAAGTACTGGGCTTACAAGCATGCATCACCACCCCTGCTTCTTTGTACAGCATTTTAAGGCCCTTTAGTCTTAAAATCTTTAATCTTCATAACAATGTTCACAACTCTCTGCAATTTCTTTCTCATTACTGATCGCATTTTAAGCATGAGGAAACTGCAGAGCCCAGAAGGGAAGCAACTTGGCCAGAGTCACCGGGGGAGCAAGCATCTACACCCAGGCAGTGGTGTTAGCCATGCGGGGGACCTCTGGCAGGAACCCATGATCAGACCAAGGAATCATGACTCTCTTCTGTTCTCCCTGCCTTCTTAAGACCTACCCAACTTTCAAAACAGCTTGAAGTAAAGACTTTTCTTTACAGCAAACTCCTACTGGAGCTGGACTATGTCCTGCTGATTCCTTCATGTGTGCTCCAACCCCTTCTTATGGGTCATTGAATGCCAAGTGCAACAGCCTGGCCAGTGATTCAACAACGAGGACATAGGGAGGGGAATGAGGAGCTCACCAAATGATGGCAGCGGAGCTGAGGGTGGGCCGGTGCCCATCAGCATCCTCGAGGATGGGCTCAGCCTCCCTTACTAACGGCAGCGCTGCTTAGCCATAACAAGCTGGCTCGTCCACTTTGCAAGATGGATCTCTTGACCACAGTTGGGGCTTGTTCTAGGTGTGGCAGAGGGTTAGTAAGAGACAGTCCTTCACTGGATGCCACCTCCTCCCCCCCACACACACCCCCAGTGACGACCCTCTAAGCAGCCTGGAGAGAAGGCTGAGTGGGGCTAAATTTTAACATTTAATTAGAAGCTGCAGTCTCCTAGTCGCACAGCCAGGAGATGGGCGAGGATCCCTACCATTCTGACTGAAGATACTGGAGGGTGGCAGGTTGGTGTGACTCAACTTCTCCCTCTGCCTGGCCCTGCCTCCTTCCCGTGCACTGACCTAGATCGTGGTAAAGATCCATCTCAGCGTCCGGAGAGTCCAACCTACAGTAGACTGGCCTTGGGGCAGGATGCACCCTTGCATGGTCTCCTCTCTGCTCTTTCTCTTTAGTGAGCCTTCCTTACACTTTAGAATCCTTCAGTCCTATAAAACTGCTGTGTACTCCTGCAAAAGACCAGCATTTCTGTGTGCCCTTGATTTGGTGTTGATATTTTCCCCGCATAAAATGTTCTTCCCCATATCCTCTCCCTAGCCACCTTCTAAGCATCCTGCGTGGTTCAACAAGTGGCCAGCCTCCCTCTTGTTTCCTATACAGCACCTCCTCCCCCAGCAGAAACATGTTGTTCCCCATCTTTCATCCCATGAAGAGATGTATCTTCCATATACTTTATTATGATTCTAATTATACACTCTTATACTCTCTGTATTCCCTCCTGAGATGCCGTCTATTTCATTACGATGCTAATTATACACTGTTATACTCTCCTCTCATGAGCAGTAGGATGCTGGAAAGTGAATTTTTATTGCCTGTTTATGTGGCCGGCCCTGGCCCTTGGCAGACAGTGGGAGCACATCTTAGTCTGCCTTCTGTGGCTATAACTGACTACCAGCACAGGCTGGGTAATTGATAAAGAATAAAGTCTAGTTTATCTCACAGTTCTGGAGGCTGGGACACCCAAGAGCATGGTACCCACTTACTCGGCACCATCCAGGGCCTTCTTGATGCCTCGTGACATGGCCGAGGGGTGAGTCAGCGTGCTAACTCAGGCCTCTCTTCTTCTCCTAATAAAGCCACCAATACCACCAAGGGGCCCCATCCCCCGGAGCTTCATCTAATCCCAATTACCTCCCAAAGGCCACCTCCAAATACCATTCACATCCGAATTGGGGAACTGAGTTTACAACCTGTGAAGTCTCAGTACAATAAATGTGTATTCACTTGAATACATTTAAATAATGATCATTATATACACTCTTACATAAATGACTTATCCTCTCCATAAATGACTAAGCCTCTCCCAGCCCCCACTGGAGAATGGGGGATCCACAATGGCACAGGGGTGCCCAACAGACAGGCAGTACGTTGACTCTCTAAAGAGAGCTCCAGGGGCTGGGATGGAGCTCAGTGGCACAGTGCTTGCCTTGCAAGTGCAGGTTTGATCCCCAATTCAAAAAAGACAAAAAAAAAAAAGACCCCAAACAAGCTAAAAACAATAAATAAATACATAAATAGAGCTCAAGGTCACACACACACGTACAGGAGGGTGCCCCACTACCTATGGCTGGGCTTGGGTTGGGTTTGGGGGCATGCTACAAATGGCTTCCACCTCTGCACTCACAGGGTGACCTGGGGCCATTTCTCCCCTGATCACAGTCCCTTCCCATATCACAGCTTGGTCGTGGGCTACTATCACACATCTGCCTTCCTCTGGGACTTTGTGGAGAGGCACACCTGCTGGGCCAAGGAGGAGGTACCTTACTACTTATGCTAATAAGAATGGCTACTAGACTTCCGGGAAGATGGCGACCGAGAAAAGCGGGGCTTAAGAGCCCTGCTAACAACCAATTTCCATTACCACAAAACCAGCGCCTTTCATAGCCAGAAAACACCATCACCAGAAAAACAAAAAATCCACCAGGCTCCAGAGAGAAAGCGGACTGAGAACAGAGCTCAGGGCCACAGAGGAGACACACGCGCCCGAGGACGCGGCAGCAGCGCCATACTGCCGGCGGCAGCGGCGAACTCATCGGACGCCTACAGCAAGCAGAGGTGAGCCGCTGAGGAACAGCCAGGCGGGATCTTTCGGCGCAGAGAGGATTTAAAGCTCCCAGTGGCTGAGCTCAGCACACGCTGCAGGGATTCAGAGTGGAAATCAAAACCAGAGAAGAAAAAATACACCAGCCTCATGGCCGAGGGCGTAGCCGCGGCGCCATATTGCCACCGGCGGCGGCAGCAGCAGTGAATTCGCTGAATCCAGCACAGCTACATCTGCGTACTCAAGAACAGTGAGTCAAATTGTGGGCCACAGAGGAGAAATCCCAGTACTGTACCTCACTGAGGTACTCACTGTACCCAGTGAGGGAGTGGTGGTGGCAGAGATACCACACCATAGGAGAACGTGCAACCTGGCACCCCCCATAGTTTAAAGCAGCCTCTATTGACTCCCTGGGTCAGAGACTCTGTGATAAAACCCAGTAAAGGAGTAGTGGGGTCTGAGATACTACTGACTCGAGATCCAGAACACCTTAAGTGAAGTCATAGTGACCCAAGGGAAGAACCCAGAGAAGGCACAAACTTCCTAAATCATGGGAAAGAGGAATAATACTGGAGCAATGAATGCCGCCCACAACCCCACAACATCAGAACCTGATAAAACAGAAAATCAGAGATTTCTAGAAGATCAAATCAGGAAAATAACTGTAGAAATAATAGAGGTGCTTCGAAAAGAACTCAGAGAGAGCCAAAAAGAGATAAAGGATGCAATTAATGAAGTAAAGGCCTCAATTCAAAGCACAAACAACCGATTAGACCACATGGAGAACAGAATCTCGCTCTTAGAAGATGAGCAATCCAAAAATGAACGCATAGTTTCTAATCTTGGAAAAAATATCCGACAGCAGGAATCTGACATTGAAGAAATATGGGCCCATCTTAAGAGAGCTAACCTAAGAATAATTGGAATAGAGGAGGGAAAAGAAAGTGAAACCAAAGGGATCAACAATCTCTTCAAGGAAGTAATAGCAGAAAATTTTCCAAACATAGAGCAAGAGGTTGATGCACAGGTCCAGGAAACTTATAGAACTCCCTTTAGACAGGATCGGAGAAGAGGATCCCCACGCCACATAATTGTCAAAATGACCAATGTGGAAGCCAAGCAGAGAATCTTAAAGGCAACAAAAACAAAGGGCCAAGTGACATTCAGAGGCAAACCAATTAGAATCACTCCAGACTTCCCAAACCAAGTCATGAGAGCCAGAAGGGCTTGGAGTAACATATTCCAAACTCTGAAAGAAAACAACTTCCAGCCCAAAATTTCCTATCCAGCAAAACTTTCTATCAAATTAGATGGGGAAATAAGAAGCTTCCATGACAAACAGAAACTGAAGGAATTTATGTCTTCAAAACCAGCGCTAGAGAAAATACTCAAAGAGATTAACTACAAAGAAGAAATAGGTAACACTCACCAGAACCAGAGAAACAAGAGTTTCCATCCAACAGACAACTAAGATTGGTTATCTGTGGAGATTCATTATTTATGTTAGTCTTTTACCTATCTCTAAATTGTATTGTTTGCCTTTATTGTTATTAATTTTTAGGATTTCTAGTTGGGATATTAATATACCTTCAGATATAGCATTTGGAAATATTTTATCCAATTCTATTAGTAACTTTTAACTCTGTTTACATTATCTTTGGATATACAATATTTTTTTTTTATTTTCTAGGGAGTTTGTATATTCTTCTGTTGCCTGTGCCATTGAAATCATATCCAAGAAATCACTGCCAATTTCAATGTTGTGAGGTTTTATGACCCAGATTTTCTTCTAAAAGTTTATAGTCTTAAGATTTATATTTAGGTCTTTTATCTATTTTGAGTTAATACTTGTATGTGGGATTAGGTAAGGGTCCAATTTTATTCTTTTCCATGTAATTATTATTTTTCAACAATATTTAGTTAAAAGATTATTATTCCCACCACCAAATGTTCGTGGAAACCTTGTCAAAAATAACTTGACAATATAGGGAAGAATTTAGCTCTAGGCTTGTATTTAACTCCAATGGTTTATATATCTGCCTTTAGAACAGTACTACACTGTTTCAATTATTGTAGCTTTATATGGTTTGAAATCAGAAAATATATATCTGCTAGCTTTGTTCTTTTTCAAGATCGTTTTGGGTATCTAGAATTCATATTCCATATTAGGATAGATTTTTTCTGAAAAATAAATATATAAATATATGATAGTTTCAACAAAAAAAACAGAAAAAAATATGATCTGGTAAGAAAGAAAGCAAAAAGAAATATTGAAATGTTATCTTTAAATCATCAAAAGCTTGGCATCAGACAAATGAAACTGTTATGTGAGATTATCATTTTTAATTTTGGATAAATTGCTATAATACTAGATGTCAACCACTAAGCCAAGCATGGGAAGGAGGGATGGGGAGGGAATGGGGTGGGGATCGGGTGGGGGCTGACTGGGCGATGTGTGCACGTATGTCTACCAAAGTTTGTATCCCACTATGATGTATGAATACAGTGCACCAATAAAATAAAAAAAAAAACTCAAAAAAGAAAAAAAAAAAAAAAAAGAATGGCTACTATTTGCCAGGGGCAGTGACATGCCTCTGTAATCCCAGTACTTGAAAGCTGAGACAGGAAGATCACAGGTTCCAAGCCAGCCTTAGTAACTTAGTGATATCCTCAGCAATTTAGTGAGACCCTGTTTCAAAAATAAAAAATAAATTTAAAAAGGGGTTGAGAGTATAGCTTAAAGGTAGAATGACTCTGAGTTAAAAAAAAAAAAAAAAAACTTGGGAGGCTGAGACGGGAAGATCACAGGTTCAAGGACAGTGTCAACAAGTCCTGAGACTCGTCACCCTAGTAAGACCCTGTTTAAAAATAAAAATAAGCCGGGCGTGGTGGCACACGCTTGTAATCCCCGCGTTTGGGAGGCTGAGACAGGAAGGTTGCACAGATTCAAAGCCAGCCTCAGCTACTTAGTGAGGCTCTTAGCAACTTAGTGAGACCCTGTTTCCTAACAAAGTATAAAATAGGTCTAGGTGTATAGCCCGGAGGTAGAAAGCCTCTGGGTTCCACCCCCAGTACCACCAAAAATAAAATAAAATAAAATAAATAAAATAAAATAAAAAAATAAAATAAAATAAAATAAATAAAATAAAAAATAAAATAGGTTTGGGGGTGTAGCTTAGAAGTAGAATGCCCCTGAGTTCAATCCCAGTGCAGAAAGAAAGAGAGAAAGAAAAAAAGGAAGCACTTCTCCTTACTCCCCCACCCTCCCCAAAAGGCTGACATTTACTTTTTTTTTTTTTTAGCATAAGAACCTGATGTTTATTTTATGTTTGTTTGTTTGTCTGTTTGTTTGTTTGTTTTTGCGGTACTGGGGGTAGAACCCAGGAGCACTCTACCTCTGAGAGACATCTCCAGCCCTATATTTTATTCTTTTTTTTCTCTTTTTTTAATTTATTTTTATTGATGCATTGTAATCATACATCACATTTTTATTCTTTATTTTGAAACAGAATCCCACTGAGTTGCAAAGGGCCTCACTAAGTAGCTGAGGCTGGCTTCGAACCTGCACAGTCCTCCTGTCTCAGCCTCCCAAATGCTGGGATTACATGCATGCGCCACCACGCCCGGCGGCTGACATTTATTGAAAGAGTGCTATATGCCAGGCACTGTGTCATTCCCTCTCCATGCGGTGCCTCAGTCAATATTAACAGATCCTTCTCTTAAATTTATTATCCTCCCTTTGCAGATGGGGAAGTTGAGATTTAGCGAATTCAGTGGCTTCCCCAGGAGGAGCCCTGTCCCCAAGGCAGGAGCGGTTGCTCGGCCTTCTGTAGTTCACATCCCAGCTGCCCAGTCGCTCTGCGCCCCAGGAGAGGGGCAACCCTTTTTTCAGCACAGAGAGTTTCCTCATGGTCTGTCAGGCTGCACCCACGTGGCGAACTCTACAGCCAAACCCAGCAGCTGGTCACCTTCCTGGAGAAAAAAAACATCATCTTTATTGGCAATATACCAAAAAGGCGATTGGACTGGGCAATCTGGAAGCTTTCTAGATAGTCACGCTTAGAGATAGGATCCAAAACCCAATCTCTGCTGTTTCTAGATTATTCTCTGGCACATAGATGTCAGATTATGGTTGAAACTTCTCATTGAAAACTTCAACCTTTTTTGTTTCAGGAACCTGGAATTCGCTCAATCCCATTTTGTTTGTTTGTTTGTTTGTTTGTTTTTACCATCCTCTCCCCAACTTTCTGAATAAGTTATGTTTTAAACAAGCATAATTCTACTTTTCTTGCTTATTGTGTTCTTGTATATAAAAGGAGCTATCTGGTTGGTGATGGATTGTTCCTAAATTGTTGTAACAAATTGTTGTAACAAATTGTTGTAAGTCATGGCTGTTGTTATTTTTCTAAAACCATATTTTATTTCCAACATTTGACTCTAAACCCTTCAATTGTTTGGGATATAATATTAGAATTTATTGTGAAATACACTGATAACCAGATCTTATCCATTACAGCTCAACAATCACTTTGGATATTTTAAAAAATTGTTAAAACATTAGTACTGAACTAAGGGTTAGGGTAAGAAGTACTTTCCCTTTGGTCTTATTTATTTTTAAACAGAATTAGAGCCGCAGTTTAAATAATCAAGGCATAAGAAAACTCATCTGGAATAACATTAACCTAGCAAATGAGTGCTTGTTATTTTGCCTTCCAGATGTACACACATCATCTCACACATCTGCAGTCCTCTCCCGTACATTTTCAACCCTGCTGAATAAAAATATAACTTGCTTTCATACAAATTATTAATGAGGGTTTATTTGTTCTTTCTCCACCCAGCAATTCCTAGTGGCTGGATATTTATGCACCTGCTATCTTTTCTCACTATTAATTGAATCATAAATATTTACATATGCTTTCAACTTTCTCAAAATCCTTTTAACTTTCTCAACAGGCTGGGAGTCTAGCTCAGCGGTAGAGAGCATGTTCCGCATGCACCAAGTCCTAGGTTCAACCCCGACTCCAAAATAGTAACTTTTATATCCATCATCTCACTTCTTCCTTGCAGTAACTCAGAGCTTTGTTGCTGTTTTCCTAAATGCAGGAAATAAAAAGATGTGTAATATTGTGGCCAACATGCACCTTACACAATTTTTCTCTAGAGACCAGTAATAAACCAGAACCTGCAGGCCATACATGCTCTGCTGCAGCCACTCAGCTCTGCTACTGAGTGGAGATGCAGCCAGAGGAGAAATACAGATGAATATCCACACTGATGTTCCAATAGGACTTTACTTGTGGACACTGAACTTTGAACTCATAAGAGTCAGTTGTAGACAATATGCAAATGAATGAGTAAATCAGTGCAACAAAAATTTATGGACACAAATTTGAAGTCAGATTGTTTTCACGAGTCACAAAATATCATTTTTCCTTTTTTTTTTTTTTTTTTTTTGGTACTGGGGATGGAAACCAGGGGCATTCTGCCTCTGAGCTACACCCCCAGCCCTATTTTTTATTCTTTATTTTGAAACAGGGTCTCACTGAGTTGCAAAGGGCCTCACTAAGTAGTGTCTGAGGCTGTCCTTGAACCAAGATCCTCCTGTCTCAGCCTCCCAGATGCTGGGATTACAAGCATGTACCACCACACCCAGCTATCGTTTTGCTTTTTTTTAATCATCGGAAAACACAAAAGCCATTCTTAGCTCACGGACAGTACATCAATAGGCAATGGGCCAAATTGGCCTACATCTGGACCATTGTCTGCCAACTCCTGGCCTTGAACATAGACTTGTGAGTTAGGAAAACCCACTCACGAGCTCTGGATGAACTGCCTCTGCTTTCATGGGTGAAGACTCTGATGCCTCCCTCCAGACAGCAGGTTAGCTTGCTAGCCCGGTATTCTGGCTCTTAAGTTCAGTGCACTTTCCACCAAAAGGCATTGCTTAAAATAAAAGTGAATAGGATGCCAATTAAGAACTGTAAATGCTGCTCAGCATTACGCCCCAAGACTAGAACACCCCGTGCTGACTGCTCAGCCTGTCACTGCTTATGAAGACGGCTCTTGGCACACGTTCAGAGGGCTTGAGAAACGATAACTGGTTAGGCAGAGATCGTTCCAAGAACTAGCACAGTGACTTTTGCTCTGCTACTTTCTTGCGCTCCTCGGATTTAACTCCTCTTCTGCCTGAGCCAGAAAACCTAGAAAATAAGGGGATCAATATTGGCCATTTGGGTGCTTACAGTAGTGTCACTTTTTGAGACCAGCTCAACCAGCCCAAAATGAGAATTGAACCATTGGGCAGAGCTTCCAGGTAAGAGCTAGCAAAGAGTTCGGTTGTGTAATGGCCACAGCTAAGTCGCTTGGCTGTCTTCCCTCCCTTCTGTTTGCTTCCAGGCCGTGGTGTTTTTCTTTGCTGCCTCTTCATTTGTCATCTGTCTTCCTATTTCGGTAGGAGCAAAACCTCAATAGTGAGAGAAGCCGCAGCTGCCAGGAGAGTCAAGCCCAGCCCCTCCCCACATCACACATTCCGAAAGCCAGAGCCCATAGCGCTGTGTGTGTATGAGTGTGTGTGTGTGTGTGTGTGTGTGTGTGTGTGTATGAGAGTGTGTGTGTGTGTATGAGAGTGTGTGTGTGTGTGTGTGTATGAGAGTATGTGTGTGTGTGTGTGTGTGTGTGTGTGTGTGTGTGTGCCCATGTGCGTGCAAAGAAAAAGGAGGCATGGTTCACCTCTTCGGGAAAAGGAGAAGAAGAAGAATGCGCAGAGCTGATCGTGATGAAGTGGAATGCTGCCGGAGCCCTAAGCTTCACCCTGCCATGTGGGCAGAGAAGAGGACAGAGCGCATACTCTCCTCTTGTTTGGCTGCTTCCTCCACTAGCCTCCACTTCGGGTACTTCACAGTGGCTGTCTCTGTCTCCCTGGCCTGGCTGCACCAAGTCACCAGCCCGCCTGCCCTGGGGGCCAAGTGCAGTCCACAGCCCCTGCCCCGGGCCCCTCCCTGTGCTCCTGCTGCCGCCCCCATAGCAGAGCAGGGCACTCAGGTGGTGGGCGGGCACAGGCCAACATGAGGCCTCTCCTCCTGGCCCAGGGGCCCCGAAGATCAGGGGCCCTGTGTCCTCGTCCCATAGCAAAATGCCTTGCACACAGCAACAGAAACTGCTAAATGTCACCTAGTGACAGCCTCGTTTTCCAAAATGAGCCTGGTCCCAACTTTGTAGTGATGATTTTCCATCAATCCTATTAGGACTGTGGGACCCATGTAGTAAGGAGCTCTGACCTTCTGAGCGTGGCAAGGAGCACTGGGGTCATCTACTTATTTGCCTATGTTTAACATAGTGGCTATGCCCCGCTGGCAAGAGCCCTGGCTTCTCCCTAGATCCTAAGGCTTCTTTGTGGGGAGTGAGTGGAGAATATTGCAATGCCCACTGAATTCATCAATATGATTCTTAGCTGGAACTTTCAAAAGTGTCCAGAGAAGTGAAATAAGGACCAACCTGGAAAAATCCAAGAATTGTGCCCACAAGATGCCTTCTCTCTTTCTCGGACTCTTCACCTCTAAAACAGGCAACGTTACCATCCTAACTAGAAATGTCCAGTGTTGGCAATTGTTGCTGCACTTGGGTATTTTCTCACATTTTCACTCCCAATGTTCATTGAGCCTCTACTCTGTGGTGGGCACTGAGCTCAATTTTATGGAGAAAAGAAATAGGAAAAACAGAATTTCTGCCCCTGAGAAACTTGCAGTCAATTAACTCTTATTAAGCATCTGTTCAATGCAAGGTGCAAAAAAATAATAATAATAATTCATCAGGCCCATGATTCGATAAAAGAGAGAAGAAAATATACAAAGAATTGTAACATGTCATAAGTCGCACAGTGTAGTTAGGATGTGAGTAGTGAACACAGAAATTTTGCTTTGTGTGGAAGCAAGAAAACTGGCACAATGTGAGTTTTTACTTGGATCTTGAAAAATGAATAGGAAGCAGGGAGGGAAGGGTGAAAGAGAAGGAATATTTGAAAGAAGGGGTTTTATAAACCAAGTGTGCAGGACCCAAGCCTAAAACGTTAGTATTTAGAAAAGAGTGAATACTGTTGCTCTGGAGCACCCCTGGGGGGATGGGCTCCAGGACCCCAACCAAGATCCTAGGATGTTCAAGCCTTTGTATAAGATGGATTCATCCCTACAAGACTTATAATACCTAATGAAATGTAAATAGCATGTACACAGTGGTTATACTGTATTCTTTAGGGAGTCATGACAAGAAAAATGTCTGTGCTCAGTACAAATGCAATTTTTGTTTCTGAGTATTTTATTTTCAACCCACAGTTAGTTAAGTTCGCAGAAGCAGGACCAGCAAATCCAGAAAGCTGATGGTACACAGAGGCTGAGGGTGATCCTAATAGAAGGGAAGGAAAGCCAATGCCATGTTCCAGATGAAATGGTAACATGCCTCTTAGGCACCGGAGACCCGCACAAGTCTCTCAAGCCACGGAGTATACCTGCGTGCTTGGGGAAGAATGAAATAGACAGGGCAGGTGAAAAATCCATCTAAAACTCCAGGTGTTCTGACTCCCAGTCAAACGCTCCTCCTACCACACACAGCAAGCAGAGTGAGAGTCAAAAGGAAGCTGCTGGTCTTCAGCCACTGGAAGGGAGCAGGGACCTTCTCTGGCGCAGCACCAGAAGTCAGCGTGCACAGGGGCAGAGGCAAGACTGCGAGCACAGAAAGGTGGCGGGTGTTCCCAGATGACAGGTGCACCCTTCTTGAGGGCAGACGCGAGGCTTGATGGATCTGTGCATCACACCCTCTTGCAGAGGCAGGGGTGGGCTCCCTGGGAAGGATCCCTGGGCAGCCATCGTAGAACATGCAGTCTCAGGCACCTAGGAGGCTTGCAGTGGGTGAAAAGTCAGGCGTCACCCACTTGCTGGTCTTTTATGTGGAGCGGCAGACGATTCCTCCTCCTCACCACATTCTCTCCCACAGAGCTGGCTCTTGAGGCAGATGTGCTCGGGGAAGTCGGCTGAGATGACTCATCTTTATAGGGTGCGTTGGAAAGAGATCCCAGGCTAGAAACTAACAAAGGCAAAATGACATCATGGCCGCCCAAGAAAGAAAGGACCATTCGTGGAGAACGGGCAGGTGACGTTGATAACTCAGAGACTCATTAACGGCAACAGGCCCCCAAAGCATTCCCACCTGTCCATCAAATAAAAATCTAAAACCAAATGGATTTCACAAGATTTACCAAATACATATACAGACCATCGTTAGTGCAGTAACCAGGATTTATACTTTGTGTTTAACCCTAAGTTTAAATTGAAAACGATTCCTATATTGTTTACATGTACTATAGGTTATACTGGGGGTTGGTTGGTTGGTTGGTCAGTTTTATGGGTTTTTTTGTTGTTGCTGTTCTTTGGTTTGGGGTTTTGTTGTTTTGTTTTAGCAATGCTAGGGATTGAACTCAGGGGCATTCTTACCTCTAAGCTACACCCCCAGCCATATATATATATTTTTTTGGGGGGGGGGAGGGACCTTGCTAAGTTGCTCACAGCCTCACTAAATTGCTGAGGTTGGCTTCGAACTGCAATCCTCCTGTCTCCGCCTCCTAAGTACTGGGATTACAGGTGTGCATGACCATGCCCAGCTTATTTTGCTTTTTTGTACCGGAGGCTGAACCCAGAGGCATTTTACCTCCAAGCTACAGCACTATTTTACTTTTTATCATGAAATAGGATCTCATTAAGTTGCTGAGGGCCTCACTATGTCACTGAGGCTAGCCTGAAACCTGTAAACCTGTTTTAGCCTCCCAAGAACTGAGATTACAAATGAGTGCCACCCTGCCCAGCAATTCTGTTTTTTAAAACTGCTATACAATGCAACACACATTGTGACTATGAAAATAATAAGTGCAATAATGCCAAATCCAGTGTCGCAAGGCTTCATCCTAAAGTCAAGCACTAATAAAATATATTGGTCAAAAGATTATGTATAACTGGAGTCTTTTAATATTTATAATGACTATAATCATTAGCATGATTTAATTTTAAGGACTAACTAGATGTTCAGTAGAGTATTTTAAAAGCAAAACAGTACTTAAACTAACATATCAAAGTCAATCACCAAACCAAGCATGGGAAGGAGGGAGGGGAGGGAGGGGATGGGGATTGGGTAAGAGCAAACTGGGTGATGTGTGCATGTATATCTCCACGAGTTTCTTATCCCGTTGAGATGTATGATTATAATGCACCAATAAAAATTTATTTTAAAAAATAAAAGCAAAATAGTCTCCTGGCATAAACTTGAGTCATACAAATGCAAGTTGGTAAAACATTATAAAATAAGTTAGGGAATAATTTGTTCTCTGTTCTGAGCATGCTCCTTAATTGCTTAATTGGTCTTCCAGTTTGGGGTTGTTTTCCTCTACGTAAAGTAATGAAATGACTACTGAGGAAGGCTGAAGCAGGAGGATCACATAAGCTCACAAGTTTAAGGTTAGCCTGGACATCATGGAGAGATCCCCTCATCTCAAAAAAAGAAAAGAATAAAAGTAAAAAATAATAATAATAATAATAATAAATTAAAACACAGCTCCTACTGTGTGCTTAGAAAATTTCTGGATTAATCATTGGATTGATCATTTTTTTGAGGAGAAAATATTGGCAGTAGAAATAATGTGTGTGTGTGTGTGTGTGTGTGTGTGTGTGTTGCTTAGGATTAAACCCAGGAGCATTCTAACTCTGAGCTCCATACCCAGCCTTATTTTATTAATTTTTTTGAAACAGGGTCTTGCTAAATTACCACACATTGGCATCAAACCTACGATCCTCCTGTGTCAGTATCTCAACTACTGGGATCACAAGTGTGCACCACTGCCCCCAGTACATCACTAGTTCTATTACCAATATTTCTCCACCAAAACCACACTGCCACTTCAACGCAAGTGTCTCTGTAATGGAGAATTCAGTACAATGAATTAGAGTTGGTCCAAGATTCAGTCATAAAATTACAATCAGAATTTTACAGGGTCAGCCGGGTGTGGTGGCACATGCTTGTAATCCCCATGCTTGGGATGCTGAGACAGGAGGATCGCACGGGTTCGAAGCCAGCCTCAGCTACTTAGTGAGGCTCTCAGCAACTTAGTGAGACCCTGTTTCCAAATAAAATATAAAAATAGGTCTGGGAGTATAGCCCAGAGGTAAAAAGTCTCTGGGTTCCACCCCCAGTACCACACACACACAAAAAAAAGAATTTTACAGGGTCAACCAATGTGGACATTTTTATGATTATTGACACACATATTGACAGCTTTTTATAAAAGTTATAGTTATGTATATTCCCACCTGGTATATAAGAGACTGTTCCACAGTATTCATGCCAGCATTAAGTATTATCATTTCATTGTGTAATCTTTTCTTATTTCAAAATGCCATGTCTGTTAGCCGGGCATGGTGACACATGCTTGTAATCCCCACGTTTGGGAGGCTGAGACAGGAGGATCGCACGGGTTCAAAGCCAGCCTCAGCTGCTTAATGAGGCTCTCAGCAACTTAGTGAGACCCTGTTTCAGAATAAAATATTAAAAAAAAAAGTCTGGGAGTATAGCCCGGAGGTAGCAAGCCTCTGGGTTCCACCCCCAGTACCACCAAAATGCCGTGTCTGTTCATTTCAAAGTGGGATACCATTACAACATTAACTTGCATTTCCTAGAGTCTGAGTAGCATGGAATACTTTTTTGGCCATTTGCGGTTCCACTGTGATTTTTCTGCACAGGTCCTTTGTTTAGATTTTTTATTTGTTGATTTTTTTCTGTTTTGTTTTTTGTGGAAGTGGTAAATTCTCTTAACAGTGTATGTAAATCCCATGATTGACGCCTTCATTTTGCAAGTGTTTACTGAGCACCATGAAGTGTTTGGTATAGTTATCTAAGCACTGGGAGATTCCGAAGAAATGGTCTCTCCTCTCACGGAGCTCAAGTAGTATAAGAGACATTTAATTCTGTTAAGATTCAATGATGTATAAGTACATTGTACCAGTGAGGCTTAAAAACATATCAATACATTGTGATGTGTTTTTCAGTGGTTACTTACATAAGGGTACCTACCAAACAGTGAACTCTAAACACAGGGCTTAACTGCGTTTCAGGGCACACCCCCTAACTCACACTCACTTTTCTCAAAATTTTTGCCCAAAGCTTCTGCACGCTTTCCTCTGCCGAAACAAACTCCAGAGCAGGATCAGCCATCAAAAATTTAAACCTCAGAATTAGTCAGAGCAGAGAAGAACTTGGTCTTTAATACTTTGGCAGCAGCAAAAAAGCAATTCAGAAACTGCTTGTCTCCCAAGACAGCTGGGGGTGAAGATCCTGCCCATCAGAGGCCTCAAGGACCCAGACATATCCAAGCCCCCCACGGAATCCAAACCTTCCTATTCAAGCTGTGCATTCTCCCTGGCAAGGGGGTGACTGACACAAGATCTCAGACTCCTCTCGTTCCAGAATCCCTGAGCTCACCTCGGACACAGCGAGGCACACGTGTGTGCATGTGTGTGCCTCTTAAAGTCTGTTTCCTCAACTGCAGTACCCCGCCACATTGTGCGGACTCCTCCCTGCCTTTGCTGTGGCTCCCTTCTGCCTCCACCCACTGCTCCTGTGACGTTAGTTAGCTAAGTCCTTTACCTGGCAGGGTGCCCACCTCCTACCTCTGCTGCCTCCACAGTCATCCCTCCCGTGCGGCCTCCCAAGCTCTGGTCCTCCCAGCGCCTCCTAGCCACGCCCTCCCCACCTTGGCCTGCGTGCGCTGGGCCAGTCCCCATCTTTCCCGCCTCCACCCCAACCTCTTTCTGTGTGGCCTCGGTCTCCCCAGCTTGTACCTCTTCCCTGTCCTCCCTTTTCTCACTCCCCACCATCCAGGGGTGGATATGGCCTTGTTTTGAGTCCCCGTGACCTCTCTCATCCTTACCTCCCCGCGCTGTCCATGTGAATGACACCCACCAATGTCTTTACATCACATCCGACTTGGCCACGACCAGACCTCACTCAGCTCCACCCCCTCCCCATCTAGACACAGCCCTTCCAAGGAGCATCTCTCCCGAGGGACAGTCTTTGTCCTCTAGTAACCTCTGAACTCTCAACCCCGCCCGGACCTTCCCTTACTCAACCTCACTGTGTATCCACCAGCCCTTTAACCCTCCTGGCGACACTGCCTTCTCCCCTCTCTGGAATTTACAGCCAGCTCTCCATTTCGCCTGCTTCAGAACCTTGTATTTCTCACACCGCCATGAATGTTTAGTGGTGCAGACCAGACCACTGCGGCCCGGCACTATCCATGCCCCGCGTCCACTCTGGCCCACTCGGATCTGTGAGCACCCAAGCTTTCACCCTGAGGTGTCTATCTCCACCTTCCTCTCTTCCTCTCTACTCTTTTTTTTTTTTTTTTGTACTGGGGTTCCTGGGAGCCCTTCTACCTCCAGGCTACACTCCCAGACCTATTTTTATATTTTTATTTGGAAACAGGGTCTCTTTTTTTTTTTTTTTTTTTTGTACTGGGGTTCCTGGGAACCCTTCTACCTCCAGGCTACACTCCCAGACCTATTTTTATATTTTTATTTGGAAATAAGGTCTCCTAAGCCAGCGCGCACAGCTGGCTTCGAACCTGCGTGATCCTCCTGTCTCCGCCTCCCAAGCGCAGGGATTACAAGCGTGCTCCACCACGCCCGGCAGGAAACAGGGTCTCTTAAACCAGCGAGGCTGGCTTCAAACCTGCGCAATCCTCCTTTCTCTGCCTCCCAAGCGTGGGGATTACAAGCGTGCGCCACCACACCTGGCTCCCTCTACTCCTAAACATATCCCTTTCTCAGAAAACCCACCCTTGCTGGCTCAGCCAGAGAGGAGAGATTCACCCCCTGACTCCATCCTCTGGCCACAGATGACCAGACCCATGGTGACACCCATAGCTCATAGAGGCCTCTTTTTGGAGAGTATTGGGTACCCTGATGGAGAGAACTAAGACTATGCTGAGTCCTAGGCAGGGACAACCCAAACCCACATGCAGTCCCAGGGGGCAGGAGAGCAGCCCGACAAGGACCAGTCTTCCAGGAGGAGGATGGAGCAGCCGAGCGGAGGGCAGGAGAGCGGTGGCCAGAGCGGGAGGATCTGCAGCCACGTTTCCAGTTCCCAGGAGGTGGGCTCTGCTTCCTTCAGTTGGCTTCCCTGAGATCCCTCTGACACCATGCGACAAATCCCACTTTACTTAAGCTAAGCAGGTTTTTGTTTCTTGACACCAAGCCGTCCTTGACTAAGACACCTTTCAACACAGCTGCTGGCTCGTCCCCGCCGCCCACTTTTTCATTCTTTTCTTCTCCCGGAATCTGTTTGCCCGTTTCTATTGATACAGTCACACAGCAGACAGAGCCTTCTTTTTCCCTTGAACAAATGCTGGGCCTGGCTCGGGCCCAAAGAGAACAAGCGGCAACCCCATGACTTAATCACACAACAGGTGAGCCGGTCCGTGCCAGCATTTACACCAGCTCGTCTCAGACCTGCCCGAAGGCCTCGCCTGCTCAAGCTCCCCACAACAGTCCTGACTCCTAGGATTAATTTGGGGAACATTCAGAATCTCACAGCACCTGTGCTCCAAGAGCTGTGGGGGGCATTCTGGCCGCAAGGGCAGAGGCGCGTGGTGGAAAAAGAGTCCAGGGCAAAATGTGTGCGAGGGTACATTCTTCATCTCAAACCACTTAGAACTCCAGCAATGAGATTAATGGTTTCCATGGCAACCAATAAGCCCGGGTGCCTAGGAAGACCACAGCTTTTTCATCAACGGCTGAGAACAAGGGTACCTACCTTCCAAAGTACCCCAGCCCTCCCACGAGCCAACTTGGGTCAAAAGTAAACTTCCTTTTCTTTCTTTCCTTTTTTATTTTTATTTTGTTTTTATTTTTTCTGGGAATTGAACCTAGGGGCACTCTACCACTGAGCTTTACCCCTCAGCCCTTTTAATTTTCGAGGCCGGGTCCCACTAAGTTGCCCAGGCTGGTCTTAACCTTGTGATCCTTCTGCCTCAGCTCCCCAAGGAGCTAGGATTACAGGCACACACACACCGTACCCACATCCAGCTCCACTAAACTTTCTCTTACACATTCTATGCTTTGTCTAGAACAATCTCTCTGAGAGAAAATTCTACTTTTTTCTCTGAGGGGCTTTCTGATTCAATAGTACCCAGCTGAGCCAAAAGACAGGAAGTTCCTACAACTATTTTAATTTTTTGTCTGGGGATATGAAAGATTGTTTTGTCAATTTTACCCCATTTTGCTCACTGTCTTTTTCTCTCTCCCTCATCTCATCGCTTCCAGATAAACTACTACATGTCACGTGACTAGTCGATTTGAATGTATCCCTTTAGGAGCACTTCTTGATAAATGGCATGCAGTCTGGCAAGCTGGCAGTCTAACCAATAGCAAGTGAGCACTTTCCCCCTCAGGATGGCGGAGGCAGCTTCAGGAATCACAAGTCCAGTCACATGGTGAGTTCAGTCGACTTCCAGGCAGCTTCTTCTTTCAGAGATACTCTTTGAAATGAAGACACATCCTACATTAGAAAGAACAACAATAAACCAGGTGTGGTGTCCCATGCCTGCAATCCCAGTACTTGGGAGGCTGAGTCAGGATGATTACAGGTTTGTGGCCAGCCTCAACTAATTAGTGAGACCTTCTGCAACTTAGTGAGACCCTGTTTCAAAATGAAGAATAAAAAATAGGGCTGGGGGTGTAGCTCACAGGTAGAATGCCCCTGGGTTCCATCCCCAGTACTGCAAAGAAAGAAAGAAGGAGAAAGAAAGGAAGAAAGAAAGAAAGAGAGAGAAAGAAAGAAAGAAAGAAAGAAAGAAAGAAAGGAGAAAGGAAGGAAGGAAGGAAGAAAGAAAGAAAGAAAGAAAGAAAGAAAGAAAGGAGCAACAATATGTTTCATTATATATAACTATATAATTTTTTTTTTTTTTTGGTGGTACTGGGGTTCCTGGAAGCCCTTCTACCTCCGGTATACACTCCCACGGGCTACACTCCCAGACCTATTTTTTAACATTTTTATGTGGAAACAGAGTCTCTTAAACCAGCGAGGCTGGCTCCGAACCAGTGCGATCCTCCTGTCTCCGCCTCCCAAGCGCGGGGATTACAAGCATGAGCCACCACGCCCGGCTCAATATTTAAATTAGATTAAACATATGTATCTCTTCACATTTATATAATTTCTTTATGGTGGGAATGTTTGAATTCCTTTCTCCTGGGTGTTTGGTTTGGTTTCGTTTTGCAGTACTGGGGATGGAATCCAGAGGCATTCTACCTCCGAGCTATACCCCCAGCCCTATTTTTTATTCTTTATTTTGAAACAGGATCTCACTGAGTTGCAAAGGACCCTCTCCTAGCTTTTTGAAATACACAACACTGTCTACATCCACCCTCCTGTACCACCGCAGGCCAGAACCTGCTCCTAACTAACAATAATTGTTCTACCTCTGTTTTCTTTTCCATTCTGACTGATTCACAGAAGTGGCAGTGACTAAAAGTATGGTCACTTGGCTATGCCGATTCACATTGTTTTTGTAAGGTGAAAAGGAAACTAATCGACAATGATGAGGAACATGGTTTATATTACACCGATTGTCTTAGTCCACTTTGTGCCACTGTAACAAAATATTTGAGACAAGGCCACTTATAATGAATGGGGATTTGTTGCCTCGTGGTTCTGGGGGCCAGGAGGTGTAGGATCAAGAGCCCAGCATCAGCCAGGTGTGGTGGCGCACACTTGTAATCCCCACACTTGGGAGGCTGAGACAGGAAAGTCGCACAGGTTCGAAGCCAGCCTCAGCTACTTAATGAGGCTCTTAGCAGCTCAGTGAGACCCTGTTTCAAAATAAAATGTAAAGTAGGTCTGGGGGTGTAGCCCGGAGGTAGAAAGTCCCTGGGTTTCATTCCCAGTCACACACACACACACACACACACACACACACACACACAAATAAAAATAAAAATAAAAAAAGAGCCCAGCATCTCCAAATCAGCCTTCTCCCAGGATCATCCCATGACAAGGGCAAAGAGAGGAGAAAAAGAGACAAATGAGAGGAAGGGAAAAATTAAATTGGTGTGTGTGTGTGTGTGTGTGTGTGTGTGTGTGTGTGTACGAGCAGTACTAGAGATTGAACCCAGAGGCATTCTGTCTCCAAGCTATATCTTCAGCCCTTTCTTTCATTTTGTTTTGTTTTGAAACAATGCCTCACTAAATTACTGAGGGTCTCGCCAAATTACTGAGGCTGATCTCGAACCTGTGATTATCCTGTCTCAACCTCCCAAGTACTGGGATGACAGACATGTGCCAACCTACCAGGTGGAGATTGCGTTTTATAAAGAATCCACTCCCAAGATTATGCCATTAATCTATTCATGATAGTGAATGGCCTATGATCCAAATGCCTCCAGTTACACCCCACCTCCCAACATGACCTCACTGGGGATCATTTCACCCCAACACATAAACTTTGGGATACACATTCAAATCACAGCACCCATCAGAGTTGGTTTCAACATTCTCATGAACCTGGTACCATTGGAGGAAGACAAAATGCTGATGGGGCGACAGGCACACGGGGCTGAAGTGGCCCATCACCGGACCCCATCTTGATTCTCTATCTACTGCCCAGTTGCCATGAACTATGCTACAATTCCTTTCCCTGATATATAAATTATAAATTTACATAGATTTACCTATAATTTATAAATTGTAGATTACATTTTTCATTTTACATGCCATACAGGCTTTCTTCTGTGATATCTAGGATTATTTTTGTCAGTTTTTATTACACCATTCATAGTTTTAAGTGTTCCATCACAAACTATATCTACCAGATGTCTTTGTCTTTGAAATCCTACAAGGAAAATATTTTAATTATGATGAGTGTGTTGGCTTTCCAACACTAAGCAAACACCTGATGTAAGCATTGGTTGTAAGAAGAAAGTGTTTGGGTCACAGTTGCTGAGGCTTCAATCCACAATTCCCCTGCTGTTTTGGCCCTGTGGCGCGACAGCATGCCATGGCAGAATCATGGGGGAGCCAAGCTACTCATTTCATGGCCAGGAAACAAAGACAAGAAAGGAAGTGCTGGGATCCCACAACCCCTTTGAGGGCACGCCCCCAGTGACCAGAACACCTCCCACTAGGCTCCACCTCTTAAAGAGCCCATCAATCCCAATAGCACAATCTGGGCACCAACCAAGCCTTTCACACATGGATGGGTCTTTGGGTCCATTTCATATCCAAACTATAGCGGTGAGTGTGTCCGTTTCTAGCCTTCGTTTAAACCACCAAAATAGTTATTTTACAACTTAACTTTTAATATCACAAGATTTCAGAGGCACGCAGGTACGAGCTTATTATTAAACCAATGTATTTTGAAATCTGTTAGAGTGGTATTTTCTAGTTAAGTACCCATTAGATGTACCTATAACGCACACAGGACTGGGTTAGGAGTCAGGATACTTAGGTGTCAGGGCACCGCTGCTGAACGAAACGTTCCCTGCAGAGATCCTCCCCTTCGTTCCAATCCTCAGTACTTCAGACCACCACCTGCTCTTGTCTTTGGTCTGGTGCATCGCGATAGCCCACTCAAAGCAAGAGCCTTAGGCAAATGCTTAGCCTTGACTTTCCAGCCATGTTGCTTCAGTGAAAAGTAATTACTTTCACTAAAGTTGAGAGCTATTCCCAAACTTTTGTCAACTAGAATGTCAGTTTAGTAAGGGGTGCACCCCAGAGCTGGACTAGAGGAAGAGGTTGGGGTAGCAAAAGTAGACAAGGAATGCCTACAAGGAGATGATTGCAATAATCCAAAGGTGATGATGTTGTGTTGTGTTTTGTTTTGTTTTTGGTGGTACTCGGGGTGGAACCCAGGGTCTTTCTACCTCCGGGCTATACTCCCAGACCTATTTTATACTTTATTTGGAAACAGGGTCTCACTAAGTTGCTGAGAACCTCACTAAGTAGCTGAGGCTGGCTTCGAACCTGTGCAATCCTCCTGTCTCAGGCTCCCAACCGCGGGGATTACAAGCGTGCGCCACCACGCCCGGCTGTGATGTTTTGGATCAGTGCCCTCGAAGGTAGAGAGAAGTATTCACAGTAATTGAATTCTAATTCATTGGATTATCAATCATTAAGATTTTTATGCAGATTAGATGGAAACTCTAATTAGGGCTCAAGCACACCTCCCTTTCACATACTCAGCACTGGATGCTAGTAATTTTAATCTAAAATGAATAGCCAGCCAGGCGTGGTGGTGCACGCTTGTAATCCCAGCATTTGGGAGGCTGAGACCGGAGGATCGTGGTTCGTGGACAGCCTCAGCTACTTAGTGAGGCCCTTTGCAACTCAGTGAGACCCGGTTTCAAAATAAAGAATAAAAAAATAGGCCAGGGGGTGTAGCTCGGAGGTCAAATGCTGCTGGGTTCCATCCCCAGACCCGCAAAAAATAAAATAAAATGAAATAAAATGAAATAAAATAAAATAAAATAAAATGAATCGCCAATTTATTGTATCAGTCAGGATAGGCTAGGTTATGTACATAACAAACAACCCCTTTGTTCTGTGGATTCAATAGCAACCTTGTTTGTCTCTCTTCTGCCCAAGACAAGTCACTCAGGAACCTAGGCTGATGGACGCTTCCATAATCACCACTGTGAAACTTGGTGAATTGTATCACTTTTGTTCACACTTAATTGGCAAAGCAACACCTACCTGTCCTATCAGCTGTTTTGTTCAGTGTGAATCCATCTCCCCCCCCCACACACACACCAACATTTGACTGATAAAACCCAGTTTCAGAACATAAGAATTTGATGGCTCCATTATGGAAATGCACCCAGGAAGACTCAACCTGCAGCAAAACAATCAACATATCTGTCCCCTTCTACTCCATCCGTATATGTACATGGGCATACAGTATTGCAAAGGCTATAGAGAAGTGATTTTAAATGTTTGTGGATCCTGGGTGCGCCCTGTAAGAGGCTTTCTGAATAAATACTTCACAGAGACAGAGTCAAGGATAAAGAAACATGGGCTCTGAAGTCAGATAGTTATTCTCCCTGTGACCAGGCAAGATAAATTCCTCTGCTTCTCAGCATGTGTTCTTCTTACAAAAAATTCACGTAATATCTACTATGTTGCTGCTTAAAATAAAGTATGTAGGAACATTATGGCTAGCCAACAAGTGGTAGTTATTTCATTGTTTAGCTAAAAAATATATACATGTTTTGATTATTTGCCTTGTCTTGTTTTTTAAAAAAAGCAAGATAAGCCAGGTGTGGTGGCTCACGCTTGTAATCCCAGTACTTGGGAGGCTGAGGCAGGAGGATCACACAGGTTCGAGGCTAGCCTCAGTTACTTAGGCCCTCTGCAACTTAGTGAGACCTGTTTCAGAATAAAAAAATAAAAAATAGGGCTGGGGGTGTAGTTCAGAGGTAGAATACATACATACATATATATATATATATATATATATATATAGTTTTATATATTGTTATATATATTGTTATATATATTGTTTTATATATATAACAAAAAGCAGTATATGTAAACATTCCTACTAATTGACATTTCTGATTGAAAGGAGAGTTGTTAATAAGCATTTTCATATAATTTTATTTAAAAATGTATAGTAAGGTTTAAGAATACCTTCTCTGATTTCCTTAAACTGGAAAAATTCTGGCTGTATTTGAATGTGAGTAATTATTTCCACTAAAATATTAGGGATATAGCTTCCACTTCCATCAACTAGGCCATGGAATCACAAACTAATTTTGGGGGAGTTATTTATATAGTATGCTAAAACTTTTCACTTTGGAAACCAGGTGAAGATTTCTTTCCCTTTTTTTTTGGGGGGGTGGTACTGGGGGTGGAACCCAGAGGCTTTCTACCCCCGGGCTATACTCCCAGACCTTTTTTTATATTTTATTTGGAAACAGGGTCTCACTAAGTTGCTGAGAGCCTCACTAAGTAGCTGAGGCTGGCTTCGAACCCGTGCGATCCTCCTGTCTCAGCCTCACCAAGCGCGGGGATTACAAGCATGCGCCACCACGCCCGGCAACCAGGTGAAGATTTCTAACAGACCTTAAAATTATTCAGCGCCATACCAACTTGCCATTCATGGTATCATCTAAGATGTTAAAGGATCGTGCGTCCTGTTGTATGAACAACTAACATTTTCATTTTACTTCAGTTAGTCCTTTTTTTTTCTCAGTGCTAACCTCCATTCATGCTCCTTTCCCCAACATTTGGTAAGCAAATGTTTCAACTGTCCCTTCCAATTATAATCAGTTCATTACCTTGTGGGTGGCGAGCTATAGGATAAGTGTACGACTGGCATATGGTGAAGACCAGGCCTGCATAGGAGTCTTCACAGCACATCGTTCTATGGCACCTGTCATAAAAATGGATTCTTCACTCTGACGATGATACACTTGGAGCAGGTCCAAATCAAAATAATGCTTTCTGCGCTAGGCCTCTGACAGTGTTTGTTTCAATTCCCAGAAATGCAAATCTAAATCCAGAATAAGCAGTTCCCTCACCCAGCCAGGACCCGTGGGTACCTACCTGGAGATAAAAGTTACTGGGCCGGTACAGTCCATCTGCCAGGTATGGGCCATCCTGGATTTTCTCAGTAGGTAGCCCATGGCAGAGTTTAGTCTCCGATGTTTTTGTTCACAAACAGAACATACATTAGTCACATTTTTGAGTTTATGAAATATTACGTATTATATAGTATACCTCCTATTAAAATAATAATTGAAGCAAACTCAAAATTTCTCTGACCATAACACTTGTGAGTCCCATTTCATGTGAGCACATGGAGAGTTTTCATGAGCACACTTAATGACACTATAGTGACTCCTTCTAAAAATGGACCAGAGAGGCCAGGCGTGGTGCTGCACGCTTGTAATCCCCGCGCTTGGGAGGCTGAGACAGGAGGATCGCGCAGGTTCGAAGCCAGCCTCAGCTACTTAGTGAGGCTCTCAGCAACTTAGTGAGACTCTGTTTCCAAATAAAATATAAAATAGGTCTGGGAGTATAGCCCGGAGGTAGAAAGCCTCTGGGTTCCACCCCCAGTACCACCAAAAAAAAAAAAAAAATGGACCACAGAGAGAACAGTGAGCTGTCAAGCCCACCCAAATGTCAGCCCATGTTACTTAGACTTCAGAGAGACACCCAGCATCAGATGCCTTATTAAGCAAACTGGCTATAAATGTAGAAAAGACCTTCTTGGTGATGGTGGTGGTAGGGAAGGGTAATAACTTTTTGATGAGGCAAAGAGAATTACAGGACCATCAAACCACTTACTAAGGATTTACTAAGCAAGACCCTCTGATGGGTATCCTAGAGGGATCCGAAGGTGAATTCAACACCCCTTCCCTGGCCCCAGTATTGTAAACCATCTAGACATTTCTAATGTGTGTGAAAAGATCGTCAATTATATGCAAATATTATGCCATTTATATAAGAGACTTGAATATTCATGGATTTGGGTATCTGTAGGGGTCCTGGAATTGGTCTCCTATAAATACCACGGGATGAATGTAGAAAGTAAAATTCAGATTAATACAGCTCCAGGCATGGTCCCGCATGCCTATAATCCCAGTACTTGGGAGGCTGAGACAGGAGGATTACAGCAGGTTCAAGACCAGGCTTAGCAATTTACCAAGACTCTCGGCAACTTAGTGAGATCCTGCTTCAAAACAAAACAAAAAACATTTTTTTTTAAGGAAGTAGTGTAGCTCAGAGGTAGAATGTCCCTGGGTTCAACCCCTAGTACCAAAACAAAACAAACAACAACAACAACAAAAACTCATACAGTTCACTGCAAAATGTAGGTTACTCCCCACAGCCAAGGATGGGTATTCATTCCAAAATTTTGATTTGAGATGAAGAAATAGACCCAAATTTCTTAAGTATCAGCCCTAAGAAGGAATAAAGCTTTACACAGAAAACCATGACACATAATATGGGTCTCTGCCCAGAAGAGCTTACAAACTAATACGTATATGGGCAGAAGCAAAACATGTTTTCCCCATATGGCATGTTGTTGAGATCTTGCTCTTAATGGTATAAATCTTTGTAAATCCTCTAGATTGAAAGATGAATTCAGGGAAGCCGCTGTGTAGAGCAGGAGGCATTTCAAGCTGCCTGTGGATAATGTGACAAGCCCAGAGACTCAGGACCAGAGTCACCACAAAGGGTCCTGCCAGAAGGGGCAGGTGCGACCGCTGCAGAGAACTGTCCCTCAGACTGTCCTCTCTGCCCATCGCTAAGCCAAGGCGGCCGCCCAGCCCACAGCCCACCTCTGGGCATCTACGTCCCTTCCCAAGAGGAGCCCGTGTCCATCTGATGGGCTCTGTCAAGACCGAACTTACCCAGTTGTATTCCCAGCGCCTACCACCAAGCCAGGCACACACATCTATGCTGAATATTTATTGTATAAACAAGTAAATTACCTAATGCATCTGCAGAAAAGACCCCCTCCCCTTAAAAAATAAATAACTTGCCGGGCGTGGTGGCGCACGCTTGTAATCCCTGCTCTTGGTAGGCAGAGACAGGAGGAATCCGCAGGTTCGAAGCCAGCCACGCGTGCTGGCTTAGGAGACCCTGTTTCCAAATAAAAAAATGTAAAAATAGGTCTGGGAGTGTAGCCCGGAGGTAGAAGGGCTTCCAGGAACCCCAGTACCACCAAAAAATAATAATAAATAAATAAATAAATAAATAAATAAATAACTCGCTGGGCGTGGAGGCTCACGTTTGTAATCCCAGCATTTGGGAGGCTGAGACAGGAGGATCGTGGTTTGCTGACAGCCTCAGCTACTTAGTGAGACCTTTGCAATTCAGTGAGATGCTGTTTCCAAAAAATAAAGAATAAAAAAATAAGGCAGGGGGTGTAGCTCAGAGGTAGAATGCCCCTGGTTACCATCCCCAGTACCGCAAAAAATAACCCCCCAAAAAATAAATAAATAATTTGCATTGCAGGCTAACCATCAGTGGCATCCTTGGTTGCTTTTATAAAACAAGTATAAAAACCGTGTCTTAATTATGTCACACTCAAAACGCATGATCGCCGAGTCACAGTGTAGACAAGCTGAAGGGATCTCAGGTAGCGACCATTTCCTTTGAGAAATGAGATCGATTCCAGCAAGTGAGCCTTATCTTAACCACTTGTCAAGATAGGTCCTTACTAACCTGAAGGGAAATCATTTTCACGGGTTGCACAAGGACCCAAAACATCTGGTTAGACCTGATGGTCTTCGTTAGATCCTTTCATCATGAGGCCTCATTTTATTGCTGTAAATTCCATGAGGTTAGAGAGTATATTCACCGATAGAAAACAGATCGGCTTCCACTTTTCAATTGTATTTATTTTTTATTTATTTATCTATGTTAAGTTATGAAGCTATATCTCATGACAAGTGATTTTTTTTTAAACATGTTGCCTGGAGAGCTGTTACAGCCAGACCCTTTAACAGGAACATTAGAGGAACCACAGCGCCTGCTGTTCTAGAGAAGCGAGGTTCAGAGAGAGAAGGAACTGGAAGGACCTGGCTCCAGCACGTGGGAAGGGAGAGAGACAAGCAGGCCTTGAAGATGGATGGAAACCCAGCAGGTAGGCAGGAGGCAAAGGCATATTGCACGAAGAGTCGGCACTGGCCACCATAAACGTGGACATGCACGCGCCACGCGGTGGGCTTTGACTCGGCCATGAAGAACAAGGCCAGTTCCACTCTGGGAAAACAAACCACTCCACACTGCTTCCGGGAGCATAACCCCGCCCTCCTACCCCTCCTTCCTCACATGGCCTTCTCAAAACTATTTGCTCACGTCACTAAATAAATCTTCTATGCTTTGAATGAACGAAACTGGAGATATTATGTGCTAAGTGAGATCAGGGAGTCTCAAAGTCAAGGGCCATGTGTAGGCTACAGAGAGAAACCGGGAACCAAAAACGTGTGATGAATGAGGAGAAAGATCAGTAGAAGGGGTGGAGAGAGGAGGTGGGGAGGAGAAAGAGGAGGCTCGAGTAAGGAAACAGCCCAAATAATGTTTTGTCTGTAGATGAAAGTATGACTACTGATCTCCCTGGTACATCCAGCGAGGGATGGATAGCAGGTGGGAGGTGGAGAGAAACACCTGTGTGCAGGTGTGTTTGTATCACCATGAACCTCCCTATGATGCGTGACTACAATGCACCCATGAAAGTTTAAAAATAGAAATAAATTTAAAATGTTATGTCCATCTCTGTCCATCTCACTACCCACCTCGCTAGCGCACACGTGGAGGGTGGAGGGCACAGCCGGGCAGCAGAAGAAAACACAAGTGTTGTATATATGGATGTGTCTTCCTTTGAACCTCCCTACGATGTGTCATTACAATAAAAGTATTTAAAAAAGAATCAGCAATAGCTAAAGCAAGGGACAGATGGAAATTTTAATTCCGTATCAGTTATGTGTTCGACATTTGAGAGACATAAACTCATTTTATACTCACAACCCAGGAAACTGCATAACATTGCTTCCATTTTTCAGAGGAGGGAATCGCACCTTGGGAAGATCAAAACCGCGCAAGCCAGGATCGAGATGGCACGGTCCACACAGGGCAGAGCCAGGCTTAAACCCTCCGCACGGCTGACTCCAACTCCCAATGTTTTTTCTACCTTCCAAGGCTGCCTCCCAGGAGCAAGACATATTTTTTAGGGTCACTGGCTTGGTGCAGCCAGTCTTGAGGGACAGGGAGGAAGGTGAAACAGGAGGGAAGAGGTTTGAGAGACCAAGGACGACGCTAGAAAAAGGAGGGAGGGAGGAGGAAGAAGCCCAAGGAAGGGCTTTGTTTATGGGGTTTTTTAAAATGAGGAAATTAGAGGAAAGCCCCAGACTCTGGGTGAGAGGAAAAAGAGGTTGAAAGTGAGAAGACAGATGTAACGACTGAGCAAGGTCACGGGAAAAGAAGAGGGGCAGAGGCAGGAGAGAGGCAAAGTGTTAGCTTTGAAATCATAACCAACAATGCGTCCCCAAACAGGATGGACAGAGAAGGGAATGAGAAACTATCCATGTTTAGAAAAAGAAGGCAATAAAGAAAGAAATCTCGGCAGCACGGAGGGATGGCTTTCTCAGCTGAGGCAGGGAAGAGGTCTGTTCCGGAGAGAGGAGGAGAGCAGGGTCAGCTCGGGCTTGAGCAGAATGGAAAAGATTCGGCACAGCTGTCGTGGGAATGTGATAGGAGCTAAAAATGGAGGTAAAGGCAGATGCCTGCAGGCCCGGGAGAGCCGGGGCAGGAGCGCCAGGGGTCCGGTTACTGGCAGGGCACACTTCTCTTCCACAGGATTCAGCAGTTTGGGATGAGGAGGAGGCAAAAGCGTCGTCCAAGAAGACACAGGGTAAGGTCAAAGGGTAAGGGCCGGAGGCACTTTGGAGAACTTTGCCAAATCAGTTCACCAGGAATCCAAACTCCAGAGGCGGGGACAGATACAGCCAAGATGAGTCCAAGATCCAAAGAAATCGGAAGGGGCTCCAGGGGCCAGCGTGAAGGCAAAGAAGATCTTGGCAGGAATGAACAAGTGGGGCACAGGAAGGGCCAGGGGTACAGGCATGGAGGCATTTCGGGGTGAAAATCTGGAAAGCGGAGGCTCTTGCAGGGCAAGATGGCTCAGAGCGTGCTGTGCTCGAGTAACAGAGATGCCCAGGATAAGGAGGTCACTGGGGCTGAGAAGGTCAAGGAAGCAAGGGGGAAGGAGAAAGGCCTACTGACCTCCAAGCAGAGGAGGACAGAGGGGAGGGCGGCACGAGGACCAGGGGCCCCCGAAGCCCCCACCAGGCTCTCCAGGCAGGTGACTGAATGGGCCCCAAATACCAAAGGAAGTCTTCCCCATCAAAAGGGAAGTCCACTTGATTTCTGGTGAAACACAGTCATTCCTTGCTATCTGCGGGGGACTGGCACCAGAATACCCCCAAGAATACCAGAATCTATCAGGTTCAGTTGCCCATCTTTTTTTTTTTTTTGAGAGGTGGGGGGGGTCCATCCGTCAACAGATAAATGGATAAAGAGTATGGTATATACACACAATGGAGTTTTACTCCACCAGAAAGAAGAATAAAATTATGTCATTCGTAGGAAAATGGATGGAACCTGAGAACATGATGCTAAGTGAAATCAGCCAGTCCCAGAGAGTGGAGGGTCAATTGTTTTCTCCCATGTGTGGAAGCTAGAGAGAAAATAGGAAATATAAGGGACTTTAAATCATGTGGATCCACAGAATAATGGGAGGGTGGGGTGAAGGGGAGGGGAAAAGAAGGCTGAGGAAGGAAACGGACCAACTAATGTTATGTTTGTATGTGAAGGTACCACTCCCAACCTCACTAACATGTGTGGGCAGGCGGAGGGGAGCAGGTGATCAGGAAGGAAGCTATGTGCATTGAGGTTTGTGTCACCCTGAGTCTCACGATGCTGTGAAATTACAATGCACCAATAAAGTTATTTAAAAAGAGAATACCAAAATCTGTGGATGTTCAAGTCCCTTATATAAAATAATGCAGTTCTTGCATAGATCCCATGCCCATCCTCTTGTCTACTTACAATCATCCTAGATGACTTATACCTCCTAACACCATGTAAATACTATGTAAGGAATTGTTACACTCTATTGTTTAGGGATTAAAGACAAGAAAAATGTCTGTACATGTTTAGTACAGATAGGCTTCTTTTGGTGTGTGTGTCTGTGTGTTTCATATCTTCAGTTTGTGATTAGTTGATCTGTGGATACAAAACCTTGGATACAAAGGATCCCAGTAGTATCCAACTAGTGCTGCCCCTTGCCCCACCCCCAAAAAGAAAAGGGAAGTAAGATAACCTTCCTAGAATTCTAGAGTGGATGGTACCTGGCAGGAGTCTGCACAGGGACAGGAAGCAGGAGGAAATTCAGAGGATACAGGGACAAGGAACGGTTCCATGCCTGTGGTGGGTGGGAAATGGCCGAGGCTCAGGTCTTCAGATTTAGAAAGTGTCCTATGAGCTACATTCGAGTATGTGTATAAATGTGAACGCAGCATGGTCAACCTGGACACTCATTGTCGGGGGGAGGGCAGGCGGAGAGGGGGAGGGCACCAAGCACTGTGTGAATGTAGCCACTCTCAACATGATCCACGTTATGATGTGAAACTATAGTGCACCCATACAAAATAAAAAAGTGTCCTGCGACCCCATGAGTTAAACAAAGCCAACTTCTCACCTGTGTCCTGAACTCAAAACAAAGGGCCTTCGGGCATCCTGACCTCTACTTACAGCAAGAGTCCTGGATCCACCCCGAGGCTGGCTCTGTCATCCGCTCCCGATCCAGGTTTTAGAGGGCGGCCCCGCCAGCCAGCCCCAGGTGCACCCTCCACGTAGGGATGACTCCACCTCCTCGGACCTGTCCTCTCTTAGACAGAGCTTTAAACTCACTGACAGCCCCCGCCGCCAACCCCTGCCACGCCATGCCTACTTCAGGGGACTTTTTGATAATGCTGACGGTCAGCCGTGCATGGTCCAGCAAGGCAGGGCCTAGAGAGGGCCTGCCCTTTCCACAACAATTCCTGCAAACCCTGTCCCACTGCCACTCGAATGCCCCGAGACTGAGAGCTCCCTCCCCTTGGCACGGTCCATCTGTTTTGTTTTGTTCTGTTCTGTTTTGTTTAGTTTGGGTACTGGGGCTTGAACTCGGGAGCATTCTACCTCTAAGCCACACCCATAACCCTATTTTATTTATTTTTTAAATTTTGAAACAAAGTCTCTCTAAATTGCTGGGATTGGCCTCAAACCTGCGATCCTCCTGTCTCAGCCTCCCAAATACTGGGATTACAGGCGTGGGCCACCACACCCGGCTGGTGCAGTCCATCTTGCCACCAAACCAAAGGCCCTGCTGGAAACCTTTATTCCCAGTTCCTTGTTCTTTCCTTCACATTATGCAGCACAAGCTCCATTCCTTTCCCATATGGCAGGAATCTGAAGACAATCGTGGTTTCTCAACTAAGTCTCCAGTCCCATGCACAGCCTGCCACGAGACACTTGGTCGGGCTCCTTTGCCATCCTACCCATTCCACTCGACAAGGTCCCTCTTACGATGTGTTTCTTCATATCATGAAAGGCAAATGCATAGATGGTACTGATTTGGATCTGACACACTTGCTAAACCCTTTGTGCATTTTTTGTGTGTTTTTGTTTTTCTGGATTTTTGTTTTTATTTATTTTTTTTTTTTGTACTGGGAATGGAACCCAAGGGCATTCTACCTTCAAGCTACCACCCCCTGGCCCTATTTTTTATTCTTTTAGTTTTAAACAGGGTCACACCAAGAGTTTCAGAGTGCCTCACTAAGTAGCTAAGGCCATGCCCGGCTCCTTTGTGCATTTTAATTCATTTAATCCTTACATTAATACTACAGCCAATTTGTGCTTTTTCGGGTTTTGGTACTGGAGATTGAACTCAGAGGCATTCTACTTTCAGGCCACACCTTAGCGCGGCTCCTCTTTTCCTTCTCCTTCTCCTTCTCCTCCTTCTTCTTCCTCTTCTTCTTTCTCTTCTTCTTCCTCTTCTCCTTCTTCTTTTTCTTCTTCTTCCTTCTTCTCTTCTCCTTCTCCTTCTTCTTTTAAAAAGGTCTCACTGAGGTGCTGAGGCTGCAGTTCCTCAAATCTGTAATTCTTCTGTCTCAGCCTCCCAAGTACCAGAATCAAAGGCATGCACAGCCACACGAACACACCTGACGGCATCTTTATTACCATGTCACAGATGAAAAAACTGAGCCAGAACGGGAAAGAACTGGCTCAAGTCTACTACCAGCAGCAGAGCACAGTCAAGGCCAGACAACCTGGAGATGCTACCTCAGGGAGTTTTAAGAACTGTGAGCCTGCCGCCCACCCCGAGAGATCCTGACTTTATTGTGCCACATGTCTTCTGGGCATCCGAACCTTCTAAAGATGACCAGAGGACGCAGCCATGACTGAGAACAACTGTTATACACTGTCAAACTACCACATCCCTGGGAAAGTCTGGTTGCTGCAGGATAGGGCTGGATTAGAGGAGGCAACGGAAATTTCCAAGTTTCCAGATAGAGGATAACCCCAGGGGACAGACTCAGATATGGGCTACAAAAGCCAGCTTTGTAGGAAGGCTAAATAAGAATATTGCATGGATGTTGTATGTCTCCAGGACCATTCTCAAAAAGTGAGGAGAAAGGAAATAGGCAGATAGGGAAGAGGCCTCGGTAGAAAAAAAAAACCTAATTTCCTGAGGGGTGAAGGGCCAAGGTTCAGAGATAAGAAGGACCAAAGCTTCACAAAACCATTTGGTTACTAATCAACAAACCCAGGAGCCATCACTGGAGCAAGTCTGACACTTCTGAAAGGAGACTCTTCAAAGGACTTGCAAATACCCTATGCAAATTCTGAGAGCTGCTTCCCAGAATTCCTAAAATCCCAAACTCACCACAACCAAAAAGAGGACACGCAGACATCTGGCAAAACCCCTAGCACAGCCACCAAATTGGGTTTTTCCCTCTCGGGGACCCCCTCCCCTTTTGTGGAGCTTTTCTCTCTCTCGCAGGTCGTGTTAGCCTTGAGAGAAGGTGGAGTGCAATTGAGGCCACGTGGCCTGGGATACTCATGGGTAGTGACCTGAAGGTCTCTGCTGGACATCAAGGCTGACCAGGACCCCTAGGGGTGACCTGCTCCTCCTTTCTGGCAGATCGTGTGGACTCTAGAAGAAAGCCACCTGTAATTGAAGGCATTCGGCTTGGGCTACTCCCAAGTAATGTCCTGAAGGCAGCAGCTGGACACTAGAGACCCGACAGCCCGAGAGGTGTTCTGCCACTTTCCCTATTCCTTTCTGGCAGATCGCGTGGACTCTGGAAGAAGGCAGCCTGTAATTGAAGGCATTCGGCTTGAGCTACTCCCAAGTAACGTCCCAAAAGCAGCTGCTGGACCCCAAAGTTCCGACAGCCCTTTTAGGGTGTTCAGCCACATTTCCCTATTCCCTGCTGCTTCCTATAAACCATTTACTCCCCTTCCTACAGTCTGCGGGTGTCATTCTTCGCTCACCATAGACAAGAACCCAGTAAGGAAACGTCGAGTTCCTTCTCAAGAACTCCATTTCATCTTTGATAAAACACCAGGTTTCTTCTCAGGAAACCCCCTGTTTCATCTTGGGGGGGGGGGCCTCAGAAGAAACCCCCGTTTCAAAAGGAAAAGATAAGAAAAAGAAGACACACATAACTTCTCTTTTCGGGATGCTTGGCTTCAAGGATTTCCTATGCAAAGGACTTCCACTGATCACAAAGCCCACCGTGGGCACGGGCCCCTGGCTCCCTCAAATTAGCAGTTGCCGCCATAGTCACCAGCAGCTCAGCTTCCTTCCCTCCTTTCAGAAGCTAGAGATGGATGGTGAAGGAGTGTCAGCCCTCCCCGCACGATATCCCCACTTGATTGGTTTTGTAGATTAGCACAAGAAAGCCCTTGAATGGCCAGCCCTACAGGTCCCTCTGGTTCCCAACACAGCACATTCTCCACCCCTTTCCCCAAGGGGCTCTCCGGAGACTTCCCATTGGTCAGGTGTCTGCACCTGGACTTTCTCTTTTTGGCTGCTCTTACTCACCCTTTCACTGGATAGGAAGAGAGGACCAAATGTTCTCTGGTCGTTGCTGGAAACATCTGTATCTTTCAGTTCCTTGAACTCACTCTCGGCATCTTGGCCACAGTGCCAGAGCCGAAGATGAAGACCAGACATTGGGCTACTTACAGGTTACCATTGCGTCTCCTTCCCTCTCTACCAGAGCCAGCATGAACACCCCAGACAGCCATGGCAACCTCCATGTGAATAAAAGGGAAAATACCCTCACCCACAGCCCTATTAATATTTAATGCCAACATCTGAATGCAAATTGCCTTCACTTTCACTTCATTTCCTTTCCTCGTGCTCCTCTCTAAGACAGAGGCCTCTCGTCCAAGACAGCAGTGTTCCTTTATCGGCTAGAAACACGCAGCCCAGCCCCATAGAGGAGAAGGACAGGTGCAGAACCGCACGCGTGGTTGCTGCAGATTCTACAGATCCAAAGTATGATTCCAGGACATTTCCAAATGAGAGTCATTGGAATAAGGGGCGTTTCTACTCTGCAGAGGTCACAGTAACTTGCTCAACCTGTAGGTGGAATTTTGCAAACAAGGATAGAATATTAGTAGCCTGAAAGTCCCTGAAAAAATAATCTCCTCTTAAACCTTTAAATCCTGTCCTTTGTATAGCTACAGCTTTGCTCCCAAACCTCTTCTGTCTACGAACCTGGCTGTTTCCTCAAAAGGGGGACGGAAGTATTGAATTTTAAAAGGAGAGCAAGGAACGCAAATATTTTTTACAAAAATATTTAATGGCTTGGGATGGCAAATGATTAAAATGAATGCCCGAGGAATAAGGAAATTAAACAGATCTGGGAGGTTGAGTTATTAAGGAGTTGTTCAAATTTCTGGTAAAACCAGGAATGGTGGAAAATGCCTGTAATCCTAGTACGTAGAAGGCTGAGACAGGAGGATCGTGGGCTCGCGGCCAGCCTCAGCAACTTTGTGAGGCCCTCCACAACTTAGTGAGATCTTGTTTCAAAATAAAACAGGGCTTGGGATGTAACTCAGAGGTAGAACACTACCAGGTTCAATCCCCAGTACCAAAAATAAATAGATTTCTGGTAAGCATGGGAGGCTAGGATAGAGTTCATTTACTATAAAGAGATTGTAAGCGAAAGGTCTGGCTGCTGGCTATATTTTTGCAGAGTGATAGCAGCCCCAGCAACTTTCTGCTTGCTGCTGAACGCATTCAATTTCTGCCTCTCTGTTTGCACGTCTGTGCACACACATGCAAATGCACAAGCACACACACACTCGGGGCCTGTGAGAGCTAATCCTCTCTCAGGTGAGAGGTGTGTGTACAGACTCACAATGCAAGGAACTAGGGCCAGAGAACACGACTGTTAACAGTGTTTCCTAAACCCTCAAAAGACACCTGCAAGGACAGAGATGCCATCATTCTTTGGAAATTGCTTTCTACGTTTACAGGGGATATATATAGTCCAGAGCAAAGAGATAAAAGGACCCTACATGGCCAAAAGTGCACCCAAGTTCACACAGTGAATTGGGGATAGAGCCAGAGACAGAGCCACTCTCCCGTGGACTCCAAGCTCCCGGCTGGACCACTGTGGCTAGACATTAGAACTTTTGTGGAGGGGTAATGGGGATGGAACCCAACCAGGGGCATTCTGCCTCTGAGATACACCCCCAGCCCTATTTTTTATTCTTTATTTGGAAACAGGGTCTGAGTTGCAAAGGGCCTCACTAAGTAGCTGAGGCTGGCCGGGAACTGCGATCCTCCTTTCTCGGCCTCCCGAATGCTGGGATTACAAGCGTGCGCCACCACACTCAGCTTAGGACATGTTTTGATGGAGGGAGCTCATAAGAAACGGTGATGGCCCGCTGATGTGACCCTGGAGTCGTGGCGGAGGACATTCCTTCTCCAGCTGCCCATGAGAACAGATCTACAGCGACGTCAGACTGGGGCAGAAAACAGAGTAAAGAGGAATAAGACTGGTGAAGGAGGAAATGGTGCAGAGTCACATGGGGTTCATCTCAGATGCTGGATCTAGAAATTAACTTTTACAACCTCAAGTGCAAAGTATAATCAGTAGCAAAGTCTACTTAATGCAAAGAGAAACTTAATTTACGTTGTTGATACCAGACGTGGTGGCAAATCCCTGTAATCCCAGTATTTGGGAGGCTGAGACAGAAAGATCACAGGTTCAAGGTCAGTCTCAGCAATTTAGTGAGACCCTGTTTCAAAGTTAAAAAAATAAAATAAAATAGCCGGGCGTGGTGGCGCACGCTTGTAATCCCCACACTCGGGAGGCTGAGACAGGAGGATTGCACAGGTTCGAAACCAGCCTCAGCTACTTAGTGAGGCCCTCAGCAACTTAGTGAGACCTTGTTTCCAAATAAAATATAAAATAGGTCTGAGAGTATAGCCTGGAGGTAGAGAGCCCCTGGGTTGCACCCCCAGTACCACCAAAAATTAAAAAATAAATAAAAATAAAATAAAATAGAACTGGAGATATAGCTCAGAAGTAGAATGCCCCTGGGTTCAATTCCTAGTAAAAAACAAAACAAAAATACATTTTAGCTGTCAGCATTCTTTCAGCTGTAACCTAAAGTTGACCGCATAACTTAGAGGAAGATTTATTTTCTTACAGTTCTGGGTTCAGTGAGCTGTGGGACCACAAGGGACCCTAACCAACAGGAGAGGGACAAGGCAGGCTCAGCACAAGGTCTGCTAAGCTGGAACCTAAACGGCAAGACCAAGTTAGCCTGGCGCAGAGGGAGGAAGAAATGTCAAGTACAACTTGGGACAGTGCAACAGAGAGCATTCTAGAGATTCAGGATGGTGAAGATACGGAAAGACACGTGGCTAGAAAGAAAGAAGAGGGTTTGCCACAAGTGTGCCCATAAGCTAGGGCATGGACACACAGGGATTTCAGGGAGCTGTTAGAGGCTTTGTTCATAGCCAGCCTGAACAAAGGTGGCACAGACTGTAATACAGTACTTGGGAGGCTGAGACAAGAGGATCACAGCTGAAGGCCAGCCTCGGCAACTTATCAAGACTCTGCTTCAAAGTAAAATAATAAAAAAGGCTAGGGGTATAGCTCAGAGGTAGAATGCCCCTGGGTTCAATCTTGAGTTTTAAAAAAAAATGATATTCCCAAAGACTTTTAGCGACGTACTGCATTCTGAAAGAGCACCTCCTGCCTATCTAGGCCCTGATTGTATGCTAGAAAATGCCACAGTGTAAAAACCACGAAGAAGGCAAAAATAAACACTTATGTATGTGGATTCCCTATAATTTCAAATCACAGGAAGAAAAAAAAAAAGAGAGAAAATACAATACTCTGGGTGTGGTGGGCACGCTTGTAATCCCAGCATTCGGGAGGCTGAGACCTGGAGGATCGCGGTTCGCGGACAGCCTCAGCTACTTAGTGAGGCCCTCTGCAACTCAATGAGACCCGGTTTCAAAATAAAAAATAAAAAATAGGGCAGGGGGTGTGGCTTGGAGGTTCAATGCCCCTGGGTTCCATCCCCAGACCTGAAAAAAAAAAAAAGAAAGAAAAAGAAAATACAATACAATGTTGATTCACGTTATCTTTAGAGGATGGAATTACTATTCCTTTTTTTTTTTTTTGTATTTTTCTGTGCTTTCCAGATCATATTTTTGTCAATATTGTTATTTACCTTTTTTAATAAAAGGCAGGATTATTTGTAAATTTTAGGCCTAAGATCATTTTTTTCCTTTGTAAAGGATGAAAGTACCCACTAATACTTAAGAAATATCATTGTATATCTTATTCAATATTTCCCATCCAGCATCTTTTTCATAAATATCTATCAAACTCAGTCCTTGAGTTGATCCAAGCCCATCCCTGTGGTTCCAGCTACTCAGGAAGCTGAGGCAGGAGGACTGCTTGAGTCCAGGAGTTCAGGTCCAGCCTGAACAACAAATATAGTAAGATCCAGTCTCAAATAATAATACATATAATAGTAGTAGTAGTAATAGTAGTAGTAGTTAAAATCTTAACGTGTGCCGGGCGTGGTAGCGCACGCTTGTAATCTCCGCGCTTGGGAGGTTCAAAGCCTGCCTCCCTGGCTTAAAAGACCCTGTTTCCAAATTTAAAAAGGAATAAAAATAGGTCTGGGGGTGTAGCCCGGAGGTAGAAGGGTTTCCAGGAACCCCAGTATCACCAAAAAAAAAAAAAAAACTTAACGTGTGTGTGCGTGCATGTGTGTGTGTGTGCACGTGTGTGTGCACGCGCGCTTCTGGGGATTAAACCGAGAGACAGACTACCTCCAAGATACACCCCAATCCTCTTTTTTATTTTTGTAATAGGGTCTCCCTAGTTGCTGAAAGTCTCCCTACATTGCTGAGGCTTGTCCTCAAACCTGTGATCCTTCTGTCTCTAGGATTACAGGTATGCGCTGCCACACCCAGCTATTTTATAAAGACCCAAGAGACAACAAGGAAGCAGGTTCTGAGCCCTGAGATTACGCTGGACCACTGGATCACCCACAACTCCTCCGTCACCTCTGGTGCCTGCCTCATCTCTCCGCTGGCTGGCCACTGACCTTGGCTGTCATTCACACGCAGATGCTGGTATTTGCTCAGCAGGTTTCTTGAGTTTTCTCTGGTTGTTTAGTGAGGGACTCAGGGCCTCCATCCTCAGCCTCTGGACAGGTCCAGGCTGTCGGGTTGACTGATGACAGTTGGTAATGAGCACCTCAGCCCACCCGAGGCCCCTGTTCTCCACCTAAGGGTCTCTGGCTGCTTTACAGCTCACACCACCTCCCCCCATACTGTGAGCCCCTGGTTTCTGTCCCGCTATGCCTTGCCCTGCTGTACACAAAGGACCTCTCTGCAGGACGTGGCAAGTTCCCAGGACTGCCACCCATCTCTAACTGTGGCGCTGTCATTGCCAGCTGAGAATAGCAAGGTTTAAAGCAAGGCCTTTAGGAGAGGTTTATTTTTATTTATTTAATTTATTTATTTAGCCGGGCGTGGTGGCGCACGCTTGTAATCCCCGCGCTTGGGAGGCGGAGACAGGAGGATCGCGCAGGTTCGAAGCCAGCCGCGCGCGCTGGCTTAGGAGACCCTGTTTCTAAATAAAAATATAAAAATAGGTCTGGGAGTGTAGCCCAGAGGTAGAAGGGCTTCCAGGAACCCCAGTACCACCAAAAAATAATAATAATAATAATAATTTATTTATTTATTTTTGGTGGTACTGGGGATTGAACCCAGGGACCTTCTACCTCCAGACTACACTCCTAGACCTATTTTTTATATTTATTTTTATTTGGAAACAGGGTTTCTTAAGCCAGCGTGGCTGGCTTCAAACCTGTCTCCACCTCCCAAGTGCGGGATTACAAGCGTGCGCCACCACGCCCAGCGAACCAATCCTATTTTTCTCTCTCTCTCTCTCTCTCTCTCTCTCTCTCTCTCTCTCTCTCTCTCTCTCTCTCTCTCTCTCTTTTTTTTTTTTTTTTTTTTTTTTTTTTTTTTTTTTTGGTGGTACTGGGGTTCCTGGAAGCCCTTCTACCTCCGGTATACACTCCCACGGGCTACACTCCCAGACCTATTTTTTAACATTTTTATGTGGAAACAGAGTCTCTTAAACCAGCAAGGCTGGCTCCGAACCAGCGTGATCCTCCTGTCTCCGCCTCCCAAGAGCAGGGATTACAAGCGTGCGCCACCATGCCCGGCGTTCCTATTTTTAAGGATAAATAAAAACTATGAAATCAACAAACATTATATTAAACAAGAAAAGGTTATTCCCTTAAAATCTAAACTAATTGCTGGGCAGGGTGGTACACACTTGTAATCCCAGCGCTTGGAAGGCTCCAACAACAGGATTGCAAGTTCGAGGCCAGAGTGGGGCAACTTTAGTGAGTCCTTGTCTCAAAAGAAAGAGAAAAATAAGCTGGGGTTGGTGGTAAACATCTGAAATCCCAGTACTTGAGAAGCTGAGATGGGAGGATGCAGGTTTGAATCCAGCCTCAGCAACTTGGTGAGGCCCTTAGCAACTTAGCAAGACCCAGTTTCAAAATAAAAGAATAAAAAGAACTGTGCATATAGCTCAGAGGTAAAATGCCTATCCTTGGGCTCAATCCCCAGTACAATAAGTAAATAAATAAATAAATAAATAAATAAATAAATAAATAAATAAATGACTGGGGTATATTCTAGTAATAGAATGCCAGTGGGTTCCATCTCCAGTAGCACAAAAAAAGAAAAACCTGAACTAACACATTATTCCACCAAAATTGTTCAGCCTATCTTTATCAGTTCTCACTAATGCAAGAAGACAGGAAAATTTTAAGAGTATAAGTATCAGAAAAAGTAAGGCTATTATCATATATACATTATGCTTAAGATTAAAATGACTTTACCTAAAGAAAAGATCCTACCTTTCAAGCCTATTATAGGTGATGAAAGAATGTGTCAATAAGTTCATGAAATTTTAAAACTATTATTTCTGTTAGTAATAACCAGTTTGAACAAGAAACGGTGCCGAGCACAGTGGCGCATGCCTATAAAACCCCAGCTACTCGGAAGGCTGAAGCAGGAGTAGAAGTCCCAGGACAGCCTGAGCAGCAGAGCAAGACTGTCTCAAAAAGAAAAAGGAAATTGAAAACTGATCTTATTCAACATATAAAGGAAAAAATACAAAATGACTGAATAACTGTAACAAGAAATCTATAGAATTTAGCTGGGCATGGTGGTGCACGCCTATAATCCCAGTCCTTGGGGGCTGAGACAGGAGGATCTCAGGGTCAAGGCCAGCCTCAGCAACTTAGCAAGGCCCTCAGCAAGTTAGTGAGAGCCTGTTTCAAAATAAAAAAATTAAAAATGGATGGGGGTGTACTCAAAAGAGCAATATTCCTAGGGGAAGGAAGGAAGGAAGGGAGGAAGGAAGGAAGGAAGGGAGGGAGGGAGGGAGGGAGGGAGGGAGGAAGGGAGGAAGGAAGGAGGAAAGAAGGAAGGAAGGGGAGTAAGCCACATTTTTTTTTTTTTTTGGCAGGTCTGGGAATGGAACCCAGGGGCATTTGACCTCTGAGCTACATGCCCTGCCCTATTTTTTATTATTTATTTTGAAACAGGGTCTCACTAAGTTGCAGAGGGCCTCACTAAGTAGCTGAGGCTATCCGTGAACCGCAATCCTCCGGTCTCAGCCTCCCAAATGCTGGGATTATAAGCGTGCGCCACCACGCCCGGCTAGTCTCTCTCTTTTTCTCTCCCCAAATATCTTCTTATATATGGTACCAACTCTTTCTCTCCTCTCCTCCTCCTTGTGACCCTGAGAGAGGACACAATGCCTACATGATAAGATGAGGTGCGGTGCACGACCCAGGCATCCTCACATAGATTTGGCTGCTGCTGACCCCATGATAATGTACTGGGAGGGGCTGGTCCAGCCCTGTGCATGCTGACTGACCATGGGTAACTGAAACCACAGAAATAAAACCGCAGACCAAGGGGGCTGCAGTACTGTGACTCCAGTTCTTTAATACAAAACCACCTGATAAACCGGGTGTGACGGCACATGCTTGTAATCCCAGCATTCGGGAGGCTGAGACCAGAGGATCATGGTTCATGGACAGCCTCAGCTACTAAGTGAGGCCCTCTGCAACTCAGTGAGACCCTGTTTCAAAGTAAAGAATAAAAAATAGGGCTGGGGGTGTAGCTTGGAGGTAGAATGCCCCTGGGTTCCATCCCCAGTACCAACACCTGATAGACTATTTGTTTTTCTATAACACAGGTAAACAGAAGGACTCGTGTGCAATTCCATGGTGATGGGGCCTGGAAAGGTGGGGAGAAGACAGAAGCAGAGACAGGAGAGGCGAAAGCATTTTCTATTTGCTGCTCTGTGTTGTTTTAAATTGTTTCATTATGTGACATTTTTATAATTTTTAAAAAATCATAAAAAGGCCAAGAAAGTTTTGTACCAGGTAGAATGTGGACTGTATCTTTTTTATGTCTATGATCCAAACCGGCAACATGCACAGAGAAAGGGAAACCCAGCCCCAGCCATGCATGCGGGGAGAAGGGAATGAAAACCTCCATTGGTTGCGGGTGGGCAAGCCCAGCACGGAGCCATCACCAGGCCCAGTTTTACCTCGGCATCTCCCCCCACCTCTCCTGCCTCCCAAGGTCTTTCTTCACTCCAAGGTCACCTTCACCACTCCAAGGTCACGCTGGAGGTGCCCTGCCTTTGGTTCGTAGGTCCACCTGTCCCTGTAACTTGCCCCCTTAACGATAAATGATATCTTAGGCCCTAATAATTATAAACTACCTCCAATACACTCAAACGTGTGTTATGAAATTCATTTTAAGAAAGAATAAATATGCTGAGACCTTGCTCAATGCTCTGCTTGGCTAAGGACCTTCCACTTACCCTTGACTCTCCTTCCCGAGGGAGCTCCATTGACCTGCTGCTCACTTGGCTAGCCATGAGCTAAGGAGAGGAGTCAGAATCCGCCACGGTGAGCCAACTGTGTGGTGTATGCCTGTAATCCAGCACTTGGAAGGCTGAGACAGAAGCATTGAAGGTTCCAGGCCAGCCTCAGCAGCCTAGCGAGACCCTTGGCAACTCAGTGATATCCTGTTTCAAAATAAAAAGGGTTTAGGGTGTAAGTTAGAGGTAAAATATCCCTAGGTTCAATCCCTAGTACAAAAGAAGGAAGGAAGGAAGGAAGGAAGGAAGGAAGGAAGGAAGGAAGGAAGGAAGGAAGGAAGGGACAATGGTGCTTTTGTAAAAAATTTTGTGATTTTGTGAGCCGGGCGTGGTGGCGCACACTTGTAATCCCAGCATTCGGGAGGCTGAGACGAGGATCGCAGTTCGCAGCCAGCCTCAGCTACTTAGTGAGGCCCTTCACAATTTAGTGAGACCCCGTTTCAAAATAAAGAATAAAAAATAGGGCAGGGGGTATATCTCGGAGGTCAAATGCCTCTGAGTTCCATTTCCAGACCCGAAAATAAAATAAAATAAAATAAAATAAAATAAAAATTTTGTGTGTGTCTGTGTGTGGCAGGGGGATTACAACTTATCTCACCCATTGGGTTGTTCATTTGTTGAATTGAAACTGAAGAGAAATTTGAGACTTGTACAAAGAATGGAGCCTTTTATGGAGATTTCCATCTGGGGAACAGATTTATGAACCCTTTTGAAACTCAGAATAACCTTCCTGTGATGAAGCAGGAGGCAGGACCAGCCCACTACGCTGAGTGCGTGTCCCAGGGAGACCGAAATGCAGAGAGATACAGGAGAGAAAGGTTCACGGTGCATCACAGTTGAGACCTGAATGAAGCCAAACTTTGTACAGTGAGTGGGACTGAGTTATTCTTTAAGTGCTGGGTGTTTCTGTGCTGTTTTGTTTAACGGTTTTCTACACCAGGCGGCTGCTCGGGTCTTTGAAAGCTCAATTTGGCATTGCAGGGGAGGATGTGACAGAGGGTGATGGAGCAAGGCAGGTGACGGTCTCGAGTGAACATGTGCAGAATGTTTTAAAAGCGCAGAAGAGCTGGCAGCAGCCCCAGCGTCCGGCCAGAGTGGGTCCCTCCACTCTGCACAGCCTCTCCGACAAACCACATGTCAGCCAGTAAACAGAAAGATCAGCCGCTCCGCCTGCCCTGAAATGGGATTACAAGTGGGCGATTCAGTAGCAAGCTTGACGGCAGAAAGCAAAGTAGCTTTCCAATGAGCTTATTGTCAGAAACATTTTCTTTTAATTATTGAATCCAGGAGCATTCTACATTTGAGCTACGCTCCCAGCCCTTTGTTTAAAAATTTATTTTTTTTATTTTGAAACAGGTCTCACTAAGTTGCTGAGGCTGGATTCAAACCTGCGATCCTCCTGTCTCAGCCTCCCAAGTACTGGCATTACAGGCATGTGCCAATGCACCCAGCTGTCAGAAACATTTTCAATCATATTTTTGCTTTGGTTTACAATACAGTATTAAAAGAAGACCCCCCACCCCAAAGTGCTATTCTGAAAAACTAGAGTATTTTTTGTTTCTTTGTTTTTGGTACTGACAATCAAACCCAGGGGCATGCTACACCCACAATCCTATTTAACTTTTTGTTACTATTGTTGAAACACGGTCCCACTAAATTGCTGAGGCTGGCCTCGAACCTGCAATTCTCCAGTCTCAGCCTGTCAAGTACTGGGATTACAGGCGTGCACCACCACGCCCAGCTTACTAGAAAGAGTATTAAATCTCAATGCTAAAGACAAAAATGCTAAAGACCGGACATGGTGTCACATGCTTGTAACCCTAGTGCTTGGGAGGCTGAGATAGGAGGATCATGGGTTCAAGGCCAGTCTTCAGCTACCTTAGTGAGGTCCTTTGCAACTTAGTGAGGCGCTGCTTCAAAATAAAGAATAAAAAATAGGGCTGGGGGTGTAACTTGGAGGTAGAATGCCCCTGGGTTCAATCCCTGGTACCATAAAAAAATAAAAAAATAAAGACAATGCATAGGACATAAAAACAAGCCAACAGGTTGAGAGTAGAGACTCCAGAGATACTTGTAAACCCATTTTATGGCAGCATTTTGAACCATGGCCAAAAGGTATTAACAACCGAAGTAACACTAACGAATAGATAGAGAATATATGTGTGTGTGTGTGCGTGTGTGTGTGTATACATATGCACAATGGACTATTATCCAACATTTGCATTTATTTATTTATTTATTTACTTACTTACTTACTTACTTACTTACTTACTTACTTACTTTTGTGGTTCTTGGGATTGAACCCAGGGGCATTCATTCTACCTCTGAGCTCCACCTTCAGCCCTATTTTTTTTTTTTTTTTTTTTTTTGCAGTACTAGGGATAGAGCCCAAGGACATTCTACCTCCACGCTACACCCCCAACCCTATTTATTTATTTTTTTTTGAAACAGGGTCTCACTGAGTTGTAAAGGGCCTCACTAAGTAGCTGAGGCTGGCTTTAAACCTCTAGCCTCCTGTCTCAGCCTCTCAAATGCTGAGATTACAAGCGTAGCCACCACACCCAGCTTCAGCTCAACCTTTTTAAGAAAGGAAACTCTGAAACATGCTACAGCATGAAAGAACCATGAGGACATCATGCTAGGTGAAATAAACCAGTCCCGAAAGACATCAACTGTATGATTCCACTTGTGTGAGGTATCTGGATTGGTCCAATTCATGGAGACAGAATGCTGGTGACCCGGGGCTGGGAGAGGGGGATAGAAAATGAGTGTTTAATGGCTGCAGTTTCAGTTTGAGATGCTGAGAACGTTCTAAGGGTGGACGGTGGCCATGGTTGCACCACAACACAAATGTCCTTAATGCCTCTGAATGGCCAGGGTGGTAAATTTCATGTTGTGTATAGTTTACACAATAAAACAATGAGCAAAGTTAAAGGTTTTGCATAAATTCACCACTCCCCACCTGAGTATCTATTCCTTGCCACACACACGCACACACATGTAAAGCCACATATGAGACAAGAGGGCGGAAGATCTGGCTGAGGAGCAGCAGCTGCAGCGCCGCACGCAGCACGGGGAGGCCCCGGGTCCCACCCCCAGCGCTGCGAAACAATCTGACTCGGGGCTGGCTCGCAGGCTGCCAAGCATCAGTGAAAGCACAAGAAAGCACGAGCACTCGACTCTTTGAGTATCTCTCCTCCCCTCCCCCCAGTTTGGAGTCCTGAAGACAGAATACACACTCTGAACATTTTGATTGTGCCTCTGTGCTCATTTTAGTCATTTTAGTCATGCTTTTGGTCTGTGGCCCAAAACACATTTGCAAATAGTCAGTTACAATGTCTCCAAGGCTGCAAACACATTTTGTGTTTAATGTACCTGCAGAAGATGCAGCACTGTGGTCCTGGTGTCCTCCCACTTCAGTCAGTCCCACCGAACGGACAGCCAGATGCAGACAGGCTTCCTGAATTCAGGCGAGAGAGGCAGAGAAGGAGCCAGGCGTGGTGGCGCACACCTGCAATCCCGGTGCTTGGGAGGCTGAGACAAAAGGATCGCAGGTTCACAGCCAGCCTCGGCAATTTAGCAAGGCCCTCAGCAACTCAGTGAGACCCTGTTTCCAAAACAAAACAACGCCGGGCGTGGTGGCGCACGCTTGTAATCCCTGCGCTTGGGAGGCTGACAGGAGGATCGCACAGGTTCGAAGCCAGCCTCAGCTACTTAGTGAGGCTCTCAGCAACTTAGTGAGACCCTGTTTCCAAATAAAATAGAAAATTGGTCTGGGAGTGTAGCCCGGAGGTAGAAAAGGCCCTGGGTTCCACCCCTAGGACCACCACCAAAAAAAAAAAAAAAGGAAAAAAGAAACCAGCAATAAAATAGGGATAGGGGTGTAGCTCAGAGTAAAACACCCCTGGGTTCACACACACACACACACACACACACACACACACACACACACACAAAGAGAGACTGAGAAGGGAAGAGTCAGTGACTGAAGAAGTAAAAGTTAAAGATAAATCCCATTGTCTTTGAGTTCCAAGTTATAAAAAAAAAAAAGTACATGGGAATGTTGGCATTGGGACCAGCGAGCAGAAGCAAGTCTTAATCCTAACTCTGCGGTGTAATCAATTATGCAATCTCGGGCAAGAGTAGTTTCCTGAAGATGAGAGTTTCAGACTTCAAATTGGGGACGTACATTCATCGCTCAGTTCTTTGAGGCGCTGGTGCCAGGACGCCTTCAGACACCAAAACCCAAGGACGCTCAAGTCCTCCTGCATAAGGGCACAGTACTTCTATAGAACGTACACACATCCTAGCACATACTTTAAATCATCTCTAGAGGACATAATACCCAGTGCCACATAAACGGTTTGTAAAGAGTTGTTCTATGTATTATTTAAGGGAAAAGATGACAGGTGTGATGGCACATGCCTGAAATCCCAGTACTTGGAGACTGACACAGAAGGCCAGTCATACATCCTCAGCAATGCAGGGAGGCCCTCAGCAATTAACAAGACCCTGTTTCAAATTTAAAAAAATAATGGGGCTGAGGTGTAGCTCAGAGATAGAATGCCTCTGGGTTCAATCCCCAGTGTCACACACACAAAAAAAAAAAAAGAAAGAAAGAAAAAGAAAAAAGAAGAAAAAGATAAAAGACCAGAAATTTTTTCTTTATGTGTTCAGTACAGATGCAACTGCTTTTAAAATATTTTTGATGCACGGTTGGTTGTGGATGGACCCGTGGATACAGGGTCTGGCTGTAATTGTCTTTATGTAGGCCAGGCTATGAGCAGGTGGGGCTGGGGAACGAGTGGCACTGTCCCCGCCCACTCCTTCACTGCCCTGTCCTGCAGAGGTGGAGGGGCACACTGCCACTGGCACCACGTGCTTGTTTTGGATCACCCCCATCACTCTAATCCCAGACTCTGTGTCCATGGGAGGATTGCTATCATTGTAGCTTCAAGAGGATTTAATGAGGAGAGGTGTTTGATGCATCTGGCAGAGCCCTAAAGAGCTGTCAAGGGTATCAATATCAACCTCCTAAACAAAATGCCTTTGAGTGAAGCTGCTCTGTTTAGGGTCTACAATTCTTTTTGTATCCCTTCAAAATTCTTTCCACACACCATGTGCATAGAACAGGGGGCTCAGCCTTCATCACCCACGTGTTCACTCATAGGTGATTTGGGGAGTGCTGGGGATCGAACCCAGGGCCTCAGCTCGACCGCTGAGCCACACCCCCAACCTCCCTGAATGATATTTCTTCAAGCATCATCTATTTGCACATGAGGCCCAGACAAGGAGCAAACAGACTTCACAGGGTGTGGTAGGCCCGGAGCCTGGGCTGTGGCTCCACCCCTTGCCAGCAGTAGATAAGGAATAGAAGGCTCCTTACCTGCTCAGAGCTGCACTGGCCACCAGTCATCCTCCAGGTGGAACAAGGAAGGCCCTAAAAACTTGCCCACTCACCCTTTGCTAGTCCTAACGCATACCACCTTTGTGGTTTGGAAGTAAACCAAACCAAAAGTAATGCGGGCAGAGCCCAAGAAGTGGTTCTTACCTGTCTTTGAATCCAGAGCTGAGCTCAAGCACCACAGAGGAAGAAGCCTTGAAAACATGGGGAGGCAACTTAGGGCCGTGGTGACAAGCATAAGCATGCGTGTTAGCAAAACACAGACGTAAATACTGGCTGTGAGCTAGGCATGATGGCATCAGCCTACAATCCCAGTTCTTGGGAGGCTGAGACAGGAAGAGTGCAGGTTTGAGGACAGCCTCAGCAGCGTGGTGAGACTCTCGGGATCCTATTAAGACTCTGCTTCAAAATATAAAAAAGAAAACGGACTAGGGGTATAGCTCAGAGGTAGAATGCCTCTGGGTTCAATCTCTAGTACCACAAAAATATAATAAATAAGTAAATATCAGTTATATCACTTAACAGCTGGGTGGTCTTAATGAAGGAAATTAACCTCTCTGTGGGTTATCTCCTCAGTAAAATGGAAAAAAAGAAAGAAAAATCTCATGGGATTTTGTGAAAATCAGCTGAAACAAGACACACCAGCACAAGAGTTAGCATCTAGTAATTGCTAAGTAAACAACAGTAAATAATATCAGAAGAGTCTGATGGCTTTCTGCTCACAAAAATAATACTACCATGCAAGGTAAGCCATGCTTTGCTGTTTATCCTACACCATACTCCCAAACTTACTTGAATCATATTTCATTCACATAATTGTACATCCCAGTTGACTTGCCATTTACCTATGGAACAGCAGAGAATGGAAAGGATGGGCTTTTCAAAGCCCCTACTACTCCTGACAGGAGAGGATGAAGCAGCCAAAGGCAGAATCTGGAACCTACTAACCACACGATGTCAGAACGAGGATGAAACCAAAGACCACGTGGTCCCGCCCTACCCCCCAAGCCAGTGCCTGCATCCTTCAGTGGGACAGCTGGTCAACCATCCTTCCGCCCCACTGAAATACCGTCAGGGCATCACCAGCCCTCCCTGCTTCTCACACGAAGCTGCAATCTCTGCCCTGTGGCTTCTGTCCAGTTAAATTCCCAGGTAGAAACCTCCTTAGGAGTTGCTTTGGGAATAGGTTCCCAGATTGGGTGCTTTTACTAGCACTTAGGAATTTACAATGAAGTACGGAATTCTCATCACTTGAAAATAGGCCCCAAAGCATGTGTTATGTATAAACTCCCCTCCTCCATGCAGATCAAGTGTTCTACTGGCCTGCTGCAGGAAACTCCATCTGTACTTGTTCACTGGGGCCTAGATCCATCTGTTCCTGTCTGCAGCCCACCTACTCTCACAGCTGAAGCCCACAGACCCTTTTCTGTGAACCCAGCTTTAGTGTCCAGGACCAGAGACAGGACTGCCTCAGGCAGGAAAGGCTTATGGACCACCAGCCCAACCGGCTGACAATAGGCACAATCACCCTCCTGCCTCATCTAGCTGTGGTCCATCCCCCATGCTTCTGCCCTATATTCCAGTCCTTCAAAAGAAAATCTCATCTCATTCCTCTTATCTAGAAATGTCTGGAGTTCTACTCAGAACCCCAGTCTTTAGGATTTCACTGGGGCAGAGGCTCTGCTTTCCTTTTAAAACAGTATTGGGGCACACACCTCTGAGGGCCTGCCACGCCTACAGTCTCTCGAACAAAGCCATTGCATCCCCAGACACCTGCTCTGCCCCGCATCACCTTGCCACCTTAACCTCGGAGGACCAGGCCAGGTATCAGACATCACCCAAAAGTAGCCTCCACTAGACCAGCTGAGAGGTAGATGGAGATGCCAACCCCATGCCCAGCTTTAAACAAGGTTGTTATTCATTACGACTTTTTAACACCCACAGGGATAACCAGCGGGTGGGAAGTAGAGCAGCGCACAGGAAGTAGAGGAGACACAAGTGGTAGTGGTGAGCAGAAGCCAGGGGAGGCAGGGTCTTAGGGAAGGCAGGCTAACAGGAAGCCCACAGTAGGGGAGAGTGGACCCATCATGAGAGAGAGGAGTCGAGCTAGGTGTGGCAGTGCACACCTGTAATCCCAGTACTTGGGAGGCTGAGACAGGAGGAGCACAGGTTCGAGGCCAGCCGCAGCAACTTGGCTAGAGGTGTAGCTCAGAGGTAAAATGCCCCTAGGTTCGATCCCTAGACCCACAAAAATAAAAATAAGAGTCAGTGCAGAGACCCACTTCAGCCACACCCCACTATCAAGGGGAAGAGGACTAGCTGCGAGGGTGACACCAAGTCCTGGACCAGGAGCCCTACCTGAGAGGCGCCCACCTCCCCTCCTTCTCTGTGCATCCCTCCCCCACCCCCATCTCATCACCTATGGCCACTGGCACTGGTCTCTGCTCTCCACTACCTGGAACAGCCAAACTGACTCAGCCAGGTCTTCTCCAAGGACCAGGGATCCTCCCCCAACCACCCCACCCTGCTGTGTCCACTGAACACACCCAGGCCCTCGCTGACTCCCAGGAACGGCACGGCCTCTGAACAGAAGCCCGGGCCCTGCAGCTGTCCAGCCTCTTCAGGAGTGTTGCTCAATTTTCTCAGTGGTGAATTTCCTCATCCAGAAGCCGAAAGCGATAGTACCTGCTCCGCATACTCTCAGGGATGCCAGGAGGATCAGATGAGGTGGAGGGAGGGCCGGGGTGGGAAAGCCCAGCAGCTGCCTGCGTGGAAACAGTAGGGCGTCCTGTCCCATCGCTGCCTACAGGTCAGAGTTCCCGCTGCACCCACGCTGCGGTCACGCCCCACGCATGTTCTTCCTGCCCTCAGCCTTCAGCCCTGCATTCCTGGGGCTTCAGTCTTGTACTTCGTACCCACGAGGTCAGCTCACCCCGTCCTGCTGCATTCAAGCCTTTGACTTGATAGTCGCCCTCTTCACCTTTGCAGAAAGCTGGACTTTCCCCAGGAAAGTCTAGTTTTTGGGGGGTCATCAACCCACTTCAATGAACCTTCATTTTCGTCACCCAGAGAGCCAGCGACTTCTTCCCAGTAGAGTGCAGGGGTGAACATTGCCCATGTGCCCCACCTCATCCTCACTGTTCAACTTCTGCCCCCTGGACTTCTTCGCTAAACAGCCCTGGGATGCCGGCCCACTCTGGCGGCTGCTGCTCTCTCTTTGCTTCAGGGGCCGGTGGCCAGGTACCAACCCCTTGATGCTCAGGGTGAGGTCCTCGAGCCAGCTGCAGCATGAGCAGCACCTGGGAAGTTGTTAGAGACGTAAATGCTCTTGCCCCCCATCCCCAGACCTCCAGAATCAGAATTTCTAGGGGTGGCCTGGCCCCCTGTATTTGATGAGGATAGTTGACGCACACTCCAGTTTGAGAACCACTGTCCTTTATTATAAATCTGCTCGTCCCTCTACACAAAGACTACCCATTGCGTCTGGACCTTAAACCTGGGAAAGTCCGCGCATGCAGGCTCTCTCCACTGCCCGGCCTCTCTCTTCTGCTCCTTATCTGATTTGCCATCCTGGCATCTCCAAATGCCCTTTTGCCTCCTAAGCTCTCTTCTTTCTTATTCTCCTTTTCAAAGATAACAAACCCCGTGGGGCATACTGGCACACACCTATAATCCCAGTATTTGGGAGGCTGAGACAGGAGGATTACAGGTTGGAGGGCCGCCTCAGTAATTTAACAAGACTCTCAGCAACTTTGGTGAGGCCCTGTTTCAAAATTTAAAAGGGGTGGGGTGGCAGTCTGGAGGTAGGATGCCACTGAGTTCCATCCTCAGTACTAAATAAATAAATGTGCGCGTGCCTTGAGGAGGCTGCTACGATGCACAGGGACGGCTCTGGGCATCACTAGTGCCGTGTGGGCTGGGAGTGGGTTAGTCGGGCAGCAGGTGTAAAGCATCTCTTGCCGTGTTCAAGGGACCACTCTGAATGCTCACTGACACGGCTCTGTGACCTAACTTAGGGACAAAACCCCATCCTGACTTGTGGATCCACAAACCCCACTTGAGCTCATCCTCCTTCCAGTTCTCATCTTCCCCCACTATCTTTGCCAGTTGCAGAAGCAAGGGAACTGCAGCTTCCATGTTCTCAGCTGTGGGACATCTCTTCTCTCCAAGATAAAAAGCCCCACTAAGGCAGGTGCAGAGCCTGCTAGAGAATCCCTTAAACGTGCTTAATTAGATGGGCGTGGTGGCCTTGGGAGGAGGCAGAAAGATATAGCTCAGAGGTGGAATGTCCCCTAGGGTTCAATTCCCAACATGCACACATGCGTGCATGCACACACACACACACACACACACACACACACACACACACCACAAATATAGTTAATTTTGAAGAGTTTATTGCTGTTGGATAAACAAAGAAGAATTCTTAAAACACACACACACACACACACACACACACACACACACTCCATTAGCCAGGAAACAATAGATCAAAGGGGAACCCAAATAAGCCATGGGAGGCCAAAGAAAGAAGAAAAGGTTTATTCTGTCGTGGTTGAGAAACACCTGTCCTGGTCCAAAGACTGGAGTGATCTTTCTCCTTCAGGGTCACAAGAGCTAGAAGGAAATTCCGCCTAGACACGAAGCAGATAGCAGCAGGGACCAGAAAACAGGAGTTCTTAAGAAAACCTAGAGGGAAGCCCCACGGGCTGAACCCAGTGGCTGAACAAAGGAACCAGGAAGGTTTTGTGCTCAAAGTCCTTGCTGAGACTGGAGGAAGTCCTCTAGCCAATCGCGTATTCGGCCAATCGTGTATTCTTACACGCCCACACTTGCAGCCTGTAGGTATTGTTGAAGTCTGGAAGCCAGACTCAAAAATAAGCCATCTGTGCACACCTGTAATCCCAGTATTTATGACACTGAGACAGGAGGATCGCAGGTTCGAGGCCAGCTTCCACAATATAGTGAGACTTTCAGCAACTTAGTGCAACCATGTTTCAAAACAAAAATAAAAAAGGGCTGGGATGGGCCGGGCGTGGTGGCGCACATTTGTAATCCCAGCGCTTGGGAGGCTGAGAAAGGAGGATCGCACAGGTTCAAAGCCAGCTTCAGCTATTTAATAAGGCTCTCAGCAACTTAGTGAGACCCTGTTTCCAAATAAAGTATAAAATAGGAGGTCTGGGAGTATAGCCCAAAGGTAGAAAAGCCCCTGGGTTCCACCCCCAGGACCCCTCCACCACCAAAAAAAAGGGCTGGGATATAGCTCAGAGGTAAAATGCTCTTGGGTTCAATCCCTAGTATATACCGCTCTCTCCAAAAAGAGAGAGGAAGATAAAAAGAGAAAGGAAAAGAAAAGAAGCTGTTTCCAAGTGCTTACCCTCCAATCATTCATTCTCCAAATATTTCATTAGTGCCTATCCCACACTAGGAGTTAAAAAAAAAAAAAGACACAGTCTTCACTCAGCCCCTGACCTTGGGGAGCCCAAAGCATAGACAGGAAGAGAGCAAAGAGACTGTAAAACTATGCCTGTGACTTAAACAGAAATCAGAAGGAAAGGAAAAAGTAGGTAACCCTTGTTCTGGAACACAGGGAGCCACCTGCAGGGCCGGGAGGTAAGGTGAAGCTGATGGTCGCAAGGCCCAAAGCCCCACAGGGTGAGAGTGGGAAGTCAAAGGAACTCCCACGTTAGGAAATGTGATCAATCCCTTTCACCCTCTTCTTCCCATCACCCTCATAGCTCACTTTACTGAACTCAGGAAATCAAAACCACCAGAAATGATCATGGGGTGGGGGAAAGTAGGTGGGGTATAGCTGGAAAAGAGACTGGCTAAATCTGATCATTGTTGAAGCTGTGACAGGCATGTGCAGGTTTATTATGCTGCCCACTCAACAGTGGTATGTGTGTACACGTGCGTGTGCAATCCCTCACGGAAAAGGTTAACACGCATCCCCGGGTGATTCTGAAACATCACCTCAAACCCCTCCAGGGTGCTCTTACCTTAGTTACCAAGTTGACTGGAATCCACCCAACACTTACCACCTAGACACTCTCTGCCATTCTTAGACCCTCCAATGATCACGGAATAGGATGCTGGTCCTCTCTGGTGCCCAGAGCCCAAAGCAGGTTTTCATCCTGCGCTGACACCCCAGGGCTTGGGTGCACCCAGCCAGTGTGCCCGATTGTGGGTGCCAGACAACGATGGGCTACTGGTTTCCAAGAGCTCATGAAAAGCTCATGCGCATGTGCACTACACAGGCACAAGAATGTACATAGCAGCTTTATTCCCATTTGCTCAAACTGGCAACACCCAAATATTCATCCACATTCACCATATTGGTAAATAAGTTATGGTATAACCATAGCATGCAATACCATACAGCCCTGAAGAGATCAAACTTCAGATATGTGCTGCAAAGTAAGTGAATTTCACAGACATAAGGTTGAGTGATAGAAGTCAGAAGCCAAAGATACATATTGTCTAATGCCTCTCATATGAAGCCAAAATTAGTAGGTTGGGGTAAAGGAAAGGCTACTAACCAGAAAGAGGGGCGAGTGTTCTTGGAAGTACTAAAAATATTTTAAAGCGTGTATCTACATCCTGGATGGGCACATACATTAAATTTCATCCTAACATACTTAGAATTTATGCACTTTACTGTAAGTTAGATGTCCGTTTGTTCTTTCCAATTAAAGAAACACTTTTTCTCATAGACTTAGGCATTGGGTAATCATAACCTGTATTATCTGAATACAGGCAATTTTAGGAGTAAAAGCAAATTATTTATATATATGCATATACATATACATATATACATATATACATATATATATATATATATATATATATACACATACATACATAGTCAGGACAATAGGTATAAGCTAGGATTTGTGGCCACCTTCTTGTTCTGGGATTTCTTTCTTCCCTGGATCAATACTTCTCACTGGTCTGCATGGTCCAGTTCTGCAACTTTTTAAGAATTTCTTGCTTGGAAATTTTGCTTTATGTGGGAACTTTTATTTGTTTGGCAAGATTAGGGCCTGGTTGTCCACCTTTCCTTTCCCTTCTCCATTTTTCCCCTTTCCTTTATTTTTTTTCTTTTTTAACCTTTCTGATGGTTTTAAGATACAGTCAGAAGAGACAACTTTGCCTCAGATACAGCACAAAGACTCTCCACCAAAAAGGTTCATCCTAGCCGGGTGTGGTGCCGCACGCTTGTAATCCCAGCATTCCATTCGGGAGGCTGAGACCAGAGGATCGCGGTTCGCAGACAGCCTCAGCTACTTAGTGAGGCTCTCTGCAACTCAGTGAGACCCAGTTTCAAAATAAAGAATAAAAAATAGGGCAGGGGGTGTAGCTCAGAGGTTGAATGCCCCTGGGTTCCATCCCTAGACCCACAAAAAAAAAAAAAAGCTCATCCTGTCCCATTGGTTGGCAGATTCTTTTATTTTTTATTTTTATTTTTGGTGGTACTGGGAGTGAAACCCAGGGGCTTCCTACCTCCAGGCAATACTCCCAGACCTATTTTATGTTTTATTTGGAAACAGGGTCTAAGTTGCTGAGAGCCTCACTAAGTAGCTGAGGCTAGCTTCGAACCTGCGCGATCCTCCTGTCTCAGCCTCCCAAGCGCGGGGATTACAAGCGTGCGCCACCACGCTCAGCTGGCAGATTCTTTTAAAACATGGCTTTTAAAACAGTAGATGAGATAAAGGGTTGTTCAGTTGTATATGAGTTTCTATTAGTTTTTGTTTTGGCTTTGGTTTTCTTTTTTTAGGGGTGAGGAGTCCTTTACAGAGCGAGAACCTGTACAATGTCTGTCTTGTATTCCAATATAAGTGCACTGTTTGCTTATTCTCATCTCTTGGTTTTTTTACTCTGACACTGTTTTAGTCAATTTTTCTCATCGCTATCACCAAAATACCTGACAAGCACAACTTAGAGGAAGAAAGGTTTATTCAGGTTCATAGTTTCAGAGGTTCAGTCCATAGTCGGCCGACTCCAAGGCAGAAGTCATGGAGGCAGAACATGTGATGAAGGAAAGCTGCTCTTAGTTATGGGGCCAAAGCCAAGAGGGTGAGAGGAGTGGGTTAGAAACATAGATAGTCCCCATGCCCATGCCCCAGTACCACCTCCTCCAGCCATGCCCTACCTCTGCACCTGGCTGCGCCAGGGACCATGCCTTCAACACATGATCCATACCCACAGAGACACTTATGTCTGATGTTGTTGATTCTTTATGACAGAAATCTTCTAGGGGCTCGGGATGTCGCTCAGCGGTAGAGTGCTTGCCTCTCGTGCTTGAGGCCCTGAGTTCAGTCTCCAGCACTGCAAGAAATAACGATAATAATAAATAAAAAGAATCCAACAGAACGTGCTTATCCACATGAGGTGCCCACCCACTTTGGTTTGCCCTGGACTATCCCTAGTTCTCAGACTGAAGGTCTCAGGTCCCAGGAAACCACTGAGTCTCCGAGAAATGGGAGTGATTTGGCATTTTCAGGAAAACGCACTACTTTAGAATAGTGATAGTGGCTATATGACTTAGGGAAGGGAGACTGTGGATCAGGAAACTTCTGTGAATTCAGAGAAACCTCCAGTCCCGGCCCTGCAGACTCACTTCCATAATAACTCTGTTCGACTTTCCCAAATCCCCATCCACGGTGTGCGGGAAGCTCAGCCCCAGGCGGCATTGCTCTGTATGGTTAATAGGCCCAGGAACATTCCTGATCTTGCCCATCTCGCCTCCCTTCCTTGTAAGACTGCATGACAACAGGACAAGTCATCCCCCTCTAATTCCAAGTTGTTGCACATGCTGAAACGTCACTCTGCCCTCGACAAGCCCAGCTTCGTTTCCTGCACTGAGGAAGTTTCTATCATCAGGCTCAACCCCACCCGACTGATCAGAGGTCCACACTCAGCCGCCTTTGCAAGCCAAATCCTCAGCACCTCTGAAAACACTCCCCTAGACCATGGGGAGCACTTGTCTAAGTCGTATAGGAAGAAGGTTTCTGGATTAGATTGTTCTAAAGTTCTGACAGGATTGAAAAACAGAAGACTTGCAGCCTCGGCCGGGCGTGGTGGCACACACCTGTAACCCCAGTCCTGGGAGGCTAAGACAGACGGATCCCAGGTTCAAGGCCAGCCTCAGCTACTTAGTGAGGCCCTCGGCAACTTAGCAAAACCCAATTTCCAAGCAAAAAGTTAAAAAGGGGCTGGGGGTATAACTCAAAGGGAAAATGTCCCTGGGTTTAATTCCCAGTATCACAAAAAAGAAGCAGAAGAGGACGATGACACACAGCCTTGGAAGCTTCATGTGTGGGCAGTGGGCCATTTAGCAGACTCCTTCTCTCTCTCTCTTTCATAATAATCCCCTTATGTCATCAGCATATCACACCCCTTTTCCCACAAAACCAACTCATTTTCACCCACTTGATAAAACTACAAAACTATACTTAGCTTTATGCCTGGTACCAGCTCATGAGGGCCATTCCCGTGTGGCTAACAAAGCTTATTTTCTCTTCCTTATAGACAGGCTTGCATTCGCTGGCTACTACATTAATGACGATTTACTGGAAGACAGAGTACCCAGAAAAGAACAATGCTACTCTTCATAAACACTGTTTCATGCAGGGCAGCAGGCAGGGAAGGAAATCAGAAGAGCTACTAGCCAGCTATGAGACATCTCTTGCCCCTCAAATCCTTGGCTTTCTTTTCTGTAACATAAAGCATTGGGACACAATTATCTCTGTGACCTTCTTTCTGTTCCAAAATGTTATGACCTTTTCAATCTACTACATTCTCTTTCATTCATCAGTTATTTCCAATGCATGTTTAACAGGAATTGAGCACACGCTAAAAACAAAAGTAATGAACCTTTAAGACAATGCAAGATGTATTAAAGATCAAACAAGTCGGATGGAGGCCGGGCGTGGTGGCTCACGCTTGTAATCCCCGCGCCTGGGAGGCTGAGACAGGAGGATCGCACAGTTTCGAAGCCAGCCTCAGCTACTTAGTGAGGCTCTCAGCAACTTAGTGAGACCCTGCTTCCAAATAAAGTATAAAATAGGTCTGGGAGTATAACCCGAAGGTAGAAAAGCCCCTGTATTCCACCCCCAGTACCTCAAAATAAATAAATAAATAAATAAATAAATAAATAAATAAAATAAAATAAAGATCAAAAAGTCAATGTTGAAAATACAAGCAGCAAGCCAGGCGTGGTGGCCCACGCTTGTCATCCCAGTACTTGGGAGGCTGAGCCAGGAGGATCGCACACGTTCAAAGCTAGCCTCAGCTACTTAGTGAGGCTCTCAACAATTTAGTGAGACTCTGTTTCCAAATGAAATATAAAATAGGTCTATGAGTGTAGCCTGGAGGTAGAAGGCCCCCGAGTTCCATCCCCAGTAACACACACACACACACACACACACACACACACACACACACACACACAAATACAAAGCAAATATATGAATCTCAGAGAAGAACACACAAATGGCTGATAAATATGTGAAAAGATGTTCAACATCACTAGGAATCAGAAAAACAACAAAGTTTCTTCTCCATTGAACTGGTAAAAATGTAAAAGAGTAATAATGTCAGCTATAGGCCAGGATGAGCTGGGCATAGTGACGCATACCTGTAATCCAAGTACTTGGGAGGATGAGACAGGAGAATTGCAAGATCCGAGGCCAGCCTCGGGAACTTAGCTGTGCTCGCAGCAATCTGGCGAGATGCTGCTTCATAACAAAAAGTAAAATAGGGCTGGGGTGTAGCTTCAAGGTAGAATGCCCAGGGTTCAATCCCCAACACCACGAACATGCGTGTGTGCGTGCACACACACATACCTACTCATATTTATGCCAAGATGTGGGGAAACAGGACCATAATTCAACAGATACTTTAGGGACAACTTTGTATCTACCAAAACATAAAGGTATAGTTCCCTTTGACCTGGGTCTATAAACCTGTAACATAGAATATTTGTATATATACTTATATATGAATAGAATTTTTATTTGCAAATAGAATATATATGAATAGAATATTTACCTATAACATAAAATATTAAATCTGTTGCATCGCTGTGAGTAATCTTTAAAAAGATTATTAATCTTTTACACAAATTAATTGTCTTTCTCCAGGAGAGTTGCTTTGAGTGTTTTCATCCAGAGCTCTATTTGCTTCCCTTCAGGAGCCTGCTCATTGAACCTGAGGTTTTTCTTTTAGTGTTGCTTAGCTCTTCCCTTGGTGATGAACTATAATTTGCACTTGGCACAAGCCACTCAGGATCAGTAACTTCTCTCTTTCTTGCGTCAGGCTCTCAGGTGATGTTTAGAGGAGGAAGTTCATTTCTCTATCTTCCCTGCCATTCTTCAAAACAGGAGAGAAATAGCAGAAAGAAATCAGGCATGCAAAAAGAGAAGCCCCAAAACAGAGTTTTTTCTGAGCTGGAAGCATCCTTCCAATCTGCAAGGCAAACGTGGGAGTCAGCCTAAGAAACAGAACAATGAGAAAAACAGTTGTCCCAAACGCTTAGAAAAGCCCAAGTTCAGGCTGAGACCGCAGGAGCCCAGGTTCGCAGCCAGCCTTAGCAACTTAGCAAAGCCCTCAGCAAACTTAGTGAGGTCCTGTTTCAAAATAAAAAATAAAATTGGCCAGGCGTGGTGGCGCAAGCTTGTAATCCCCACGCTTGGGAGGCTGAGACAGGAGGATCACGCAGGTTCGAAGCCAGCCTCAGCTACTTAGTGAGGCTCTCAGCAACTTAGTGAGACCCTGTTTCCAAGTAAAATATAAAATGGGTCTGGGAGTACAGCCCGGAAGTAGAAAGCCTCTGGGTTCCACCCCTAGTACCACCAAAAACCTAAAATAAAATAAAATAAAATAAAATAATAAAATTGGGCTGAGGGTATAGCTCAGAGATAGAAGGCCCCTGGGTTCAATCCTTAGTATCACCAAAAAAAAAAAAAAAAAAGAAGAAGTAAATAAACAACAACAAAAAAAGACTAGAGGATATTTTTCTGGGTTTAGGTTTCAGTAAGGCCTAACCTCTTCTAAGGAAACACTGCCTGATTAATAAAGCAGGTGACACAGAGAAAGCCTCAGTCCTTAAAAGAAAATGTGCTTCAGAGTGGACTGTGAGGAACTCCAAGAGTTTTTGAGGCAGTAGACACTTCTCACTCGAAGCATAAACCTTTAGCCTCAAGTTCACAGCTTTTCAAAGCTCATTAAAAATTAACTAGAAAAAGTTGGATTCGGCCCCTTTTTTTTTTAATTTGGGAAGTTTTATTAGCCTGAAGTTTCTGGACATGCTATTCTCTATCTAAATAAACTGAAAGCTGTCGATATCAAGGCAGCTAGAAAGTATTTTTAAGGAGGTAAACTAGATATGGATACAAGGCTGAATAGTTAACTATTAAACGCACACACAGACACAGCATGTCCGACTCTCCTTTCAGTGACTACAAATCGTAGTTTGAAGGTTTTCTCCAGAAACCCGGTATCTTCATAGAGATCATCTCTTTTCTATACTTGACATTTCCAGAATGTTTCTGGTGGCAGTGACTATCCCCGTTTCCTAACTAAAAAGAAGGGTATGCCAAACCCTAACTGACTTGCCAACAGAGTCCTGAGTCAGCGCCTGCATGCAGGGCATTCAAACAGAGTCCACAGAGCCCAGTGTGGTAGCACATGTCTGTAATTCCAGTATTTGGGAGGCTGAGGCAGGAGGATCACAGGTTCAAGGACAGCCTCAGCAATCAAACTCTCATCAACCAAGTGGGACTCTGTTTCAAAATAAAAACAAAATAGAGCTGGGAGTATAGCTTGACCCCCCCCACACACACACACAAAAAAAAAAAAAAAAAAATCAGAGTCCACAGAAAAAAATACACAGGTCTCAGGGGCCAGTGTCATTGAGATGAAAAAGATATATGAGGATTTTCATGGCCATTGTTTGTACTTTCTCCAAACCACGTTGCAATAGAGTTCTCTTTGGTTCTAAGAATGTTCTTTGATGGGGAGAATTGAACCAGCTTCTTCCTCCTTCTGAACTGGTTTCCTGGACTCCCAGCTCAAGAGGTGGGAGGAAGTAAAAAAAAATCTAGGAACCAGAGTCTGCCAACAAAGCCAACTCAAAACAGAAACCAGTCGTCACCCTACCGAGCTGTTCCAACATGGATGTTAGGTTAATCCCTCTCCTGGGCGTAAGTCAGAACCTTTGCACTCCGTGTAAACAGCAGCCAACCTATGAAATCCCTAAGACACTTTCTCATGTCCCCTAAAATCAATTTCTGGTTTAGTCTCTAGCAAGGCCTTTCAGAATCTAGTCCCAGTTCTTGGCCCCAGAAGTCCTGAACTGGTACCTGTCAGGGAACATTCCCTGCTCTCTAGGCCTTTACCCACACTGTCTCCCTGTCCAGAAGATTCTGCTAGACTCCCTTGTCCACACCACTCCTTACCCACCCCACTCTTTTTTCTTTTTTCTTTTCTTTTCTTTCTTTCTTTCTTTTTTTTTTTTTTTGTGATACTGGGGATGAATGGAACCCAGGGGCATTCTACCTCTGAGCTACACCCGCAGCTCTATCTTATTTTTTATTGTGAAACAGGGTCTCGCTAAGTTGTGGAGGGCCTCACAAAGTTGCTGAGGCTGGCCACGAACCTACAATCCTCCTGTCTCAGCCTCCCAGATACTGGGATTACAGATTTGCACCACCATTCCCAGCTCTCCCTCATTTTATATGCCATTTCTTCCAGGAATCCTCTGACCTCTTGTTTTCCATAGCATCCTCTTCTTTCCCTATCATAGGACCTCAGATAACATCCCACATGTAATGACCTCCTCTACTTAGACCATATAATCCATGAGAGTGGGGCTGGATCTGTCTTTGCCAGTGTGTCTCCAGCATGGTGCCCAGTTGTGAAAGGAAGGTGGGATGGATATTTGAAATCAACAAAGCCATATGGGCTTACCATTATGACAGGTCTGCTTCAAGACACCAAGGATAGAAAGATCAAGGTGTGCCATCTGCCTTCATATAAATTTTAATCTTTGTAATATACTAATCTATGATTGTTTTTGTTTTTTTGTTTGTTTGTTTGTTTGTTTGTTTGGTTGGTTGGTTGGTTGATTGTTACTACAAATTGAACCCAGGAGCATTCTACCTCCAAGCTATATTTCCAGTTCTTTTTACTTATTTATTTTTTATTTTGAAACAGTCTAAGTTCCTGAGGGCCTCACTAAGTTACTGAGGCTAGCCTTGAACCTGTGATCCTCCAGTCTCAGCCTCCCAAGTACCAGGATAATAGGTATGCTCCACCACACCCAATCCGTGATGATTTTTATTTGTTTTTTGTTTCGTTTTGTTTTCATATAGACTTTCACAAAAGCACTGCTACTCAATGAGTAAAATGTTTTTTAGAACAAAAACATCCTTTTCTGTGTTCTCAGTGGTGTTTCTGAAATGTTTGGACTCAGATGTGGTCTTTAAACTGTTCCTTCATGAGACAAACAAACAGACGAAGACACTGGACCACAAAGTAGCATCATGCCTGCCATGTAAGGAACCGAGGGCAGTGAGACTCCAACCTCACTGAATAGGGACGAAAGCGGAATGGGGAGCAAGAGAGATTTTCTTCTTGCCATCTGTCCTTCCCGTAAAGGAACTACAAAGAGCAAATAGCTCCATCTCTTCTGCCTCTTCAACTACAAAGGGACACAATCCCCAGACCCCTGGCATCCTCCTGAGATGTTTTCTAAGCCAATCTCCACCCCACCCCTTGACACCATCACCTTAGTCTGGTTCAAAGAGTTGGTCCAGGGGCCAGTGGCCTCAGCAGCACCTGAGCAGTGTTAGGAGTGCACATCCCCCGCCCAGCCCAGGCAGGCTAATCCAGAAACTCTGGGGATTGGGCCTGACACCTGAGTTTGATCTGGTCCTCTGGGTGCTTTAGATGTCTGTTCATATTCGAGAGCCACTGTCTTTTCTCTATCTATCTTTGTAGCCCTTATTGCAAGCAGAGTTGTCTTGTATATATATATATATATATATATATATATATATATATATATATATACCTTGTCTAGTTCTTATCCTTCCTCACTGGGGGATTTCAACTGAATGAAAACTGGGACCTGTTTTGTGTTGCTATAGGTCTGCACCTTCTAGGTGCTCAATTAGTATTGGTCAGATCACGAACACACACACACACACACACACACACACACACACACACACACACACTTGCTCTGTTTGTTTTCCCCAGGCTGGTGCTGAGCAATCCCGGAAGAAGAGTAAGACGTCCTCTGAGTCATCCAGCCATGCTCTAGCTATCTGTCAGTGTGCGATAAGCTCCAAGGACAGGAGGGGAGATGCTGCACAGCCCAAACCCCAGAGCTTGCCCCCATCCAGTCTAAGCCCACCTTCCCAAATTGCAGGGACCTGATATGATCCCATAATGGAGACTGAGACCTCTCGGGCCCAAGAATGGACTCGAGATCACCAAGGATCCCCTGTGCAGGTGGATCTAATCTTCACAGCCCTTCCCTTCATGTGGGCCTCTCCCCTGCTCCCTTCTGCCACCCAAGGACGTGGAAGGCAGTTGTCTTGATGTGTGAAATCTGTTTCTGGTTCCAGGGCATGTGGTTTACATCCTTCTCTTTTCAGGTGGAAGGGGCAGGTAAGAGGAAGGCAAGGGAAACAGCCATGTCTAAAAAGAAAATAGCAGCCACCTGTCCCTGCCGTCTGCATCTGTCCTGCGCAGTCCTCGCCATACGCTTGAAATGTATAGTTAGTGGTGTTTGTTTTCCTCGGAGAACAAACCTACAGCTCAGAGAATAATTCTTCTAAGGTCAAACAGTGAATCTTGACTTCTAACCCAGCTCTGAACAAAGCTCTCCTCCTCCTCCTCCTCCTCCTCCTCCTCTTCTTCCTCCTCCTCCTCCTCTTCCTCCTCCTCCTCCTCTTCCTCCCCCCTCTTTTATTTCTCTCTCTCTCTCTCTCTCTCTCTCTCTCTCTCTCTCTCTCTCTCTCTCCTCTCTCATCGTACTGAGTATTGAACCCAGGAACATTCTATCTCCAAGCTACACCCCCATTCAGCCCTTTTTATTTTTAATTTGTTTGAAACAGGGTCTCTCTAAGTTGCTAAGGCTGGCCTCAAAGCTGCAGTCCTGTCTCAGCCTCCCAAGAACTGAGATTACAGGCGTGTTCCACCATGCCCTATTTCCCAAAACCCTTCTTAACCTCTGGCCCCTCCCTACACAGGCCAGCTGCAGCCTTCACCCAAACACCTTGGTGATAGGGAGAAAGAAAAGAAACTTTCAGGCAGAAATGAGCTGGGTGATTGGGAGGACTCTCTGCCCGTCTGCCCTGCAGAGTCCACCGCGCCTCCCTTGCTGGCTTAGCCCCAGGCCTGTCTGGGGTGTTTAATATTAATCCCGGAGCTGCTGAGCGCCTTTGCCACGTTCCCAGGGCCCTGTGCAGATCAGGTGCTGAGTCACTGCCTACGTGGCACCCACGTGTTTCTAGAGCACCCAGGCCAGGCGGCAGCCAGCGGGCTTACCCGGCTGCCCAGACGGACCCTTGGTCTGCAAGGGAGGAGGATGGGACTGTTTTCAGTTGCCACAAGGAGGGAGGAAAGATGGAAGGCACATTAACAATGGGGGAAGAACAAATTCTCACAGCTTAGCAAAAAGATTCCCTCTCTGCCCTTTCTAGCTCTGCTTGTGCCCAACCACACCATCAGCAAGGGGAGAGTGGGCTGCTGTGGAATGACTGTGCGTGCCAGTGCACTGGCAAGGAAGGCGTAAACACCACCCTGAGCTGGGCCTGCGAGTGCACACCTGTAATCCCTGTACGTAGGAGGCTGAGGCAGGAGGATCTCAGGTTCAAGGCCAGCTTCAGTAACTTAGAACCTCAGTGACTTAGCAAGACCCTGTTTCATAACACACACACACACACACACACACACACACACACAGACACACACACACACACACACACACACACACACACACACAAATAGAACTAGGAGTGAGCTCGGGGGTAAAATTCCCTGGGTTCAATTTCTTCTACTAAGCTACCCTGAGTGTGCAGACCCTCCCAGGAGCTTTGAGGGATTCCAGAGGCAAAGGCCCCAGGTCTCTCTGCTAGGCCCACACCTTCCTGTCCAAAGTCCAAATCCACCTCTTCTGGGAAGCTTTTACCCACCCTGAGTAGGATCCAAGGTCCGGCCGGGCCAGGGAGGTGGAGCTCGGCGTCCCCTTCTTCCAGCCCCACGCTGGGTGAAACTAACAGTGATGTGCAGTCAGCGTTATGGGAACCGGAGATTGGAAGCCTGACACGCAGGTGGCGATAACAGGGGACAGAGCAGGGCCACGGATGCTAAGTGGCCTTATCCTGAGGGGAAGCTGCCCTCTGGTCTCAGGTGCCTCTCAACCCAAACACCATGCTGACACTCACACTGGAGTCGGGGCTGGGGCAGCCATCCTTTGGGCGCTGATACCCCCCAAAACGCTTGAGACCTCAGTAAGTTCCCAGAGAGCCACTCTCCACGGGTGAGCTAACGGTGTGGGAGGCGGGACAGTGGCAGCGAGCGGGAGAGGGAGGAGGACCGAGGCGCCCGCTGTCAGTCAGGCCCGGCCACGCCCTGAGATAAAGCCCAAACTTTGCGCTGCGGCTCAGGCTCTCCCGCAGCTCCTGTCTCGCTGAAACATGCCTGGATGCTCCACACTGTGGGCACCACCTAATCGCCCCTCTGATTCACACCATTATTAAATCAGCAACTTGAGCAAGAAGTAAAATCATCCAGGGCAAAAACTCCGGGAAGAAAACAAAGAGAATGCAAAATCAGGAGCCACAGGCTGGTGGGTGAATAAGGGCAGGACAGCCCAGGCTACTGGCTCTCCCAGATGCTGTCTGCCTGGCCCCTAGAGTGGAGAAGACCTGAGGCCGAGAGCAGCAGGCCGGCTTCTACAGGGAGTGGCCCTTTCCCACTGTGGTCCACACCCTGTTCTGACACCAGAACTAACCCACGGGGCCTTGGCAGCCTCGCCAGCCTGTGCCTCTGTGCGGGTCGGAGCACGCGCCTGCCATCAGGCCCGCAGTCTGGGTTAGCCCGCTGCGACCCAGAGCCTGCGGCTTCAGCACAGGACATGATTGCAACAGGAGGTTAAAGTTCAAAAGCAGCCTGTGAAAACATCCTGGATCAGCTGCGTTTCCCTAGCAGAGATAACCCGGACCAAGAGAAAACTCTGAGCTGTCCTTCCAGCAGCCAAGGAAGGCCCCTAACCAGTCCTTCTGGTACCGATCCCCAATTACAACTGGATTAACAAAATCGTAATATTTTTTCCAAAATAAACAATGAGTCTGGTGCTTTATTTTCCAACATTCCGTTTCAACGTCTAGCTTATTTTTAGTAAAATAAACCACCCTCCTTCCAACGGGTGTATTCAGAGGTAAGCCCAGGGAGGTCTTTCTTGTTTCAGATTGCTCAAGGAATCAGGGTTTGGGATCCACCAAGCAGACCCAAGAAATGTTGATTTAATGGGTCAACCTTGAGCCCCGGTGCTATCAGGGAGCGAATGAGTGGAAAGTTCTCCTGAGAGCACCTGAGCTTAGTCCTCCAATCAAAAGGTCATTTGGACCCAGAATCATTACCTAAGGCTCCCACAGACCATAACTTAGACACTCAAGAAAGGGACTATCACTGGGCTTAGCTGATTTGAAGTAAGGTGGTAGCCCACATCCATAATCCTAGTACTTGGGAGACTCGCTGAAACATGCCTGGATGCTCCACACTGTGGGACAAGAGGATTGCAGGTTCACGGCCAGCCTCAGCTAAAGACTCTCAGCAACCTAGCGGGAACTGTTTCAAAATAAAAAATAAAAAGGGCTAGGAGTGTCGCTTGGAGGTAGAATGCCCCTGAGTTCAATCCCCAGTACCACAACAAAAGAAAGAAAGAGAAGAAAGGAAAGAAGGAAGGAAGGAAGGAAGGAAGGAAGGAAGGAAGGAAGGAAAGAAAAAAGAGAAAGAAAGAAAGAAAGAAAGAAAGAAAGAAAGAAAGAAAGAAAGAAGAGAAAGACCAGTTGTGGTGGTGCACACTTGTAATCCCAGTACTTAGGAAGCTGAGACAGGAGAATTTCAGATTTGCAGCCAGCCTCAGCTACTTAGTGAGGCCCTCCGCAACTTAGTGAGATTCTGTTTCAAAATAAAAGAATAAAAAATAGGGCTAGGAGAGTAGCTCAGAGGTAGAATGCCCCTGGGTTCCATCCCCAGTGCCGGGAGAAAAAAAAAAAAGTGGGGACAGAATACAAAATGGAGTCCACATCTTACTGAACCAACAGAAGAGTCAGAAAGATAAGAGCAAAGTGCAGAACAAGGAACAGGAAGACCTTTGTCGCCAGAGCCAGGGCATCGCCATTCCAGCATGATGCAGGTGCACCGTGACAAGTAGCTTCGATTTTTTTAAAGGAGGGCACGTATGGACGATTGGGCAATCACTGTGGGCTGTGGGTTTGGAAAGGGATCGTGGGACAAAGGACTTGAGTAGGATTTTAATCAGAATGGAACATAGCTGTGGTTCCTCAGGACTCCACATACCCTCCGTCTCCCACTCCACACTCCCCTGGGCAACCTCACCCACAGCTGCCACTGCTCCCGCAGTAGAGTACAGTGACTCACGAGCCTTTATCTTCAACGCCGGGTCCCAGTGCTCTGGGAGGTCATTTCCCCACCGTCCCAGTGAGCAACTCAAATTCGCCATCCCCCACCCCACCCCTGCATGTACCTTCTTCGGTTCTTCTCTGTGCCTCTCCGTGTGCATCAAAGGCAGATGCCCAAACTGGACAGCCTGGGCTCACTCTGCTCTACTCCCTCCCCTGGCTGGTTCTGCCTTCTGACTCGCAAGCCAGCCCCTCCACCCAGCCCTCGGCCCAGCCTGCCCTAGTCTCAGGGCCACAGTATTTCCCTGGCCTTTACCTAATCTCCCAGATTCTAGCCTTGTGCCCTCCAATTGTGGAGCAGGCCAGTCTTGCTAACACAGTCTTCTACAAAGACATTCTTTCCTGGCCAATGCTCATGAAATCTCCTCTCCAAAGCATGGCCATAAACGCACAGACCTGGGCTTTGCCCCAAGGCACCGAACTTCGGTATGTGCAGCATTTTAAAATAATTATTTTAAAAGCTTAGCATGGGCAGCCGTGGTAGTGCACTCCTGTAATCCCAGTACTTGGGAGGTTGAGACAGGAAGACCACAAGGACAGGAGGACAGTCTCCGCAAGTAGTAAGATTCCCATTAACCTAGGGAGACCCTGTTTCAAAATAAAAATAAAAAACAGGGCTAGGGGTGTAGCTTGGAGGTAAAATGTCTCTGGGTTCAAGCCCTAATACCACAAAAAAAAAAAAATAATAACAGCATATTCCTAAGAAGACTAATGAGTTAACTAAGAAGACACCAGACTGTCCACACGGTTAATAACACCCATCCATCAGTACCCTAGCTGACTAGGAAGTGCGGTCCCCTAGCTCCCCTACACAGGTGTGGCTAATCTTGGCTCTGGCTGGAGACTTTCAAGGTCAGGTTCATCACCTTTCGACCTCCAGGTGCAGCAAGTTCCACTAGGTCTGAGCCACTGGGGGTGTCTAGCAGATGGTGGTCTCCTGCCTCTGTGCCTGGCGCAATGCTGTCCTGGCTGATTTCCCTGGAAACTCAGTGATTCTCCACCAGGGGAAACTTTGCCCCTCCCCTGGGGGGACATCTGCCAATGTCTGGGGACATACCCTGGAGAAGGAAGGGTTGGTACCAATGGCCTCTATGGGGTGGAGGCCAGGAGCCCTGCAATGCTCAGAGCAGGCCCAGCACGAGGCCACCTGCTCCCAAATGCCAACAGAGCTGAGGCTCAGCCTCTGGCACGCACCTGCCCCAGAGCTCTACCCTCTCCATGAATGGAAGAAAAACAGTGGGCACCGGCACCTTGATGTGATTGTTCGCTTCTCAGTCCCTCCCCAAGGCCCTAGAAGGCAAGGGATGTACCTTCCTCCTCCCCCATTGCCACCGTAACACGCCAGGCTGGAAGATCTTAGTGACCAACACACAAAGAGCAAAGTCACTGAGCGCAACGGAGCCAGAGTCAGGTGTGCTGCTTCTGAGAGGTGCCAGCCCTGGGACCCGGTCTCACTCTCCGCCATCCGTGAGCCCTTGAGTTCCAGAGCAGCCTAGTAAACACACTGTGGCTCTGTGCTAGCCCCTGGGAATACAAAGATGAAAAATTATGATCCCTGTCCTTCTACTGCTGGCAGATAGGAACTTGACCAAATACTTACAATACAGCGTGGTAGGGACTGAGGTCACGAGGGGCCAGCAGGGTCTGGGAAGACATGCAAGTCTTAAAGAATGCGTACAGAACTAAGAGGAAGGAGAAGGCGAGATGGAGGCTTCCGGGGCAATACCACATGCAAAGACACATCAAGATGTCTTTATAAGAGAACAGAGACTCCGGGCCGGCTGATGCCCGGGGCACTCGCTGTACAAAAGAGAAAGCAGATGAGGTCAGGCCAGGAGAAGTGGTTGGACTTTGTTCAGTGGCCAACAGGGAGCCCAAGGAGAGTTTATGGAGGTTTCAAGCTAGAGAGTACATGTACGGGTTTGTTTAATCAACAGATAACCGGACAGCTTGGGGGAGGGTGGCCTGGAAGAGGAAGATAATACAGCAAAGAGACCGATTAGGATGGCTGAAAAACCTGTTCCAAAGAAGACAGAGAACACACAAAGCCCACACACAGTCAAGAGGCTTCTCTGGAGGGAAAAAAAAAAAAAAAAAAGTCCACAGGTGCCCGTGACATTGCATGATGCTATTGGAATAAGAGAAAGAAAGAGCTGACGAGCACTTAAAATGCTGGCTGGGAAGTCATTACAGAGGTGGCCCTTTCATCTGTGCACTGTGATTGAGCGTCATAGTGAGGTTCAAGAGGACACAAACATGCGTGCACGCGGCTCTGGGTGCGTTTCCCTCCACGTCCCACCCCGATCCTCCTTCCTCCCTCCCGTACATCTTAGTGAAATTGGTAGCAATGCCTTCATATAGTGCCACAGTATTATTTGAACTGTTTCCTTCCTCAACCCTCCTTTTTCTTTCTTTCTTTCTTTCTTTCTTTCTTTCTTTCTTTCTTTTTTCTTTTCTTTTTTTTTTTTCTTTTTTTTTTTTTTTGGTGGTACTGGGGTTCCTGGAAGCCCTTCTACCTCTGGGCTACACTCCCAGACCTATTTTTTTTTTTTTTTAATTTGGAAACAGGGTCTCTTAAGCCAGCGCGGCTGGCTTCGAACCAGCGCGATCCTCCTGTCTCCGCCTCCCAAGCATGGGGATTACAAGCGTGCGCCACCACGCCCAGCTCAATCCTCCTTTCTCTCCTCCCCGGTTCCCTCCCAATCCCCGTCCACTTTTCTACTGGTCCACGTTATTTAAACTCCCCTAGGTTTCCTATTTTCTCTCTAGCTTCCATAGATGAAAGAAAACATACAGCCCTTGACGTTCGAAGACTGGCTGACCTCTCTTAGCATATTTTCTAGCTCCATCTGTTTCCCTGAAAATGCCATCGCTTTGTGCTTCTTTATGACTGAGTAGACTCCATTGTGTGTTCTGTAGCTCATTTTCTTCCTCCATTCATCTGTGGATGGAACATCTGATTTGTTTCCATAATTTAGTGATTGTGAGCTGTGCTACTATAAATGTGGGTGAACATGTATTTTGACCTTAATTCTTTTGGAAAAATACAAAGGAGTGGCACAGCTGGGTCACGTGGTGGCTCCTTTCCTAGTCCACCAACAGTGCATCAGAGTTCCTACTTTGCCACATCCTCACTAGTGTTTGTTATTTTTTCTATTCTTGATGATTGTCATTTTGACTGGAGTTAGATAAAAATGGTTTAGCAGTTTGGGTCTGTATTCCCCTGATATAATAAATGAGATTAAATCCCTGTCATCCTACACAACAGTCAACTCAAGATGGGTCAAAGACCTAGCAATTAGAGGCCAGGCGTGGTGGCGCACGCTTGTAATCCCCGTGCTTGGGAGGCGGAGACAGGAGGATCGTGCAGTTTCGAAGCCAGCCGCGCTGGCTTAAGAGACCCTGTTTCCAAATAAAAATATAAAATAGGTCTGGGAGTGTAGCCCAAAGGTAGACGGGCTTCCAGGAACCCCAGTAGCACACACACAAAAAAAAGACCTAGCAATTAGAGCAGAAACTTTGCAATTATTAGAAGAAAATATAGGTCTGACTTTCCAACTTATGGGCACTGATACAAACTTTCTCAGTAAGACCCCCCCCAGGCTGAGGAAATAAAACCAAGAATGAATAAATGGGATGGCATCAAATTAAAAAGCTCCAGCCGGGCGTGGTGGCGCACGCTTGTAATCCTCACGCTTGGGAGGCGGAGACAGGAGGATCGGGCAGGTTCGGAGCCAGCCTCACTGGCTTAAGAGACCCTGTTTCCAAACAAAAATATAAAAAAAATAGGTCTGGGAGTGTAGCTTGAGGTAGAAGGGTTTCCAGGAACCCCAGTACCACCAAAATAAATAAATAAATAAATAAATCCTGCACAGCAAAGAAAACAATCAAGAATCTGAAGAGAGAGCCTACAGAATGGTAAAAATCTTCCCCAGCTACACCTCTGATAGAGGACTGATATAAAGACTATATAATGAACTCAAAAAACTTAACACTAAAATAACCCAATCAGCCAGATGTGGTGGTACACACCTGTAATCCTAGTACTTGGGAGGCTGAGACAGGGGGATCACAGGTTCGTGGCCAGCCTCAGCTACTTAGTGAGGTCCTCCACAACTTAGTGAGACCCTGCTTCAAAATATTTTTTTTTAAATAGGGCTGGGGATGTAGCTTGGAGGTAGAATGCTCCTGAGTTCAATCCCTAGTACCACAAAAAAAAATAATTTAAATAGCCCAATAAAAAATTAAGCAATTGAGCCGTGAGTGGTGGCACACGCTTGTAATCCCAGCATTCAGGAGGCTGAGACCGGAGGATCGTGGTTCGCGGACAGCCTCAGCTACTTAGTGAGGACCTCTTCAACTCAGTGAGACCCTGTTTCAAAATAAAGAATTAAAAAAAAAAATGGGGCAGGGGGAGTAGCTTGGAGGTCAAATGCCTCTGGGTTCCATCCCCAAACCCGCAAAAAAAAAAAAAAAAAAAAAAAAAAAATTAAGCAATTGAACTGAAAAGACACTTCTCAAAAGAAGAAATACAAATGGCCAGAGGTGACCCTTTCCCTGAGATCACAGCAAGCTGCAAGAGATCAGGCGATTTGCTTGAGGTGCCCGCAGAACTCCCAGGAGCCTTGGCCCTGCTGGCATCTGGGAATGAAATCTAGAGTTCAGAAGCAATTGCTCGACTTGCTGTGCTCCTCTGGAGCACGGAGGAGTCCAACCAGAACACGAGGGGCAGGAAAGCGTGAATCTGTGCTAACCAAGCATTGCTAAAAAGTCTGGGACTCAGAAGCATGCCTCTGTCCACAATTAGGGCTCACAAGAAGAGCTCAGGCTTCGGAACCTTCAAACCTGGGTCAAAAGGCCAACACACCATGCTTCAAAACCTGCAAAGGAGAGAAGGAAGGAAAGATCAGATAAAGAGGAAGTGGCATGAGAATATGGAATCTCTGTTCTTAAAACCGTGGGACTCCTTCCCAATAAGATTAATAGACAGCCCCATGAAATTACACTGTTAGTTCTTATACCAATGTTGATATTAAGAATATAGCTGTTTACAGCCGGGCATGGTGGCACACTCTTGTAATCCCCGCGCTTGGGAGGCTGAGACAGGAGGATTGTGCAGGTTCAAAGCCAGCCTCAGCTACTTAGTGAGGCTCTCAGCTACTTAGTGAGACCCTGTTTCCAAATAAAATATAAAAAATAGGTCTGAGAGTATAACTCAGAGGTAGAAAGCCTCTGGGTTCCACCCCCAGTACCACACACACACAAAAAAAGAATATAGCTGTTTATCCAATAATTGTTTAATACATTCAATTGGATTTAATTATTTCATGGCTTACTTATTTATTTTCACAAAAAAACTGAGGCTAATATAACATTTCTCTTTGACAAGAAGCAAAGTTGTCTAGTAACTATTATTGTACATGATAAGAAACTGGTTTGGGGTTTTATTTTATTTTATTTTTATTTTTTGTGGTCCTGGGGATGCAACTCAGAGGCTTTATACCTCCAGGCTACAGTCCCAGACCTATTTTCTATTTTATTTAGAAACAGGGTTGCTGAGAGCCTCACAAAGTAGCTCAGGCTGGCTTTGAACCTGAGCAATCCTCCTATCTCAGCTTCCCAAGTACTAGGATTACAAGCGTGCGCCACCACGCCTGGCTTGATCTGGGATTTTAAATTACTTCTAGGAACAAATCCACACACTCAAGGCCAGTTGATATCAGCAAGACCCCCCCCCCAAGGCACAAGAAATTAAAACCAAGATTAATAAGTGGGATTGCATTAAATTAAAGAGCTTCTGGGAGACTACAATGCACCAATAAAATTATATTAAGTAGCCGGGCGTGGTGGCGCACGCTTGTAATCCCCGCGCTTGGGAGGCAGAGACAGGAGGATCGCGCAGGTTCGAAGCCAGCCACGTGCGCTGGCTTAGGAGACCCTGTTTCCAAAATGAAAATGTAAAAATAGGTCTGGGAGTGTAGCCCAGAGGTAGAAGGGCTTCCAGGAACCCCAGAACCAGCAAAAAAAAAAAAAAAAAAAAATTATATTAAGTAAATAAACAAATAACTTCTAGGCATCAAAAAGATATCAATTCTTTCCATTTGATACAAATTAAAGAGTTTAGAAATTTAAAAAAAAAAAGAGCTGGTACTTAGGATTCTGATTCTGCCACTTGCCGAGCTTGTGGGCTTGAACTATTCACCCTCCCTAGAATCGAAATTTCTCTGTACAGTGACGATCAGAATGCTTGTTCTGTATGTTCCAGCAAGGATTAAATGATAAGCTCGAGTACACACTGGGCCTGGCCACAGTAAATGCCCACTACCTGGTGAGGAGGCTCTACTGTTGCTCAGCTCCACCTGCCCTCAGAGGCCAGCGTGCCTGCTGCTGCCAGGAAACAACATCTCCTCAGAAGACAGCCACAGGCCTGGCTTATCTGGCTACAAAATTTTCGAATGAGGCAGTCCCGAAATGACATGCTTCAGACACTTTTAGTAAACAAAGCATCAAAACAGGAAGCCAGGCCATGTTAAAGGAAACTTCCTCCCCCAGGATTCTGCTTGTGTGTGTCGTGGTGTGTGGCCCGCGCTGTATTGCAAGCCCAATGCATGTGGCGCTATAAATATCAAGTTCTACCAGGAAACCCTGGCTGGTGCAGAGATGGATGGTCCACTTACCGAAAGGGCTTGGAGGGATGCCTGTTGCAAATCTGTCAACTTCAGCTGCAGGATGATAATGTAAGGACTGTGAGATTTGGGCCGTTGTAATGAAACAATTAAGGAAAATTTGCAGGCAGACATAAACAGATTGTAAAGGTATTGTTGTTGTTTGTTTGTTTGTTGTTGTTTTTTCTGAAGGCCTCCAAAGCATAGGATCCTCGTGGAGGGCCTGAGGGGCTAAACACATTTAGATATACCATGAAAGGGTCAAAATTTTATTTTATTTATTTTATTTTATTTATTTTATTTATTTTTTTTATGGTCCTGGGGTTCCTGGAAGCCCTTATATGCCTGGGCTACACTCCCAGACCTATTTTATTTATTTATTTATTTATTTATTTATTTATTTATTTATTTATTTTTGGAAACAGGATCTCATAAGCCAGCAAGGCTGGCTCCGAACCAGCGCGATCCTCCTGTCTCCGCCTCCCAAGCACAGGGATTACAAGCGTGCACCACCATGCCTGGCGAGGAAAGGGTCAAAATTTTTAAAAAGAGATGCTCTACAGGCCCCTGAGAGAGGTGCTAAACCCTAGCTGGTCCTGAGTTCATGGAGAGCTCCAAAGGAGGCTCCAGATTAAACTCAGAGCTCTTCTGTTCACCTCTAGAGCTCAAGGCTGGATGTGTACACAGCCAGTTTATGATGCTTAAGTCAACCCCAAACCAGCTGTCAAACAGCTGGTTTACAAGATAAACTAATTAGTTCCCCAGTTCTCTAATCAGACACACTGACCTAACCACCTAAATATCATAATTTCATTAATGAAATCTGCAATCTTCAATAGGTAATGCCTTTATCCTAGAAGTAACTCTGCCGTCCTGCATTTCTGGTAAGTCATCGTGACAAATATTTGAGGCAGGTGGGAACTTTGAGGCCCTTCACACGACACAGCAGAGGCATCAGGCTGGCATGTGTGTGAAATCCAGGCCTTGGCACCTAGACCAGAGCGTGTGTGTCTCAGGCACTTTCAATGTCCTTCCTACTCTAGGGCATTTCCACTTACCCAAAGTGGAAGCCAGAAGCTACTTCCCCAGTGTCCCCTACCCTGACTGAGGACGAAGACAGGTGACTTACCTCAACCAGTCAGATACACCTGTATGATTTTTTTCCCAGTTGTATTATGAAAACTTCTTTTTTCTTTCTTCTTTAGTTTTAGTATGAAAAGAAAGGAAGCATATATTTTAATACAGAAAAGTTCAATAAAAAGACTAATCATTGATTTGAACTGAAAATAGATTTTTTTTCCTAGTTGTATTATGAAGACTTCTTTTTTTTTTTTTTCTTTTTTTTGGTGGTACTGGGGTTCCTGGAAACCCTTCTACCTCTGGGCTACACTCCCAGACCTATTTTTATACTTTTTTATTTGGAAACAGGATCTCTTAAGCCAGCACTGCTGGCTTTGAACCTGCGCGATCCCCCTGTCTCCACCTCCCAAGCACAGGGATTCCCTGTCTCCGCCTCCCAATCATGGGGATTACAAGCGTGCGCCACCACACCCAGTTAGGATGCATAGATTTTTTTTTTTTTTTTTTTTTTTTTTTTTTTTTTTGGTGGTACTGGGGTTCCTGGAAACCCTTCTACCTCCGGGCTACACTCCCAGACCCATTTTTATATTTTTATTTGGAAACAGGGTCTCTTAAGCCAGAGCAAGCGACTGGCTTCGAACCTGCACAATCCTCCTGTCTCCGCCTCCCAAGCGCGGGGATTACAAGCATGCGCCACCACGCCTGGCTAGGATGCATATGCATAGATTTTAATAAATAAGAAGTTAAATAAAAAACTAATCATAGATTTGAACTGAAAATATTAAATGCATATATATGTGTGTGTGTGTGTGTGTGTGTGTGTGTGTGTGTGTGTGTATACATACTACACACAGACATATCTCCCTATGAGTGAGCCTAGGAACAACTCAATAGCAATAAATTTGTGGGGGGGTTTTTTTGGTGGTACTGGGGGTGGAACCCAGGGGTTTTCTACCTCCAGGCTATACTCCCAGACCTATTTGGAAACAGGGTCTTGGCTTCGAACCTGTGTGGTCCTCCTATCCCAGCCTCCCAAGTGCAGGGATTACAAGCATGCGCCACAACGCCTAGCTAATAAATGTTTTTAAGTGGTCAAATCAGGGTTTTGAAATGTCATTTCTCAACTTACTTCAACATCATAAAGGCAATAAATACAATAAACCCAAAGCCAACATCATACTGAATGGGAGAAAACTGCAAGAATTCCCTTTAAAATCAGGAACAAGACAAGGATATCCACTATCACCACTTCTTTTCAATATAGTACTTGAGACTCTAGCCAAAACAATAAGACAAGAGAAGGAAATCAAAGGAATACAAATAGGAAAATAAGAACTGAAATTATCTCTATTTGCAGATGACATGATCTCATACTTAGAAGACCCAAACGACTTTGAGAGCTGATTAACAAATTTAGCAAAGTGGTGGGACACAAAATCAATATATAAAAATCAGTAGCTGTTCTATATACCAACCATGAATCCATGAAAAAAAAAAAATCTAGAGCGGGGCAGGGTCTCACTTGGGACCCTGTCTCAAAATAAAGATTCACAAAATAAAAAATAGGACTGGGGGTATAACTCGAAGGTAGAATCCCCCTGGGTTCTATCCCTAGTATCACAAAAAAAGAGAAATCTAGAAAATAACTCCATTTGCAATACTCTCAAAAACAATAAAATATATAGGAATAAATCTAACCAATGAGGTAAAAGACTTCTACAATAAAAATTACAATACACTAAAGAAAAAAATAGAAGAACTTCTTAGAAGATAGAAGGATCTTCCATGCTCTTGACTAGGCAGAATAAATATTATCAAAATGGCTATTCTACCAAAAATGATCTACAGATTTAAAGCAATCTCTATTTTAATGTCATTCTTCACAGAGCTAGAAAAATCAGTCTTAAATTTTATATTAAAAAAACAAAAGACCCAGAATAGACAAAGCCATTCTCAACAGTAAGAACCATGCAGGAGGCATCACAATATCTGACTTCGAATTATACTACAGAACTAAAAAATAAAAATAGCATATTGCAAAATAAAGATGTTTATATGGATTAAAAAACAGCATGGTGTTGGCATGAAAACAGATACATAAACTAAATAAACGGAATAGAAGATACAGAAACAAGTCCACACACTTATAGCCAGTTGATTTTTGACAAAGGTGCCAAAAACTTACACTGGAGAAAAGACAGCATTTTTAACTAATGATGTTGGGAGAACTGGTTTTCCATTTGTAGAAAAATGCAATGAAATCTCAACCTCTCACCCTGTACAGGAGTCAACTCAAAATGGATCAAAGACCTTTAAATTATAACAGAGACTTTGAAATTACCAGAGGAGGGTATAGGACCATCAGTCCAACATGTAGGCCCTGGTAGAAACTTCCTCAATAAGACCTCCAAAGCTCAGGAGATTAAATATAAGAAATAATAAGTGGGATAACATTAAATTAAAAAGTTTCTGTTGAGCAAAAGAAACCATCAAGAGTATAAAGAGAGAGCCTACAGAATAAGAGAAGATCTTTGCCAGCTACTCCTCTGATAGAGGACTAAAACTTAGAATATACAAAGAACATAAAAGACTTAACACTAAAAAAAAACTCAATCAAGATATAGGCAATTGAACTGAATAGACACTTCATAAAAGAAGAAATACAAATGACCAATAAATATATTAAAAATGTTCAACATCAGCTGGGCGTGGTGGCGTGCACTTGTAATCCCCGCGCTTGGGAGGCTGAGACAGGAGGATCGCACAGGTTCATAGCCAGCCTCAGCTACTTAGTGAGGCTCTCAGCAACTTAGTGAGACCCTGTTTCCAAACAAACAAACAAAAAAAGGTGTGGGAGTATAGCCCGGAGGTAGAAAGCCTCTGGGTTCCACCCTCAGTACCACCAAAAAAAAAAAAAAAAAGTTCAACATCATTAGCAATCAGGGAGATGCAAATCAAAACTACACTGAGATTCCATCTTCCCCAATTAAAATGACAGTCACCAAGAAGTCAAACAACAATAAATGCTGGCAAGGATGTAGGGAAATGAAACTCATCTACACTGTTGGTAGGATTGCAAATTAGTGCAGCCACCATGAAGATTCCTCAGAAAACTGAGGATGGATCCACCATATGATCCAGCTGTACCACTCCTGGGTATTTTTCCAAGGGAACTGAAATCAGAGAACTACAGTAATATGTGCGTGCCCGTGTTCATAGCAGCACAATCCATGATAGCCAAATTAAGGAACCAACCTAGGTGTCTATCAACAGATGAATAGACTACAAAATTATGGGATATACACAATGGGATTTTACTCAGCAATAAAGAAAAAACTGTGTCATTTGCAGAAAAATGGAAGGGCCTGGAGAACGTTATGTTAAGTGAGACTAGCCAGTCACAGAAAGGGAAGGGTCATGTGTCTTCTCTCATGAGTGGAAGGGAGGGAGTAATCAGGATACAAGAGAGACTTTATTTATTTACTTATTTTTTGGTGGTACTGGGGGTGGAGCCCAGAGTCTTTCTACCTCCCGGCTATACTCCCAGACCTATTTTTTTAATATTTTATTTGGAAACAGGGTCTCCCTAAGTTGCCGAGAGCCTCACTAAGTAGCTGAGGCTGGCTTCGAACCCGTGCGATCCTCCTGTCTCAGCCTCCCAAGCTCTGGGATTACAAGCATGCAACATGTGCCACCACGCCGGGCCAAAGGGACTTCAGATAATAGAGGAGAAACTCCAGGGGAGCGGTAGAGGGGGTACACGAGAGCAATAGAGGAAGCGGGGAGAGAAATAATGAAGGAAGCACTTCCACTGCCATTATGCACACCTGTGACATTACCAAGGCCCATCTCAATAGCACGTATGGGGAAAGGGAGAGAGTGGGAAGGAGCCGGGGAGGCTCACGGGGCTGTGCACATGGATGTTCCTGTCACTCTGAACCACATTATGACATGACACTATAACGCACAATAAAAGCATATTAAAACTTTTATAAAAAAGTGAAGTGTCATTTCTCGCTAAAAGAAATCAGGGCCGGGCGTGGTGGCGCACGCTTGTAATCCCCGCGCTTGGGAGGCAGAGACAGGAGTATCGCGCAGGTTCGAAGCCAGCCGCGCGCGCTGGCTTAGGAGACCCTGTTTCCAAAGAAAAATGTAAAAATAGGTCTGGGAGTGTAGCCCGAAGGTAGAAGGGCTTCCAGGAACTCCAGTACAAGAATGAAAGAAAGAAAGAAAGAAAGAAAGAAAGAAAGAAAGAAAGAAAGAAAGAAAGAAAGAAAGAAAGAAAGAGGAAGAGAGAAAGAAGAGGGAGGGAGGGAGGGAGGGAGGGAGGGAGGGAGGGAGGGAGGGAGGGAGGAAGGAAGGAAGGAAGGAAAGAAGAGGAAGGAATGAATCGGGGCTTCTTGGCATAATGGCTGGTTCTAGTCTGAGATATAAAATGCACAAAATGAACCTGAAATGTTTAATCAGACCAGATAGTGAGAAAACTGTTAAACACCTCTGGTCACATCAGAAGGACTCAGGAGCCACATTAAAGAGGTTTCCATTGGCAAAAGATATAACAATTTGAACTTGAAAGATAATAACTGCCATTGATTGGAACTCATCAAATGTGTTTTAACATATGGAGTCATGTTGAGTTTTTTCAGAATTAATTGGCCATCTTCAGAAGATGATAGGGCAATAGGGAACCAATTTATGATCTGGAAACCAATAAATAAAGGAAAAGAAACATTTATTCTGCCTTTGTATTATGATCTAAACAACAGGTCATCAAAAAGTAGAAAAGAGAACATCGGGCTAGAGGTTTAGCTCCCTGATAGAGTGTTTGCCTAGCATGTAGCAGGCCCTGGGTTCAATCCCTGGCACTGCAAAAAGAGAGTGTCTTTATTAAAGTCTTCCAACTAAAATTCCTACAGAAATGTGCAATGAGAATATCACCATTTTGTCACCAGCAATGAATTAATGGAACTAAGCAATGATTATTAATACTGCTATTATAACAAAAATAAGTATACCTGGCTGGGGATATCACTCAGTGGTAGAGTATAAGGCCCTGGGTTCAATTTCTAACACCAAAAATAGAAAGTAAAATAAAGACACTCAGATATATGCCTCCTGATAAAAGGATATATATATATTTTTTTTTTTTTTTTGCAGTACTGGGGGTGGAACTCAGAGGCATTCTACCTCCGAGCTACACCCCCAGCCCGATTGTTTATTCTTTATTTTGAAACAGGGTCTCACTGAGTTGCAAACGGCCTCACTAAGCAGCCAAGGCTGTCCGTGAACTGTGATCCTCCTGTCTCAGCCTCCTGAATGCTGGGATTACAAGCATGGGTCACCCCCCTGGCTCATAAAAGGATATTTCATAGGAAATGCTGTGTACATTACAATGATCATACTAGGAAAGCATGTGAAATCAGATTTTCTCAGTTAGAAACGCGAAATGTTACCACCTGGGTAAGGTGGCAAACATATCAGATTTTTATTTGAAAGAAATTGTCAAAAAGAAACTTAAAAAATAGGCCAAGCATGGTAGTGCACACCTGTAATCCCAGTATTTGGGAGGCTGAGACAGGAAGATAGCAGGTATGAGACCAGCCTCAGCAACTTAGTGAGACCTTCGATAATTTGAGACCATGTTTCAAATTTTTTTTTTAAAAATGTTTTTTTTTTAAAGGGATGTAGCTCCGACGTAGAATACGCCTGGGTGCAATCTCAGTACCAAAACAATAAAGAAAAGAAGAGAGATACAGAGAATAGGAGAAAGTCACCCCAGATCCATGCTGGCAAGGTTTAGGAAGAGGGGCCTCTGGCTCTCAAGGGTGACTTGGCAGTTCTAGTAGCAGGGCCTCACGCCCAACGCTGACGGCAGTTGTCTACTGGAACAGTCCGGCAGTATAATCAACGTAATGCACTCATTGTTCCGAAGAGCAAAGCTCTCCTGGAAATTTTCTGAGCTACCTAATTGCTGTTGCTAGATTATATTTTTTTTTCCAAGAATAGATTTTGTTCTTTGTAACTAAAGGACCTTGACTGAGCCAAAAGATTGGTGTGTGTGTGTGTGTGTGTGTGTGTGTGTGTGTGTGTGTGTGTGTGTGTCTTGTGCATGTATGCATGCACCCACTTAAATTAATATCTCCAGATTCGTTTTTAAAACCTAGGTTGTCTGACAAAAGAAGTCATTTGCTCTGATCATCGTTCACCTCTGAAAGCCTTGCAGAAGACAAGCAGCGGCTCGGCTTTCACAGAACTCTGCCTCTGGCAACTGCTGGGGCTGTACGTACGGTAATCTTTGGTTTTATATAAACCTGACAAAAGGGTGTGAAGGACAAGCCTTCCTCTGCAAAGTCCTAAGGAACCATTCCTTCTGGAAGCCACCGAGTCTAGCAGCATCCCTAAGGCTGGCGTGGATTCCGTATTCACAGGCCCTTTCAGCGCCACCCTTTCTTGCACTTCCTACAGGATGCTGTGTCTGTAAGTCATGGCAAATTGTCATGGTGTTTTTATTATTTATTTATTTATTTATTTATTTATTTATTTATTTATTGTGGTACTAGGGGTGGAACCCAGAGGCTTTCTACCTCCGAGCTATACTCCCAGACCTATTTTATATTTTATTTTTGAAACAGGGTCTCACTAAGTTGCTGAAAGCCTCACTAAGTAGCTGAGGCTGGCTTCAAACCTGCGTGATCCTCCTGTCTCAGCCTCCCAAGCGCGAGGATTATGAGCATGAGCCACCATGCCCGGCTTGTCATGGTGTTTTTAAATGTGTGCCCTCTCAGCCCAGGAAAGAATTCTATTTTCCTCCCCGGTCAGGTCAGGCTTGACTGTGTGACTTCATCTGGCCCATGGAAGGTGAGAAGGAGGACTTGTCACGTCCAGCTCTGACAGCCAGTCTGGGATTTGCTAAACCCTCTTTTCCCACCACTCAGATCCCTGATCCAGATAGAAACTTCCCGGTTATTCTGAGTCTCAAAGGAAGACAACCTGCAGTGTAAGTGAGAAAAACTAAGCCGCCGGGCGTGGTGGCACACGCTTATAATCCCTGCGCTTGAGAGGCGGAGACAGGAGGATCGCTCAGGTTTGAAGCCAGCCGTGCTGGCTTAAGAGACCCTGTTTCCAAATAAAAATATAAAAATAGGTCTGGGAGTGTAGCCCGGAGGTAGAAGGGCTTCCAGGAACCCCAGTACCGCCAAAAAAAAAAAAGAAAGAAGTACTAAGCCACCAGGGACTGGAGACCCTTTCCCCACAGTGCAACCGAGCCTGTCCTGCCTGATAGTTTCATTCATGATAATAGCTATAATTTCTTAAGCCCTGTTTGAAAACCACACACTTGTATTCTTTCAAGTGTGGGGTAGATAGTCGTGTCCCTGCCATGAGACATGGCCATATAAGATCTCTCCTGTGTTCACACACAAACTCGGCAAATGTTCACAACAGACTGAAGGTCAAAGCCTAAATGACCTCTGCAGCAATGTGAACAAATGACCATGCAGTGAAAGCTGACACACACGGTGCATTCTGTAAAGTTCTTAGAATCTCTCACATAGCACCACAAACAAAAAGATGTAGATTGTGATCTTCAAAAACTAGATAATGAAGAAGGAGACGATTTAGGAGCAATGTTAGAAGTAGGCTATCTGGTAGAGCCTGCATTCCAGTCTCCCCCACTGCTGTGTGATGTAAAGTCATCATTTCAACCTCTCTGAGCTGATTTCCTCATGTTAAAAGATACTAATAAAACCAGCCCTGGTGTTAAATAGAATGATACACATGCTATGGTCTGAATGTGTCCCCCAAATTCACAGGTTGGAAATCTTGTCCCTAACGCTGCAGTGTGGAGAGGGGAGACCTCTGGGGAGGTATTTAGGTCAGGAGAGCTCCACCTCCGTGAGCAGACTGATGCTTTTATTTTCGAAAAGGGATTGCAGACTAGTTTAGCTCTCTTCTGCTGGTCACCATGCAAGGGCACAGCGTTCACGGTGCCATCTGGAAAGCAGAGAGCAGCCCTCACCAGACACAGCACCTTGACCCTGGATTTCCAGCCTCCGCAACTGTGAGAAATAGATTTCTGTTCCCTATCGATTACCCGTCTCTAGGCATAGTGGCACATGCTTGTAATCCCAGTCCTTGGAAGGCTGAGACAGGAGGATCGCGGTTCAAGGACAGCCTCAGCAAGTAGTCAGACTTTCATCAACCTAGTAAGATCCTGTTTGAAAATAAAAATAAAATAGGGCTGGTGACAGGTAGAATGCCCCTGGGTTCATTCCCTAGTACCACATAGACACACAAAAATATCCGGTCTCAGATGTTTTCTTAGAGCCATACCACATGGACTAGGACAACATGTAAATTTTTTTTAATTTCATAATGGTTTGAAATTTCCAAGTTTGAAATCAGTCCAGAGAAGGAAGTATATATGTTCAGAAGAGTCTAGGAAGATCCCTCACCCAGCCAGGCATGACAGTACACCTCTATGACCCCAGTACTGAGGAGGTTGATACAGCTGGATCACAGGTTCAAGACCAGCCTCAGCAACTTAACTAGGCCCTGTTTCAATATAAAATAGGGCTGGATGTAGTTCAGAGGAAGAATGCTCCTGGGTCCAATCCCCAGTGCCACACATACACCAAAAAAATCCCTCATCCAGGTGCTTTGTGGCAGGGCCCTTGGAGATAATGGGATTTTTGAGCTACTAAAATATTTCTTTTGCAGAATATATAATCCATATTTATTTATTTATTTATTTTTGGTGGTACTGGGGGTAAACCCAGGGGCTTTTCTACCTTTGGGCTATATTCCCAGACCTATTTTATACTTTATTTGGAAACAGGGTCTCACTAAGTTGCTGAGAGCCTCACTAAGTAGCTGAGGCTGGCTTTGAACCTGTGTGATCCTCTTGTCTCAGCCTCCCAAGTGCAGGGATTACAAGCGTAAGCCACGACGCCCGGCGTGATTATTTAAATTTTTAAACTTTCTGGTTTAAACAAAACTCATTCTCTAAAGTGCTGTAAAATCACAAAGGACTAAAAAACTGCTAAATTGGAAGCACCTCCCAAACAATCTAAAACACAGACGCCTTGTAGTGTGTGACACAGTGAGAGGTCGCTGTCCCTTTGTGATCACAAAAGGGCGTGAAACTCCTGTGTCACAGTGAAAGCTTTCTGCACACACGTGTGCATTTGCATTTAGGGCAAAGAGCAAAATGCGTTGGCTGGAATCAGTGTCTACCCACTTCTCAGTCTTCATTGCCCTAAAAAGCTTCAAACAGACTTTGTGCTCTTGTGTTACTGAATTCTTGTCTTGAAAAAATCCTCAAGCGAAATCAAAGAACTCACTTACCAAGTGGCCTCTGAAAGCCGGAAACTTGACATAAGTTATCTCTGATGTTCACAGAAGCTCTTCAAGGCCTGAAGTGGGAGAGGATTATGTAACCTGCCAAAGGTCACACAGCTAGCAAGTGACCCCAGACCCAGGGCTGGCCAGCTATACCTGTGGCTAAATCCTGCTCACCGCCTTTATTTTTATGCTGCCTCTGAGTCAAGAATTTTTTTTTTTTGTATGTTTAAATGGTTTTAAAAAAAAATAAAACTACTTTGTGATTTGTGGAGATTATGTGAATTTTAAATTTTTTCTTTTTCTTTTTTTTTTTTTTTTGGTGGTCCTAGGGGTGGAACCCAGAGGCTTGCTACCTCTGGGCTCTACTCCCAGACCTATTTTAATTTTTATTTGGAAACAGGGTCTCACTAAGTTGCTGAGAGCCTCACTAAGTGGCTGAGGCTGGCTTCGAACCTGTGCCATCCTCCTGCCTTAGCCTCCCAAGCGCGGGGACTACAAGCGTGTGCCACCACGCCCGGGTTCTTTCTTTTTTTAAACTTCTAATTTTAATATCCACAAATCAAGTTTGGTTGAAATGTGGGCACTCCTGTTGGTTCACGGCTGTTGTTGTCCACGGCTCCTCTTGTTCTACAGTGGCAGAGCTGCAGGGTTGCAACGGAAACCACACGCTGGCAAAACTGGATGCACTGACCACCTGGACGTTTACAGGAAAAGTTTGCCACTTTCTGCCCCAGACCCTTGGCTCTGTAGATAGTCCTTTTATAAATGAGGACACTGGTGCTCATGGAGTGTTAATAACTCTGCTCCAGATTCAGGAGAGACATGAGTCTCACCTTACCCATGGTTTTATTTTCTGTTGTTTCAGTTACTTAAGGTCTGAAAATAGTAAGTGAAAACTTCTAGAAGTAAAAATTCACATGTTTTATTTGTTTTTGTTGCACTAGGGATTGAAACCAGGGGTGTTATGGTTTGAGCTACAAGACTAGCCCTATTTCATTTATTTATTTATTTACTTGTCTATTTGTTTGTTTGTGTGTTTATTGAAACATGCTCTTGCTAGGTTGTTAAAGCTGACCCTGTACCTGCAATCCTCCTGTTTCAGCCTCCCAAGTACTGGGATTACAGGTGTGCCACCATGCCCAGAAAAACTTCACAGATTTTAAGTTGCACACCTTTCTGATTAGTATGACACCATCTCCCCCATCTCATTCCATCCCACGTGGGTCCTGAATCCTCCCTGTGTCCAGTGTAGCCACCCCATATCTACTCACTACTTAGGGGATGTCTGGGTAGTTACGGTTTGGATAAGAATTGTCCTCCAAAGGATCATGTATTGAAGGCTTGGTCCCTGGCACAGCACTCTCCAGAGGTGGGTTCTGGGAAAGAATTGGACCGTGGAACTCTGATTTCATCAGATCAGTCCACTGAGCACTGAATGGAGCACTAGGACGGTATGGAAATTGTAGGCAGTGGAACATATTTGGAAGAAGTAGGGCACTGGAGACATGTTCTGGAAGGGTATTTCTTGTCCCTGGTCCCTTCTTCCAGGTTCAATCCCCTGGTACCAAGAGAGAGAGAGAGAGAGAGAGAGAGAGAGAGAGAGAGAGAGAGAGAGAGAGAGAAGAACACTATCCCACTCCTAGGTATTTATCCAAGATTAATAAAGTGAGCCTACCATAGCCCACCTGTATTCATAGCCGTGCAATTCACAATATCTGAGTTAGGGAAACAGCCTAGCTGTCCATCGACAGATGAATAGAGCATGGTGTTGCACACCTACAATCCCAGAATTTGGGAGGCTCGGACAGGAGAATCTCAAGTCTTAAGCCAGCCTCAGCAGCTTAGCGAGGCTCTCAGCAACTTGGCAAGACCCTGTTTCTAAACCAAAAAATAAAAAAGGGCTGGCTGGGGTTGTAGCTCGGAGGAAGAATGCCCCTGGGTTCAATTTCCAGCACCATGAGAAAAAAGAAAAAATATATATACAATATATATTTTGTATATATGGAGTTTTATTCAGCCATAAAGAAAAAAATTATGACATTTGCAAAGATGTAGATGGAACGGGAAAGCATCATGTTAAGCAAAATAAGCCAGACTCAGAAAGTGAAGGGTCATATATTTTCTCTCTTAATGTAGAAACTAGAGAAAACAAAGAAAATAAGAGACCTCATGAAAATAGAAAGGAGAAAATAGGGTAGAGAAGGGGGAACCAGGGAAAGGGAGGAGGGGAGGGCAAGGGGATGTGCTGGGGAATGGAACTGATAAAATTATATTATGTGCAAGTGCAAATGATTATGAATTTAAAGAATTTTGTAAGAGTCTAGTGTGGTGGCGCACGCTTATAATACCAGCATTTGGGAGGCTGAGACAGGAGGATCCTGGTTCATGGACAGCCTCAGCTGCTTAGTGAGGCCCTTTGCAACTCAGTGAGATCCTGTTTCAAAATAAAGAATAAAAAATAGGGCTTAGGGTGTAGCTCAGAGGTAGAATGCCCCTGGGTTCCATCCTCAGTACCACAAAAAAGAAGAAAAAATTAAAAATTTTCCTAAGTGGCTGGGACTGTAACTCAATGTTAGAGTGCTGGACTGGCATATGTGAGGCCTTCAATTCCATCACACAGCACCATGGCAGATAAAGAAAGAAAGAAAGAAAGAAAAAAAGAAAGAAAGAAAGAAAGAAAGAAAGAAAGAAAGAAAGAAAGAAAGAGAAAATATTCTGTCATCTATAAAATAAACAGACCCTAAAAGACTGTTAACTGTGTCATTGTGGAGGTAAGTAGGACATACGAAGCCATTCAGTTGGTAAAAATCTAGACAAGGCCTATAAACCATCCAATTGCATGGGGTCAGCACTGACTACCCAGTTTCAATAAAGAAACATATTGCATAAGACAGTACTATTGTGGAGAGCTGAGTAATGAGTACATGGGTCCTTTCTATGCTGTTTTTGCAATTTCTGTGTGTGTGTGTGTGTGTGTGTGTGTGTGTGTGTGTAACTGGGGAGTGAACCCAGGGGCATTCTAGCTCCAAGCTATACTTCCAGCCCTATTTTTTTTTCTTTCTTTCTCTTTCTTTCTTTCTTTCTTTCTTTCTTTCTTTCTTTTTTTTTTTTTTTTTTTTTGTGGTACTGGGGATGGAACCCAAGGGCTTTCTACCTCCAGGCTATACTCCCACACCTATTTTATATTTTATTTGGAAACAGGGTTTCACTAAGTTGTTGAAGCTTCACTAAGTAGCTGATGCTGGCTTCAAACCTGTGTGATCCTCCTGTCTCCGTCTCCCAAGCACTGGGATTACAAGCATGCGCCACCACACCTGGCTTTATTCTTTATTTTGAAACAGGGTCTCATTAAGTTGCAGAGGGCCTCACTAAGTAGCTAAAATTGGCTTTGAACCTGTAATCCTCCTGTCTCAGCCTTTCAAGTACTGGCTTGTTTTTGCAATGTCTGGCTCACCTATACTAATTTAATTTTTTTTAATAAAAGCTTTTTTTAAAAAATTTACTGCCGGGCGTGGGGGCGCACACTTGTAATCCCCGCTCTTGGGAGGCAGAGACAGGAGGATCGCGCAGGTTCAAAGCCAGCCAAGCTGGCTTAAGAGACCCTGTTTCTAAATAAGAAAAGTATAAAAATAGGTCTGGGAGTGTAGCCCAGAGGTAGAAGGGTTTCCAGGAACACCAGTACCACCAAAAAAAAAAAAAAAAAAAAAAAAAAAAAAAAATTTTACTAAGTTGAACTCGCCAATTTCATATAGTTAGCCACAAAGCTAAGCTAAAGGAAGACTGTGAAGTAATTGTTCTTGAGCCTGTCTGGAAGAGGTCTGGTAATAGACAGGGGGTGGTCTTCGTGGAGTACAACTTGAATCCAGCAAGCCTGTGAGGACTGAATGACTTCACGCCAGCTGTGGTACTGGGGTTCTCAGGGCTCCCAGCTTCCTCTGTTCTGGCTCCATCTCTCCAAGCAGCACCTTGGTCCCTGGGAGGATGCTCACCCTCACACGCGGGCCAGCTGGCATTCCCTTAAGAGCTTCTCCAGCTCACTACTATTGGAACGGTCCCGAGTGAGTGGACAAAACTAAGTTTCATGTCCTTCAAAGCCAAGGACAACCCTTAGGCATGTGATGACCACATGCTGATGCCACCCCCCTAAGGACTCGACTAAGAGAGGCAGCCACACTCTCTCAGGGACGTGAATTCTGAGTGGTCCGCACAGGCCAAAGACACAGCTGTGAGATGAGGCCTCAGAGACCCCCAGTGAGAAGTAGGCCTCCCAAATCTGGGACTCTGAGACAGGAGGATCGCGGTTCAAGGACAGCCTCAGCTACTTAGTGAGGTCCTTTACAACTCAGAGAAACCTTGTTTCAAAATAAAGAATAAAAGATAGGGCTGGAGGTATAGCTTGAAGGCAGAATGCCCTAGGTCCCATCCCCAGTACCACACACACACAAAAAAAGAATAAAAAATAATAATGAATGCCCTTGATGTAAAGTAATACGTATATAAAAACCATAGGAGCCAGGTGTGGTGGCGCATGCTTGTAATCCCAGCATTTGTGAGGCTGAGACCAGAGGATCTTGGTTCAAGGACAGCCTCAGCTACTTAGTGAGGCCCTTTGCAACTCAGTGAGACCCTGTTTCAAAACAAAGAATAAAAAATAGGGCTGGGGGTATAGCTCAGAGGTAGAATGCCCCTGGGTTCCATCTCCAGTACTGAAAAAAAAAAAAATTTGTATTTTCAATGTCAAATGAAAAAGACAAACCAAAACAAAATTTTTAAATTAAATGGGATACTTACTTACTTTTTTCTTAAACTTTTTCTCGTTAACACCAAGCTCTTTTCTGTACCAAAAAAAATTTTTTTTGGAGAATATTAAATACTTGGGTGAGAAAAAGATATCTGCAGAAAGGGATGATTCCTAAACAAGGCAGCACTCAAGAATTAGAGGGGTACAAAGCGCTTCACCCCACAATGTGAGCAACACTTTTTATAAAGGCCAAATGTAGATGCAAAATAAAGAAATCGCCTGATTGGCTACAAGGTAGCCTTATTTGAATATGGTGTGATCAGCTGACTGCTTCTGATTGGCTAAATCTCAATTGTTTGTGATTGGCTGGAAACCCAACTGTTTGTTACAAACATATGCTAATAAGCTATGGTGTGCCCTATTACCCAGGAACTTCAAGTATGGAGACAGTTTCAGACCAATGACCTGCTTCTTTCATTTAACACTTTCTTCTCAGGACTATGAGGAGAATCTGTCCCATGCCTTTCTCCCAGCTTCTTTGCCAGCAATCTTTGGTCTCACTGACCAAGTCCCTGTCTTCATTCTTACATAACATTCTTCCTGGCTGTCTGTTCTGTGTCTAATTGTGTGTGTTGTGTGTGTGTGTGTGTGTGTGTGTGTGTGTGTGTGTGTGTAACTAGGGATTGAACCCAGGGGCATTTTACCTAAAAGCTACACCCCAGCCCTATTTTTTATTCTTTATCTTTGAAACAGGGAGGGTCTCACTAAGTTACGCAGGGCCTCACTAAATAGCTGAGGCTGGCCTCGAACCTGTAATCCTCCTGTCTCAGGTTCCTAGGTACTGGGATTGCAAGCATGCGCCACCATACCCAGCTTGATTTTAACATATTTTAACATTTTACAAATTCAATGACTATTTTCAGATAGGGTCCTATTCTAAAATATATGGGGTTAGAATTTCAACATACAAATTTGGTAGGGGACAATTCAGCCCACAAGGGCCAAAGGTCATTCGTGACTCACTCTAAACCCTCCCAAACCTCTCTTCACTCTCTCTCTCTGTGAGGTTGTTCCAGTGAGATCTGTCTCATTAAGTATGGCGTGCATTAAAAGCAGACCCTCTGAAGCACCAGGAGAACTGCCAAAGGGGTAGAAAATCTGATACAGAGTCACTGAAAATAAATGACCAAGTCATAGAAATGTCCTTTAAGGCATCTAATCATAGAAGGTGCCAGACCATGTGGGTCTCCGCCCTGGCTTGCTGAGCTGCAGGGTCCTGCTCAGTAAGGTGGAGGGGCTGGCAAGTGGCTGTGCCACCCGATGCCCTTAAGGAACCAGCCAAGGCTCAGAGAGGGTAAAGACAAGTCCGCCTGCTGGCTGTGTGTGGACCAGGATGAAGGCCTACATGGATCCCATTTTACCTGGTGCTTTCTCCACCGTAGCTTCATCCCTCTGAGAGCCCAAGCCCAGCCCTTTCAACTACTAACCACAGTCTTTAAGTCTACCCTTTCCTCCAAACCCCTGACCCACCTAAAGATCAGTAAGTCACCCCATAATCTTTTTAGAAGGCCTGGTGGCTGGACAGCCTATAATTTCCTTGACTAGCATCTCCCATCCCCACAGAGCACAGCACAGCTCTGGGCGGGACAATTACTGGTATTTAGGAGACTGGATTTGCTTGTCCGGGCTGATGGTTTTCCACGGCCACAGTCCACAGAGGGCTGTCTGGACATCTCATGCTGAGGCCAAATTTGGGCAGCATTACAAGTTTGCATGAAGTCAAATCCTGTGGGCCAGAAAGTTTGGTTTCTCCCCTTTATTTCACAGCCAGGAGTTCTACACATCTGAAAATGGAAAAATCACTAAAACCTTAACCAATCACCTTTCCTTTGACTTCCTGCCATGTACCACTCACAAATAACATAAGAAATCCTTTCTCTTCCTGACTGTGAGAACTGTCTGAGATGGTTAACACGGGTTACTGCTTAGCACTAGCCACAGGGAGGGAAAGCACAAGTTATTAATTTTGCTTTTTATGTGGAACATTGGAGGATAAGAATAAACTCTTATTTGCAAGGTCAAACACCACAATATGTACCTATCCCTAAAGAGTGTTTGCAAAAATAGGCAATAACGGCTCTAAATAGACTGTCTCGGGATGCCTAATAAATAATAAGCCTCTTGCCTTTAAAATTAACAACAGAAAAGCAGGGTATTGTATGTGGGGGCCGACTCCGGGAGGAGAGAGTGGCAGGATGTGTTCATGACTCAGTTCGTGTCTTCATGGGTACTTCAGCTCTGTGGAGAGGCGAGGTCACATGAGTGGTAGCTGAGCAAATTTTGCAAAGAATATACTGCCTGAAAAGGGAGCGCCGGGGAAATTCCAAATTTTAGGTCTGCAAAGAACTTGCGTGTCCCTTCAACTCCGGCCTGCTGGCTCTCAATTGGCAGCAACTTGCCCAAGGTCATGAGGTAAATGGGGGAAATGCCCATGGGATTCTCCTAGTCTGGGGATAGCAGAGTTTTTGGAGTTGGCATAGAGCGCAGTGGCCTTAAGTCTTGGAGTCCTGAATTTCTGCCTCGGCTCTGCTGAGTCTCATGGGGTGCTTCCATTTTCCTCTCGGGGTTGCTTTAGAGCTTAAATGACACAGCACATGGAACCCAACTTTGTAAATGTAAAAGGACATTAAATAAAATGCATCAAACCATACCAGGTATCAAATCCATGCTGTGAATAAGAAATGCTGTATTTTGTAAGTGATACCATTAACAAGGATTATAAAATCTGAGAAAGCCAGTTGCTTTCCAAGTTGATAAACATCTCCATCTTCGCAGCAGACAGTAATTGCCCCTGGGGTACATTAACATTCCATATTTATTTAGAACTTGCCTGCCGGGCATAGTGGCGCACGTTTGTAATCCCAGCATTCGGGAGGCTGAGACCTGGAGGATCGCGGTTCGCGGACAGCCTCAGCTAGTTAGTGAGGCCCTCTGCAACTCAGTGAGACCCGGTTTCAAAATAAAGAATAAAAAATAGGGCAGGGGGTGTAGCTCGGAGGTCAAATGCCCCTGGGTTCCATCCCCAGACCCGCAAAAAAAAAAAAAAAAAAAAAAAAGAACTTGCCTGGTTATCAGGTGCCTTTAATACAGTCATTTGAATTGATTCTCACTGAGGAAATCGATGGGGAACTGAAGCCCAAAGGAGCCAGCAACAACCCCAAATGGAACTTCCAATTCCAAGTCATGTGCCATGTGCACAAAACCAGATTGCCTCTGGAGAGAAACTGCCTAGTCTGGGCAGACTGGTATCATGAAGCAGTTGCCCACTGACCAGCCCTCATCAGGACCCAAGGCCATTGCTGAACTTGTTTGCAACATCATATGGAAAGTCCCAGAGGGTGGAGCTGAGTGTTTAGACTATAAATTAATTTTCCCCCTGCTCAGCATATACCACACAGTCATTGTGGTATACCCCTTAGACACCTAAGAGAGACACTCTAAGAGAGACACCCCTTAGTTTTATGCTTAGCTGAGTGATGTCCCGAATCTCCTTCTATCCACCATCGCATCTTGTAAATCAGTGCAATAAACCCAGATCCCCTTCCACTTTCTGACCCCAAGTCCCACTGGGACCTGCCCATAGAAGCACTGATTTCAGCCCTGAAGGAAAAGAACTATACAAGGTAACAACTCTCTGACAGAACCGAGGAAGGAAGAAATCAAATATTCAGACATCTTCTTTGGAGGGTACCAAGAGGGTACATATGTGAAACTACTTCACCTAATGCATACATTTGGCTTTTATCAGAATATTTTTCTGCTGTAAAAAGAGATTCAAAGGAAAACCCTCTGTGCTACGTTTCCTCGTAGTAAAACTAGAGTTGTTTCTAGAAGGCAGAGGCTTTTTGGCATTATCCACCCAGCGCTTTAAAATAATCATACCCGAGTCAGGCGTGGTGGCACACGCTTGTAATCCCAGCATTCGGGAGGCTGAGACAGGAGGATCACACAGGTTCGAAGCCAGCCCCAGCTACTTAATGAGGCTCTCAGCAACTTAGTGAGACCCTGTTTCCAAATAAAGTATAAAATAGGTCTGGAAGTATAGCCCAGAGGTAGAAAGTTCCTGGGTTCCACCCTCAGTACCACACACACACACACACACACACACACACACACACACAAAATAGTCAAGATGATAAACCTTATGTTAGGTATATTAAAAAAGAATAATAGTTGGCCCTGGTGGTGAAACAGGGTTTCTTGAGAAGAAACACAGCGTTTCCTTACCGGATTCTTGTCTGCAGTGAGTGAAGAATGACACCGGCAGGCGGCAGAAAGGGGAGCAAGAAGTTTATTGGAAACAGCAGGGAATAGGGAAAAGTGGCAGAACACCCCTAAGGGCTATCGGGGCTCTGGTGTCCAGTAGCTGCCTTCAGGTCACTACCCGAGTGTAGCTCGGACCAAGTGCCTTCAATTGCTCTCCACCTTCTCTCAGAGCCAAAGCGACCTGCGAGGGCGAAAAGCTCTCCAAAGGGGAGGGGTTCCCACGTTGGGTAACAGCCCTGGTGACTGATCTAGGGGTTTATATATCTCGGTAAATCCTGTTACTTGGAGTCTGGGAGGCAGTTCTTAAAATTTGCATAGGGTATTTGCATGTCCTTGAGGGGGGTCTCCTTTCAATAGAGGTGTCAGACTTGCTCCAGGGATGTCTCCTGGGTTTGTTGATTAGTAAACAGATGGTTTTGTGAAGCTTTGGTCATTCTTATCTCTGAACCTTGGAAGGGCTGATCTCTTTTTAGGAGCCTTGGAAGTTAATTAGTATTCATTGCCCCTCAGGAAATTAAGCTTTTCTACCGAGGCCTCTTCCCTACCTGCTTACTTCTTTTCTACCTCCTCAGTGGTACACACTTTCAATCCCAGTACTTGTGAGACTGAGACAGGAGAATCACCTATTCAAGGCCAGCCTCAGCAAAGTAGCAAGATCTTGTTTTAAAGTAAAAAATAAATAAATAAGCCAGGCATGGTGGCACACATTTGTAATCCCAGGACTTGGGAGGCTGAGATAGGAGGATCAGAGGTTAAAAAACCAGCCTTGGCAATTTAGAGAGGCTCTCAGCAACCTAGTGAAACCCTGTTTCCAAATAAGAAATAAAATCAGGCTGGAGGTATCGCTCAGAGGTAGAGTGCCCCTGGGTTTAATTCCAAGGATAGATACATAGATGACAGATACATAGATGATAGATACATAGATGATAGATAGATAGATGATAGATAGATAGATAGATAGACAGACAGACAGACTGACAGCTGGGGGGGGGTAGCTCAGAGGTAAAATTCCCTTAGGCTCAATTCTTAGAACCAAACAAAAGAAAATTATTAAAAATTATTACAAAAAAAATCATAAGTATGTATTTTACTTTGACACCTAAAAGAAAAAAGCAACATTAAGGAAAAGTCCAGTGGCCATGCTGGTTTTGAAGCTACTCTCCCTCCTGGCGCCAGCCTTCCACTTGCGGTGCCCCGGTCCCTGTCAGAGTCTGCTGGCCATGATGAGGGAGGCACCAATGCCAGACTAGAGAGCTCTCTAAACTCACACTCAGGCTTACCGAAGGGCTCTTGTTCACGTAGAAAGAATGAAGCCTAGTTGTTTCCTTTTGATAACTTGCTTTATGTTTTACACTAACGCTGTGTGTGGTGTTTGGGGTGTGTGTGGTGTGGTACTGGAGATTGAACCCAGGGGCATTCTATCCCTACTTTTTATTTTTATTTTTAAAACAAAGTGTCACTAAGTTGTGAAGGACCTAAGTAGCTGAGGCTGGCTTTGAACCCACAATCCTCCTGTATCAACCTCCCAAGTTCTAGGATTATAAGCATGTACCACCATGCCCAGTTTATACTAATGAGGAGGTAGAAAGGAAGTAGGCAGGTAGGGAAGAGCCCTCGGTAGAAAAACTTAATTTCCTGAGGGGCGATGAATACTAATTAACTTCCAAGGCTCCTAAAAGGGACCAGCTCTTCCAAGGTTCAGAGATAAGAATGACCAAAGCTTCACAAAACCATCTGTTTACTAATCAACAAACCCAGGAGACATCTCTGGAGCAAGTCTGACACCTCTACTGAAAGGAGACCCCTCAAAGGACATGCAAATACCCTATGCAAATTTTAAGAACTGCCTCCCAAACTCCAACCAACAGAGGACATGCAGACATATATAAACCCCTAGAGCAGTCACCAGGACGGTTACCCACTCTGGGAACCCCTCCCTGTTGGGGAACTTTTCTCTCTCTCGCAGGTCACAGGTCATGTTAGCTTTGAGAGAAGGTGGGGTGCAATTGAAGGCACTTGGCCCGGGATACACTCGGGTAGTGACCTGAAGGCCTCTGCTGGACATCAAGGCAGACCAGGGCCCCTAGGGGTGACCTGCACTTCTTTTCTGGCATATCGCGTGGACTTTGGGAGAAAGCAGCTTGCAACTGAAGGCACTTGGCCCAGGCTACACTTGGGTAGTGACCTGAAGGCAGCTGCTGGACACCAGAGCCCTGATAGCCCTTAGGGGTGTTCGGCCACTTTATCCTATTCCCTGTTGCTTCCAATAAACCTTTTATACCCCTTCCTGTGGTCTGCAGGTGTCATTCTTTGTTCACCACAGACAAGAATCCGGTAAGGAAACGCCAAGTTTCTTCTCAAGAAACTCCGTTTCATCTTAAGAAAACATCATGTTTCTTCTCAAGAAACCCCATTTCACTAACACTTTTTTTTTCCCAAGTGATTTTTTTTAATTTAATTTTTATTTTTTATAAGTGGAACATATTGAGAGTGGTGTACATTTACATTGTGCTTCATGCCCTTCCCCTTCCCTTTCCCTTCCCCCCCAATAGTGTCCAGGTTAATCATGTTGTATTTATGCTATTACACATATTCGTATGTAGCTCCTCCATTGAACAACCTCAGCTTTCTTCCTCTCCTATCCTTCCATTCAAGCTTTGCTGAGACTTTCCCTCCATCATCTGGAGTCCCTCTAGTATTACCACTACTCCCTAGCTTGGACATATTAGAGAAAACATATGTCCCTTCTCTTTCTGTCCTTGACTAATCTCACTTAACATAATGTTCTCTAGTTCCTTCCATCTTCTCGCAAATACTATTATTTTATTTTTCTTTATAGCTGAATAGAATTCCATTGTGTGTATTTCCCATAATTTTGCAATCCATTCATATGTTGATGGAGATCTAGCTTGGTTCCATATTTTGGCTATTACAAACTGTGCTGCTTTGAATATGGGTATGCATATGTTAACATAGTTCTCTGATTTCAACCCCTTTGGAAAAATACCCAGGACTGGTATAGCCGGATCAAATGGTGGATCTATTCCCAGCATACTAACACTTTTAAAAAGAAACTAAATTTAAACTCCACACTCTAGGGATACAAGTTATGTCTGTTCAGACCTTTTATTCACCCCCCATAACTACAAGAGAAAAATTGAGGCTAACATTACATTACCTGTGAATTTCCTGGATTATGACCGATTTGTTCCATTTATTTATTTATTTTGGTACCAGAGGTTGAACCCAGCAGCATTCTACCTCTGAGCTACAAACACCCCTAATCCTATCTTATCATTATTTTGAAATAGGGTCTTGCTCAGTTGCTGAAGGACCTTGCTAAATTGCTGAGGCTGCCCTTGAACTTGCAATCTTCCTGTCTCACCCTCCAAATTACTGGGACTCCTGTCATGCGCCACCATGCCTGACTTCTTTTGTCCCACTTAAGTGAGTGATATTACTTGTCCAAATATGTCATGGTGGCGCACACTTGTAATCCCAGCATTCGGGAGACTGAGACGGGAGGATCACGGTTTGTGGACGGCCTCAGCAACTTAGTGAGGCCCTTTGCAACTCAGTGAGAGCCAGTTTCAAAATAAAGAATAAAAAATAGGGCAGGGGGTCTAGCTCAGAGGTCGAATTCCCCTGGGTTCCATCCTCACACCAGCAAAAAAATAAATAAATAAATAAGTCACATGCCCTCCTGGGTCATGATCTACAAAAACACATTGAAGCATACTGGTAATATATGCATACACATGCAGTGCTAAATCAACCAGGCTTAGATAAGCAGTTGTATAAGAGCTAACTGAGGAGTGTGGCAACATAAACTCACAGGCACAGACCAATGAGGTAAACTAAAATGACTACAAATTGAAGTATGATTCACTTAGTTTGTATATCAACCAATCATCAATAGTGAGTGCTCCCTCTCAGTTCAACCCAAGTTTTGATTGTGGTCAGATGTGTAACATGCATTTCCCATCGTAACCGTTTCTAAGTCTCCCGTGCAGTAGCATTTAGCGCACTGACATGATTGCGCAGCTGTCACCAGTCTCCACGTCCAGAATTAATTTCATTTTCCCAAAGTGAAACTCTGTACCCATTAAGCAATAACTCCCCGTCCTCTTCCCCCTCGACGTTGGCAAGCACCACTCTACTTTCTTTTCTATGAACTTGCAATTTTTAGCTACCTCGTGTGAGTAGAATCACAGCCGTATCTGTCTTTCTGTGACCAGCCTATTTCATTTAGCGTGATGTCTCCAACTTTCATCCACATTGTAACATGTGTCTGAATTTCCTTCCTTTTAAAGACTCAAGAATATTCCATTTGTGCACATAGCACGTTTAGTTTGTCCGTTCACTTGTCAGTGGACACTTGTGTATCTTCCACCTTTGGGGCTACGATGGATACTGCTGCCGTGAACCTGGTGGTACAAATATTCCATGCAAATTATAAGAACCGGTGAGCCATGTGTGCCCAAGAAAATAAAATAGAGGACCTCTCCTTCACTGGTACCAGGAAGTCACTGACTTCGTGGAATCAGAAAATGTTAGAACAGGAAGCAATTGTAAAATCATCATCTCTATTTATTTATAGATGAGGAAACAGACGTGTGGTAACTTAACTAAGGTGGTTTGTAAAATGCTCAGTTCCTACATTTGAGGAGGAAAAGTTGTTGAAAAGGGACCCTTCTCCCAGGCAAAATTATCTACCTAACTTGCCACACCACATACTTCAAATTCCCCACACTGGAGATTTATTTACTTGGTTGAAGGCACTGGTAATTTTACCAGGAATCTCCCGGTAAAAAGAAATAGCTCCAAGGGAGAGTCATTGTTGACCCACAACCCCTATCCTGAAAGACTGGTTTTCCACAGAACAGTAAGCTTGGGTGGGGTCCTGAGGGATGGAGCCTACACAGTGGGCTCAGTTAAGAGACCAACAAAGAGAGTAGTAGCCTCTTGCAGGGGTCCCAGCATCCAGATTTAGTCAGTATCAGTGTCCAGATACTGAAGACTCAGAAAAGTCAGGATAAAGCCAGGCACGGTGGCACACTAAGATGGGAAGACCTCAGGTTTGAGGACAGTCTCAGCAATGTAGCAAGATTCTTGGCAACCTAGAACCTAGCAAGACCCTGTTTAAAAAAGAAAGAAAGAAAGAGAGAGAGAGAGAGAGAAAGAGAGAGAGAGAGAGAGAGAGAGAGAGAGAGAGAGAAAGGAAGGAAGGAAGGAAGGAAGGAAGGAAGGAAGGAAGGAAATATCTCAGAGGCAGAATGCCTCTGGGTTCAAACCCTGGTACCAAAAAATAAATAATATAATAAAAAATAAAAGAAAGAAAGAAAAATTAAGTTAGAAAAGGCCCAAGACCAACTTAGGCAACATTAGTATTTTCTCTCTAGAGAGTCCATTATTGTATATTGGATTTCATGTCAAAGTACAGGACTTTCATAAATGACTTGGACCATAGTTCAGATTCAGATATTAAGAAAATGTTTTGCTTGGTTTTCTCAGCCATTAAAGGAAAGACCTCATTATTATTATTATTATTATTATTATTATTATTATTAATGAAAAATGCCCAAATGTATAACAAATGAGGATGTAATGTTGACTCAACAAATTCCCATCTCTCCAGCACCAAGTGTGTGCCGTGGTGGCTCTGAGTGTTTTGTTGGTAAAATGCAGTGTTCTGGAACTGAGAGAAGTCCATTTATCACAGCTCAATAGCACAGGCATCAAACATTCCTCTAGTCAGAAACTGCTTTCTATAAATACTGCGACTATATTAGCTCTACAAGAAGGTTGATTCATGAGTGGAGAGTTATTTCTGCCTCCAGTTCCAGCACTATGAAGTGGTTCCACCTATGATGTGGAAGAACAATGAGCTTTGAAAAGAGAATTATGGTAGCCCAAAATATATGCACCTAAAATATATTTGACAATAACCACAAATGATGCACACAGCCTTTTGCAATCCTCAAATCAAGACTAGAAACCCTCCTATTTGTTAAAATAGTAATAATAATAACAAGCTGAATGATAAGACATGAAACCTACTTGTATAGCTGCAGAGGGCCCAAGAGGACATAAAAGTTAAGAGAGAAAAACAGAGTCAGAGCTAGGCATGGTGGCTCACGCTTGTAATCCCAGCATTTGGGAGGCTGAGACAGGAGGATCGCGGTTTATGGACAGCATCAGCTACTTAGTGAGGCCCTTTGCAACTCAATGAGACCCTGTTTCAAAATAAAGAATAGCCGGGCGTGGTGGTGCACACTTGTAATCCCCACTCTTGGGAGGCAGAGACAGGAGGATCACACAGGTTCGAAGCCAGCCGCGCTGGCTTAAGAGACCCTGTTTCCAAATAAAAAAATATAAATTAGGTCTGGGAGTGTAGCCCGGAGATAGAAGGGCTTCCAGGAACCCCAGTACCACAGAAAGAAAGAAAGAAAGAAAGAAAGAAAGAAAGAAAGAAAGAAAGAAAGAAAGAAAGAGAGAGAGAGAGAGAGAGAGAGAGAGAGGAGGGAGGGAGGGAGGGAGGAAGGAAGGAAGGAAAAAAGAAAGAAAGAAAGAAAGAAAGAAAGAAAGAAAGAAAGAAAGAAAGAAAGAAAGAAAGAATAGGAATGAGGGTGTAGCTCAGAGGTAGAATGCTCATGGGTTCCATCCCTAGAAGCACCAAAAAAAAAAAAAAAAAAAAACAACCAGAAGAAGAAGAAGGCTAGGAGCTGGCAGTGGTAATGCACATTTGTAATCCCAGTATCCAGGGAAGCTGGGGGTGTAGCTCAGAGGTAGAATACCACTGAATTCCATCCCCAGCACCAAAAAGAGATCAGAGTACTTAAGGAAGTTCACACACATTTTCTATATAATTTATGGGACTTGGACTCTATCATGCCCTGGTGAGACTCCAGAGGAGAGTCCCATGGGTTGGGTCCTTGTATCCCCTGACTCCACATCCACGAATCAACCGAGAATAGAAAGCACTGGGCCTGTACTGAACTATACAGACCTTTTCTTATTACTCCCAAACAATACAGCATAACAACTACTTAGACAGCACTTATATTACAGTAAGTCTTGAAAGTGATCTAGAGATGATCTAAAGTATACAGGAAGCCGGGTGGGGTGCAGCACGCTTGTAATCCCAGTACTTGGGAGGCCGAGACAGGATTGCAGGTCCATGGCCAGCCTCAGCTACTTAGTGAGGCCCTCCGCAACTTAGTGAGACCCTGTTTCAAAATAAAAAATGAAAAAAAATAGAGTGGGGCGAGGTGGCACACGCTTGTAATCCCAGCATTTGGGAGGCTGAGACAGAAGGATCACAGTTCAAAGACAACGTCAGCTGCTTAGTGAGGCCCTTTGCAACTCAGTGAGATCCTGTTTCAAAATAAAGAATAAAAAAATTGGGCTGTAAGTGTAGCTCAGAGGTAGAATGTCCCTGGGTTCCATTCCCAGTACCGAAGAAAAAAAAAAGAAAAGAGAAGCCGGGCGTGGTGGCACACGCTTGTAATCCCCACGCTTGGGAGGCTGAGACAGGAGGATCGCACAGGTTCGAAGCCAGCCTCAGCTACTTAGTGAGGCCCTCAGCAACTTAGTGAGACCCTGTTTCCAAATAAAATATAAAATAGGTCTGGGAGTATAGCCCAGAGGTAGAAAACCTCTGGGTTCCACCCCCAGTACCACTAAAAAAAAAAGAAAGAAAGAAAAAAGAAAAGAAAAGAAAGAAAGGGAGGGAGGGAGGGAGAAAAATTAGGGTTGAGGGTGTAGCTCGAAGGTAGAATGCCCGTGGGTTTCATCCCCAGTACTGAAAAAATATATATATAAGGCTGGGTTCAATCCCCAGTACCACTGAATGAATGAATGAATGAATAAATAAATAAATAAATATAGTATGCAGGAGGCTGTGCATAGGTTTCATGGAAATACTATGTACCACTTAATGTAAGAAACTTGAGCGTCTGGAAATTTTGATATGTGCGGCAGTCCTAGAACCAATCCCCCACAGATACCAAGGGACTACCACATTTGCAAGATTCTGCTATTTTGCTGTAGATAGTGTCTGATAAATAAATTTCGTGGTAACAAAATAAATTCACACCAAATTAACCCAAACAATAAATATAAATAGTAACATCCCTCCCTTTCCCTTTGCGGTAACACTCAGTGTACTTTGCTGGCAAGTTAATTGATTCAACATCTGTTTTATTCCCTCCCCATCCCAGTAGGCCAAGCTCACATTACCTATTAACATCCTTCCCAGAGGGCCTCTTACCCTCATCCTTATAGCCTAAGGAAACCCATGGGACCGTTTGAAGCTAATTCTCACTGACAAAGCCTGCAGTACTGTCTTCTTTTATGGGTCCTATCACAGGGCCCAAGAACTGGGTAGGGAACGTCAGATATAATACTAAAGGCTACTTTGTAAGCTTTGTTTAGTTTTTTCATCACACACACACACACACACACACACACACACACACACACACACACACTGGGGCATGGTGGCACATGCCTGTAATCCCAGTACTTTGGAGGCTGAGACATGAGAATCACAGGTTCAAGGCCAGCCTCAGTCACTTAGTGAAACCCCTGTTTCAAAAAAAAGTAAAAAAGCTGGCGTGGTGGCACATACTTGTAATCCCAGCATTCGGGAGACTGAGACTGGAGGATCACGGTTCACGGCCAGCCTCAGCTACTTAGTGAGGCCCTCTGCAACTCAGTGAGACCCTGTTTCAAAATAAAGAATAAAAAATAGGGCAGGGGGTGTAGCTGAGAGGTCGAATGCCCCTGGGTTCCATCCCCAGACCTGCAAAAAAATAAAAAATAAAATAAAATAAAAAAGGCTGGGAGTGTAGTTCAGAGGTAGAATGCCTTGGATTCGATCCCCAGTAGCAAAAATTAAATTACATACAGGAAACATGTTATATTATTACATTCTTGTTATAAAAGATTGAAGAAGTCAAGCAAGTTGGCGCTTACCTGTAGTCCCAGCTACCAGGGAGGCTGAGGCCAAGAGTCAGAGGCCGGCCCAGGCGACAGAGTGAGACTTTATCTCAGAAGAGAAATCGAGATGGAGGGACGCCGAGCACGTCCCCATCTTCCAGCACCGGCTCTAGACATTGATACGTGTCTTACACAGACAGTCCCTGACTCAGACTGCTTTTCAGTTTTACAAGGCTGCAAAAGCGTACCCATACAGCCGTTCTGTTTTTCACCTTCAATATAATATTCTGTATGTTACATAAGACTTTCAGCACTTTATTATACAACAATCTTTGAAGATTTTGCCCAACTAAAAGCGAATATAAGTGTTTGAGCACATTTAGGTTAGGCTAGCAGGCTGATGTTTGGCAGGTTGGGTGTAGTAAATGTATTTTTTTTCTTTTTCTGTACTAAGGGATTGAACCCGGAAGCATTTTACCTCTGAGCTATATCCCCATCCCCAATGATTTTTATTTTGAAATAGGGTCTCACTGAGTTGCTGAGGCTGGCCTGGAACCTGTGATCCTCCTGTCTCCACCTCCCAAGTATCAAGATTATAGGTGTGTTTGGAGGCTGAGACAGAAGGATCGCAGTTCACAGACAGTCTCAGCTACTACTTAGTGAGGCCCTTTGCAATCCAGTGATACCCTGTTACAAAATAAAGAATAAAAAATAGGGCTTGGGTGTGGCTTGGAGGTAGAATGCCCTTGGGTTCCATCCCTAGTACTACAAAAAAGTAGAAAAAGAGTACAGGTATATACCAATGCCTGGCTAGTAAATGCATTTTTTTGTGTGAGTGGTGCTGGGGATGGAACCCAGAGGCTTTCTATCTTCAGGCTACACTCCCAGACCTATTTTCTATTTTATTTGGAAACAGGGTCTCACTAAGTTGCCGAGAGCCTCACTAAGTAGCTGAGGCTGGCTTCGAACCTGTGCGATCCTCCTATCTCAGCCTCCCAAGTACTGTGATTACAAGTGTGTGCCACCACGCCGGTTACTGAAGATGGAACCCTTCTACCTCCGGGCTACACTCATAGACCTATTTTTCTATTTTATTTGGAAACAGGGTCTCTTAAGCCAGTGCGGCTGGCTTTGAACCTGCCGATCTTCCTGTCTCCGCCTCCCAAGCGCGGGGATTACAAGCGTGCGCCACCACGCCCGGCTTAGTAAATGCGTTTTTGACTTGAGATATTTTCAACTTACAATGACTTTCTGAGGGCTTAAGCCCACCATAAATTGAGACAGAACTCTATCTGTATATTGTTTTGTAATTAGTGCTTCTTGTTTATCAATTGTGGTCAGATCCTTGGTCCTCTGTACATTTCCAGTAGGCTTGTGGGGTGGGGGGGGGGTGGCCTCCCAATCACCCCATCAGATTCTATTCTTTCAACCTGTTCTCTCCATCTAGTCCCTAATCACTGCAGCAAAAGCCACATGAAAGCAAAGGAAGTCTCTGTCTCTACCACATGCTGAGCCAGGAGGAGCTGGCTCCAGCCAGAATAGAAACCTGCTCCAGCTCTACCACTCCTGGGTGTCTTTCCAAAGGGACTGAAATCAGGATGACAGTGATACGTGCATATCCATGATCATAGCAGCACAATTCACAATCGCCTAAGTATGGAGTCAACCTAGGTGCCCATCAAACCTAGGTGTGTGTACACCCCATTGTGGGATATACACACGATGGAATTTTACTCAGCATTCAAGAAGAATAAAATTATGACATTTGTAGGAAAATAAAAGGACCTGGAGAACATTATGTTAAGTGAGATTAGCCAGGCACAGAAAGAGAAAGGTCATATGTTTCCTCTAATATGTGGAAGCTAGGGAGAAATCAGGATACCAGAGGGACTCCAGATAATGGAGGAGGAGCTTTATTGGAGCCAGCAAGGTGGTCTAGGGGAAGGGAAAGGAGGGGAGGGAGGGTCAGCTAAGGAATCACTTCCACCGACATTATGTTCATACGTGAGAACACCTAAGTCAGTCTCTCCCCATTTGGGGAAGAAGAAGAAAAGGAGGGAGGGGGAGGAACCGGCCCAGTGCTGGGTGCACGTATGCCACTATCACTATAATTTTCTTTTTTTTTTTTTTCCAATACAGATACAGATAATTGAACCCAGGGATATTCTACTTCCGAGCTACACCTCCAGCTTTTTTTTTTTTTTTTTTTTTTTTTTTTTTTGTGGTACTGCGGTTCCTGGAAACCCTTCTACCTCCGGGCTATACCCCCAGACCTATTTTTATATTTTTATTTAGAAACAGGGTCTCTTAAGCCAGCAAAGCTGGCTTCGAACCTGTGCGATCCTCCTGTCTCTGCCTCCCAAGCGGGGGATTACAAGCATGCGAAACTGGGTCTCATTAAGTTGCGCAGGGCCTCACTAAGTAGCTGAGGCTGGCCACAAACCTGCCATCCTCCTGTCTCAGCCTCCCATGTGCTAGGATTACAAGCATGTGCCACCACACAGGGCTATCGTTTACATTATTATGTGAAACTATAATGTACCAATAAGAGTATATATACAAGCCAGACATGGTGGCGCACGTTTGTAATCCCAGCATCAGGGAGGCTGAGACTGGAGGATCGCGGTTCGCGGATAGCCTTAGCTACTTAGTGAGGCCCTCCGCGACTTAGTGAGACCCTGGGCAGGGGGTGTAGCTCAGAGGTCGAATGCCCCTGGGTTCCATCCCCAGAAACGCAAAAAAAAAGGGGGGGGCCAGGCGTGGTGGCACATGCTTGTAATCCCCTCGCTTGAGAGGTGGAGACAGGAGGATCATGCAAGTTCGAAGCCAGCCTCACTGGCTTAAGAGACCCTGTTTCCAAATAAAAAGTATAAAATAGGTCTGGGAGTGTAGCCCGGAGGTAGAAGGGCTTCCAGGAACCCCAGTACCACCAAAACAAAACAACAAAAAAAGAGTATATATACATATACATGCCATAAAAGCATATATGCTATAAAATACACACACATATATGAATAGAAACCTCACTGGAGAACAGATTCCACATAAAGGTAGCCATTGAGAGAGGGCACCAAATCCAGGAATCCTGGGGGAGCACAGGTACAGGAAAGGGGAACCCAGGCCTAGAGGCAGGTTTGGAGAGGTAGATGACTCGGACACATCAGATAATGGTGGATTTTTTCCCTCCCATTCCTTCCCAATTTCTCACATTATTTGCCATAGTAAGTCATGGAGTAAAGGGGCACTGAGGTAAGAAAGTTAAGTTAATCCTAGCCTGGTGCGGGGCACACACCTGTAATTCCAGTACTTGGGAGGCTGAGGCAGGAGGATCGGGGGTGGCAGACCAGCCTCAGCAACTTAGCGAGCCCCTGATTCAAAGTAAAAAATAAATAAATAAAAAATAAAATGTAGATGGGGTGTGGAGTATAGTTCAGAGGTAGAGAAGCCCTGGGCTCAGTCCAAGAAAGAAAGAAAATGTGAGTTACTTGCATTTCCCTAAGTAGGCTTCCACCCTCACTCCACCTTTCCAGGAGTTATCATCCTTGCTTAGCTTTCCGTAGACCCCACTCAGATACCGGCTCGCTGCCGGAAGCCCTCTGTGCTCCTCCCCCTGCGGCACTTGGTAAGAACTCAAAGGGACTTCCGCTTTGGGAAAACAGGCAGCTCCATCTTCCATACCTAAGTTAGGAAGGCAGCTACGGTTATGGTCATAACAACAGAGACGCTGAATCCCCATCTCAGCTTTCTGAGGACAAGCCGCTCAGAGAAGGCAGGTCAGAGCTGCTGGAAGTATCTGACAAAGATCAGAGGGGTGGCGTCCAAGACATCCTGGCAGCAGCTGAGCCATGGGAAGGAGGAGGAAACAGAGTTGAAAGATGGGAAAAGACACCAGGCAGAGGGGAACGTGCCTGTAATCCCAAGTACTTGGGAGACTGAAACAGGAGGATCTCATGTTCAAGATCAGCCTCAGCAACTTAATAAGACCTTGTTTCAAAATAAATAATAAAATAAAATAGGCTTGGGAGTGTAGCTTGGAAGTAGAATGTCCCTGGGTTCAAGCTCCAGTACATTTCTACCCCACCCACAAGACAAAGGTGGGAAGAGACCACGTACACAAGGCAGAAGTAGGAAATTCTGAGCCATCTTAGGCGGGAGGTCCTTTTAAAAGGTATAAGATGCCTCCAGAGAGAAAAGGAGCAAGAAACAAAATCCCAAAGCTTAGCAGTATTAGAAACTGCATTCACCAGGTATGGTGGTCCATGCCTGTAATCCCAGTACTTGGGAGGCTGAGACAAGAGGATCGCAGGTTTGAAGACAGCCTCAGCAAGTAGTGAGACTCTCATCAACCTAGTTAGACACTGCTTCAAAATAAAACTTAAAAAATAGAGCTGGGGGTGGGGTGCCGGGCGTGGCAGCGCACGCATGTAATCCCAGCATTCGGGAGGCTGAGACCTGGAGGATCGTGGTTCACGGACAGCCTCAGCTACTTAGTGAGGCCCTCTGCAACTCAGTGAGACCCGGTTTCAAAAATAATAGAATAAAAAATAAGGCAGGGGGTGTAGCTCAGAGGTCAAATGCCCCCTGCGTTCCATCCCAGACCCGCAAAAAAAAAAAAAAAAAAAAAAATAGAGCTGGGGTGTATGTAGAATGTCCCTGGGGTCGATCCCCATTACAACACACACATACGCATAGACACACACACACACACACACACACACACACACACACACTGCATATGAACATTTGAAAACACCATGACTCCTTTATGGCATGGGAGCAGTATGAGTGAGCAGACTGAATTGAGGTTTCGAGTGCGCAGTGCAAACACTTCTCTGGAAGAACCCTTCAAGGTGTCCCCATCAGCACCTGGGATCAGAGTCAGCCAGGAGGCTCACCTGGCCAGCGAGTGGACTGACTGGCAAATAGCAAGGAGAATGTCTACTTTAGCCAAGGATAGAATAAAGGCACTTGTCCGGGAAATGGTAGGCTCTGCCAGGACGTAGGGCTCAGGGACTCTGAGAATCCCCAGTACCACACATACACGAAAAACGCTGCAGCATTCTCCTAGAAACTACAAACATCAGCCTATATACTTTCAGTCCTCTCTAGATGTCTTATCACTCCTATGCAATAAATGCTATGTAGATAGTTATTATAACGTGCCATTTAGAGGATGATGCTCACAAAAAGAAGGCTGTACACGTCCAGTACAAACCCAACCATCCATCGCAGGCCTGATAGTGCAGGAGTCCACGGGCAGAACCCACAGACCCCGAGGGCGACTGCAGTGTTGTCATACGTATTTATGATGTATTGATGACATGCTAAATAATGAGTCCTGTGTCCTCTGATACAATAAATCAATCCCGTTTCGTTGTTTTCTCACAAGGCTTTGTTCTGCCACACACTTTCTTCCCCAGCGAGATGCACAACCTGAATCCCAGCCTCCCTCAGCCCCACCTGCGGCTCCCCTGGAAACAGGAAGCGTGGCTTAGGTGGGGTGAGCGTCATCAGGGAGTGGGGTGAGAAGCCGGGACTGAGAGGTCAGAAATGAGAATGGCCGGAGCCTGGGGTGAGAAGGCAAACGGACATGGATTTTTAATGACATCTACTTTTCTTAATTTCTTGTTCCCATGTGCTCAGCTGAAGTGCGTTTCCCCTCTGCAAAATAATTAAATAAGAATAAATATCTTCCATCTCACATTATTTAATTAGTTATACCACCTTAAACCTATCCTCACAGTTCTAAAGAGGTCCAGGGTCCAGGTGTGGTGACACTCCTTACTTGGGGAAGGGAGGCTGAGGAAGAAGAAGGCAGGTTTGAGGCCAGCCTGGACAATTTAATGAGACCCCATCTCAAAATTAAATAAAGACAGCTGGAATGTAGTTCAGTGATAGTGTACTTGCCTAGCCTGTGCTAGGCCCTGGGTTCTTAAGAAGAAAAAAAAAAAAGGAAAAAGTAATGGGTTAAAATTTAAGAGTGGCATTTTAAAAAAAAAAAAAGAAATCAGAAACCTAAATTTTAGGAATATTAATTTTTAAACACTGGCACTTAAAACCAGGAATTTAATTTTTCAAGGTTTCACAATTACTTCACCTTTCAGATTAGGTTGAGTGAAAACCGCCTTTGTTGAGAGTGGTTTTGCAGACAGCGATTGTTAAGCAATTGTATTGTTCCATTTCACACCATACAATTCCACTGAAAAGCACATTGATAAAAATCAGCCAGGCCAGTTTCTGGATGTTACGCTTTCTCCCAGAGGACAAGCCTGCAGGGCGATCTGTACCTGCTGGCCAGTGCTCTGCAGAATACCTGGGTTTCCCCCTACACAGGCCTCTGTCCTGAACACGTCCAGAAGTGAACAGCCAGGCGTGGTGGTGCACATTTATAATCCCAGTACTTGGGAGGCTGACACAGGAGGATGGCAGGTTCGCGGCCACCTGCAGCTACTTAGTGAGGCCCTCTGTAATTTAGTGAAATCCTGTTTAAAAGTAAAAGAATAACATAGGGTGGAGCCGGGTGTGGTGGCGCACTCTTGTAATCCCAGCATTTGAGAGGCTGAGACAGGAGGATCGCAGTTTGTCGACAGCCTCAGCTACTTAATGAGACCCTTTGTAACTCAGTGAGACCCTGTTTCAAAATAAAGAATAAAAAATAGGGCTGGGGTGTAGCTCAGAGGTTGAATGCCCCTGGGTTCCATTTCCAATACCTCAAAACAAACAAAAAAAGAAGATGGGGCTGGAGGTGTAGCTCAGAGGTAGAGTGCCCCTTGGTACTAGAAGAAGAAGGAAAAGGAAAAGGAGGAAGAGGAGGAGGAGGAGGAGAAATAGAAGGAGGAGGAAGAAGAGGAGGAGGAGGTGGAGGCGGAGAATAGAAGGAGGAGAAGGAGGAGAAGGGGGGGGATCTTGCCAGGGCGCAGTATGGAGCCTTTGCTTTGCAAGGAGGGCTGCTTTCTGCTTCTGACGAAGGAGGAAGCCAAGGGAAGCTGCAGGTCTTCCTGGAGTCCCAGGGCGAGGGGCTCCTTCAGTATGGCCTCCACATCCCCCTTTCTGTCCACCCCGAGACCCTCCAGATGCTGGTTGCAGGTGCATGCTTGGAGAGCAGCTCTGCAGGCTCTGGGATCATGGAGGAGTTGGGTAGTCATCCAAGAAAATGGCTGTATGCTCAAGAGAAGCTCGGGTTCCCAATGAGCTCATCAGAGCCTAAACCAAGGCGGGAGTGGGTCCAGCAGTCAAGGAGAGCTGCCTGGAGAAAGTGACTCCAGCCCTTACATCCATTCAACTTACACTGATTGAGCAATTATCCTGCGCCTGGCCCTGCAGAAGCAGACCAGATGTAAAGGTCCAGCCTTTGCTGGATAGTTACATTTCAGGAAGAAGAGACCCGCTAGTGTGCAGATAAACGTGACAGGAAGTGGCCAGCTGGCCAGGGAGACCTGAGGAGGTGATGTTTCAGGGAGACATTAATGAAATGGCCAAGGACAAGCTTGGAGTGCCCTGGAGGAGGCAGGAAGGGGACAGAATGACTAGAAGTGGGAGGGGTGGCCATGGGAGACAAGCAAGGTCAATCACAGATGGTGCGTACAAATGTGGATTTTATTGCACACATAATGGCATATGTCGCGTGTGTGTTCAAGTGATAATCCCAGCTGCTTGGTCAGGCCAGGGAGCGGCGAAGAGGGGAAAGGCCTGAAGGAAACAGCATGTGCCAAGGGCCAGGGGTCACCAGGTGGGATGGGGGGAAGGCCCGAGACGTGAACCAGGGCCAGAGCAGCCAGATCCTCACATGCCAGCCGCAGGGGTAGCTCCATCCCACCAGTCCACTGAGGCCTAGGTGCAGAGCTGCCGGGCCCTGTTGACTGAGCTCACTCCACGCCTTTTGGATTGAGTTGATGGAGTCCCAAGCATCTGGCCTAGGACGGGAAACCGATATTGTTTTTCAGAGTTACTAAAGTGTATCAACAGCCATCCTATCCTTAAACATGAAACAATGGTTTTCTCATTCTCCAGAGTTTCATGAATATAGGAAAGAAGCTGGTTATTCCAATTTAAGAAACGTGGGTTAAAAAAAATAGAGATTAGCTGGGCGTGATGGCGCTCACTTGTAATCCTTGCTCTTGAGAGGCGGAGACAGGAGGATCGTGCAGGTTTGAAGACCCTGTTTTCAAATAAAAAGTATAAGATAGGTCTGGGAGTGTAGCCTGGAGTAGAAGGGCTTCCAAGAACCCCAGTACCACCAAAAAAAAAAAAAAAAAAAAATTAGATTTGTATCAGAAATATAGATTTCCAGTCTGGTATGATTGGTACTTGCCTGTAATCTCAGTACTTGGGAGACTGTGACAGGAGGATCACAGGTTCAAGACCAGCCTCAGTCACTTGGTGAGATTCTCAGTAACCTAGCGAGACCTTGTTTCAAAACAAAAAAAATAAAAGGGCTGGGGATGTAGCTTGGAGGTAGAACACCGCTGGATTCAATCCCAGTGCGGGGGGTGGGGGGGGCGAGAAAAGAGAGAAAGAAGAGAGAAAGAAAAAACAAACATACAATGAGAGAAACAACCAGTAAAGTCATCAGCAGGTGATAAGAGGCTGGAGCCCTGAGAGATGAAAGGTGTACGTCCATCAAGCCCACACCCTCCTTTCTATAGCTACACTCGTCCTCAGCTCTTCCCAGGGCAATTTAATCCTCCCATCTGAACCCCACATTCTAAGCCTTTCATCTCTCCCTTAGATTCGACTTCTCATCTGTACTCCTGGCCCCATATAACCACCAAGCTCTACTTCCCTTGGTCAGTATCCAGATTCATTGCCAGAAGCAAAGGGATTCTCATTAGGGCCGAGAGTGTTTGTACCAGCTACCAGCACCAGTCAGTCTCCAGACCTTCGTGTGGCCCATAAAAGGTAACAGCAGCCAGGCAGTGGCTCAAGCTTGTAACCCCAGCATTTGGGAGGCTGAGACAGGAGGATCACAGTTCAAGGACAGCCTCAGCTCCTTAGTGAGGCCCTTTGCAACTCAGTGAGACCCTGTTTCAAAATAAAGAATAAAAATAGGGCTGGGTGTGTGGCTTGGAGGTAAAATGCCCTTGGGTTCCATCCCCAGTACTGGAAAAAGAAAAAAAAATAGCAAGGGCTGGGGATGTAGCTCAGAGGTAGAACATGTCTGCGTTCAATCCCCAATACGGGGTGGGGGTGGGGTGGGGAGATAACCAGGGAGAACGCCTGCAGACAGACACTAAACTCAATGCACTGAAGAGATTAGACCCTGGGGAAATAAGTACTGCAGGAAAGAGAGAGGAGCTTTAAATTAAGCATAATTAGTGTCCCAAGAGACATGTGCAAGAATGCTAAATCCATGGCTGACTGTGCTCAGAAAAAGAAACCTTCGACGTTATTGGAAATTGAAAACTCAGCTGCTGGGCGCAGCACAGACTGCCCGCGAGGAAGGGATCCATTAAGTGGAAGACTGGGATGATTCGCCCAAAATCAAGTCCAAAAGATCAAGAGGCTTAAGTTGTGAGCTAGAAATTAAGACGTGAGGGCATGCCTTCAACTACCATACAGGAACTCCAGGACAGGGTGGAGAGGATGCAGCAGAGACCTTTTTAAATGATGCACAAATATTCCCAGAGCGGAAGGATGATTCATGTTTTTTAAAAAATGTAATGTACAAAAATAATCGAAAAGTCACTGTAAGTAGCTATTTCTCTTTTTTTTTCCAGTGTGTGTGTGTGTGTGTGTGTGTGTGTGTGTGTGTGTGTGTGTGTGGTGTACTGAGGATTAAATCCAAGAGTGTTGTACCTCTAAGCTACATCCTAAACCCTGTTTTTATTTATTTGTTTGAGTTTAGAGTCTTGATAAGTTACCACACTGGTTTTGAATCTGTGATTCTCCTTCTTGGCTTCCCAAATACTGAGATTATAGGTGTACATCACTGTGCCTGCTATTTCTTTTTCTTTCCTTATTTTTTTTTTTTTTTCGGTTTGAGGATTGAACCCAGGAATGTTCCATCTCCATATCACCAAGCTATACTTCCAGCCCTATTCTATTATCTACTTGAAATGGGGTCCCACTAGAGGCTGGCTTTGAACCTGTGATTCTCCAGTCTCAGCTTCCCAAGCCTGGGATTAGAGGTGTGTACTGCAGCTCCTTGCTGCTATTACTTTCATAATAAGAAAAATTTTTTTAATTTCTTAGCATCTTTTTTTTTGTGTGTGTAGTCCTAGGGGTGGAACCCAGGGGCTTTCTACCTCCAGAGCTATGCTCCCAGACCTATTTTATACTTTATTTGGAAATAGAGTCTCACGAAGTTGCTGAGAGCCTCACTAAGTAGCTGAGGCTGGCTTCAAACCTGCGCGATCCTCCTGTCTCAGCCTCCCAAGCGCAGGGATTACAAGCGTGCGCCACCACACCCGGCTTCTCTTAGCATCATTTAAGAACATATTTGGTTCATGAAAACTAAATAAATTGCCGGGCATGATGGTGCACACTTGTAATCCCAGCATTAGGGAGGCTGAGACTGGAGGAACGCAGTTCACGGACAGCTTCAGCTACTTAGTGAGGTCCTCTGCAACTCACTGAGACCCAGTTTCAAAATAAAGAATAAAAAATAGGGCAGGGGGTATAGCTCGGAGGTTGAATGCCCCTAGGTTCCATTCCCAGACCCTCAAAATAAATAAATAAATAAATAATAAAAAATAATGTTCTTGATCCTCCAACGGTCCCTTGACATGGAAACGTGGCCTTGTTTCCATCAGACATCCTCTCATCCAGAGGATCTGCCTCTGGGCTGCTTGCTCACCTTTCACTCCCCTCGCCCCCAGACTCAGAGCCCTTCCTCACTAAAAATAGCCTCAGAGGCACCCCAGAGAGGAGTGCAATAAATGCAGGATGAGTAGACAGTGCCCCGCCCCCTCCCACGTGTCAGCTGCTTCCTGCTTGAGGACAGCCTGGCTGTTGAGCTAAGGACCACAAGCTGGCTCTCTTCCAGCACAAGGGCGCAGAGGCTCTGGGAGAGGCAAGCTGGGAGGACGAATCCCTGACAGGAGGAAGAAGACAGTAGCAGCACATCAGAGAGGCCCAAAGCCACATGGTGGTCACACCAAGCTGACCCAGCTCAAGGGGTCCCGCTCTATGTGAGCATTTCTCCATCTAAAATGGCACCTCACCAAGGCCGGGATGGGAGCCTGCCAAGGGGGGAGGCCGGTGCCAGGGCCAAGGATGCGGGGACCGGAGCCTGCCATGTGGCCAGGCTGTAGCTGGAGCCAGCAAGGCTGGGATCAGAGTCTGCCGGGTGGCCAGGCCGGTGCTGGGGCCTTCAGGAGTGGGATCGGAACTTGCAATGAGGAATACACAGAGAAATATCACAGAAAATAAAAAATCAGATGCTTTCCCTAATAATGCAAAAACTAGGAAGAAATGGGTAATAGAAGGAAATCTAGTGGAAGAAAGGGCCCTATGGAGGCGCAATTAAGGTGACCAATCAGAGGGGATGGGATAGGGGACGATGGAACCTCTTTAAAATTCATGATGTACGTAAACAAATTTATCAAAGTTAATCACTAAATCAAGCATGGGATTGAAGGAGGGGGAGGAAGTGGGATGGGGATTGGATAAAGGCTAATTGGATGATGTGTACTTGGACATCCTCACAAGTCTTGTATTCCATTGTGATGTTTGACTACAATGCACCAATAAAAATATATTTTTAAAAAATGGCGCCTCACGTGCCCCCGAGCGGGACCTTGAGAAGGGGCCTTGGGGTCCAGTCCACCCGGGAGCCTTGTGTCTCCAGCACAGTCCTGAGGGGGAGGAGCCTGAGATGTCTGGAGCGAAGGCCAGGGTCAGTGCCACATGGCTGAGCATCCCGCTGGCAGGGTTAAGCTGTGGGTCCGAAGGTCCACCACGAGAAGGGGGCGGTGCGCCAAGTGCCAAGACACAGTCAGGACGAAGCCGGAGGACACAGGCTGTGGGCTCAACAGCACCTGCTCTCGGCGAGCAGGGACCGCTTGGCCACACACCTCCAGCAGGCTTTTCATGACCCCCTCTAAACCCACCCACTAAGCTGAACCCTCCGCATCACCCGCAGTCCACTGTGCCTGTCCCTCAGATGCAGCAGTTTCCTGTGGTTCAATCTAGTACACTAAGAGACTTAATTTTGATGGTAGTTTCTCTTCTTTACCCACTTCTCTATAGTTCTAGATAAAAGAAACATGAACCAAAAAAAATCATTGGCTTTATATATTTTACTTTGCCAAATAATTCACCAGCAGTTTCTTGAAGAGTTCCTCTAAAGCACTTAAATAAAAGCCCACTTGCCAAACTGATTTGTTTAAATGTAAAATGGGACTCCCCAGAAGTCCAGGTACAATCATTATAAAGAGAAAGGGGGCTGTTTTACCAGCTAAGAGCCTGCCAGACTCTACCCACCAGGTTTTCACTGGCTCCTTTACAGACTCATCAAGACAGTCTCTAAAAAAAACCTGTGGTCCTTCCTATTTCACAAATCAGGAAATTCATCTGAGCTTAGTGGCACACACCTATAATCCCAGTACTTGGGAGGCTGAGACAAGAAAATCACAGGTTCAAGGCCAGCCTCAGCAACGTAGTGAGACCCTGTTTAAAAATAAAAAGTTGAAAGGGCCAGGGAGCCAGGTGTGGTGGTACATGCCTATAATCTCAGTCCTTGGGAGGTTGAAATAGCAGGTTCAAGGACAGTCTCAGCAAATATTAAGCCTCTCATCAACCAAGCAAGACCCTGTTTCAAAATAAAAATAAAATGGGGCTGGGGGTATAGCTCAGAGGTAGAATGCCGCTGGTTTCAATCCCCAATATGTACAAGAGAGGAGAGGAGAGGAGAGAGGAGAGAGATTATTATGACCCTGAATTCCAAGTGCTCTCGGCTGATATCTCCTGAGCAGTTTCCCCTGCTCCCTCTCGACTGTGCAGGCACTTCCTCCTCGGCTGCCCAAATCTGCAAAAGGAAGAGCTGTGGCAGCAGTACGGGACAGGAAGTAAAAGGGAAACACAACCACGTGCACAGCAGAAAAATCAAGAAATGAGATTCAGAGATGGGAGCTAAAAACATGCTTTGTAAACTGTTGACGGCAATGCTTTCCGGTAGAGCGAGGCAAGTCATAGCGAAGGTAGGGGGAGGGTAGGACTGTCCGTGCACCCACTCACTTAGAACATTTCTTGGGCACCATGTGTGGGGCAGTGAGGTCCTCCAGCCCAAGTTCAAGCATCGGATCACACCGTTCGCTCTTTTTTTTTTTCCCCTTTTTTTTATCGGTGCATTGTAGACATACACTTTTTTTTTTTTTTTTTTTTTTTTTTCAGTTCTGGGGATGGAACCCAGAGGCATTCTACCTCTGAGCTACACCCCGGCCCTATATTTTATTCTTTATTTTTGAAACAGAGTCTCACTGAGTTGCAAAGGGTCTCACTAAGTAGCTGAGGTTGTCTGCGAATCATGATCCTCCTGTCTCAGCCTCTTGAATGCTGGGATTACAAGCGTGCGCCACCACGCCTGGCTGTAGTCATACATCTTAATGGGGTACAAGACGGTAGAGGCAAACATGCACACATCACTCATGTAGCCCTTTCCCACTTCCCACCGCAACACACCGTTCTCTTAAAATTCATTACTCACTTAACTAGTTCTGACTTCTGGGATCCAGACCCAGAATTTACAAAAATGAGCCGGGCGTGGTGGCTCACGCTTGTAATCCCCACGCTTGGGAGGCAGAGACAGGATCGCGCAGGTTCAAAGCCAGCCTCAGCTACTTAGTGAGGCTCTCAGCAACTTAGTGAGACCCTGTTTCCAATAAAGTATAAAATAAATCTAGGAGTGTAGCCTGGAGGTAGAAAAGCCCCTGGGTTTCATCCCCAGTACCACAAAAAATAATAATAATAATAATAATAATAATAATAATAATAAATAATAAAGAAAGAAAAAGAAAAATACTAGGAGCACACAACAAAAGTGATTCAACAGAATCTTCAGAATAAGACCTCTTCCCTAACAGCACATTTAGGTTTCCAAAAATATCGGCCCCTTCCTTTATTGTCAGGCTGTTACTGCACAGAAAGGGGTGTGTCTCCATGCGTGGTCAGGTTCTATCCCCAGTACCACAAAAAAGGGGTATGTGGCCCATCTGAGACCTAATGGGCAGCTCAAGGCTGCTGGGTTGCAAAAGAGCCGATGCCAAGAGATAAAGAAGGAGGAGGTGGAGAAAGAGCTCAGCATTTTAAAAGCAGAACGGAGTAAGCTGTGGCCCCACCTTCACTCCATCTTCAAATTTCCTTGGTAAAATAAAGTTTGAATTCGGGTTAAGTGAAGGCATCCAAGTCTCCCTTCCTATCCAATCTGTGCCACAAAGGACCCATTTGCTGCCTCGGATCTGGTTCGTCTGAAGTTTTCTGGACAGGGAGAAGAGGATAAAGGAAAACTTAGGCTAGGCATTTCAGATACTAGGGTTGTGCCGAAAGTTGAACTTTATTGCTGCCAAATAAAGTAGGTACAGAGACTTTTCTAAGGGAAATGTTTCCTTTGGAAGAATTTAAAGGCAAAATAAAATTACCAATGCCTTGGGAAATAATGAAACCCAAGAAGGGACAGCAGGAGGGTCACATCACAGAGGCAGGTCGTTGCGAACGACCGCCATAGTCAGTTGCACAGAAAACCACTAAACACCTAGCACAGTCTCCCAGAGACTGATGGCCCTGTGTTGAATAAACCCCAAGTTTTCACTCATTCAGGGAATTGTATTAGAGGTTAGTTCTCAAATAAAATTATTCTTTCTACCCAGGCATGGTGGCGCACGCTTGTAATCTCAGTACTTGGGAGGCTGAGACAGGAGGATCACAGTTTGCAGAAAGCCTCAGCTACTTAGTGAAGCCTTCTGCAACTCGGTGAGACCTTGTTTCAAAATAAATAATAAAGCCGGACGTGGTGACCCATGCTTGTAATCCCTGCGCTTGGGAGGCAGAGACGGGAGGATCGCGCAGGTTCGAAGCCAGACGCGCGCACGCGCTGGCTTAGGAGACCCTGTTTCCAAAGAAAAATGTAAAAATAGGTCTGGGAGTGTAGCCCGGAGGTAGAAGGGCTTCCAGGAACCCCAGTACTACCAAAAATAATAATAATAATAATAATAATAATAATAATAATAAATATGACTGGTGGTATAGTTCAGAGGTAGAATGCCCTGGGATCCACTCCCAGTACCACACACATACACACACACACACACACACACACACACACACACACACACACACAAATTTATTAGCCAGCCAGGCATGGTGGCACACACCTGTAATCCAAGTTTAGTTGGGAGGCTGAGACAGGGGAATCTCAGGTTCAAAGGCAGCCTGAACAACTTGGTGAGGCCCCCAGCAACTTAGCAGACTCTGTTTCAAAATAAAAACTAAAATAGAACTGGGGGTGGGTGTAGCTTGGAGGTAGAATGCCCCTTGGTTCAATTCCACTTACTCTGCTAGGCAAGGGCTCTACCACTGATCTATAATCCCAATCCTAAAATTATTCTTTTTTTTTTTTTTTTTTTTTTTTTTTTGCTGTACTAGGGATAGAACCCAGGGGCATTCTACCTTCGAGCTACACCACCCAGCTCTATTTTTTTTTAGTGGTACTGGGGTTCCTGGAAGCCCTTCTACCTCCAGGCTACACTCCCTGACCTATTTTATATTTTTTTATTTGGAAACAGGGTCTCTTAAACCAGCGCGGGCGACCACGCCTGGCCACCCAGCTCTATTTCTTATTCTTTATTTTGAAACAGGGTCTCACTGAATTGCAAAGGCCCTCACTAAGTAGCTGAGGTTGGCCACGAACCCAGATCCTCCTGTTTTAGCCTCTCACATGCTGGGATTACAAGCATGCACCATCACAACCAGCTAAATGTTCTTTTTTATTTATTTTTATTTTTTTTGCAAGTCTGGGGATGAAACCCAGAGGCATTTAACCTCTGAGCTACACCCTCTGCCCTATTTTTTTTATTTTTGAAACAGGGTCTCACTAAGTTGTAGAGGGCCTCACTAAGTAGCCAAGGCTGTCCACGAATCCAGGGGCATTTGACCTCTGAGCTACACCCCCTGCCCTATATTTTATTCTTTTTTTTTTTTTTTTTTGCGGGTATGAGGCTGGAACCCAGGGGCATTTGACCTCTGAGCTACACCCCCTGCCCTATTTTTTATTCTTTATTTTGAAACAGGGTCTCACTGAGTTGCAGAGGGCCTCACTAAGTAGCTGAGGCTGTCTGTGAACCGCGATCCTCCGGTCTCAGCCTTCCGAATGCTGGGATTACAAGCGTGAGCCACCACGCCCGGCTTTATTCTTTATTTTGAAACAGGGTCTCACTGAATTGCAAAAGGCCTCACTAAGTAGTAGCTGAGGCTGGCCACAAACTGTGATCTTCCTCTATCAGCCTCCTGAATGCTGGGATTACAAGCGTGCGCCACCACGCCAGTGCAAAGCAACTTTAAAGAGCAGAAAGGGCTGCATCCGAGGTTAAATTCAGTGTTGCCAGTAAGGCTAAAAGTAAGTAAAAGGCTTCAAGTAAGATTAGGACATCTAAGATCTATCAATTTCCTCTTTGCTCTCTCTTTCTCTCTGTCTTGGATCACCTCAACTAGGAGAGTTTGACTGCCATTTCATAGCATAGCAGTAAGAAGCTAAGGCCTCGTGCCAACAGCCATATGAGTATGCTGGATCATCCTGGAAGATCCTTCAGTCCTGTCAAGGGATGATGACAGCCCTGGCTGACATCTTGACAGCAGCCTCATGAGTGAAGTACCCAGCCAAGCTACTCCTGAATTCCTGACCCACAAACACTATGACAAAATGCATGTGTGTTGTCTTAAGCCCCAAATTCTAGGATGCTTTGCAATTCAACCATAAATAACTGAGATCAATCTCTGCGCTACTATTTGCCAAGATCTGGGGATACGATGGGACATGACACAACCTCAGAGAGCTCACTCTCTTAGGTACTACCAGCAAAAACCAAGTGATGGTCTCGTAGCCCAGTGGGTAAGGCCATGTCTAAGTGATCCCTAAGCATCAGTCCTAAAAGATCAGCAGGGACTAACCAGGTGAAAGCACAGAAGGAGAAGGAAGACGAGTCTAACCAGGCGAATTGGCTTTTCCTAAAGACCATATAGGTAAAAGGCAGCATGTGAAATTAGAGAACTGGGAAGGCAGAGAAGGAATGCCGTGAAAGCTGAAATGCAATACTTGGAAGGCTGGGACTTGGGAGGCTGAGACAGGAAGATTGCAAGTTCAAGACAGGGACTGGGTCACACGGAGCCTTAGGAGCCATGTTAGGGCATTTAAACTTTATCCTAAGATCAGTAAGCAATCACTGGAAAGTTTTGGCAAGGGTGTCATAACATAAGAGCTGTAGGGATTGCTGGGGAAGCAGTGACGCTGCCATGAACTAAGGTGGTAGCGATAGGATGGAGGGAAATGAAAAGATCCAAGCAGCTGTGGAACAGAAGAAGCCATGGAAACAGGTAGGAGAGTGGGAAGAATCAAGGATGACACCAAGACCTTTGGCTGAGGCAAACGGATGGCAAGTGGTACCCTTCACAGATAGAGAAATTAAGAAAGCGTGGAGTAAAGAGGATACTGTAGGTGTTGGTAGGTGTTGGACCCTTCGAATATGAGGTTTCTGTGAGCCATAGAGAGTAGTTGGGTTTATGTTCTACCTAGTCTCAGAAGAAAGATCTGGTCTGATGATAGACGTACACGCCATTCACATGTTGCCGCCAACTGAAGCTCTGATAATGAACGAGATCTCTGAAAATGAGAGCGCCCTCTGGGAAGAGAGAGTAAGTAAACCCTTGGAGAACACCAACCCTGGAGAGGCAGTGAAGCATCACCAGAGAAATAGGAAGAAAATCAGGAAACCAAGAGGGTGGGCTCACTCCAAAGAGGACGGTCAGCAGCAAATGATGCTGAGACGTCAAATCATAAGGACTGCGATGTGCCCCTTAAATATAGCAACAAGGACATTGCTCAAGATCTGAGCTGGCAAGTCAACTTCAGGGAGGCTCAGTCAGGGCCTACAAAGCCATCGTCAGAGTTTTAGATATTTAGAAAGAATAACTTTTTCTTTATGAATTCATAAGAGAGTTAGTTATCAGCTACTGGTATCATCCTCCAAAATCACTTTTTTTTTTTTTTTTAGTACTGGGGATTGAACCCAAACACATTCTACCTCCAAGCTGCCCTCCTCTAGCCCTTTTTTATTTTTAAAACAGGGTTTCACTAAGTTGCTGAGGCTGACTTTAGACTTGTGATTCTCCTGTCTCAGCCTCCCAAGTACAGGCTCCCCCAAGTCACTTTCTAAGCAAGTACCCACAGCAGATTAGCAGAATGACCCAACGCTTCTCCTAAGAGCATCAGAGAGCTCACCAGTGCGTCCCAGAGACAGGGGTGTGTGGAATACAACGGGAGCTTACTGCTGAGAACTGAGGGGCCACAACATCAGCCACACATTTCAAAATGCAGTCAACTCCACCTAAGGTCCTTCTAGAACACAAAACAAAGTCTTCCTTTCCAGGGAAGCAGAAGAGGATTTCGTTTCTAAGTTTTCTTTTCTTTCTTTCTTTTGTGTGATTGATTGATTGGTTGATTGATTGAACCCAGAGGCATTCTACCTTTGAACTATACCCCACCCCAACCCAATTTTATTCCTTTTTATTTGTGTGTGTGTGGTACTAAGAACTGAGCCCAGAGGCATTCTACCTTTTTTTGTTTTTTTGTTTTGGTTTGGTTTGGGGCAGTACTGGGGATGGAATCCAGGGGCATTCTACCTTCAAGCTACAGCCCCAGCCCTATTTTTAATTCTTTATTTCGAAACAGGGTTTCACTGAGTTGCAAAGGGTCTTACTAAGTAGCTGAGGCTGGCTGTGAACTCTATCTCAGCCTCCCAAATGCTGGGATTACAAGAGTGCGCCACCACGCCTGGCCCCCCAGCCCAATTTTATTTCATATTTGGAAACAGGGTCTTGCTAGATTGACATGAGTCTCCGTCTCACTACTTGCTGAGGCTGTCCTTGAACCGGTGATCCTCCTGTCTCAACCTCCCAAGTACAGGGATTACAGGTATGCACCACCACACCTGGCCCGGTTTCAGTTCTTATTTGGAAACAGGGTCTTGCTAAGTTACTGAGAGCCTGGTAAATTGCTGGGGCTGGTTTCAAACTTGCAGTCCTCCTGACTCAGCCTCCCAAAGTACTGGGATTACAGGTGTGTGCCACCACATACAGCTTCTAGGGCTTTCATAGGTACAGACATAACCCTATCTCAAAGGGCCCTGGCAGGTGTTTCTCTCTCTAAACAGCACAGCCTGGATATCTGAGCCTGCAATGAGCTAACCACCCTACATTCACTGCTTCATCTCCACACGCCTCTGTTTCCTCATCTGTAAAAGAAGGATGAAAATAAAACTCACCTCCAAGGTCTGAGTAACTCTTCAGATTACTTAGCATAGTGCTGGGCATACAGGAAGAACTCAGAAATGTTTTTGTTCTAATAGATAATTATATTGTTCTATGAATATTAAGCATGTGAGTATTGCTGGATCTCAGGCACTACCAGAAATCTTTCTTTTTGCATTGTAACTTATGTGGGTCTTTCTCAGCCCTCCCCATCACCACCTGGACCTCCATCACCCCTGGTCTGTCTGCAACCCTGCTCTTATCTGGAGCTAAGGACCACTTTTCTTATTGCATACCCAGTAGCTCATATGGTGACTGGCATGTCAATAATGCTTATAAGATAAGCTAATAAGTTCCAAGTGTAGCTACTAAAGTGTTTTTATTAGGGCAGAGAAATGTTGCTAGTGGGGAAAGTCTTCTATCAAGAGCCAGGAAAATGCCGGGCGTGGTGGTGCACGCTTGTAATCCCAGCATTTGGGAGTCTGAGACCTGGAGGATCGCGGTTCGCGGACAGCCTCAGCTACTCAGTGAGGCCCTCTGCAACTCAGTGAGACCCGGTTTCAAAATAAAAAATATAAAATAGGGCAGGGGGTATAGCTCGGAGGTCAAATGCCCCTGAGTTCCATCCCCAGACCCGCAAAAAAAAAAAAAAAAAAAAAGCCAGGAAAAGGGTGGTTATGACCAAAGAAAAAAGGACCTAAGGTTTGCAGGATATTCTAGGTGAGAGGCATGGACATCCTCTGACATGAAGCACAGCCGGATAAGGAGCTGGGCAACAAAACAGTCTGGCCACAGAAGGAAGAGAAGATAACAGCTGAGGGGGTTTGTTGGTCTTAACCCCCCTCTTAGGCAGCAGAACCAGGAGAACAGTTAGAAACGCACACCTATCTCTTGGTAAATGCTGAGGAAGGCAGTTTCTAGCATATCATTAATCAGGAGGTAGACGCGCTGAGGGCTCTGGTGGCCAGTGATGATTTGGAAACATCAACCAACAAACAAACCCCCAGCAAAACCCAACAAATTACACGACATTTCAAACCCAGCAGGAGACAAAACAGACCCCCAGAGAGGAAATGATGTATTCACCCCAGACAAACAATGAAGTCAACACTTCGAAAGGGGTGGGGGGCATCAAGTACAAAGGGACGGGCTAAATTCCTTAAAAGAGAGCAGTGACCTAAAGGGCTCTGGCTAGCAGGATCCCATCTAGTGGCCCTGTAAAATGAGACTGAGGGACTATGAGGTTCTGGAGTGAGTAAATAAAGGTTATCGGCTCCTCCTCTCCCAGCAAAAAACGCTTTATGCAAATGGCATAGCTGGAGAAGAAATAAAAGCAGAGGGGCAGGGGGTGTCAAGGAGCGGCCAGCTCTAGAGAAGACCCCAGAGACCGCCGGGGACATGAATTCAGTATTCAGATGTATGGCCCAGAGTTGACAATAAAGATGTAATCTTCTGTGTAATGATGCTTCCAAGTAATCCCAGTTATCTCTAAAAAGCATAAACATGAATTAGCGGTTCCCGGTGCCTCTAGGGGAATTCCAATCTCATCCTTCTCCTCGCTGAGAAACTGAGGTACAAAGAAACGAAGGAAATTGCCTTAAGGATGGCAGTGTGAGTCAGCAGCCGCACCAGGAAGCTCCGGCTGTGCCTCCTCGCTTCCTGGTTTCCTCTATAAATATTAGAATCCATTCTCAGAAGAGGATCTGTGGCCGCAGTCCTGTGGCTTACAGAGGCAGCTTTGCAGGGGAGAAGACACTGGAATTCTGGCCCTGCTGGTGGGGGGCAAGGTCCCCTGGCATCAGGTACACAAATCAACAGAAACTGACATTTCTTCCAAGATGAACCTTTTCCCCTCCTTCACCTGGAAACCACTCTGCCCAGCTGCCTCTCCTTAGAGGCGCACCCTCCAGGCTCCCCGTTCTCAGTCTGCAGGAATTAGCAGCAGTCTGGCCGGAGCTCCAGAATCCAGTTGTGTTCCAGAGTGTGTCCAGAGCTCCCCAAGTGTGCTGTGTGGTGTAAAATGCTGGCACGTCCTCTGGCAGAGAATTTCGTGCCACTTAGGCGCCACGGGGATGCTTGTTCGGCCCTCTGTCCCTCTAAAGCAAAACAGGAAAGAAAAGGATGTGGACATTTCCAAAGCCAAGTGGAAGTTTAACCAACTTCAAGGAAGGCGTGCACACACTAAGCCCCCAACAGCGAAAAGGACTTCCCACTCTTTAAGGCGCCAGAGCAGGACTCTGGAGCAAAGGGCACGGTGGCAGCAGCTCGCTCGGAGGCTGTCATGGGTGTGTGCTGTCGCCTTCTGCTCGCTGGGATCTTATCAGCCTGTGTTCCTGGTCTATTTTGAGACCCATCTGAGCCTGCTACCTGGGACATGGGTAGTGTTAACGAATCAATGTACAGTTGACAAGAATTGAACCTTCTTCTTTTGGAGAAAAACTATATGGCAAATTGTCTCCAGGGAGCTGAATTTTTTATTCAAAATTTTGTACTTTTTTTTAAAAAAACATAAATTTGAGAAATACAGTATGAATCAACCAAGTTCATGGGATTGAAAATACACAGAGACACATTTTTTTTCTTAGGTTTCTATGTTATTTTTGAAAAACAGATAGACTACTACACCAGGCCTGGTGATGCACACCTATAATCCCAGTATTTGAGAGGCTGAGACAGGAGGATCACAGGTTCAAAGCCGGCCTCAGAGACTTAGAGACTCTCAGCAACTTACGGAGACCCTACTTCAAAATCAAAAAGGACTGAGGGAGTAAGTTGGAGGTAAAAGGCCTCCTGGCTTCAATTCCCAATACCAAAAAAAAAAAAAAAAAGTTGGGTTCTTTGCACAAAGCAGAGCTTAGAGCCAACATCCTAGGTAGGCAGGTAAGGCCCAGAGTGTGCAGAGGTCCTTGTTCATAGACCTGGGCTTGTGGGTGGGAGAGGCTGGCTTCTCTTTGCTACTGGCAGGTGGCCAGTTCTCTGGGCTTAACCTGTGCTATCCTTCCAGCTATTTCCACAAAGCATGCAGCCTCTCAGGCTGCAAAGTGTTAACTGCTTTAAGGGCTGTCCTCCTTTGGTTGCTGGGCTGTCCGCCGTGCCCCCAGGGCGGCAGCTTGACACGTTGCAATTGCTCCCTGCCTTCCTGCCTCACTGCTCTCTGGGACCCAGAAACCGCAGCTGCTGGCCTCGCTGGGCTGAGACACGCCCCCTTCCTCCCAACTCCCACATACAAATGGCTTCCTCTTCCTCCACTGAATGTGAGGATCAGGATCCTGCAGTGCAGGAGAATCTGCCCTCCTGCCACCACTTGGTTTTCGTACTATTAAGAGAGGGGAGGAGTTTATTTCCAGTAGACAGTCCTATTGGATGCAAAGCAGGGGTAGTGAGTGAAGCTTAATTTTCATCTAGCTCAGAAGGAGGGGTGCGGGCTGGGTGGTGCTTAATGGCCCAGCACTTATTTACCCAGAGAGTGCAAGGTCCTGGGTTGCATCCCCTGACCATGAGAGAGGAGAGAAAAAGAGGGGGTAGGTGTGCTGGTGCACGCCTGTAATCCCAGTACTTGGGAGGCTGAGACAGATCACAGGTTTGAGGTCACCCTCAGCAACTTAGACCCTCAGCAACCTAGTAAGACCCTGTTTCAAAACAACAACAAAATGAGCTGGCAGTGTAGCTTGGAGGTAGAATGCCTCTGGGTTCAGTCCCCTGTACAAGAGACAGACAGAGCAACACACTGAGGAAAATGACCAGTTAAATTCATCAACAGAGGGTAAGATGTTCAGGGGCCTGAAAAGACAAAAGGAAGGGAGCAGTGTGCTCCATGAGAGGCCAGTATCTGTAGCCACCATATGTGTCCAATAGTGGGCTCTTCCAGCTTCCAGGTGGACTTATTAGCTATTGTATACAACATCCTCTTAATTGGCTTCTCCTTAGACGGATCATAAACAAACCGTCTCCCTTTCTATAGGAAACCTAGGGTTTCGTTTACCTCCAAAATAATTTCCCTCTTTTTTAAGATAGTAAGACCTAAACCAGTCTTTCAAAGTCGCCCCTTTTCGATGACTATTTCTAGAAGTGAAGGCCAGAATAATTAGGTCAAGTCACATGTAACCCAGGGCCATCTGTGCTTCAAATGTGTGGATGATCTTGGGAGTGGGTAAGCCCCTTCCTAACCTTCTATCCACTGGGAAGGACGGCGAGAAGTGACCAATGACCGTAGGCGAAGGGAACAGCTGCCATTGTTTAGGTTCAGCTTACAGCAGTTCTTCCTTTTCCAAAGATAAGAATAACCAGGTGCTTAAGGCCTTAGACCTAAGAGCTGGTGCGGAAGACCCCTCTGTGCTCATTAACGCCTTGGCATCGCAGATCTGGGTTCAAATCCTAATTCGGTCACCTACTGGCCACATTGCCCCTGGAAGCGTCAAATTCTTCAGCTATAAAATGAGAAAAATGTTTTTGCCTCTTAGGGGTGTGGTGAACATTAGCATAAAATGTCACACGCAGAGTATGGGCTTAGTAAGTGGCAAATAATTATTGGGGAATAAATAAAATGAAGAGGATTTGCTAATAATCAGGTTTCTTCTAGCTAATCCCACCTCCAGTTATGATTTGGGGGCTTACTGTATGATCCTTCACACCGGCACCTTGCTCAGCAACGAAGCCATCTGCTAGCTTGCTTGATGTAATAATCCAAGACTACAGTCCCCCTTAAAATAGCCTGCCGAAGGGAGAACTGGAAAGAGCAAATAGAAAATACAGAGTGAAAAGTTATTCTGCAGCAAGAACCTTCTGAGACACTCTGAACAATATTTGCCTTTCTTTATTTTTAAATGTGTGTGTGTGTGTGTGTGTGTGTGTGTGTGTGTGTGTGTGTGGTGTGCTGGGGATGGAACCCAAGGGCTTCCTACCTCCCGGCTACACTCCCAGACCTATTTTATTTTTTATTTGGAAACAGGGTCTCACTAAGTTGCTGAGAGCCTCACTAAGTAGCTGGGGCTGGCTTCGAACCTGTGACCCTCCTGTCTCAGCCTCCCAAGTACTGGGATGACAAGCTTGCACCATCACGCCCAGCCTCAACATTTGCAATTCTGACCAACTAATTTTAAGTTTCTATTACTATAAAAAAGTTCTAGCACAGGTCTCTATCTTGGGTATTTCAGGTCTGGTAGTGTGCTCCAATTGTGAAAATAGCTTTGGGCACTAAAGTCATTCATTGATATTTGAGTGGATTATTTTCAGATACACAGGTATCAAAATTCTCAGATGTCCAAATCCCTTATATAAAATGGTGTGGTATTTGCATAGAATCTACTGTATATATATCATCCTCCTGTATATATCTTCCTGTATGTATGTTAGCTCTAAATTACTCCTCCTGTATTATCATATATATATACATATATATTAGCTCTAGATTACTTAAAATGCCTAATAAAATTTATGTGCTATATAAACAGTTATTATACTATATTGTTTAGAAATAATGACAAGAAAAAGTTTATACATGTTAAGTACAGGCACATTTTTTAAAAATATTTGCTGGGCATGGTGGCGCACACTTGTAATCCCAGCGTTTAAGAGGCTGAGACAGGAGGATGGCGGTTTGCAGACAGCCTCAGCTACTTAGTGAGGCCGTCTGCAACTTAGTGAGACCCTGTTTCAAAATAAGGAATAAAAAATACTTACCTGGCAGGGGAGATACCATGATCGCGAAGGTGGTTCCCAGGGCGAGGCTTATCCATTGCACTTCGGATGTGCTGACCCCTGCGATTTCCCCAAATGTGGGAAACTCGACTGCATAATTTGTGGTAGTGGGGGACTGCGTTCATGCTCTCCCCTGAATAAAAAATAATAAAAAATAGGCCAGGGAGTATAGCTCAGAGGTCGAATGTCCCTGGGTTCCATCCCCAGATATACAGATATAAATATATAGATTTTTTTTCTATTTGCAGTTGCATCTGCAGATGTGGAACTCATGGGTATTGAGGACAAATTGGATATTAGGTAAGTACAATGAAGTGGCAAAGAAGCCAGGCATGGTAGCACATGCCTATAATCCCAGTACTTGGGAGGTTGAGACAAGAGGATGGCAGGTTCGAGGACAGCCTCAGCAAGTAGAGAGACTGTCAACAACCTACAAAGACCCTGTTTCAAAACAAAGAATAAAAAATGTCGGGGCCCATTCGGCTGGACCGAGATGGCACCCAGGCTTGTTGCCAGCGTGGATTCAAGATGGCGCCTAGGCTTGCAGCCAAGTCATGAGACTCACAAGATGGACGTCTCCTTGAGCATGCGCAGTGTGCCATGCTACGTGCCTGCAGAATGATCAGTGACGCAGCACCTCGTGCTACCACCAGCCTGCCTATGAGAGAGTCAGAAATGTGCATGCCCTAGCTGTGGGAAGCTTGGGGTTGGTAGGGAATAGAGGGAGGGATTATGATGCTGATATATATTGTGCTTGCTGTACGCATTGTCAGACATATTAGACATATTAGAGAGACATATTGAGAGACATATGAAGAAGAAACATATTAAGGATCCATTAAAAGAAGAATTCATATTTCAGCTGAAGAGGTGTCTGTGTCATTCTCTAAGCCCCTGCGGGTCGGAGTCTTAGGGGACGATAAAAAAAGTCTGATGAATGCCTAAAATTATCTCTGGCAATATTTTATCTTTTTTGTCATTATTATAGTTGGGATATTGAATGGTTCCAAAGGTTCATATGTTAAAGACTTGGTCCCCAGCCTGTAGAGCCTTTGAGAAGTGGTAGAAACTTCTCAGTGGTACCCAGCTGAGCACAGTAAGGCATATCTATAATTTCAGTACTTGGGAGGCTGAGATAGGAGCCCTCACCAGTTCAAGGCTAGCCTCAAAACTTCGTGAGACTTTGTTTCAAAATAAAATATAAAAAGAGCTGGGAGTATAGCTCAGAAGTAGAATGCCCCTAGGTTCAATCCCCAGTACCAAACACACACACACACACAGAGTTGGGACCTAGTGAAAGGAAATTGGGGTATGCCTTTGGAGGGACTCCTGGGACCCTGGCCCCTTCCTCTCTTTGCTTTCTGGCTGCCATGAGGAGAGCAGCTTTGCTCTACCACATCCTCCCTGCCATGATGCTCCGCCTCACTAGAGCCCCAGAGCAACAGGATCACGTGACTATCAGCTGAACCCTCTGAAACAATCAGCTAAAATAAACCTTTTATTTCTTTCTCTCTTTTATTCTTTATTTTGAAACCGGGTCTCACTGAGTTGCAAAGGGCCTGACTAAGTAGCTGAGGCTGTCCGCGAACCGCGATCCTCCTGTCTCAGCCTCCCAAATGCTGGGATTACAAGCATGTGCCACTACGCCCAGATCCTTTTATTTACTTATGTTTTTCTTTTCTTTTTTTTTTTTCTTTTTTTTCTTTTTTTGTGGTACTGGGGTTCCTGGAAGCCCTTCTACCTCCAGGCTACACTCCCAGACCTATTTTATATTTTTGAAACAGGGTCTCTTACGCCAGGCTGGCTTCAAACCTGCGCGATCCTCCTGTCATCGCCTCCCAAGCGCTGGGATTACAAGCATGCACCACCACACCCGGCGCTCCTTTTATTTTTTTGATTGTCTTGGGTACTTTGACACAGTGATAGGAAGCTAATTAACACAGACATGCACCATATCATAAACAGAGAAGTATTGTGTTACATAAAATAAGGAGGAAGAAAGAGAGCTTGCTTTACCAAATTAAGAGTTGTTCCCTATGTTTTGACCCCCTCCATACATAAGATAATAGCTGTAGGGCTATGGGTGTAACTCAATGTAGAGTGCTTGTCTAGCATGTGTGATCTTCAGCACCACACACAAAAAAACATTTTATTTTTTAGTGTTCCTCGGTTTAAAAGATACATAAGCACAACGTGGTAATATAACTTTAATTAAACACTGTTTCGCCAGGCGTGGTGGCACACCCTTGTAATCCCCGAGCAGAGGATTGGGAGGCAGAGACAGGAGGATCGCGGGCGCAGGTTCGAAGCCAGCCGCGCTGGCTTAAGAGATCCTGTTTCAAAAATATAAAAAAATAGGTCTGGGAGTGGAGCCCGGAGGTAGAAAGGCTTCCAGGAACCCCAGTACCACCAAAAAAAAAAAAAAAAGAGAGAGAGAGAGAGAGAGAGAGAGACCCTGTTTCCAAAAATTAAAAAGTATAAAAATAGGTCTGGGAGTATAGTCTGGAAGTAGAAGGGCTTCCAGGAACCCCAGTACCACCAAAAATAATAATAATAATAATAATAATAAAAAAATAAAAACACTGTTGAATAAACTTGTGGTTTAGTAGCGACAAAGACATGCACTTGGATAGAGAGCCTTATATGTTGGCAATATTATCACTCCATGTACTGAAGGCGTCAGGGACACATAAAGCGTGACAGACCCTGTGCAGTAACTCGGTAACTCCGAGGGAATGTTCAGCCACCAACGGGAGAGCCCTGACTTGGAGCAGAAGCGTGGTGTGAGCGCAGCGCATCCTAAGGGTGCCTTCTGTAACTCACGCCAGGTACTACTCAGATGGCCTCCCCTGCACATCTGAGCACACACGATTGCACTCATCTTGTATTTCGTTTCTTTTCCGTGTGCTTGGAACTCCACCCACATTGCCTCTTTAAACCAGAAGGATTGCCACTCAAATGCTTACTGAATGATAGCAATCTCGCGTCTAACCTCAGTGCTGTCTGTCCCTCGAATAAGCCACATTCACTGCGTCATCTCTGTGTATGCTGATAGGTTCCAGATGCAGATATACCTTAATGAATAGAAAGTGTGTGTGGGGGGGTGGATCTAAAGTACTCACAATAGAACTAGAACTGTAGCTACCACATGTGTTTTAAATATATTAGCCCTACAATTAGGAATATAGTATTATAAACCAACTCTATAAATCTTAGGATAAAACAATAGCATACCAACTCTTTCTAGCCACAAAGAGGTCCTTAATAATGCTATAGATTCCATGATGGTGTGGCTTTGGAATAGACTTCATATTTTATAAGAAAAACATTAGCTCTCTGAAATGAAAAGCGGCATATTCCTTTCTGCACATACATACAATAAAGAGGATATTTTTTCTTTCAAATAGCTTAATAAAAAAAAAGCATTTTTTAAAAAGCCAGGTATGGTGGTACAAGTTTGTCATCTCAACACTTGGGAGGCTGAGACAGGAGAATCACAGGTTCGCAGCCAGCTTCATCTACTTAGGACCTCCACAACTTAGTGAGACCGTATTTCAAAATAAAGAATAAAAAATAGGTTTGGGGGTGTAGCTCAGAGGTAGAAAGCCCCTGGGTTCAATCCCCCATATCATTAAAAAAAAGCCAAAAACTGCCTTTTTATTTTGGAAAATTTTTTTAAGCGCACAAAAGTAGCCAGGCAGGTGGCACATGTCTGTAATCCCAGTACTTGGGAGGTTACAACAGGAGGATTGCCGGTTCAAGGGACAGCTTCAGCAACGTAGCAATGCTTTCAACAACCTAGTGAGATCCTATCTTAAAAAAAAATAAAAAACTGGGCATGATGACGCATGCTTATAATCCCAGCATTTGGGAGGCTGAGACAGGAGGATTGTGGTTCATGGCCAGCCTCAGCTACTACTTAGTGAGGCCCTTTGCAACTCAGTGAGACCCTGTTTTAAACTAAAGAATAAAAAGTAGGGTTAGGGGTGTAGCTTGGAGGTAGAATGCCCCTGGGATCTATCCCCCGTACCTCCCCCAAAAATCAAGGCGGGCTGGGGATTTAGCTTGGAGGTAAAATGCCTCTGGGTTGGATCCCCCATACACCCCCCAGAGATAGTAGTATAATGAATCTTCAAAACCTACCTCCCAGTGCCAGCATATGACATCTAATTTCATTTGTATTCATCTCCTACACCCACAAAATTAAAAACTGGATTATTTTAATCAGCCAGGTATGGTGGCACATGCTTGTAATCTCAGTACTTGGGAGGCTAAGACAGGAGGATCAGGATTCGTGATCAGCCTCAGCTACTTAGAGAGGCTCACCACAACTTCTTAAAATAAAGGAAAAAAATAGGGCTGGGGGGTTTAGCTCGGAGGTAAAATGCCCCTGGGTTCACTCCCCAGCACCATAAAAACAAAAAGAAATAACAAGACATCATAGTATTTTGGTGCAAATAGTTACTATATATATTTAAGACATGAGATCTCATTTAAGAAATGGCATAATCACTAATTCACCAACTCTTAAACTAAAAGCAATAATATTCTAATATTCCCTATATTTATAATCATAATCAAAACTCAGATTTCCCCAGATACCCCCCGTTTAAAAATCAAGCATATCAGCCGGGCGTGGTGGCTCACGCTTGTAATTCCAGCGCTTGGGAGGCGGAGACAGGAGGATCGCGCAGGTTCGAAGCCAGCCTTGCTGGCTTAAGAGACCCTGTTTCCAAATCAAATATAAAAATACGTCTGGGAGTGTAGCCCGGAGGTAGAAGGCCCCTGGGTTCCATCCCTAGTACCATAAAAAAAAAAAAAATCAAGCATATCTTCAACTTTTAAGATTATTGGCTGTTTTCAAGGAATTCACATAGCTAAAATCCCCCCTGAGAATATTTCTTTAAATAAATGTCTAGTCATGGGGCATTTTATCACAAATTCTACAATCACCCCAGGCCTTTAATGAGATGAACCCCTACTCTCTACAACAGTAGAAAGAGACTCTGTCGGCCTTTCCTACTACTTCCTGTTGCAGGACAGCTCTTGATGGAGCAAAGAGCTAGGACCAGGGAAGCCCTGGGTCGAATTCTAATTTGATCATTATATAACTGTACAGTATAACTTTTTTTTTTTTTTTTTGCGGTACTGGGGATGGAAACCAGAGGCATTCTACCTCTGAGCGACACCTCCACCCTGATTTTTTTATTTTATATTTTAAAACCAGGTCTCAATGAGTTGCAAAGGGCCTCACTAAGTAGCTGAGGCTGTCCATGAACCGGGAGCCTCCTGTCTCAACCTCTGGAATGCTGGGATTACAAGCGTGCGCCACCACACCCGGCTTGCTGTACGGTGTAACTTTTAATAAGTTCATTTTCTTCTGTGCCTCAGTGTACGTACCTGTAAAAGGAGTAAGTTCATCCACATAATTTCTAAATTTCTTTCTGGCTCTTAAGAGTCATCATGGTTTTTTTTTTTTTAATTTGTTTTTGTTTTTGTTTTTTGTGGTACTGGAGGTGGAACCCAGGGGCTTTTTCTACCTCCGGGCTATACTCCCAGACCTATTTTATACTTTATTTGGAAACAGGGTCTCACTAAGTTGCCGAGAGCCTCACTAAGTAGCTGAGGCTGGCTTCGAACCTGTGCGATCCTCCTGTCCCAGCCTCCCATGTGCTGGGTTACAAGCCTGTGCCACCACGCCCGGCTCCTGTTTGGTTTTACAACCTGATTCATTTCGAGTCCAGTCGGCCCTCCATATCCACGTACTCCAAATCCGCCAACTCATCCAACTGCCAATGGAAAATACATGGGGGTAAAAACTGCATCTGTACTAGACATGAACAGACTTTTTTTGTTATTATTGCATAAACAATACAGTATAACAACTATTTACATAGCATTTATATTGCACTGTGTGGTGAACTGAGTTAAGGTATGTAAATACTTATTTTGTATTTCATGATAAAAATGTGAAGTGTTATTATTTGTACTTGAAACATTCCAAGTAGAAGTTTTATTCACTTATTAAAACTCAGTCTTATATTTAAAAATGAAAAAAAAAAAACCAGCCTTCTCATGTTGGGTAAGTGATGAGCAATTGCTTTGTTTTTAGCTTTGCCTTTTTTTTAATTTTCTATGCCCAATTGTATCTCTCTTTGGAAAACTATATATGCCTCTCTTTCCTTTCCTTTTTTTTTTTCATCTGTGTGTGTGTTCGTGTGTGTGCATGCACACATGAGTGGGATATTGGGAATTGAACCCAGGCTATTCTATCTCCAAGCTACACTCCCAACTCTCTTTCAGTTTTTGTTTTGAAATAGGGTCTCACTAGGTTGCTGAGTCTGCTAGTTTGCTGAGGTTGGTCTCAAACCTGCTGTCCTCCAATCTCAGCCTCTCAAGTACTGGGATTGCAGGTGTGTGCCACCATGCCTGGCTTCTCTTTTTCTTTTTAAAGTATACTTTTGTGCAGTCACTATCATTTTTTAATGTTTTCTCTAACAATCTTGAGAGAGAAAGAGAGAGAGAGAAAAAAAAATAATGAATATGTGCATTTACTGGGAATTGAATCCAAAGGCTTTCTACCTCTGAGCTATACCCCCAGCCCTACTGTATTTTTATTTTGAAACAGGGTCTCACTAAGTTGTGGAGGATCTTACTAAGTAGCTGAGGCTGGCTTTGAACCCGTGGCCCTCCTGTTTCAGCCTCTAAAATATGGGGGTTACAAGCATGTGCCACCATGCTTGGCTTAAGGGAATGTTTGCAAGTACGGATGATCCATGACTTGCAATTATTTAACTTAGTATTATTATTACTTATAATGGACAAAAGTGGCACATGTTCAGTAGAAACTGTACTTTGAATTTGGTGGTACTGGGGGAGGAACCCAGAGGCTTTCTACCTCGGGGCTATACTCCCGGACCTTTTTATATATATATATATATTTTATTTGGAAACAGGGTCTCGCTAGGTTGCTGAAAGCCTCACTAAGTAGCTGAGGCTGGCTTCGAACCTGTGCCATCCTCCTGTCTCAGCCTCCCAAGTGCAGGGATTACAAGCGTGCGCCACCATGCCCGGCTTAACTGTACTTTGAATTTGGATCTTTTCCCAGGTTTGCAATATGCATGGCCCTCCCTCATGATGCCAGGTAGCCAGGCAGTAACACAGGAGACAGCCCGTGCGTGACACTGCGCTGTGCTGCCAGCACTTCGTTAGAAATTGTGCTTGCTTTCACAGCCATCATGTCTACAAAAAGGCCATCAGTAGCCAGGCGTGGTGGTACAGGCTTGTAATCGCAGCATTTGGGAGGCTGAGACAGGGGGTTCATAGCCAGCCTCAGCTACTTAGGTCCTCTGCAACTCAGTGAGACCCTGTTTCAAAATAAAGAATAAAATATAGGTCTGGGGGTGTAGCTCAGAGATAAAATGTCCCCAGGTGCCATCCCCAGTAACAAAAAAAAAAAAAAAAGCCAATGCTCATCAGTGAGTATTCATGAGACACTCAACACTTCATTATAAAAAAGCCTTTCTGCTAGATTATTTTTCCTAACTTTAGGTAAGTGTTCTGACCATGTTTAGATAGGCTAGGCTAAGCTATGATGTTTCATAGGTTAGGAACATTAAGAGCATTTTTTATTTATTTATTTTTTGTTTTGTTTTGTTTTGTTTTGTTTTGCGATACTGGGAATGGAAACCAGGGGCATTCTATCTCTGAGCTACATCCCTAGCCCTATTTTTTATTCTTTATTTTAAAACAGGGTCTCAATGAGTTACAAAGGGCCTCACAAAGTAGTTGAGGCTGTCCCAGAATCCAGACCTCCTGTCTCGGCCTCCCAAACGCTGGGATTATAAGCGTGCGCCACCACGCCTGGTTCTTAGTCTTTGAAATGGGGTCTCACTAAGTTTTGAAGGGCCTCATTAAGTAGCTGAAGCTGGCTGTGAGCCTGCATTCCTCTTGTCTCAGCTTCCCAAATACTAGGATTACAAGCGTATGCCACCACACCCAGATGCCAATCTGATTTAAATAAAGAATTTCATTAATTTCTGCACATCAAAATGATGCTGGAGATAGTGTAATAGTGATTATAGCAGATGCATGAATATTCTGACTTGCTAAATGTTCACTGGAACCAGTTCCCTAAAACTGATCCTGATTCTGTTTCTCCTACACCTGAATGCAAACAGGTCTGCCTTTGAATACTCCCTTAAATGGTTCCTTTCTTCTGGTCATCATGTTAAACGTATTGTTTAATAATTACTAATTACACGATTTTGAAACATGAACATTTCTCTTTACTGCGTTAAAATCTTGCACAGCTCCTCGAGCACCTGTTTCTGAAAGGAATACTAACCCTAAGCTGTAATCACACAGACGTTTACATTTTTTACACTTAGAAAAGTGCACATTATAAGCTCCCCTTAGTGACTCACAGGCCCCTTAGCACACTGGAGACGGAAAGGCCTTGCTACAAAGCAGTTGTGCTTCTTGTACAATAAGTAAACTTGATTTAACTTGTTTAACTCAGCACTTCTCAAACTTCCTTCTTTTATGGACCACTAAGCAAGAAAACCATTGCCAATGAAACTATGACTCAGTGCTAAGGTGTCATCAAATAGAGCACATAAGAGGTGCTTGGATTCAAAGCTAGGTACATGTGGGAATGGATGAAATGTGGCACATGAAGGTCTTAGATGCCCTTTTGAAAATATAATCTATGGACATACTGAGGAGCTAGTCCTTCGAAACAACACTAAAACTATGCTCTGACCTACAGCTTTCACAATTATTTCAGGGGAAAGGAAGAGGAGGAGGTTATTTTTTATCTATTAAGAAAACTAAGAGCCGGGCGTGGTGGCGCACGCTTGCAATCCCAGCATTCGGGAGGCTGAGACAGGAGGATGGTGGGTTCGAGGACAGCCTCAGCTACTTAGTGCGGCTCTGTGCAACTCAGTGAGACCCTGTTTCAAGATAAAGAACTAAAAATAGGGCAGGGGGTGTAGCTCGGAGGTCGAATGCCCCTGGGTTCCATCCCCAGTACTGCAAAAAAGAAAAAGGAAAAAGAAAGAAAACTAAGAACTAGACATCTTTGAATTTAACAAAAAGAAAGAGGAATACTGGTCATTTGTTCATAGGTAAAATAAATGGACTTTGTCCGGTTAAAAAGTAATTTCCAGGTACACGTCAGAATGTAACTGTCCACCTGTCTTCAATGAGCATGCAAATCTCTTTAAATCAAGATGGCATGTAATTAAATCATTCAACAGGTTGACAGGCTTCTCCACGCAGGGAGTTTACTTTCACTTGCCATGACCCCTTTGCTTCTGAAGATCCCCACACCCTGAAGTGACTCAACTTCAGAACACCACCATTAAAATCTCCAGCTTTACGGGCAATGGGCTTGGGCGTAAAGGCATCAGGACCTCTGCAGTGAGTCAGAGTGGGGAGGGCTGGAGGCTCAGTTTGCTACCAGGGATGGGTGCGGTGGATAGCTTTAGAGCCTGGGCCGGCCCAAGCCTCCTGTTTACACTCCGCACCTTGCAGAGACGCCTCCCAACACGGGGGCAGCCGCCCCTGAGGGCTCACTCCAAGGACTTTGGGTACCATCCCAGGCTGGCCCGGGATCCCATCTTCCCCCGTCCTCCGAGTTTAACCCCACTAACGCTTCTGACTCCATCTTCCCTGACGTGCCCCCTGGGGCTTGCCAGGCTCCTCTTGCTGGAGGGACCAGCTGGAGCCCTGCGCCGGCCTTGGAGCCCGGGAACTAGCATCGGGTGGCCCCGGGGTCACCTTCACGCTCGCCTTTGCCCACACTTCGCAGCCCTGCCGGCCTCCACGCAGCGGCCCACCCTGTAGCCTTCTTCCAGCTCAAGGCGGGGGCGCGCAGAGGGGCATAGCCGCGCAAGGACCCACTAGTGCGAGTGTGCCGCGCTTCCCCGGGGCGCCGCGGATGCCTCGCGCGGCCCTCGCCTTATTTATCCACCCAGCAGAGTTTCCATGGCTCCGCCGCCATCCTCCCGCCCCCTTCCTCGCGCGGAGCCCAGCGGCAATGACCCGGCCGGCCGGTGGGGGGGGGGGGGGCGGGGGCCCGCGCGTCCTTCCCAAGACCTTGGGGCGCGTGGGTCCGCTTCCCCACCACGACTCCGACTCCCCGGGCAGCCGGGCCACTCCCGCAGCCCCTTCCCCACGCGCCTGCACCCCGATCTGTCCCCCTGGCGCCGCTCAGCCCCCAGCCCGGAGCGCGGGGGAGGGGCGCGCGGCGCGGCAGAGTTGCCGAGTTGCTCCGCACGCTCACAAGTTGCAGCTGCGACGGCAGCCTCCCCCCCCCCCCCGGCCGCGGGGCTCGGAGCCCACCCGCACCGCCCGCACCTGCCCTCGCCCCCGCGGCCCCCGCCGGCCCCGCAGCATCCCGCGCCCGCCAGGAGCCCAGGTTTCCAGCGGAGTCGGGCTGGGGCGGCGCGGCGCACCCCCACCTCCTCGCCCCGCCTCGGAGGGAGGGGTGGGGGCGGCGTGGAGGAGCCCCCCGCCCGGCTCCGCTGGGCCGAAGCGCCTTCGCACTGCGCGCAGCCAGGCGTCGCTGGCCCCTGCGCCCGCGCCCTGCGGAGGAGGAGAGCGGGGCGTGCAGAATGCGAGCCTTCCCTGTTCCCCGAGCTCTTCCGCAGGGGGTTTCCCGGGGGGCGGGCGGAGGGGGGGCTCGGCTGCGAGCTGAGCTCGCCGACAGGTGCTCGCCAGCCTTGAGACTCGGGAGGACCCGCCGGGGTGGGGGCGGGGCGGGGTCCCCGCGGTGCCCGACGCCGGGGCGCCCCGCCCGGCCTGCTGGGGAGGAGGAAGAGAAGGGAGGGAGGGGATGCGAAAGTGGGTCAGGAATGTAACTGGACGCTGCCCCCCCGCCCCCCCCGCCCGGCCGAGGCGGCCAGCGCCAGCCGTGGACAGCCCGGCGCTTGCTGTTGTGGTTCCGCGGCATTATCTGCAGACGGTTACCAGGGCATCCCGAGGGATGTGCCTCCCTGTGACCCTTCGGGAGGAGAATTTAGTTGCCTCAGTAACCGGGTTTGGCTGCGGTGCAATGATGCCGCGAATGCTGTAGGTGCGCGGGCGGTGGAGGGGACGCCGCCGTTGCACTAGGGGATGGATTAACTTTTCTTATTACTGAACCCAGATGAGAAAGGGAAGCCGGGAGGAGGTGGAGTTGAGCTCGGTTCTGCGTTTACTGCCTGGTGTCTCCTAGGACAGAAACTTTAGTGCGTTAGGGTTTGAGGCTTCTGAATGCAGCTCGGGCTGCCCTAGAGCTGCCCGCGTTTTTAAGTCACTGACCTAATGGATACAAAGGTTTGAAGTTGATACCCTAGAGTGGGAAGGAACGGGGGACAGTGACAGTTTTGTGTGTGGGGAAGGCCTGAGAAACAGACATGAAAAGGCCTTTATCAAAAGGAGAAGAAGAAAAAAGAAACAGCCTTCCTCAAAGCCGAAGGCGAGCAGGCCGGGTTTCCTCCTGAGCGTTGTGGCGGCTCACACCCCAAGCACGTGATAAGGAAGGGAGGGATCGAGATTTAAAAGTGATGGGCTTGGGTCTGACTGCTGTGGAGACGAGCAGAGTCAAGACATTTTTCCCCCCCTCAAGATGAGACTGCAAAGGGAAAACTTAGTTAGCATTGTTGAGTTTGCAGCCCAAACTCTTCTGGGACATCTATCCTAGGTTTTGTTCGACCTCCTTTCCGTCTGATTTTACCTAGAGGATCTTAGTCACAAGGTTGACAGGCAAGCCCAAAGGACAATGACACTGCAAACTCAGAGGAAAAGTGCAGTCGCTGGAGTTTTTACTCGGAGGCAAAAAGGGGTGTGTTAAAGAGATCTTCAGGGTGGGCTGAGAAGCTGTCTTAGGAATTAATGTAAATTTATTTATCTAAATTTCCGAGGCACCTTAGATTTTTAAAAAAAATTACGCCGGGTGTGGTAGCACATGGTTGTAATCCCCGCGCTTGGGAGGCGGAGACGGGAGGTTCAAAGCGCAGGTTCAAAGCCAGCCTCTCTGGCTTAAGAGACCCTACTTCCAAATAAAAATATAAAATAGGTCTGGGACTGTAGCCCGGAGGTAGAAGGGTTTCCAAGAACCCTAGTACCACCAAAAACAAAACAAAACAAAAAACTTACATTTTACTTTTAAAGAGAATCTATTGGTAGAATGTGGTGGCACACACTTGTAATCCCAGTACTTGGGAGGCTGAGACAGGAGAATCTCGTGTGTGTGTGTGTGTGTGTGTGTGTGTGTGTGTGTGTGTGTCTGTGTGTGTGTGTCTGTGGTACTGGGGGTGGAACCCAGGGGCTTTACTACCTCTGGGCTCTACTTCCAGACCTATTTTATACTTTATTTGGAAACAGGGTCTCACTAAGTTGCTGAGAGCCTCACTAAGTAGCTGAGGCTGGCTTTGAACCTGTGGGATCCTCCTGTCTCAGCCTCCCAACCTCTGGGATTACAAGTGTGCACCACCACGCCTGGCAGAATCTCAGTTTTGAGACCAACCTAGCAATTTAGGAAACCCTGTCTATATCTATCTATCTATCTATCTATCTATCTATCTATCTATCTATCTTTCTGTGTGTGTGTGTGTGTGTGTGTGTGTGTGTGTGTGTGTGTGTGTGTATTAGGGCTGGGAGCATATCTCAGAGGTAGAAGACCTCTGAGTTTAACTCTCCTGTACCAAAAGAAAAGAAAAGTTTGGCGCTAGTGACAGAACACAGGGCTGCATGCTAATCATACACACTACACTGAGCCACATCCCCAGTCCGTAACCATTGTTATTACAATGACTATGATTATTATTGTAACTAGGTGGCCTTTGCTGCGCTGTCTCACTAATAGAATGGGCATAATAATAATTATGATCAGAATAGGTCTCCTCCTTTTGAGTAAAAGTTGGACTTTTTACATTCAGTTCAACAGGCAAAGGTCATCATTAGTTTCTGTCAACAGAAGAACAGAGTTGGAAGAAAACAAAATCTACACATTGAAGACTCGCATCCTGAATAGAAATGACAGAGGTATATAAAATTTTTCTGTGAACTTTGAAAACCAAACCATTAACACGCAGTCTCTATTATGGAGCATGGGTTCCTTTTATGTGAGATAATTACCCTTTAAAAATCTTAGTTCAAACAAGAATTGTTATAGAAACAAACTGAAAGTTTCAGTAAAATGGAGTGTGGCAAGCATCGTTTCTCCTCTCATCCTTTCTCCATCTTCCACCCCTGAATTTACGAAATAATTGTGTATGAGGTGATCTGCCTTTTTGTTATAAATCAGATTAAGAAAGCAAATTAAATTAAGGAATGAACATCTGTTAAGAAAGGGTTAGCAACAGGGTTCTCAATCTTTCAAAGTATTCTTGTGTATTTAAAACACCTGATATATACATTTTGGGGACACTTTTGAGAAATCACCTCTATAGAAAACAGGTTTCCACATAGGTGGGTAGTGCATTGGGAACCATTTTCTCACTAGCACCTCCAAAATATTTTTTGAATGAGCATGTTTAAACATCTGAGCCACCTACAGCATGTACAGGACTGTGTCAAACACTTGGGGAGTGGCAGAGAACATATGTGTGTTCCTAAAACAGTCAAGTCTAGTGAGGTCTGGCTGGAGACGACAGCTACATGACAAATATAAGAAATTCAACTGCTCAGGAAGTAAATAGAAACACCAGTGGGCAGGCGTGGTGGGTCACACTTGGAATCCCAATACTTGGGAGACTGAGACAGGAGGACCACAGGTTCACGGCCAGCCTCGACTACTTAGGATCTACACCACTTAGTGAGACCCTGTTCCAAAACAGAAAATAAAGCAGGGCTGGGGGTATATCTCAGGTAGAATGTCCCTGAGTTCAATCCCCAGTATTACAAAAATATATATATAGTGAAAAAATATGTCCCTAGGAAGAGATGAAGCCAGGTGTGGTGGTGCACGTCTGTCATCCTAGTACTTAAGAGGCTGAGACAGGATCACAAATTCAAAGCCAGCCTCAGCAACTTAGTGAAATTTTTATTTTGTTCCAAAATAAAAATTAAAAAAAAACTGGAAGTGTAGCTCAGAGGTAGAATGCCCCTGAGTCCAATCCCCGTCAGAAGAAGAAGAAAGAAGAAGAGGAAGAAGAAGAAGAAGAAGAAGAAGAAGAAGAAGAAGAAGAAGAAGAAGAAGAAGAAGAAGAAGAGGAGGAGGAGGAGGAGGAAGAGGAGGAGGAGGAGGAGGAGGAGGAGGAGGAGGAAAGGAAGGGAGGGAGGGAGGGAAGGAAAAGAGAGAGAGAGTATACAGCTGAAGGTATAGCTCAGGAGTAGAATGCCTCTGGGTTCAATCCCCAGAAAAAGAAGGAAGAAGAAAAAATAATGATGTATGTATTCATATACTAAAGTCACAAGGAGTGGAGAAGTGGACTAATGAGATACTATTTGAGAGTTTTTTTCTTCTTGCTTCTATTTATTCTCTAAAGTGTCAACAATAAATATGTATTGCTTCTGTACAAGAATAAAAGGTTTGCCAGGTGTGATGGTGCACATCTGAAATCCCAGTCCTGGGGAGGCTAAGATGGGAGAGTCACAAATTTGAGGCCAACCTCAGCAATTTAGCAACACCCTATTTGCGGGGGGAAGGGGGGAAAATAGGGCTGGGAGGTATATCTCAGAAATAAAATGCCCCTAGGTTCAATCCTCAGTATCATAAATAAATAAATAAAGGTAAACAAAAGATTCACTCTTTGTAGGGAGATATTGCCTAGCAGCCAGTGTATTGACTGTCAATAAGGCATCAGACAGAAAGTAGCCCGGAAACTTCAAAAAGGGGTAAAGAACATGAGCTGGATATGGCGACACACGATTGTAATCCCAGCATTCTGGAGGCTGAGACAGGAGGATCGCGGTTCATGGCCAGCCTCAGCTACTTAATGAGGCCCTCCGCAACTTAGTGAGACCCTGTTTCAAAATAAAGAATCAAAAATAGGGCAGGGGGCCAGGCGCGGTGGCACACTCTTGTAATCCCAGCGCTTGGGAGGCTGAGACAGGAGGATCGCACGGGTTCGAAGCCAGCCTCAGCTACTTAGTGAGGCTTTCAGCAACTTAGCGAGACCCTTTTTCCAAATAAAATATAAAAAAGGTCTGGGAGCATAGCCCAGAGGTAGAAAGCCTCTGGGTTCCACCCTCAGTACCACCAAAAAAAAAAAAAAATAGGGCAGGGGGTGTAGCTCAAAGGTAGAATGTCCCTGGGTTCCATCACCAATACTGCAAAAAAAGTGGGGGTGAGTGGGTAGAGAGCAAAGTGCGCAGGGCTGAGACTGCCAGGTGGAGTGTAGGAACCAAGTGCAGCCTTGTTGGAGGTAGATGCAGAGGGACCAGGGAAGGGGAAGCAGAAGAGGCACACCCTTGATCAGGCTGGCTGTCATGGGGTGTTGGGCACTCTGGGAGGGTGGCTGCCACCTGGCAGCCATCAGGAAGTGCTTCAGTGGGCGGTGGTAGGACTTGAACTTAGGCTTTAAAGGATGGACATTATTTTTATAGCCAGAGAAGGAAAGGCTTTCCTGATGCCATAGCCTAGGGAGGAAGTCATGAGGCAGGAAGCTGCAGGGCTCACTTGGGACTTTGAATAGGTTCGCTCTGCTAGAAGAGATGAACCCAGGATGGCAGGTGTCACCTGCAGGTTAGATTAGGGCTAGACCAATGAGGGCCTGGCAAGCCTGGTGTTAGGGCGTCATATGCAGATAATGGGGAATTAGGAAAGCATACTTCATCTTATTGTACTTTGCTTTTTTATTTTTTATTTTTATAGATTGAAGGTTTGTGACAACCCAAAGTCAAGCTAAGTCTATTGACACTATTTTTCCAACAGCTCAGATTGTTAGCATTTTTTTTTTTAGCAGTAAAATACCTTTAATTAGAGTGTGTATATTGTAGCCAGGCATGGTGGTGTAGGCCTGTGGTCCTAGTACTTGGGAGACTGAGACAGGAGGATCACAGGTTAGAGACCAGCCTCAGCAGCTTAGCAAGACTTATCAGCAACCTAGTGAGATAGTGATTTTTGGTTTTTTGGTTTGGGGCACTGAGGATTAAACCCAGGAGCATTCTACCTTTGCTCTATACTCCTGGCCCAATTTTATTTTTATTATGAAAAGGTCTCACTAGGTTAATGAGAATCTCACTATTTCCTGAGACTGGCCTTGAACTTGCAATCCTTCTGCCTTGGCCTCTCAAGTACTGGGATTACAAGTGTGCACCACCACACCCATCCAGATCCTGTTTCAAAACAAAACAAAAAATTAAAAAAGGGCTGGGAGGATATCTGGGAGGCAGAATACCTCTGTACCACCATAAATAAATAAATAAGGCGGGCGTGGTGGCGCACGCTTGTAATCCCCGCGCTTGGAAGGCGGAGACAGGAAGATCGCACAGGTTCGAAACCAGCCTCTCTGGTTTAAGAGACCCTGTTTCCAAATAAAAATATAAAAATAGGTCTGGGATCGTAGCCCAGAGGTAGAAGGGTTTCCAGGAACCCCAGTACCACCAAAATACATACATACATACATACATACATACATACATTTTTTCAGACAGTGTACTATTATTACACACTTAATAAACTACAGCATCATGTCAACATAACTTTGATATGCATGGGAAAACAAAAGCTATGTGACTTGTTTTATGGCAGTATTACACTTCATTGTGGTATTTATTGCAACAGTCTGGAACTGAGTCCCCAACATCTCCAAGGTATGCCTGGACGAGGTCAAAGTTGGATGCAGGGAAATTAATATGGAGGCTAGGTTCGAGTGGAAATTTGCAGGACAAGTGAAGTGTCAATGGGAATTGGTTAGAAGGTAGTGCTTTGTGACTTATTTTTGTTTGTTTTCCAATTCACATATTTTTAAAGTATTTTTTTAGTCCATCAGTTACCCTATAACTGCTTGTTCATCTTATATTGTGTTCATTTATTTAGTTATTTTTATCGGTGCCTTGTAATCATACATCTTAATGAGATAAAAGACTTGTGGAGCCGGGCGTGGTGGCACATACTTGTAATCCCAGCACTTGGGAGGCTGAGACCGGAGAATCGCATAGGTTCAAAGCCAGCCTCAGCAACTTAGTGAGGCTCTCAGCAGTTTAGTGAGATCATGTTTCCAAATACAATATAAAATAGGTCTGGGAGTATATCCTGGAGGTAGAAGGCCCCTGGGTTCCATCCCCTGGGTTCCATCCCCAGTACCACACACACACACACCAAAAAAAAAAAAAAAAAAAAAAAAGACTTGTGGAGACATACATGCACACATCACCCAATTAGCCCTTACCCCATCCCCACCTTTTTCCCTCCCCATCCCTCCTTCCCATGCTTGGCTTAGTGATTGGCTTTGATATGTTTAAGTACACCATGTGCTTTAGAGAGTTTCCCTCTCCCCCTCCATCCCCTCAGTTAGGTCGCCTTATTTGCTCCTCTCTAGGATTTCCTTCTTCACCTAGAGTTCCTCCTGTTACCCATTTCTCCCTAGTTTTCCCATAGTAGAGAAAGCATCCCATTTCTTATTTTTTGTGACTGACTAATCTCACTTAGCATAATGTCCTCCAGTTCCACCCAATTCCCTGTAAATGATGTAATTGTGTTTTTTCTTTATGGCTGAGTAAAATTCCATTGTGCATATATCCCAGAGTTATGTAATCGGTCTGATAACTAAAAATTTACATCGAGATTCCTTGAGAAGGGGAACTATCCACAGAAATGGAAACAGAAAGTGAGGGTAAATTGACAGCTTGATTTGAAGCTGGACACGGTAGCGCAAGCCTATAATCCCAGTATTTGGGAGGCTGAGGCAGGAGGAGGATCACAGGATCACAAGGCTGGCCTCAGCAACTTAGACACTGTTTCAAAATAAAAAATAAATTAGGGCTGGGGTCTAACTCAGAGGCAGAATGCCCCTGGGTTCAATCTCCAGTACGAGAAAGGAAAAGAAAGGAAAGTTAAGTTGAGTAGATTGGAGGAACCAGAGTTCAGTGGCGCTGGGTTTAAGTGCCTAAGGGGTGGTGGATGGGGTCATGGCTGACATGTTCATCACCTCTGTGGAGATGATGCTTTTGACAAAGGACCAGCTTTGGGGAGCATTCACAATTAGAATCTGCCTCCAAATATCATTTTGAAGATTCTCCTTCAAGTTAGTCATTCCTGGGGCCTGGGCCCATATGCTCACTCAGCACAGTTCTAACCAAAGAGCTTTAGCCCCGACCCGGCTCGTCAGATTAAGGGGGCACCCCTGTAGACGCTGCATCACAATCATCTGGGCCAGCAGTCTATAGTTTGTGGTCCAGCCTGGGACCGCCCTGCAACCCCCTGTGTCCCTCCTTGGGAAAGAGAGAGTCCTGACTTCCCACAAGTGCCTTTGCCTGTGTATCTGATGGACAGCCGTTGATGGACAGCGCCGGGGGTTGTTTTTATCCAGGCGACCTGCTGTTTTCCAAATTTAGCACTGGTCTGGAAGAGTAGATGGATGTGTCAAATCCTGGCTAGGTTGGAAGGAGGTGGGGTTTAAGGGCCCGGGAAGCTTGTAAGGGTGATGCAACCTCCCCGCTCAGGGCAGACCACTTCCTGTGCCTTTGGGTAGTAGAGCCAGGGTGTGGTGTTGGCAGTGTTCTCAGGAGTGGGCTGTCTGGCTGATCTTCAAGGAAGCTCCACTGGGCAAGGCAAGCTGGAGTCTCTAAGCCCACAGGGTCCTCTAGTGTAAAGACAGATGGATCGTCAGAGATTTGAGGTTGATTTCTAAAAGGGGATGACCACGGACACTTTTCTCCAGAAGTACCTAGCTATGTGTCTGTCTCTTTCTTTACTGTCAGAAAACAAACATCTGTTCCCTTGAGCAGCAGCGTGCATCTCATCCCAGTCAGCCTTCAATTACCCTGATGTAAATTATCTGGCTACAAATGATCATTGGCCTGTCCTTTTCTTTTCGATAGTAAGCTATAAAGGGATGAATTTACGTGTCCACGTTATGACATGCCTGGTGGATGAGCCAGCAAAAGCTCGTATGTAAAATTATTGGTGAACATGGTGTGGCAGGATCCTCATCCCCTTCCCCTCCACCCCGCTCTGCCACCACACACACATATCACTGTAGTCTAACTGTGAAGACAAAGAACAATGGCAGGTGATAAAATCTAAGCGGGTTTTATTTTATTTTATTTTGTTGTGGTACTGGGGGTGGAACCCAGGGGCATGCGACCACCGTGCTACATTCTCAGCCCCATTTTTTTTTATTATTTATTTTGAAACGGGGTCTCACTACGCCCAGCTTCTAAGGGGTTTTTAAATTGTGGTAAGATATACATGACATAAAACTTACCATCTTAATGCTTTTTCTTTCTCTCACTCTTTCTTTCTTTTTTCCTTTTATGTTGGGAGTTAAACCCAGGACCTTGTGCATGCTAGGCAAGCATTCCACCACTGAGCTATACCCTCAACCCCATCTTAACCATTTTTAAGTGTTCAGTTCTGTTAAACATATTCCCATTGTTGTGCAATAGAGTCTAGGTTTAAATTTTTTACTAAGCCAGGCGTGGTGGCACACGCATGTAATCCCCCCCCCCAAGACAGGAGGATCGCACAGGTTTGAAGCCAGTCTTGGCTACTTTAGTGAGGCTCTCGACTACTTAGTAAAACCCTGTTTCCAAATAAAATATTAAAAAATAGGTCTGGGTTCCAGTACAAAAAAAATAATAATTTTTTTTTTTTTTACTAAGAGCCAAACTTGGTGGCACATGCTTGTAATCCTAGTGCTTGGGAGGCTGAGACAGGAGACTCGCACAGGTTCGAAGCCAGCCTCAGCTACTTAGGCTCTCAGCAACTTAGTGAGACCCTGTTTCCAAGTAAAGTATAAAATAGGTCTGGCAGTATAGCCCAGAGGTAGAAAAGCCCCTGGGTCCCGACCCCAGTACCACACACACACACACACACACACACACACACACACACAAAGGATACACACATATTAAGGATAGGAAAGAGTATTCTGAGCACCACGGTTGCACCTGCCTATATCCTAGTAATTCCAATACTTGGGAAGCTGAGACAGGAAGATTAAAGGTTCCCAGCCAGCCTCAGAAACTTAGCAAGACTCAGCAATTTAGTGAGACCTAGTTTCAACATAAACAATAAATAAAAAGAGCTGGGGGTATAGCTCGGAGATAGAATGCCCCTGGGTTCAATCTCCAGTGCCAAAATTAAATAAATGAATAAAAAAATAAATCTTAAAAATGCCAGAAAATCAAACCTAGGTTATACAAAAAACATAAGTGAAAGTATTAAGTGCAAACCCTGACAATATTCACATCGTCTCCTAAGAAAAGGGAGAAAAAAAATTTTTTTTAATTTGCCTACTGGGGATGGAACCCAGGGATAATCTAACTCCAAGCTACATCCCCAGCCCTATTTTTTAGTCTTTATTCAAAAACAGGGTCTCACTGAGTTGCAAAGGGTCTCACTGAGTAGTAGTTGAGACTGTCCGAGAACGGGTATCCTCCTGTTTCAGCCTCCTAAATGCTGGGATCACAAGCGTGCGCCACCACATCCAGCTTAAAAGTGGCTTTCTTAGAGGACAGGTTGCCTACTTATCTTTTTTCATGGTTGCTACTTGTGAAGTCTGTCAGAAGAAAAAGGCAATTTGGTGGTTGAGCCTGCCTTCCTTCCTGTGCTAGGGATTGAACCCAGGGGTATTCTACATCTGAGATACACCCCTACGCCTATTTTACTTACTTACTTACTTCCTTCCTTCCTTCCTTCCTTCCTTCCTTCCTTTCTTTCTTTCTTTTTCTTTTTTTTGGTACTGGAGATTCTACCTCCAAGACCAAGACACATCCCCCTCACTAAGTAGCTGAGGCTAACTTTGAACCCGTGATCCTCCTGTTTCCGCCTCCCAAGTACTGGGATAACAAAGGTGCACCACCAAACCAGGCTTTCTTTTTCTTTTTCTTTCTTTTTTTAAATTTTGAAACAGGGTATCACTAAGTTGTGGAGGGCCTAAGTTACTGAGGCTGAACACTAACCTGCGATTCTCCTATCTCAGCCTACCAAGAACTAGAATTACAAGTGTGCGTTACCACACTTGGCTTTATTAATTAATTAATTTATTTATTTATTTATACTGAGGACCAAACTCAGAGGCATTCTATACCTCCGAGCTACACCTCCAGCCCTATTTTGTTCTTTATTTTTTAATTTATTTTTGGTGGTACTGGGGTGGAACCCAGGGGCTTTCTACCTCCGGGCTATACTCCCAGACCTATTTTTTTATATATATACTTTATTTGGAAACAGGGTCTCACTAAGTTGCTGAGAGCCTCACTAAGTAGCTGAGGCTGGCTTCGAACCTGTGCGATCCTCCTGTCTCAGCCTCCCAAGCGTGGGGATTACAAGCGTGTGTACCATGCCTGGCTTATTCTTTATTTTGAAACAAGGTCTCACTAAGTTGCTGAGGGCCTCAGAAGTTGCTGAGAGTAGCCACTAACCCGAGATCCTCACGTGTCAGCCTCCCAAGTACTGGGATTACCACACATGGCTTATATTTTATTTTTAAACTCTTCTCACTAAGTTGCTGAGGGTGTAGCTAAGTTGCTGAGGCTGGCCTCAAAACTGTGGTCCTCCCGTCTTGGCTTCTGAGGTACTGGGATTACAGGCATGTACCATTATGCCCATCTTTGAGATTTCTTAAAGAAGCCAGAAATATTGTTAGCGTTTAGATAGAATTTTAAGTTTTCTTCAAGCTATGAGTATACAATAAGAAAAGATACTCAGTGAAATGGGATTTTGCATAATCTAATTTACATGGTTCCCTAGATTTTCCAGTTTGCTTTTCTGTACTTTATGAAAGCATTCCCTTCACACAACTGAGGAGTAGCTAATATTCACCACTGAAATCCTAGTTTGCCTTGTGAAATACAACTTATTATTACTTGTGATGTTATGGGTATCAACAGCCAAAAAAAAAAAAAAAAAGAATTAGAAATGGGCAAGAACCTCTCAGTTAATTATCTTATAAACGACCATGTTGTTAAACAATTTTTTGTAGTGCCCAGGATCAAAGGCCTCGTGCACTGAAATAATTTTTAAGGTTAAATAAATCTTCTCTCAGAATCACGAGGAAGATTAGAAACATCATCGGTGTTCACTGAAATACTTAGCCCAAATGCATTAATTGTACGGCTCTCTTTCTTGCTTGCTTTCTTTTTCCTGTTTGCACGGAGTCATTCCTAATAACTCACAGAACAGGTTTGAAGGCAGTGAGTCCAACAGGATGGACTTCAGTTCCAAAGGGGTTGTGGGTTCGTATTTTACCAAATAGCTCTGGTGGCTTCAGGCATTCTTGCTTATATAATGACCCTCTGTCTGAAAAGTGCCGCTGGACTTGCAAAAACAGAGTAACTAGGAGTTGATCTTACTTAAAACTGCTTTGGTAAACTTTCGCTTATCAGTCTTGAAAAGATGTGTTAAAACCAGTTTGACAACTTTTTTAATATAGCATGTTACGAGGCCTTGAGAAAGGAAAGAGGCCTTGACTCTGAAACAATATCAGTGCTGGAACTAAACGGAACACTTTCAAACACGAACATCTGCGAGTCCTCCCAGCAGGTTTCTCTGCGTTGGGAGAACTCCTAAGAACCAGTTTTAAGATGGGACTTAGACACCGATGGAAGATTTTTGTTCCGATAGAGCCATACTAGGTAGACCTAAGAGTTTCACCAGGAACTCAGGAGATAGTCCGACCAGTATGCAAACTGCCATATTCACAATCCTGCCTCCTCCCAATTTAATTTACTGGAATCTATTAAAAGTACAATTTACATATATCTCCAAATAGCTTTTGCTGTAATAGCATAGAAATACAGTGTTTTGGATGAGAGCTCCTTCTTTAAAATTTGTATTTTATTTGATTTGATTACTTTGATATTGGGCATTGAACCCAGGGACATTCTATCTCTAAATTAGACCCCAACCCTATTTTACTTTTTTAATTTATTATTTATTTATTTATTTATTTTTGGCAGGTTTGGGGATGGAACCCAGGGGCATTTGACCTCCAAGCTGTACCCCCTGCCCTATTTTTTATTCTTTATTTTGAAACAGGGTCTCACTAATTTGCAGAGGGCCTCACTAAGTAGCTGAGGTGGTCTGCGAACCGAGATCCTCCAGTCTCAGCCTCCCAAATGCTGGGATTACAAGCGTGCGCCACCACGCCCGGCTTTACTTTTTATTTTGAAAACAGGGTCTTAACTAATTTGCTGAGAACCTCACCATGTTGTGGAGGCTGGCTGCAAACCTGCAATCCTATCTCAGCCTCCCAAGTACTGGGATTAGAGGCACGTACCACTGTGCCCAGTGAGAGCTCTCTCTTAAGGGATTAATTTGGGAGTTCGCAGTTCTTTTTAATAGGATATGACCATTCTCTCCATTTGAAGGGTATGAATTATCTGCCTTTTCCAGAGTAGGATAGTCATGAGTTTCGCCAGGATTGCTAAAGGAAAGGTACAATCATTTCGTTACATCACAGATCTCTGGAAAAAGTAAGTTGAAATGGTCCTGAGAGTCTAGCATATCTTCATTTTCACTTTGATTTTAAAGCTGAATGCTTTCATTTAACTAGAAACCGCCTCCCCAGCTTTTAAAATCAAATGGTAAGCCAGGTGTGGTGGTGCACGCCTGTAATCCCGGTACTTGGAGGCAGACACAGGAGGATCGCAAGTTCATGGCCAGTCTCAGCTAGTTAGTGAGGCTCTCTGTAACTTAGTGAGACCCTGTTTCAAAATAAAGAATAAAAAATAGGACTGGGGTTGTAGCTCAGAGGTAAAATGCCCCTGGATTCAATACCCAGTACTGAAAAAAAAAAAAAATCAAATGGCAGCAATCCACATGAGACTATTTGTATCATGTAACTCTGCAACAAAAACAAAACAAAACTTAGGAAATTTGGATACTGTCTGCTAGTACAAAAATACATTGTTCTATTGCTGTACCCCTTTGCTTTGTGATTCCTGTGCTCAGCAGGACTTTCTACCTCCTGAAATGTCAGCTCAGCCCTCAACTCCTGTGTGTTTCACTTGTGATTACCTTGGTCCACAGCCAGACTCATATTTGACATTTTCAGCATGGGCAGTATAGGCGTTTCTTGATGGTGAGCTGTTAATCTTTTTATTATTTCCTGTCATTTTCCCCCCATGATTGATGCTTTTGACCCTGGAGGTGGGAGGGAGGCAATGAAATGACTTTGAACGCAGCTTGGTAAAGGAGTATTTTAAGACAGACTTAAAATACTGGTCTCTGGTTTTACCTGAGACCATGAAAGAGACGAAAAAGCACACAGCAAGTTTTGTAAGGCGCTCCGTGGGCCGTGGTGGGGATGGAGCGCGCATGCCCGCCAGTACTGCACAGGGAAGAGGGCTGTCCTGGTGTTATCACATGATGCGGGGATTCGTGTCTCCGGGCCTGTGGTGCGACGATGCTATGCTCTTCCAGAGGGTCTCTGTTCACTTCTGTGGGAAGATTACAACAAACGGGCCTCTTTCCTTTAGAATTAAAAATAAGATTCATTTTGAGTTGTAGGCATGACCAAAACGAGGCTCTGTTGCCTTCCCAGAATTCCTTCCACCCCACAATCCTGTCATTCATTCTGGGTTTGGCTTTAAAGCTGTCCCCCGCCATTCCCAAAATGTAGCGTGTAGCTTGCACTTGGGTGCAAGAAGAAAAAAACGTAACAGCATCAATTTGTATTTTTACCTTTTCCTTTTGCAAGGTACTTAAAAACTATTTTATTATGGTTAAATATATATAACATAAAACTTGCCATTATAACCACTTTATATGTATAATCCAGTGCATTAATTGCATTCACAGTGTTGTAAAACCATCATCACTCTATTTTAAACATTTTTTTCATCACCTCAAACAGAAACTGCATCCAAACTCAGGCATAGGAGCCTATACCTGTAATCCATGATGTGGGAGCTGAGGCAGGAGGATTACAGGTTCAAGGCCAGCCTGGGAAACTTTGAAAAACCTTGTCTCAAATTTAAAAAATTAATAATAATAATAATAATAATAATAATAATAATAATAATGGCTGGGGCTATAGCTGGGTTATTGAACTCATGTTAGGGTACCCTGAGTTCAATCCCTGGTACTGCAAAAAAGACAGACAGACAGACAAAGAAAAGAAATCCTGCACTCAGGATTGACTTCCTAGTCCCCTTCCTAAACCTCAGGTAACATTTTTTTTGTGTGTGTGGTACTGGGGTTCCTGGAAGCCCTTCTACCTCCGGGATACACACCCAGACCTATTTTATACTTTTTTTAATTTGGAAACAGGGTCTCTTAAGCCAGCGCAGCTGACTTCGAACCTGCGTGATCCTCCTGTCTCTGTCTCCCAAGCGCGGGGATTACAAGCGTGTGCCACCACGCCCGGCTCTCAGATAACTTCTTATCCACTTTCTACCTCTTATGTCTACTCTGGATGTTTTATACAAGTAGAGTCATGTCGACGTCCTTTGGAGCCTGGCATATTTTGTATTGTTTCCAAGATTCGTCTATGTCGTGCATGGATCAGCACTTCGTTCTTTGTTATGGATGAATAATCTGTCTCTACATCACATCTTGTTTATCTTTTTCATTTATTGATGGATACCTGAGTTGTTTGGACACCTGGATCAATTTGAAGGATGCTGCTCTAAGTATTGTCATATAGGTATCAGTTCGAATGCCTGGTTTCAATTCTTTTGGTTATATACCTATCAGCGGAAATTTTGAGTGGGATAATAAGTTTGTTTAACTTTCTGAGGAAACATCAGACAGTTTTCCACCCTCTTACATTCCTCCCAGCAACATACCAGGGTTCCAGCTTCTCCGCATTTTGCCCACATTTGTTATCCCGCTCCCCCTTTTTTTATTCTAGAGATCCCATTGGATGTGAAGTGGCATTCCATCGTCGTTTTGATTTGCAGTTTTCATTTTTCTGACAGCTAATGATGCTGAGCGTCTTTTCATCTTCTTATTGGCCACAGGTTTATCTCAGTTAGAGAAATGTCTAGCCAAACGTGGTGACCTATGCTTGTAATCCTAGTATTTGGGAGGCTGAGACCAGAGGACCCCAGGTTCTCAGGCAGCATCAGCAACTTAGTGAGGCCCTCCACAACAACTTAGTGAGACCCTGCTTGAAAATAAAGAATTAAAAAAAAAAAAAAAGCCGGGCGTGGTGGCTCATGCTTGTAATCCCCGCGCTTGGGAGACTGAGACAGGAGGATCACACAGGTTCGAACCCAGCCTCAGCTACTTAGTGAGGCTCTCAGCAACTTAGTGAGACCCTGTTTCCAAATAAAATATAAAATGGTTCTGGGAGTATAGCCCGGAGGTAGAAAAGCCTCTGGGTTCCACCCCTAGTACCACCAAAAAAAAAAAAAAAAAAAAAAGAATTAAAGAAAAAAAGAAAAGACTGGGGGTGTAGCTCAGAGGTAAAATGCCCCTGGGTTTCATCCCCAGTTCCAAAAAAATTTGTTATTATTATGTCATTTATGAAACTCATTGGATTATATAAAGAAATTAGCTTTGGAGGGCTGGGCTTTTCTACTTAATGACCCAGTAAGAGCATCATAAGCCTTCGTCTTTGAACTTTTAGCAGCTCGGCACCCCCCTTGCTCTCTTCTTCTCTGAAAGTAAACTTCCTGAAGTTGCCCTAAAATTCCAGCTTCTCTCGAGGGCATGACATCACCATCCTGGTGCATCCTGATGTGTTTCTTGGAAAGTGTCCACCCTGGCAGGCGTTTTTCCAAATAAACCATTTGTTTCGGTAAACAAGTGTTTTATCCAGTAACCCAAGTAGAGAATTTTAAAACCGGTGTTTGTTTTGCCAGCAAACATTTTGTTTCAATCCTTGCAGCTAAACAAGTGGGTAAGATTTAAGTGGCCTCCCACTAAAAACAAAGGCAGAACCATTTTCAGAAAACTCTGGCTGAGCAGAAATGCACTTGCCATCAGAGAGTGAGTTTAGACGTTTGGGGAGCTAACTGGTTCTTTCCATAGAGTTCTGGACCTGGTCACAGTTGGAGTGGAAAGCCCTAGGTTTGGTTGAGGGCTTGTAATTCCTTTTTAGGTCAAAAGATGAAAAAATAGAAAAGTATTATTAAATTAAATGTATTTTTAGGGCTGGGGATGGAGCTCAATAGTAGATCATTTGCCTAATATGTACAAGGCCCTGGGTTCCATCCCCAGCATCACCAAAAAAGGGGGTATTTTTATATTGCTATGTTTAAATTTTATAGTTTACCTTTAAAATTCAACCAAAACATCATCAGTTATTTGCTCTGCTCTGAATCTCTTACTTCTCTTTTAATTGTTTGTATGGTAATTGCCACCCAATATCCCTGTTAACTGTCAGCCTTCATCTTTTAACTTATATGAAGATGGTAGTAAAAACAGATTTTGGTCAATTGCTGTTACTTTCACTTAAGGTTCCTTGAAAGAGAACACCTTTAATGGGTTGTCCTCTGGAATGCATTATGAATTTTTTAATTTGAAAGTTTGATGTTGGTGTGTTTTTGTTTTTAAAAAGTAGGTCTCAGCCGGGCGTGGTGGTGCACGCTTGTAATCCCGGCGCTTAGGAAGAGGAGACAGGAGGATCGCGCAGGTTCAAAGCCAGCCGCTCTGGCTTAAGAGACCCTATTTCCAAATAAGAACGTATAAAAATAGGTCTAGTAGTGTAGCCCAGAGGTTAGAAGGGTTTCCAGGAACCCCAGTACCACCAAAAAATAAAAAATAAAATAAAATAAATAAAAATAAATAAAAAATAGGGCTGGGGGTAGAATGCCTTTGGGTTCAGTCCCCAGTATTACACAAAAAAAAAAAAACAAGTAGGCTTCATTTCCTTTTGAGGAACATACCATTGTACATTCTTATGAGGATAAAAAGAAATTATGCCGGGCGTGGTGGCGCACGCTTGTAATCCCCGCGCTTGGGAGGTGGAGACAGGAGGATCGTGCAGGTTCGAAGCCAGCAGCGCTGGCTTAAGAGACCCTGTTTACAAAAATAAAATAGGTCTGGGAGTGTAGCCCGGAGGTAGAAGGGCTTCCAGGAACCCCAGTACCACCAAAAAGAAAGAAAGAAAGAAAGAAAGAAAGAAAGAAAGAAAGAAAGAAAGAAAGAAAGAAAGAAAGAAAGAAAGAAAGAAATAAATTATGATTATGAACAGGTAAGTGTGGCTGGGCGTGGTGACACATGCTTGTAATCCCAGAACTTGGGAGGCTGAGACAAGAGGATTGTAAGTTTGCAGCCAGCCTCAGCTACTTAATGAGGCCCTCTGCAATTTAGAGGCACCCTGTTTCAAAATAAAGAATAAAAATTAGGACTGGGGATATAGCTCCAAGGTAAAATGCCCTTGAGTTCAGTTCTCAGTTCCTCGCCACCCACCCCTGCAAGAAAGAATGAAATTTTTATTTTTTAAAATGGATATTAGGCGGGGCATGATGACACATGCCTATAGTCCCAGTACTGAGAGGCAGAAGGTTCACAGGTTCAAGACCAGCCTCAGCAATTTAGCAAGACTCTAAGCAACCTAGTGAGACCCTGTTTCAAAACAAAATTTAAAAAGGCTGGGAGTATAGCTCAAAGGTAGAATGCCTCTGGGTTCAGTTTAGTCCCCAGTACTACAAAAATAAATAAATATAAATAGAAGATTGTGTAAAATAGATATAGAGAGTTTGTTTGTTTGTTTGTTTGTTGCTGGTCTGGGGATGGAACCCAGGAGCATTCGACCTCTGAGCTATACCCCCTGCCCTATTTTTCTTTATTTTGAAACCAGGTCTCACTGAGTTGCAGAGGGCCTCACTAAATAGCTGAGGCTGTCCATGAACCGCGATCCTCTGGTCTCAGCCTCCCAAATGCTGGGATTACAAGCATATGCCACCATGCCCGGCTGATATAGAGAGTTTAAAGAATCACTGGAGCCAGGCAGGTGGCGCACGCTTGTAATCCCCACGCTTGGGAGGCTGAGACAGGAAGATCGCACAGGTTCAAACCCAGGCTCAGCTACTTAGTGAGGCTCTCAGCAACTTAGTCAGACCCTGTTTCCAAATAAAATATAAAAATAGGTCTGGGAGTATAGCCCGGAGGTAGAAAGCCTCTGGGTTCCACCCCCAGTACCACAAAAATAAATAAATAAATAAATAAATAAATAAATAAATAAATAAATATCACTGGAGCTAGGCGTGGTGGCACACACTTGTAATCCCAGCATTTGGGAGGCTGAGACAGGAGGATCCAGGTTGTGGACAGCCTCAGTTACTTAGTAAGGGCCTTTGCAACCAGTGAGACCCTGTTTCAAAATAAAGAATAAAAAAATAGGGCTGGGTGTGTTGCTTGGAGGTAGAATGCCCCTGGGTTCCAGCCCTAGTACCAAAAAAAAAATAATAATAATAATCGGTGGCACACACTTGTAATCCCAGTATTTGGGAGGGTGAGACAGGAGGGTCCGGGTTCACAGCCAGCCTCAGTTAGTTAGTGAGGCCCCTCCACAACTTTGTAAGACGCTGTTTCAAATAAAGATTTTTTTTTTTTTTTTTTTTTTTTTGGTGGTACTGGGGTAGAACCCAAAGGCTTTCTACTTCCGGGCTATACTCCCAGACCTTTTTTATATTTTATTTGGAAACAGGGTTTCACTAAGTTGCTGAGAGCCTCACTAAGTAGCCGAGGATGGCTTCGAACCTGTGTGATCCTCCTGTCTCAGCCTCCCAAGCGCGGGGATTACAAGCGTGCGCCACCACGCCCGGCTTCAAATAAAGAATTTTTTAAAAAATGGGCTTGAAGTGTATCTCAGAGGTAGAATGCCCCTGATTTCAATCCCCAGCACCACACACACACACACACACACACACACACACACACACACACATCATTGGCAAGCTGACACTAGTGTAACCTCTACCTAGGTTAAGAAATAGAGCATTAGCTTGGCCTGGTGGCACATGCCTGTAATCCCAGTACTTGGGAGGCTGAGACAAGAGGATCGCATGTTCAAGACCAGCCTCAGCAACTTAGTGAGACTCTCAGCAACCTAGGGAGACTCTATTTCAAAATAAAAACATAAAAAGGGGTGGGGATGCCAGGCATGGTGGCGCACGCTTGTAACCTCCGTGCTTGGGAGGCGGAGACAGGAGGATCCCGCAGGTTCGAAGCCAACCACGCTGGCTTAAGAGACCCTGTTTCAAAAAAAATTTAAAAAAAGTATAAAATAGGTCTGGGAGTGTAGCCCGGAGGTAGAAGGGCTTTCAGGAACCCCAGTACCACCACCAAAAAAAAGGGGGGGGGGATGTAGCTCAGAGATAGAATGCCTCTGGGTTCAGTATTACAAAAACAATTTTTTAAAATATTGAGTGAGACCCTGCACACTGAATGTGTACAGACTTTTTGTCATTTCCTAAACAATACATTATATAGTTATTGACATGGCATTTACATTGTGTTATAAGACATACAGAGACAGTGTGTGTGTGTGTGTGTGTGTGTGTGTGTGTGTGTGTGTGTGTACGGTACTGGGGTTTGAACTCAGAAGTGTTTAACTCTGAACTATACCCCTTGCCCTTTTTATTTTTTGCTTTGAAACAGAATCTTGGTAAGTTGCTGCGCGTCTCACTATATTGCTGAGAGTGGCCTCGAACCTGCAGTCCTCCTGTCTCAGTCTATCTAGAGAAAATGTATAAAGTATATGGGAAGATGTGCATAGATCATATATAAATACCGTGTTTTTTTTGGTTTTTTTTTTTTTTTGGTGGTACTGGGGTTCCTGGAAGCCCATCTTTCTCCGGGCTACACTCCCAGACCAGACCTATTTTATTTTTGGAAACAGGGTCTCCTAAGCCAGCGCACGCGGCTGGCTTCGAACCTGCGTGATCCTCCTGTCTCCGCCTCCCAAGCGCGGGGATTACAAGCGTGCGCCACCACGCCCGGCCTAAATACCGTGTTTTTTAAGCAAAGAACTTGAGCATCGCAGATCTGGGCTCTCAAGGGGAGTCCTGCAACCAATCTCAGAGATACTGAGGGATGACTGTATATTGCTTTTTACTCGTGGAGTTTTGTCGACATTATGATCACAAGACTCGGCCATGCTGTGGTCTGTAGCTCTCCCGGCTCACTTTGTCACTTACTGTTCCAGTGGACCACAGCAATGACGCTGGCCCTTTTACTGTAGGTAGACATTGGAACTGATTCCAGCTTCGGTCTCCTGGTTGTTAAGAACATTCCAGTACAAAAGTTTTTGTAAGGTGGATTGTGGAGTCATAGGATATTTGTATTTCTCTCTCTCTCTGTGTGTGTGTGTGTGTGTGTGTGTGTGTGTGTGTGTGTGTGTGTATGTGGCACTGGGGGTGGAGCCCAGGGGCTTTTCTACCCCTGGGGTATACTCCCAGACCCATTTTATACTTTATTTGGAAATAGGGTCTCACTAAGTTGCTGAGAGCCTCACTAAGTAGTTGAGGCTGGCTTCGGACATGTGCGATCCTCCCGTCTCCGCCTCCCAAGGGCTGGGATTACAAGCGTGCGCCACCACGCCCGGCGATATTTGTATTTTTAACTCTGTGCTATAATGACAAACTGCTTCCCAAAGTGATTATTCCAGTTTGGTTTTGTTTGTGTGTTTGTTTGTTTTGTTTTGTTTTTGTGGGTCTGGGGATAGAACCCAGGGGTATTCTATCTCCAAGCTACACCTCCAGCCCTATATTTTTTATTCTTTATTTTTTCCTTTTTTTTTCTTTCTTTTTTTTTTTTTTGGTGGTGGTACTGGGGTTCCTGGAAACCCTTCTACATCCGGGCTACACTCCCAGACCTATTTTATATTTTTATCTGGAAACAGGGTCTCTTAAGCCAGCGAGGCTGGCTTTGAACCAGTGCAATCCTCCTGTCTCCACCTCCCAAGTGCGGGGATTACATTACAAGTGTGCGCCACCACACCCGGCCTTTATTCTTTATTTTGAAATGGGTCTCACTGAATTGCAAAGAACCTCACTAAGTAGCTGAGGTTGTCCCCGAATCGCGATCCTCTGGTCTCAGCCTCCTGAATGCTGGGATTATAAAGTACACCACCATGCCTGGCTGATCATTCCAGTTTCTGTTCCCTAAAACAGTACATGAGATATTTTGTGGGTTTTTTCTCAGCTTTATTGAGGTATGTTTGACAGATACTACTGTGTATATTTTAAAAGCACATGATTTGGTATATATGTCATGAGATGACTATCACATCTGTTACCTCACATAGTATCTTTTTAAAAATTTTCCTGAAAAAGAATTTCTATTACTCTACATCTTCATCAAAACTTAGTTTTATTAGACTTTTTAATTTGTGTCAATATGATGAATTTGAAATGACAATCTTGTAATTTTAATTTTCTTTTCCCTGATTACAAATAAGGCACATTGGCCACTTGGTGTTTATTCATGTTTGTTGCCCATTTTTGTATTGACTCTGTTTTGTTTTATTTGTGTTTTGTTTTACTGATGACAAATCACTGACAAAGTGATTTATAGAACTCTTGTATATATTCTGGTATGAATCTTTTGTTGCGTATATATGTTGCAAATATCTTCTCCCGCTTTGAGACTCATCTTTCTACTGTTTATGATGCCTTAAGAGAAACACAAATTCTTAATTTTAATGTTTTTCAATTTATCAATCTTATCCCTTATGGGAATAGTTTTATATCTTAAGACATTTTTGTCTAAGCCAGGCATGGTGGTGCATGCTTATAATCCCAGCATTTGGGAGGCTGAGACAGGAGGATCTGGGTTCCCAGCCAGCCTCAGATACTTAGTGAGGCCCTCTACAACTTAGTAGACTCTATTTCCAAATAAAGAATAAAAAAGAGGGGTGTGGCTCAAAGATAGAATGCCCCTGGGTTCCATCCTCACTACTGCAAAAAAAAAAGAAATTTTTCTCTATATCTTAAGTATTCACAAAATTAAGTTATTCTTTTATGTTCATTCATTCCCTCCCCTCCTCCTCCCCCTCCTCTCCCTCCTCCCCCTCCTCTCCCTCCTCCCATTCCTCTCCCTCCTCCCCCTCCTCTCCTTCCTTCTACTCCTCCCCCTCCTCTCCTTCCTCCCCCTCCTCCCCCTCTTCCAGGTACTGAGGCTGAACCTCAGTTCTACCTCTGAGCTACCCTCCAGCACTTCTCTGTTTCGTTACGTTACTCTTTGGAATCCACCTGTTAGGTGTGTGTCCTGCTCCCTTCTGTCCCGTTGGTCGCTCTGTCGACACTGACCCAGCTCTCAGCTGCCACCGCTTCCCTGGGTCGCGCCATCTGGGAGAACATGTTCTTCAACCTGGTCCTTCAAGGATGTCGCAGTGTCCTTGGCTTGCTGCCCTCCATATACTTTTTTTTTTCCCTTCCGGCACTGGGATTGAACCCAGGGACACTCTAACACTGAACTAGACCTCCCTCCCCTTCCCCTTGTTATTCTTTTACTTTTTCATTTTGAGCCAGGCTTTTGCTAAGTTGCCCAGGCTGTCCTAGAACACGAGATCCTCCTGCCTCCGCTTCCTGAGTAGCTGGAATTACAGGCAGGCGCTACCAGTCTCAACTATTTATACATTTTAGAGATAGCTCCAATTTCCTTATAAACTTGTTAGGAGTTTTTAATTTTTTTATTATTTATTTATTTATGTAGGTGGTACTGGGGGTGGAAACAGGGGCTTTTCTACCTCCAGGGTATACTCCCAGACCTATTTCTTTATACTTTATTTGGAAACAGGGTCTCACTAAGTTGCTGAGAGCCTCACTAAGTAGCCGAGGCTGGCTTTGAACCCATGCGATCCTCCGGTCTCAGCCTCCCGAATGCTAACTTTGCATGATTTTAAACTGTTTATCCTGTTGATCTCTGCTGCTGAGACCCTGGTGCGCTAGTGGTGGTGCACACCGTAGAAAGGAGGATCGTAAGTTCTAGGTCAGCCTGGTCAACTTAGCAAGACCTCATTTCAAATGATGGGGATAAAAGCTGGGCGTGGTGGCGCACGCTTGTAATCCCAGCATTCGGGAGGCTGAGACAGGAGGATCACGGTTCGCGGACAGCCTCAGCTACTACTTAGTGAGGCCCTCTGCAACTCAGTGAGACCCGGTTTCAAAATAAAGAATAAAAAATAGGGCTGGGGTGTAGCTCAGGGGTAGAATGCCCCTGGGTTCCATCCTCAGATCTGCAAAAAACAAAAAAAGAGAGAGAAAAAGATGGGGATAAAGCTCGATGGTAGAATGCTTGCCTACCATGTGTCAGGTCCTGGGTTTAACCCCAAGTATTGCAAAATTCTGAGAATTTTGGCAGCCTTTTTTTTTTTTTTTTTTTTTTTTCGGGTCTGGAGCATTCAGCCTCTGAGCTACAGCCCCTGCCCTATTTTTACTCTTTATTTTGAAACTGGGTCTCACTGAGTTGCAGAGGGCCTCACTAAGTAGCTGAGGCTGTCCGCGAACCGCGGTCCTCCAGTCTCAGCCTCCCAAATGCTGGGATTACAAGCGTGCGCCACCACGCCCGGCTTAAGCCTGGTTCATTTTCTCTTGCATGCCAGGCTGCTTTCAGTTCATGACTTTTTTTTCACTTGTGAGATTCTGTTATTGCAATATTTACTAATAGCTCACTCACAATGTGCTTGGGACTCTCTTAGGTTTTATTTCTGATGTTCACGTGTTTTCCTGAATTTGTTACTACAGATGCCAGGCCCTTGAAGATTAGAGTCACAGTTTTACGCACTGGCCTGCAGCCAGCATAAGCAGCTTTCTAAGAGGAAAGCAAACTGTCTTCCTTCTCCATGTGTCACTCCTGTCACACAGGTCTCTATGGAGTTATACTTTTTTAAAAAGAGGGAAGAAAAAACTTGTACACAAATGCTCAAAGCATGTTACTTGCAAGACAGCCCAAATAAATATAACCTGATGCGCAGATAGATGAAATATTGTATATATTTTATCTATATAATATATTGTATATATTTTATTTAATATATAAGGGAATATTACTTGGCAATAAAAAGGGATGAAGTACTGGTACATGCTACAACATGGATGAGCCTGAGAAACATCATGCTATGTGAAATAAGCCAGAAAAAGATTGCATATTTATAACTGTTAATACATTGGAATGTCATAATAAAATGGAAGAATTCAGAGGAAAAAGAGAAAGGAAGGTAAGAAGGGAGGAAAATAGGGAGGAAGGCAGGCAGGAAGAAAAGAACGAAGGAAGGAGAAAACAGACCTGGGCTCCCCTTGCCCACGTCTGCTTCCTGTTCGGGTTCCGCTGTGCTGGGCTCCGTCCCGTGGCTCCACCTCCCGTGGGAGCCAACACCGAGGCTCGGAGGCTCTGTATGATTTCGCTTTGTGTTGAAGGAGGCAGAAACTCAAACTGAAACCAATGAGAAAACCAATGTGTTCTTAATGGTTTTTACCCAAACCATAAACCCCTCTCTTGAAGCAAGAGGGGAATCACCCAAATTGTGGCTCAGCTCCTTCAGTAAGTTCCAGAGCCGCCTTGGTCAGGTTTCTTTCTCTCTGTGTCTCTCTCAATGCATGTCAGTTCATTGAGCACCTGTCACTCATGGAATGTACATAAAAGGCATATTCCTGGGCCCAACCTAGACCAGTGTGGAGTGGTGGTGGGGTGAGTGTCAAGTTTGTTTGTTTGTTTGTTTGTTTGTTTGTTTGTTTGCGGTACTGGGGATTGTATTCTACCTCTGAGATACATCCCCAGCCCTATTTATTTATTCTTTTTTTTTTTTTTTTTTTTTTGGTGGTGGTGGTGGTGGTACTGGGGATGGAACCCAGGGGCATTCAACTTCTGAGCTACACCCCCAGCCTGATTTTTTATTCTTTATTTCGAAACAGAGTCTCACTGAGTTGTGGAGGGCCTCGCTAACTAAGCAGCTGAGGCTGTCCAAAAACGCGATCTTCCGGTCTCAGCCTCCCAAATGCTGGGATTACAAAGGTGCGCCATCAAGCCTGGCCTAGTCAAGTCTTTTAAAAGATCCTCCAGTGGTACTGCCTATCGAACAGGACTTGTTAATGGGGATGTAGGTACTGTGGGCCTGGATTTTCATGGGTCACTACATATCAGTGGGGGGAAAAAAAACAACAGATTTAAAATGAGATTGTGGACACTGAGTACCAAGTATCAGGCGGGCACTGCGTGTTTAAATGTAGCATGGGGCAGGGCGTGGTGGCACACACTTGTAATCCCAGCATTCGGGAGGCTGAGACAGGAGGATTGTGGTTCGAGGACAGCCTCAGCTACTTAGTGAGGCCCTCTGCAACTCAGCGAGACCCGGTTTCAAAATAAAGAATAAAAAAATAGGGCTGGGGGTGTAGCTTAGAGGCGGAATGCCCCGGGGTTCCATCCCCAGTACCACATACACACACACACACACACACACACACACACACACACACATAAAAGCCAAACACTGACCTTTTACATTTATTAATTACAAAATAGTCTTCGAAGCCTGGTGTGGTATCGCACGCTTGTAATCCTAGCACTTGAGAGACTGAGACGGGAGGATCGCACAGGTTGGTAGCCAGCCTCAGCTACTTGGTGAGGCTCTCAGCAACTTAGTGAGACCCTGTTTCTAAATAAAGTACAACAAAATAGGTCTTGGAGTATAGCCTGGAGGTAGAAAAGCCCCTGGGTTCCACACCTAGTAACACACACACACACACACACACACACATACACACACACACACACACACACACAAATAGTCTTTGGCACCAAGGCGCTTTACGTGTTTTTGTGGTGCTGGGGATCGAACCCGCAGACTTGTGCAGCTAAGTTAGGCTCTGCCACTGAGCCGCACTCCCAGCCTCCTAAAGGATTCACTTGGATCACAGTGCCTTGGTGTCCTGTTAGGCGCTCAGAGTTATTCGTTGTTTTGTTGTTGTTGTTGTTGTTGTTGTTTTGTTTTCTTTTCTTTTCTTTTTCTTTTTTTTTTTTTTTTTGCGGGTCTGGGGATGCAACCCAGGGCCATTCTACCTCCGAGCCACACCCCCAGCCCTATTTTTTATTCTTTACTTTGAAACTGGGTTTCACTGGGTTGCAGAGGGCCTCACTAAGTAGATGAGGCTATACACAAACCACGATCCTCCGATCCTCCGGTCTCAGCCTCCTGAATGCTGGAATTACAAACAAGCGTGCGCCACCACGCCTGGCTTTTCATTGCTTTTCAAAGTCCTTACTGAGCACTTGATGTCTCCATGGCTTGGGGTAGGGATCCCACAAAGAGGCATGTACGAGAGGTTATAGGATGTCAGACAAGCTGAAAACTTCTCTGCAGATGCCAGTACAGAGAGGAGAGGACCAAACTTGGGGTAAGGGGACTCTCCGGGACTCTAGTGATAGGAGTTGCTGCCTTGTGCCAGGCTGTGTGCTGTCTACCTCGTGCCTGTGATGTAACTGAAGACGCCTGTCTGTCTTCAGAACCCGCCTTTCATCCACTGTATTTTATGCTTTTAACTATAAGATCAGCCCGGCTCGGTGCGCACACCTGATATCCCAGTACTTGGGAGGCTGAGGCATGAAGATCACAGGTTTGACAGTCTTGAGGCCAGTGTCAGCAACTTTAGGAAGACCCTGTTTCAAAATAAAATGGAAGCCAGGTGTGGTGGTACACACTTGTAATCCAGCATTTGGGAGGCTGGAGGAGGACCGCGGTTCGCAGACAGGCTCAGCTACTTAGTGAGGCCCTCTGCAACTCAGTGAGACCCTGTATCAAAATAAAGAATAAAAAACAGGGCAAGGGGTGTAGCTCAGAGGTTGAATGACCCTGGGTTCCATCCCCAGACCCGCAAAATAAAATAAATAAAATAAAATAAATAAAATGGGGCTGAGGTGTAGTTCAGAGATATCATGCCGCAGGATTCAGACTCCAGCACCCCTCCCCCACCCCACCCCCACAGATCTAACAGGACTTTGTTTTCTAGAAAAGCATCTGACAGTGACCCACCAGGATCACTCTGGGGTTTAGAGAGGTCATCCGGCTTTACCCTCCGGTTCTAGAGTCCTCACTTGCCTCCTGGGCCGGGAAGACTCCTTCAGAGCTCCTATCCTTGTGGCCACGTTCCTGGCCTACGACCAGACCCACAGAGGTCTGTGGTCTGGGGGGATCTGGACTGATTTTTGAAGGGACATCGTGGCTTTGCCCATAACACTTCACTTACGCAAAAACAAGATGGCCTTCTGTGCCCCACGTGGGCCCCCTTTCTTTTCACAAGAGAATGTTTTACATTGTGCCATATGCAAGTGGAAATTCAACATAATTGAAGTCCTGTAAATTATAGAGTGGTAGATCGTCCAGCTCAATCTCTCCATTCTAAGAAGGGAAGGAAAGACCCACATAGCAAGTGACGTGTGGACGGTTACAGTGAGATGATGTCAGGCCCAGAACCCAGTCCTGACACCCATGTAGCACCTTCCTTCTACCTACTTATTTATTTATTGTAGTACTGGGGTTGGAACCCAGGGGCTTTTCTACCTCTGGGCTATACTCCCAGACCTATTTTATACTTTATTTGGAAACAGGCTCTCACTAAGTTGCTGAGAGCCTCACTAAGTAGCTGAGGCTGGCTTCGAACCTCCCTAATCCTCCTGTCTCAGCCTCCCATGCACAGGGATTACAAACGTGCGCCACCATGCCCGGCTCCTTCTACCTGTTTAATCAGGGCTATGGTAGCACTGCACCAGTCAAGCTGAATTGAATTAGGAAGAAAGCTTAAGGATCCTAACCTCACAATGATTTCTATAGAGGGGCTTTCCTTTAGAGGCTGGTTTGCCTTCCTAATTATGTATTACTTAGGATAATGATAAAAATTACACTTTTAAGGCATACAATGGCAGGTGATAACAGAGGTTCTCCTAAAATGTTATCAGGTATGCTGGAGATTTTGTTTAGTTTTTTGTTTAGTTTTTTGTTTGTTTGTTTTTGCATACTGAGGATGGAACCCAGGGGCAGTCTATCTCTAAACTACACCCCCAGCCTTATTTCTTATTCTTTATTTTTGAAACAGGGTCTCACTAAGTTGCGGAGAACCTCACTAAGTAGCTGAGGCAGGCTGTGAACTAATTAATTAATTAGTTAATTAATTTTTGGTGGTACTGGGGTTCCTGGAAACCCTTCTACCTCCGGGCTACACTCCCAGACACCTATTTTTTATATTTTTATTTGGAAACAGGGTCTCTTGAGCCAGCAAGGCTGGCTTCGAACCTGCGCAATCCTCCTGTCTCCACCTTCAAGCCTGGGGATTACAAACGTGAGCCACCACGCCCAGCTAATCCTGTCACAGCCTCCCAAGTACTAAGATTATAAGCATGTGCCACCACACCAGGCTGGGATGGAAGTTTTGAGGCCAGCCTTGCTGAGGGATATCCTCAGAAATTTAGCAAGGCTCTGTTTCAAAATAAATTTAAAAAAAGGCCAGGCATGGTGGCACACACTTGTAATCCCAGCATTCAGGAGGCAGAAACCGGAGGATTGAAGTCTGCAGACAGCCTCAGCTACTTAGGGAGGCCCTTCACAACTCAGTGAGACCCTGTTTCAAAAATAAAAAGACTAAAAAAATAGGGCTGGGGATGTATCTCGGAGGTAGAATATCCCTGGGTTCCATCCCCAGTAAGACACACACACACACACACACAAAAAAAAAAAAAAAAAAAAAATAGGGTTTAAGCCAGGCATGCTTGGTGAGGTAGGTGTATGGTGAAGCGGTGCTAAGCATGTACGAGGCTATGGGCTGAATCCCCCCCACCCACCGACCACAAATAGAAAAGTTCTTTCTTACTCTAGGTGGCTTGCCAACTAAAGCCTCCCCTGGACATGGCATGTGCATCTTCTCTCCATTTTCTAGGGCTTCTCTTCAGAGTATTAAATAGAGGTTCCTTAATAGAAAAGCTACATGTAACTATGTGATGTGAATATAACATTGTTAACCTGGACGGACACTCAGTATCGGGATGGGGGAAATATGAAAAGGGGAGAGGGCACCAAATACTGTGTAAATATATGCCATTGTCAACACGATCTAAATTATGGTGTGACACTATAGTGTGCCAATAAAAAAATAAAAATTAGCCGGGCGCGGTGGCACACGCTTGTAATCTCCACGCTTGGAGGTGGAGACAGGAGGATTGCGCAGGTTCGAAGCCAGCCACGCTGGCTCAAGAGACCCTGTTTCCAAATAAAAATATAAAAAACAGGTGTCTGGGAGTATAGCCCGGAGGTAGAAGGGTTTCCAGGAACCCCAGTGCCACTAAAAATTAATTAACTAATTAATTAATTTAAATTAAAAATGGATGTTAAAAACTAATTAATGATTAACAATCAGCTACTTAGTGAGGCCCTCCAGAACTAATTGAGACCCTGTTTCCAAATAAAGAATAAAAAATAGGGCTGGGGGGTACAGCTCAGAGGTCAAACGCCCCTGGGTTCCATCCCAAGACCTGCAAAAAAAAAAAAAAAATCAATAATAAAATTACCTAGCTAGAATAAAAAAAGGCTCAGCTGCAAATCTCTGGCTCAGCTTATCAACTTTTCCCTAACCTTTGGCCTGCTGACCTGATGAGGTTCTGGTACATGGAAGGGGCAGGCAGGGAAGTCCTCTCTCTTTCATCCCATGGTGCTCCTTACCACTGTCACCGTAGTTTAAATAAAAACCCTCTTGAGTCTGGTATCTGGGTGCATTTGGGAAGAAGAGGAGTACCAACAGCAGCCAGGTTTTGAAAGCTGAGTGTATTTTCAGCTAGCAAGAGGTCACTGTGCGGTGACTCCCCTTTTTATCACCCCAACAAATCAGCGGCAGGTCTCCCCTCCAGCCTCCCATTTCAGCAGCCCTCTTACTTCCCATCCTTGAGATAAGTAAGGAAGGGACTGGGCGGGAGGGTGCGATTCGTTTGGCAGGTGCAGTTCAAGGTTTTCTGAACTAATGTACTGTTTTAACAGCAGTCCCTTTTAAGGAGTTCAAAATCACTATTTCAAGCCAGAAGTGGTGGCGCACACTTGTAATCCCAGCATTCGGGAGGCTGAGACAGGAGGATCGTGGTTCACAGACAGCCTCAGATACTTAGCGAGGGCCTTTGCAAATCAGTGAGACCCTGTTTCAAAATAAAAAATAAAAATGGGGCTGGGGGTGTAGCTCGGAGGTAGAATGCCCCTGGGTTCCATCCCTAGAACCACACCAAAAAATCATTTCAGATGAGGGCCATATTGATGGAAAGGCCCCCTCACTTTTGAGATCACTGGATGTTAGTAAAAGATACTGGATCGCTTCACCTTCTCACCCGGGTGATCAGAGTAAGGACTTTGGAGTAACCCAGGCTCACGCTGTGACCTTGGTGACTTCACCTCTGCAAACTTCTCTCCCATAAACAGGGCACTTATTTGCCTCCAAGGGCAGTTGCAAGGGTAAATGAGATTATATATAGGATATAATCTAACCACTTGGCTCAAATTTGACCTACCACTCTTGGTACATGTTCACTTTTATTTTTTCCCAACTTCCTGATCCAAATCTGTCAGTGGTGGCAATTTTTTGTGGGGTTACAAGCGTGCGCCACCGCGTCTGGCTCACAAGGGGGTCTTTAACTATTTGGAAGGTAAAAGGGAAAGAAAACAAATAGGCAAACTGGGCGTGGTAGCTCATACTTATAAACCCAGTACTTGGGAGGCTGAGACAAGAAGATCACAGGTTTGCGGCCAGCCTCAGCTACTTTATTTATTTATTTATTTATTTAGTGGTGTGTGTGTGTGTGTGTGTGTGTGTGTGTGTGTGTGCGTGCGCGCGCATGTGTGTGTGTGTGTGTGTGTGTGTGTGTGTGTATGTGTGTGTGTGTTACTGGGGATGGAACTCAGGGGGCTTCTACCTCCGGACCGACACCTCCAGACCTGTTTTATATTTTATTTGGAAACAGGGTCTCACTAAGTTGTAGAGGACCTCACTAAGCTGCTGAGGCTGGCTTTGAACCTGTGATCTTCCTGTCTCAGCCTCCCAAGTACTGGGATTACAAGCGTGCGCCACCACGCCCGGCTTAGTGAGATCCTATTTTAAAATAAAGAATAAAAAAAAAAAAATAGGGCTGGGAGTATAGCTCGGAGGTTGAATGGCCCTGGGTTCAATCCCCAGTACCACAAAACTAAATACATACATATGCACATATGTGTTTGTGTGAGAAGGGGGGGAGGGAAGGGGGAGGGAGGGAGGAAGGGAGAGAGAGAGAAAGGGAGAGAGATAGAAAGGGAGAGAGATAGAGATAGAGATAGAGAGAGAACAGAAAGGCAAGTAAAAGCAATGCCTCATACTCAATCCTGGAGCATCCCTAGGAGGCCTGAGAGATGCCGCTGGGGAGAGGTTGTGGGTTTTTTGCACCTTAGCCTACTGGCCCCAAGGAGCTTCACTCCCTTTCCGGACGTCTTTCACTGCTGAACCGGCTCAGGATGAACCGGAGCGTGAGCGGAGAGTTCCGGGAGCCTGTCCCAGTGCCACGCCTCCCGATGGCTCAGCAAGCAGCCGCGGCCTTGTCAAGCCACTTTCTGAGCCCAGCCTGTGGATGCTGTCACATCTCGCACAGTGAAGACTACTTGGCGCTGCACTCTGGGGTTAAGAGTTCTGAATCTGAGGAATCTGAGCCTCACCTTGGCCCCACTGCCCCCCAGACTGGCTCCCTCAGCTTCCAGCCCAGTGTCTGTTCATCTTCGTCTTCTGTACCATCTGAGAGCAAGAACCTGGTCGTCAATGAATCTTCTGTGTTCAGTGTGCTCTTCCTGAAGGTGTCCCAAAGTCTGTCATCTTGAGGGCCACATCTAACAGAATGCTCGTATTATAAAAAAAAAAAAAAAAGTGGGGGGAGTTGGGAATTCCACTTGCAATCTTAGTACTTGGGAGGCCGAAACAGGAGGGTGACAGGTTGAAGGCCAGCCTCAACAACTCAGCGAGGCCCTGTTTCCAAATAAAAAATAAAATAGGGCTGGGGGTGCTGCTTGCAGGTAGAATGCTTCTGGGTTCAACCCTCACCAGTTAAGATGGGAGGGCAGAGATGATAGATGATAGATGATAGATAGATAGATAGATAGATAGATAGATAGATAGATAGATGAGAGATGAGAGAGAGAGGGAGAGAGAGAGAGAGAGAGAGAGAAAGCTTTCCACATCCCTTTCTCTATAAACCAAAACAACTTTGCTTTAAATTAAATGTCTTGCACCCAACTCATTTAGAAGACCAGTGCGGTTCATTAGAAAGGGAAAGTAGCTGCTAATCCTTTTTTATGTACGAGAAGAAAAAAAAACTAGCAAGTCATTTAAACCGTTTTCCCTCTTGGTAATTTAGCGCAAATAAGCAACGGCACTTGAATGGCGTCACCTTTTCTTTCCCCTCCTTTTGCCCCGAATAAAGATGTCATAGAAGCTTTTACGTTGCACGCTTCTGCTAAACTCCTTAGGTAGGAGAAATAATTGGCTTTTTCCTTGAGGGAAGGGTAGTGAGAGATCGCGCCTGAGCTGTTCTCTTGCAAATCCCCACGGGCTCTGAATAATAAGGTCTGTCTAGCTTTGAGTCTGCGACTCTTCTCGCTTTCCTTTGAAAGGGCAGCGAGTTGCTCTTTTGCTGCCCAGCTCTGGCACTGAGAAAATCCAGTAGGTGGCCAAAGAGCCTTTAGAAGACTAAAACGAGCTTCAGAGAGACACTGGGCCAGGATTTCAAAAGAAAAACGTGCTTGCATCGCTGTACGCCAAACTATTCTGGAGAAGTTGAACGGGGCTCGGACACCGGCTTAAGAACAGGTGACTCCTTTAGGCATGTTACAAGTTGACATGTTTGACTAGAGTTAAATTCTCAACCCCTAAAACTGGAGCCCAGACTATTGAAGCAAAGGCTCCAATCAGACCTCTGCAGTCCACCTCTATTTATTTATTTATTTTATTTATTTATTTATTTTGTCTGTGTGTGCGGTACTAGGGATGGAACCCAGGGGCCTTCTATCTCTGGGCTATACCCCTGATTAATTTTATATTTTATTTGGAAGCAGGGTCTCACTAAATTGCTGAGAGCCTCACTAAGTAACTGAGGCTGGCTTTTTTTTTTTTTTTTTTTTTGTGGTACTGGAGGTGGAACCCAGAGGCTTTCTACCTCCGGGCTATACTCCCAGACCTCTTTTATATTTTATTTGGAAACAGGGTCTCACTGAGTTGCTGAGAGCCTCACTAAGTAGCTGAGGCTGGCTTCGAACCTGTGCGATCCTCCTGTCTCAGCCTCCCAAGCGCGGGGATTACAAGCGTGCGCCACCACGCCCGGCTCGAGGCTGGCTTTGAACCTGTGCGATCCTCCTGTCTCTGCCTCCCAAGTACTGGGATTGCAAGTACACGCCACCACACCCGGCTTAGTGCACCTCCTTTTAACCTTTAATTTTTGTGTGCATGTGGTATTGGGGGATTGAACCCAGAGGCATTCTGCCTTCGAGCTACACCCCCAGCCCAATTTTTTCTCTTATTTGGAAACAGGGTCTCACTCAGTTGATGAAAGGCTCACTACTTGCTGAGGCTGTCCTCAAATCTGTGATCTTCCTGTCTCAGCCTCCCAAGTACCGGGATTACAAACGTGTGCCACCACGCCCGGCTAACTTTTCATTTTTGACGTGGTATCGTCCTTCACAGCCCCACAGAAAAGCCCTCAAGTGTGCTCTGTGCAACATGAAAGGACGCTTTCTACATCATGCGAGCCAAACCCCAGGAGTTCTGTGGGCTGAGAACTTTGCCCTTTGTAAACTACTTTGGTAAAGAATTCCAGGCTGAGGAGATGGCGATAAGGAAATTGCCCGGCTTTGTTTTATGGTCGCAGCACTGGCTTTCCTGTGGCGTCCCGTGTGCTCACAGAAGCCTAACACGCAAGCACGACCCTGCGCTCAGCCGGGTGCCTAGAACTGGGGACACCCATTTACCCAGACACACAGGTGTGGCGATGCCGCTGGGATGCTCCAATCTGCATCTTTGAGTAAAATTTCACCCGTCCTGCCCTGCCTTCAATTTATGTAACAATTTTTTTTTTTTTTTTTAGGAAGATGCAACTTACATAAAAATTTACCATCAAAGCTGTTTTTAAAGCGTCCGGGTCAGTGGCATCGAGTACACACACTGTTGTGCAACTGTCACCCCGTCCAGCTCCAGAACTCTCTTCATCTTCCCAAAAGGAAACTCTGCACCCAGTAAACACGACTCCCTGTCCCCCTCCCCCAGCCCCTGGCAGCCACCGTTCAGCTTCCTCTGTAGGACTCAGACTACTTCTAAGAACCTCACAAAAGCCCGGTGTGGCACATGCCTGTAATCCCGGGACTTGGGAGGCTGAGACAGGAGGATTGCAGGTTCGAGGCCAGTCTCAGCAACATGGCTAAGACTCTCAGCAACCTAGTGAGACCCTGTTTCAAAACAAAACATAAAAAGGGCTGGGGTGTAGCTTGGAAGTAGAATGCCCCTGGATTCAATTCCCAGTACCACAAACACACACACACACACACACACACACACACACACACACAATCATATAAGTGGAATCAGACAGTATTGTCCTCAAGATTCACCCATTTGTAGTGTGTGTTAGAATGTCCTTTATAAGGCTAAATCATATATCGCATTATCAATAAACACTAAGTTTGTTTTGCCCATTCATCCACTGATGGACACTTGAGTTCTTTTCACATTTTGGCTATTGTGAATAATGCTACCGTCAAGATGGATGTATAAATATCTGTTGAAGACCCTGCTTTCAATTTGGGGGGACTGTGCCCTAAATTAAAATTGGACAAATACCCTCTAAAACTTTTTTTTTTGTTGGTGCTGGGGATTGAACCCAGGGGCATTCTACCTCCAAGCTACACCCCCAGCCCTATTTTTTGTTCGTGTGTGTGTGTGTGTGTGTGTGTGTGTGTGTGTTACTGAGGGTGAAACCCAGGGCCTTTTCTATTTCCGGGCTGTACTCCCAGACCTATTTTATACTTTATTGGGAAACAGGGTCTCACTAAATTGCTAAGAACCTCACTGAGTAGCTGAGGCTGGCTTCGAACCTGTGCGATCCTCCTGTCTCTGCTTCCCAAGTGTGGGGATGACAAGCGTGCGCCACCACGCCTGTTCTTTATTTTTGGAACAGGATCTCACAAAGTTGCAGAGGGCTTCACTAAGTAGAAAGGCTGGGGTTACAAGTGTGTGCCTCCTCGAAATGTTTAATGTCCATTGTATGTGTGTATGTGTGTGTGTGTGTATGTGTGTATGTATGTATGTGTGTATGTGTGTATGTGTGTATGTATGTGTGTATGTGTGTATGTATGTATGTGTGTATGTGTGTATGTGTGTATGTATGTATGTGTGTATGTGTGTATGTATGTATGTATGTGTGTATGTATGTGTGTATGTGCATATGTGTATGTATGTATGTGTGTATGTGTGTATGTGTGTGTATGTGTGTATGTATGTATGTGTGTGTATGTATGTGTGTATGTGTGTATATGTGTGTAAGTGTGTATGTGTGTATGTATGTGTGTATGTATGTGTATATGTATGTGTGTATGTATGTGTGTATGTATGTATGTATTTTAGTGGTACTCAGGATTCAACTCAAGGGCATTCTACAGGCTATACACCCAGTCCTATTTTATTTTTTAGTTTGAAACAAAGTATCACTAAATTACTGGAGCTGGCTTCTTTATTCTTTTCTTTTCTTTCTTTCTTTCTTTCTTTCTTTCTTTCTTTCTTTCTTTCTTTCTTTCTTTCTTTCTTTCTTTCTTTCTTTCTTTCTTTTGTGGTGCTGGAGGTGGAACCCAGGGGCTTTTCTACCTCTGGACTATACTCCCAGACCTCTTTTTATATTTTATTTGGAAACAGGGTCTCACTAAGTTGCTGAGAGCCTCACTCAGTAGCTGAGGCTGGCGTGGAACCTGTGCGATCCTCCTGTCTCAGCCTCCCAAGCGCGGGGATTACTAGCATGCGCCACCACGCCAGGCTGAGGCTGGCCTTTAACCACGATCCTCCTGCCTCAGTATCCTAAGCACTGAGATTACAGGTGTGTGCCATCACACTCAGCTTATTTGTTTCTTTGTTTACTTTTGGTGGTACTGAAAGTTGAACTCAGAGGCATTCTACCCCCAGCCATTTATTTATTTGCTTGTTTATTTATTTATTTTTTATTATTTATTTATTGGTAGTGGGGGTGGAACCCAGGGGCTTTTCTACCTCCAGCCTATACTCCCAGGCCTATTTCATATTTTATTTGGAAACAAGGTCTCACTAAGATGCTGAGAGCCTCACTAAGTAGCTGAGGCTGGATCCTGTCTCAGCCTCTCAAGAGTTGGGATTACAAGTGTGCGCCACCACGCCCGGCTTTATTTTTTGTTTTGAAACAGGGTCTCACTAGGTTGCTTAGATTAGTCTTGCTAAATTGCTGAGGCTGGCCTTGATCCTCCTGCCTCCCACGTACTGAGATTATAGGATTGTGCTAACATGCCCTTCCTAATGTCCATTTTAAAAAATATACATTTCAAAGCCAGGCATGGTGGCACACACTTGTAATCTCACCACTTAGGAGGCTGCGACAGGAGGATCGTTTGAGGACAGACTCAGCTACTTAGTGAGGTCCTTTGCGACTCAGTGAGACCCTGTTTCAAAATAAAGAATAAAAAATAGGGCTGGGGGTGTAGCTCGGAGGTAGAGTGCCCCTGGGTTCCACCCCCAGTACTGCAAAAAATAAAATAAAAATTCCTGCTCTTTTTTGTGTGTGTGTGAAACTGAGGATTGAACTCAAGGGCTTTTACCTCCAAGCTACATCCTCAGCCCTATTTTTTCTTCTTTATTTGGAAACAGGGTTTCACAAGGTTGCACAGGGCCTCGCTCTGTAGCTGAGGCTGGAGGTGAACCTGAAATCCTCCTGTCTCGGCCTCCCAGGTCCTGGAATTCCAAGCCCGTGCCGCCGGGCCTGCCTGGAGTCCTCCTTTCTCCACCTTCTTTCCTCTCTCATCTATGACGTATATATGTGTGTGCCTATGCTTCTTTTTCCTTTTATTGATTACTCACAAACCTTGTTAAATTTATTATGTGAAAGAGATATTTTAAAATCTTATTTTGTGATGGTTATTGCTTTCATAAATGGAATATGTATGTATGTGGTTGTGTTCATATAGTAACTGTTCACTTTATAGAGCAAAGGACAGCCTTCGTTTATTAGTGTGTGTGTGTGTGTGAGATTAGTGTGTGTGTGTGATTAGTGTGTGTGTGTGTGTGTATGCGCACGCGTGCATGCGTCACTAGGGATGGAACCCAGGGGCATTCTACCTCCAACCTACACCCCTGGCCCTATTTTTTATTCTTTATTTTGAAACAGGGTCTCACTAAATTGCAGAGGGCCTCACTAAGTAGCTGAGGCTGGCTGTGAACCTCCATCCTCCTAGCTCAGCCTCCCAAGTACTGGGATTACAAGCGCGTGCCACCATGCCCAGCTTATTTTTATTATTTATTTACTTATTTATGTTTGCGGAGCTGGGGATTGAACCCAGGGGCTTTCTTTCTCTGAGCTACACCCCCAGTCCTGTTTTTAATTCTTTATTTTGAAACGGGGTTCCACTAAGTTGCAGAAGTCCTCACTGAGTAGCTGAGGCTGGCCCAGAACCTGCAATTTTCCTGTCCCAGTCTCCCAAGTATTGGGATTACAGGCATGGACCACTGTACCCAAATAAAATTTAAATATTTTTTATTGTGTATTATAGTCATACATCTTAATGGGGTACAAGATGGTAGAGGCATACATGCACACGTCACTCATTGGCCCTTCCCCACTTCCCACCCCAATCCCCCCCTCCCTCCTTCTCATGTTTGGCTTAGTGATTGACTTTGATATGTTTGTGAATGTACGTCATGTACATTAGGGAATTTCCCTCTCCCCCCCTTCCAGAGTTAAACATTTTTAAGAATGTAATTCTTAAATTTCCAAATTTCTATTCAGTATGATTGAAAACAGTATCATTTGCAAGACAATGCACATCTATTTTCCTGAGCTTTAACACTATATTTTGAAATTTTAAAATATTTTTTGCCAACTTGATAGAGGAAAATCTTATTGTGTGTTTTAATTTATATATTTTATTATTATTATTATTATCATTATCATTAATGTTGAACATAGATCCTGTTTCCAAAAAAAGGTGGAGGAGGAGCATACTTGGAGATAGACCCCTGGGTTCAATCCTCAATATCAAAAGAAAAAAAATTGCATTTGTCTTTTTTTGTGAATTGCTTCTTCACGTCCTTTGCTGGATTTGCAGTTGAAGGGTTGTTGGTTTTTTTTCATATTGACTCATAAGAGCCAGTAAAGCATAATAATTAAGAGAAAACCTGACACTCAGGAAGACCAACTTCAAAGCTGGGCATCTGTAATCCTAGTACTTGGGAGGCTGAGCCAGGAGGCAGCAACTTGTGAGGCCCTCTACAGCGCAACGAGACCTGTTTCAAAATAAAGACCAGAATAGGGCTGAGGGTGTAGTTCAGAGGTAGAATGCCCCTGGGTTCAAGGTTCAATTCCCTGTACCCCAAACAAACAAGAGTTCAAATTCAAACCAAAAATGAGTTCCAATGCTGCTACTTAATGAGCTAAGCCCTGAGCTTGTTTCTTTTTAGCCAAAGTCTTCCTATCTGTAAGAGTGAAACTAACTGTATCCTTTATAGGATATTATGAGATGTTACGTGTAAATTGCTTAGCATAATTTATACCCAATAAAGACTTAACAAAGTGGAGCTTTTATTACATCGAGGCTTTGGCTAACTGTGCCTATGAATGTGATTTTTTCCTACTTTGTAATTTTCACTTCAATTTTTTTTAATTGACATATAACAATTATATATACTTCTGGGGTACACTGTGCTAATTTGGAGTACACTGCGCTTATAGTCAGGTCTTGTGGGTATTTAAATTTAAAATTGTTGTACAGATGAAAACACACATCATAGCCGGGCGAGGTGGCGCACACTTATAATCCCAGCACTTGGAAGGCTGAGACGGAAGGATCTGGGTTCACAGCCAGCCTCAGCTACTTACACCCTTTGCAATTCAGTTAGACCCTGTTTCAAAATAAAGAATAAAAATAGGGCTGCAGTGTAGCTTGGAAGTAGAATGCCCCTGGGTTCCATCCCAGTACTAAATAGAAAGAAGAAAGAAAGAAAGAAAGAAAGAAAGAAAGAAAGAAAGAAAGAAAGAAAGAAAGAAAGGGCTGGGGGTGTAGCTCAGAGGTAGGATGCCCCTGGGGTTCAATCCCCAGTACCAAAAAAAAAAAAAAAATACATCTTTCTCTCAATGATTTATTTTCTTTTCTCTCAAAGACCCTTCCATACTTTCCAAAATCAAATATTTACCTAATTCTTTTAGTTCTTTAATTATTTAATACTTTGCATGTAATTTTTTAATCCATTTGGATTAAGTTAGTCTTTAATGTGAAGTTGATATGGATTTCTTCTCCCTCAAATTGTTCCAACTATATTGACTATTCTATGTTTTTTCCTGCTGATTTGAAATTTCATCTTTATAAACCAGATATGGTACCGCAGATTTGTAATCCCAGTACTTGGGAGGCTGAGACAGGAGGATCACAGGTTCTTGGCCAGCCTCAGCAATTTGTGAGGCCCTTCACTACTTCATGAGACCCTGTTTCAAAAAGTAAAGAATAAGCCGGGCGTGGTGGCGCACGCTTGTAATCCCCGCGCTTGGGAGGTGGAGACAGGAGCGCAGGTTTGAAGCCAGCCACGCTGGCGTAAGAGACCCTGTTTCAAAAAATATAAAATAGGTCTGGGAGCGTAGCCCGGAGGTAGAAGGGCTTCCAGGAACCCAGTACCACCAAAAAAAAAAAAAAAAAAGTAAAGAATAAGCCGGGGGTGGTGGCACACTACCCAGGTCTATTGACTTTTAAAAGACTATTCTTATCCGGTGTGGTGGTATACACTTGTAATCCCAGTATTTGGAAGGCTGAAACAGGAGAATCACAGGTTTTCATTCAGTCTCAGTCAGAGGCCCACTGCAACTTAGTGAGATCCTATTTCAAAATAAAGAATTAAAAGCTGGGCGTGTAGCCGGGCGTGGTGGTGCACGTTTGTAATCCCAGCATTCAGGAGGCTGAGACTGGAAGATGGCGGTTCGTGGACAGCCTCAGCTACTTAGTGAGGCCCTCTGCAATTCTGTGAGACCCAGTTTCAAAATAAAGAATAAAAAATAGGGTGGGGGGGAGGTAGCTCAGAGGTCGAATACCCTTGGGTTCCATCCCCAGCCCCGCAAAAAAAAAAAAAGCTGGGCGTGGTGGTGCGTGCTTATAATCCCAGCATTTGGGATGCTGAGACCGGAGGATCATGGTTCACAGCCAGCCTCAGCTACTTAGTGAGGTTCCTTGCAACTCAGTAGACCTGGTTTCAAAATAAAGAATAAAAAATAGGGCTGGTGGTGTAGCTCAGAGGTAGAATGCCCTTGGGTTCCATCCCCAGTATGGCAAAAAATAAAAAATAAATTAAAAAAATAAGGCTGGGGGTGTGGCTCAAAGGTAGAATGCCCCTGGGTTCAATCCCCAGTACTTCAAAAAACTTTAAAAAATAAAAATAAAGAAAAAAGTAGGGCTGAAGGTATAGCTCAGAGGTAGAATGTGCCTGGAGCCTGGATTCAATCACCAGTACCACACACACACACCAAAAAAAAAAAAAAAAAAATCTTTATCATATACCAAATACTACTAGATTTTGTTTGGTTCCATTGAACAGTCTATCTGGCACTACCTATATACAACATATACAGCATAGCTTTATTTCATGTTTAATATCTTAAAGTATTTGTCCCCTCCCCTGAGTCCCAACTACTGTTTTTAAAATAACAAGTATAGGCCGGGCGTGGTGGCTCACGCTTGTAATCCCCGTGCTTGGGAGGTGGAGACAGGAGGATCGCACAGGTTTGAAGCTTAAGAGACCCCGTTTCCAAATTAAAAAAAAAAAAAAAAATATATATATATATATATATATATATATATATATATATATATATATATGTCTGGGAGTGTAGCCGGGAGGTAGAAGGGCTTCCAGGAACCCCAGTACCGCCAAAAAAATAAGTAAATAAAAATTAAAAATTAAAAAATTACAAGTGTGTTTTTGCATGTATATACTTGTATTACAAGCTGATCAAGATTTAAATTTTGCCGGGCATGGTGACGCATGCTTGTAATCCCCGCGCTTGGGAGGCTGAGACAGGAAGATCGCACGGGTTCGAAGCCAGCCTCAGCTACTTAGTGAGGCTTTCAGCAACTTAATGAGACCCCTTTTCCAAATAAAATATAAAAAAGGTCTGGGAGTATAGCCCGGAGGTAGAAAGCCTCTGGGTTCCACCCCCAGTACCACCAAAAAAAAAAAAAAAACTTTAAATTTCTCTGTCATTATACACAGTACAGTAGAAGGAACCTGAGCTGTAGATTCAGAGGCCTTGGACTCCAGTCCTGCAGTCCTCAGCAGCTACTCATGTCAACATCAACACCCCACAAACACCTGTAATAATGATGCCCAACTGACCAATCATGAGTCATATCACACATGGGCTGTGGTGGCGCACGCTTGAAATCCGAGTGCTTGTAGAGCGGAGGGAAGAGGGTCACAGGTGTGTGATCAGCTTCAGCAGCTAAGCAAGGCCCTCCACAACTTAGTGAGACCCTGTTTCAAAATTAAAAAGTAAAATAGGGCAGGGGTGTAGCTCAGAGGTAGACTGTCCCTGGGTTCAATTTCTAGTACCACCAAAAGAAAAAAAAAGTCCTATCATTCAGGTTTATACATTTTAATAAAATAAACCACTATTTTAATGGCAAAAATTTGTAACTCAGTGTTTTGGTTTTAATTATTTTATCTTGCTTGTTGACACTATAACATAATCTAAATAACATTAAGAATAATTATAAACTTATAAATCCGGCTATGAAAGCATATTCATAAATTATTATTACATAGCAGTATAGATATAATGACCTGGATGTGGCACTATTCTGTTTTTAAGAAAAGATGACAAAGTAGTTTGGTGTGGTGGTACACGCCTGTAATCCCAGTACTTGGGAGGCTGAAACAGGAGGATCACGGTTTAAAGCAGCCTCAGCAATTTAGTAAGAAAGACCCTGTTTCAAAATGAAAAAGGGAAAAAGGGCTGGGGGTGTAGTTTGGAGGTAGAATTTCCTGGTTTCAATCCCCAGTGCCACAAAAAAAAAAAAAAAAAAGAAAAAGAAAAAGAACATAGGGAATTGGATGTAACCTTAACACTTTTATGGGGTTAAGATATATGTTTGAAAGCCAAGCATAGTAGTGAATGCTTGTAAGCTTGTAATCCCAGTACTTGGGAAGCTGGGACAAGGGGATCGCAGGTTCCCTCGGCTACTTAGTAAGACTGTTTCAAATTAAAGAATAAAAATAGGGCTGGAGGTATAGCTCAGAGGTAGAACACCCCTGGGTTCCATTTCTAGTACGGCAAAAAAAACAAAAATAAAAAGATATATGTTTGTTAAATATAACTATTAAGCATCTCATCTTAAAACATATAAGAGCTGGAGCTTATTAAGCACCTCCCATGGGCCAGGTGCCTTGTCTGGATGCTTCATGCCGGTCCCTTTTAATCCTTATGCTGCTACTGTGGGTGGTTGTGACAGCTGTGTCACAGGTCAGAGCTGATGTTTACTGGAGTTAGACACCTGCACCAGCAACTTGGCGACAGAACCAGACCCGTGAATCCTCCACCCAGGCTCTTTCTGTAGGATGCTGCTTCCGAGGGTCTTTGTAGTCCTCCTGGTGTGTGTTGTTGGTTGTTGTTTTTGCAGCACTGGGGATAGAACCCAGGGGCATTCTACTTCTGAGCTACACCCCCTGCCCTATTTTTTTAAATTAATTTATTTTTTTGGTGGTACTGGGGTTCCTGGAAGCCCTTTTACCTCCGAGCTACACTCCCAGACCTATCTTTTTATTTTTTTTATTTGGAAACAGGGTCTCTTAAGCCAGCGAGGCTGGCTTCAAACTTGCACGATTCTCCTGTCTCCGCCTCCCAAGCGCGGGGATTACAAGCGTGCACCGCCATGCCCGGCTACCCTATTTTTTTATTCTTTATTTTGAAGCAGGGTTTCACTAAGTTTCTGGGAACTTTGCTAAGTAGCTGAGGCTTGCAAACCGCAATCATCCTGTTTCAGCCTCCCAAATGCTGGGATTACAAGCGTGTGCCACCACGCCCAGCACTCCTGGTGTTCTATAAAATGCAATTTCTGACAGTTAGGAAAAAAAGAAAAACTCTTCTTTTAGCTGAATCCTCAAACTTGAACTTTAGTAAGAAAAAAACAGTCTGATACACAGCTTTCATATCAGAAATGTAAAGAACTGATAAAAATCATAGTGTAATGATAAATTGTGGGGGAAAGCTGTGGAGAGCTGCGTGTTTTATAATGTGTATTGCAAACATTTTCTGTCATATTTTCTAGATAATTGCACCAAATCCATTATTTTAATAGATATTTACAATGTCAAAGATAGTCGCTTCAGGGCGAGGGGTGGTACAGTGCTTGCTCAGCATCTGAGAGGCCTTGGGTTTAGTCCTCAGGACCAAAAAAAAAGAGTCACTTCATGTAATGGATTTAAAGAATTTTCTCTTTTTAACAAAATCATTGCATATTTATTGTAGAAAATTAGAAAATAGAGACTAAAAAATGGCAAAAGGTAAAATCCTTTATAATTCCACTACTCGGACAGGACCACTGCTAAACATTCACCTCTTCTGTCTTTTCCTATTCATATGTGAGTATAACTTTTTGCTTGTGTACAAAACTGAAATTTTATATTTATAGTTAGCTTTTTTTCTTTTTGCTTAAAAATATATCATGAACTTTTAAAGTAAAATGAAATATACTTCTCTGGAATAATTTTAATAGAGGTAAAGTGTTTTGTTTCATAGATGTATGATAGTTTTAGTAGTTAAGTTCAGATTTTATCTTATTTTTTTGAAGATTTAAAGAAGTTTATTAGATAGGAATACAGAAAATAGAAATACAGAAAATAGTTACAGCCCCATGCCAAAAATGACATGAGGGGGGAGGGTGGCCCAGGCCAACTCACCACTCCCCTAAGCTCAGATTTTAAACTGGTTGTTGTTAGTTGGCTTTTGCCTTTGGGGGGAGATACTGAAGGTCAAACACAGGGCATTCTACATCCAAGCCATACCCCCAGGCCTTCCTTTTTTATTTTTATTTTTTTTTTTAATTTGTGGAACTGGAGATTGAACCCAGGGCATTCTACCTCCAAGCTACAACTATTTTCCGTGTGTGTGTGTGGGGGGGGGGGTACTGGGGGTGGAACCCATAGGCTTTCTACCTCCGGGCTATACTCCCAGACCTATTTTATATTTTATTTGGAAACAGGGTCTCACTAAGTTGCTGAGAACATCATTAAGTAGCTGAGGCTGGCTTCGAATCTGTGAGATCCTCCTTTCTCAGCCTCCTAAGCACAGACATTACAAGCGTGCACCACCACATGCAGCTGCTACAACTTTTTTTTTTTTTTTTGTGTGTGTGTGTGTGTGTGGTACTGGGCATGGAACCCTTCTACCTCTGGCTACACTCCTAGACCTATTTTATATTTTATTTGGAAACAGGGTCTCACTAAGTTGCTGAGAGCCTCACTAAGTAGCTGAGGCTGGCTTCGAACCTGCGCGATCCTCCTGTCTCCACCTCCCAAGTGCGGGGATTACAAGTGTGCGCCACCATGCCTGGCTACAAGTATTTTTTAGTCTTTATTTTGAAACAGGATCTCACTAAGCTGCAGAAGGCCTCACTATATAGCTGAGGCTGACCTCGAACCTGCCATCCTCTGGTCTCAGCCTCTGGAATACTAAGATCACAAGCATACATCACCACTCCCAGCTTCTACACTCTTTTTAAATTTGAAACTGGGTCTTGGTAAATTGCTGAGAATCACTAAGTTGCTGAGGCTGGCTTTCAATCTGCGATCCTCCTGTCTCAGCCTCCCAAGTACTAGGATTACAGGTACACACCACCATGCCCAATTTGGCTTTACTTTTAAAAGGATCACAAATATGTTTTATGATGATGTCACCTAATACTGAAAATCTCACTTATAGTTTCAATTAAATTGTTCCAGAGCCGGGTGTGGTGGTGCAGGATTGTAATCCCAGTACTTGGGAGGCCGAGACAGGAGGATCTGCTTGTAGGCAGCCTCTTCTGCAGGTGCCTTTACATGATCTAGCCTCAGGACATCATACTCTCTTCTTCGAGGACACTCACCACATTGGATTAGGGCTCACACACAGGTCCTTATTTTTCCTTGATCACTTTTTATTTTTGGTGGTACCAGGGATTAAACCCAGGGGCATTCGACCTCTGAGCTACATCCCCAGCCCTATTTATTTTCTGTTTTGAAACAGGGTCTTACTAGGTTGCTGAAAGTCTCACTAAGTTAGTGAGGTTATCCTTGAACTTTCTTTTATATTTTTATTTTTATTGAGGGTCTGGAACCCAGGAGCATTCGACCTCCAAGCTACACCCCCTGCCCTATTTATTTTTAATTTTTTATTTTGAAACCGGGTCTCACTGAGTTGCAGAGGGCCTCACTAAGTAGCTGAGGCTGGCTGAGAACACGGATCCTCCTGTCTCAGCCTCCCAAATGCTGGGATGACAAGCGTGCGCCACCACGCTGGGCTTTATCATTGAACTTTTGATCCTCCTATCTCGGCCTCCCAAGTACAGGCATGTGCCACCATGCCTGGGTTTTGATCGCCAATTTTATTTATTTATTTATTTATTTATTTATTTATTTATATTTGTTTGTTTTGTAGTACTGGGGATGGAACCCTGGGGTATTCTACCTCCAAGCTACAACCCCAGCCCAATTTTTATTCTTTATTTTGAAACGAGGTCTTACTCAGTTGCAGAGGGTCTCAGCCTTCAGAATACCAAGATTACAAGCGTGTGCCACTAAGGAGCTGATGCGGTTTGAGAACCGTGATCCTCCTGTCTCAGCCTCCCAAGTACTGGATTACAATGTGTGCCACCACGTCTGGCTCTTGATCACCAATTTTAAAACCCCTTCTTTAAATACAGATACATCAGCCAGGTATGGTGGCGCAGGCTTGTAATCCCCACGCTTGGGAGGCTGACACAGGAGGATCACGCAGGTTCGAAGCCAGCCTCAGCTACTTAGTGAGGCTCTCAGCAACTTAGAGAGACCCTGTTTCCAAATAAAATATAAAATAGGTCTGGGAGTATATCCCAGAGGTAGAAAAGCCCCTGGGTTCCACCCACAATACCACAAAAATAAATTAAATTAAATATCTTACTGAGGAGCTGGGCGTGGTGGCACATTCTTGTAAAATCAGTATTTGGGAGGCTGAGACCCGAGGATCGTGGTTCTTGGCCAGCTTCAGTTACTTAGTGAGGCCCTCTGCAACTTAGTGAGACCCTGTTTCAAAATAAAGAATAAAAGACGGGCATGGTGGTGCACGCTTGTAATCCCAGCATTCAGGAGGCTGAGACCCGAAGATCGTGGTTTGTGGACAGCCTCAACTACTTAGTGAAGCCTTCCACAACTTAGCGAGACCCTGTTTCAAAATAAAGAATAAAAAATAGGGCAAGGGGTGTAGCTCAGAGGTCAAATGCCCCTAGGTTCTATCCCCAGACCCACAAAAAAAAAAAAATCTTACTGAGCGCATACCCCCATAAGTTACCACTGGATCCTGAGGCTCTCAGCAACTTAGTGAGACCCTGTTTCCAAATAAAATATAAAATACGTCTGGGAGAATAGCCCGGAGATAGAAAGCCCCTGGGTTCCACACCCAGTACCACCAAAAAAAAGTATAAAAATATGGCAGGGGCTGTAGCTCGGAGGTAGAATGCCCCTGGGTTCAATTCCCAGTATCACAAAAAAAAAGAAAGAAAGAAAAAGAGAAAAACTATTCATTGTATTTACCTGTACTCTAGTGCATAAATGATGTCCTCTGTACTCTGTAGAAACATTTAATTATAAGTGCAAATTTTTTTTTTTTTTTTTTTTTTTTTTGCGGGTCTGGGGATGGAACCCAGGGGCATTCGACCTCCAAGCTACACCCCCTACCCTATATTTTATTCTTTATTTTGAAACAGGGTCTCACCGAGTTGCAAAGGCCCTTTCTAAGAAGTAGCTGAGGCTGTCCGCGAACCACAATCCTTCTCTCTCAGCCTCCCAAATGCTGGGATTACAAGTATGCGCCACCACAGCCAGCTACTTTTAACATATTTCTTTTTTTAATGAAACCTAATTGTTTTATTTCTTCTCTTAATATATTTCTAACAGCCTTGGTTAGCCAGTTTCCTAACCACTGCAGATTAGAGGTGATCAATTCTGAGGGGGAAGAGGAGGTTGCTGTTGGCAGACACATGGAGTCCAGGGAGAAGTGACAAGGGTCAGCCAGATAGCGAGGGAGGAGGGACCGCAGAGAGCAGACAAACACACTCCAGTTGGAACTTACCGTGGACTCCTAGGGCGTGTTGGCCAATAGCTATTATACACCCCAAAGACGAACAGTTTCTTGAGGATGTGACCACCTGTGGTCCAGTATAAATACTGTTTACAAAAAGTTAGCTTTGAGCCGGGAATACAGCTCAGTGATAGGGCACGTGCTTAGCATGTACAATACCCTGGGTTCAATCCTCAGCACCAAAACAAAAAAGAGTTGTTGAATGACAACTGTGTAATTTGTGTGTGTGGTACCAGGGATTGAACCCAGGGGCATTCTACCTTCAAGCTACATCCCCAGCCCTATTTTTTTTTTTTTTTTTTGGTACTGGGGATGGAACCCTGTGGTCAGTCTACCTCTGAACTACACCCCCAGCCCAACTTTTCATTCTTTATTTTGAAACAGGGTCTCACTAAGTTGCAGAGGGCCTCACTAAGTAGCTGAGGCTGGCCAAGAACCTGTCATCCTCCTGTCTCAGCCTCCCAAGTATTAGGATTGCAAGCGTGTGCCACCATGCCCGGCTGCAATCGTATATATAATATTAAAAGTTTATGATCGTATGATTTGTTCACATATTCCTGACTTTTAGAAAAGGAAGAAAAAACAAGTCAGTGTACAGTGCATTTGAAAAAAAAATATTTCTGCCGGGCGTGGTGACACAAGCTTGTAATTCCAGTACTTGGGATGGCAGGTTCGATGCCAGCCTCAGGAACTTAGGCCCTGTTTCAAAATAATAGAAGGGTTGGGAGTATAGCTTAGAGATAGAACACCTCTGATTAAATCCCCAGTACCCTACCCCCCCCACAACTTCTATTTCAGATGGTTAACATTTAAAAGAAAACCCTCAAGTGCCAGAAACGATGCATTCCTTAAGTTGTCTTGGTTGCTAGGGTAACAGTGTATTGAGAATAGCAGAAGTTGTACTGATGTGTTCTCAGTAGCCACCCGTATGTCTATGCTGCTTCTCTGAGACAAAGAGACTGTATGTTTGTTTGTTTGTTTGTGGCACTGGGAATGAGGTCTAGGCTCTACCACTGAGCTACATCCCTACCCCTTTTAATTTTATTTTGAGACAGGGTTTCACTGTCACTCAGGCTAGCCTCGAATTTACATTCCTCCTACCTCAGCCTCCCAAGTAGCTGGGATTATAGGTTTGCACCACTGCACCTAGCTGACAGAGCATTTAACAAGGTGTATTACTAAGGAATTTTTGAGCCAAGTGTGGTGGCACAAAATTATAATCCCAGTACTTGGGCGGCTGACACAGAAGGATTGCAGGTTCGTGGCCAGCCTTAGTGAGGCCTCCTCCTCCTCCTCCTCCTCCTCCTCCTCCTCCTCCTCCTCCTCCTCCTTCTTCTTTTCAGTACTGGGAATGGAACCCAGGGACATTCTACCTCTGAGCTATACCTCCAGCCCTATTTTTGTTGTTGTTCTTTATTCTGAAACATGGTTTCACTGAGTTGCAAAGGGCTTTACTAAATAGCTGAAGCTGGTCTCAAACCTGGATCCTACTGTCTTAGCCTCCCAAATGCTGGGATTACAAGCGTGTGCCACCATGCCTGGCTCTAGTGAGGCCTTCTGCAATTTAGTGAGACCCTGTTTCAAAAATAAAGAATAGGCCGGGTGTGGTAGCACATGCCTGTAATCTCAAGTACTTGGGAGGCTGAGACAGGAGGATCACAGGTTCAAGTAGTGAAACTCTCTTCAACCTAGCACAACCCCATTTGTAAATAAGAAATAAAATCAAACTAGGGATGTAGCTCAAATATAGAATGCCTCTGGGTTCAATCCCCAGTAACACACACACATACACACAGAGAATAGAAAATAGGACTCAGGGTATAGCTCCAAGGTAGAATGCCCTTAAGTTCGATCCCCAGTACTGGAAAAAAAAAAAAAAAAAGGAGTTTGAAATTCCAAATAGCATCTCGCCACCTGCCTCCCTGCTTCTGTTGTTACACTTGTCACTTGTTCCTGGGCCAATCCTCCTTTCAGCCTCAGTGCCCTCACCCATCTCCCGCCTGTTCCCACCTTCCCACCTGCCTGTTCCACCTCTGCACTCTTTGCAAATGCCCACCCAGTTCCTGTGCTAGTGCCCAGTAGAGAAACCATTAGCCCAGAGGAGTCCCTGCTTTCCAGAGAAGGCCATGCACTGAGGCTGTGGAAGCCCTTGTTCTGAGAAACAGGCCCTCAGCCTTCTCCCCAGCACCCCCCCCCCCGCCCTTCCTTATCCTACTTGAACGTGGTTTGTCTTTCAGGAACCTCACTTCCTTCAAAGCCTTTGCTCAAGAAGACTGGTTCTTCCAGTTCACAGGGAAGATGTGGCGTCTCCTGACCCTTCCACGTCAGAGCTCACCGTTCTCTCTGACACCCCTCCTTCCAGTCTGTTAGCTCAGGCTGCTGCTATGAGCACCACAGACTGGGTGGCTCAAACGACAGCTTTCGTCCTTCATAGTTCCGGGGATGAGAAGTCCAAGATTAGGGTGTTAGCAGGGCTGGTTTCTCCTGAGGTCCCTGTCTTAGTCTGTTTTCTATTGCTATAACCAAACACCACAGATCCATTTATAATGTATAAAGAGGCCGATTTAGCTGGTGCTTCTGGAAGCCCAAGAGTGAGGTGCTAGCGCCTGGTGAGGGTCTTCCTGCCACATGGTACATGGTGGAGGGCATCATATGGCAAGACAGAGCAAACTCGCTAGCTCAGATCTTTCCTCCTCCTCCTCCTTATGTACATCGAGCCCAGGGACATTCTACCTTCAACTTAGACCCCAGGCCTTTTTGAAACAGGGTCTTGCTAAATTACTGAGTCTGGCCTCAAACCGGTGATCCTCCCGACTCAGTTTACCAAGTAATGGGATTATAGGTGTGTGCCCCCATGCCCAACTCCTCTTCCTTTTCTTGTAAAGACACTAAAGCTATCTTGGTGGCTCCACCCTCAGGACCTCCCCATTCTTGATTACTTCCCAGCGGCCCCACCTCCAAATACCATCAGTGTATGGCTTTGGGGATTAAGTTTTAAGGAGAGTTTAGGAGAGGAGGACAAATACCCAGACAATAGCGGCCTCTCCTTGGCTTGTAGATGGCTATCTTCCCCGTGTCTTTCCGGGATCATCTCCGTGAGTGTCTGTGTCCTGATCTCTACATCTTACAAGAACATCAGTCAGTTTGGATTAGGATCCACCCTATGATTTCATTTTACCTTAATCACCTCTTTATAAAGGTTTGTCTACAAACAGAGTTCATATTTGGAGATTCTACAGGTTAGGGCTTACACATATAAATTTGAGAGGAAGGCCGGACGTGGTGGCGCATGTTTGTAATCCTTGTACTTGGGAGGCTGAGACAGGAGGATCGCCCAGGTTCAAAGCCAGCCTCAGCTACTTAGTGAGGCTCTCAGCAACTTAGTGAGACCCTGTTCCCAAATAAAATATAAAATAGGTCTGGGAGTGTAGCTCAGAGGTAGAAAGCCTCTGTGTTCCACCCCAGTACCACAAAATTAATTAATTAATTAGAGAAGACACAGGTTTATCATACCTCCTCTCAGGTTGGCAGCATCTGTTTATACCTGCCTCTTCTTGTCTTCTGTCCTCCTCCTCCTCCTCGTCGCCGTCGTCCTCGTCCTCGTCCTCGTCCTCCTCCTCCTTCTGGTGGTACTGGGAACAGAACCCAGGAGCATTCTGCCCCAGTTCTATTTTATTCTTTTATTTTGAAACAGGGTCTCACTAAGTTGCAGAGGGCCTCACTAAGTTGCTGAGTCTTGCCACGAACCTGAGATCCTCCTGTCTCAGCCTCCCAAGTACTGGGATCACAGGTATGTTCCACCATGCCCAGCTCTTGTCTTCTGGCTTCACTGGACTGCCTCCCCTTCCTTATTTCCAGTGACAGGAGTGTCGTGTGCTCTTGCTTCACGCTTTCTCCATTTTCTAGCCTAGTGATTGGTCAGCTTCATCTTCCCAGCATCCTCCTGGGGTTCCCCTCCTCTGAGGGCTCCCTGCGTGTCTCCCACAACTTTCCCTGCTCCAGCCTCGCCCTCCCAGCCAGGAGCCTGCTTTCCTTTGTTCCAGGACCCTGACTAGGCCGCCCAGTGCTCCCTCCCCCTTCCCCTCCTCCTCCTGCTCTCTCACACGCCCACATCAGTGCTCAGTCACGCCCAAGGCTGCTGGATCCCTCACTTGTCGGGCTGCTCATTCACTTTCCCATGTCAGTCCTCCCATTCCCAGGTTTCTCTCCTGTCGTTCCCTGGCATAGGAGGGAAGGTAAGAAGAGCTGAAGTTTCTGACTGCTACTGATTCTGGCCTCAGAGGTGCCCTCCCCAGCTCTGCTGCGAGGCTCCTTTACATGGCCAAGGCCATCAGATACCAGCTTCCACAACTTGCCTCTTTCCCACTAACATTTCTCAGTACGTTCCTTCTATTATTTTCCTTTCCCTCCCTTCTTTAGGATTATCCCTCTTTTCTTCTTTCCCAATACTTATCTATTTTTTATCCTCTGACACACACACACACACACACACACACACACACACGCACACACACACCCCTTCCTTCCAAGTCATTTTTCTGCTTCATATTATCTGAACTTACTCTTTCTCTGGGTCTACATTCCTTTCCTGCTGACATAAATGATCTGGGTGATTTGTTCATTTTAAAAGCCCTTAACTAGCTGGGCGCAGTGATGCACACCAGTACTCCCGGCTACTCAGGAGGTTGAGGCAGGAGGATTGCAAGGTTGAGGGCAGCGTGGACTACTTAGCAAGACCCTGTCTCAAAATAAAAATAAAAAGTGCTATGGGTGGTAGAGGTCCCCTGGGTTCACTCAATACTCCCCCCCCCCCTCTCTCACACACACACACACACACACGTAAAAAAGCCTTTCACCAGATTCTGCTAGAGATAAGTCTGAAGGCAGTGGTAAGCAAGGCTCCTCAGCCTTGGAACTGTTGACATTTGGAGTCAGATAATTCGTTGCTGAGGCCCTGCCCGCGTAGTCCGTTAAGCAGTATCCTGGTTTCTACTCAATGCTGGGCATACCTTTTCCTCAGTCTGCGACAGCCCGAAGGCCTCCAACATTGCTGAACAACCACTAAGAATCAGAATTGTCTGGTTAAAAACTACTGGCATAAGCCAGGCATGGTGGCTCATATTTGTAATCCCAATACTTGGAAGGATCGCAGGTTCGCGGCCAGCCTCGGCTACTTAGTGAGGCCTTTCACAACTGAGTGAGACCCTGTTTCAAAATAAAAGAATAAACCAGGTATGGTGCCACACACTTGTAATCCCAGCATTTGGGAGGCTGAGACAGGAGGATTGTAGTTCCCAACAGCCTCAGCTACATAGTGAGGCTCTTTGCAACTCAGTGCGACCCTGTTTCAAAATAAAGAATAAAAAATAGGGCTGGGGTGTAGCTCAGAAGTAGAGTGTCCCTGGGTTCCATCCCCAGTACGAGAAAAAACAAAACAACAACAACAACAACAAAAAACCCACTAGTGTAGACATTTAAGAGTGCAGATTTAGCCAGGGGTGGTGGCTCACGCTTGTAATCCCAGTACCTGGGGGGTTGAGACAGGACGATTGCAGGTTCGCGGCCAGTCTCAGAATTTGTGAGGCCGGGCGTGGTGGCGCACGCTTGTAATCCCCGCGCTTGGGAGGCGGAGACAGGAGGATCGCGCAGGTTCGAAGTCAGCCGCGCTGGCATAAGAGACCCTGTTTCCAAATAAAAAGTATAAAATAGGTCTGGGAGTGTAGCCCAGAGGTAGAAGGGCTTCCAGGAACCCCAGTACCGCAAAAAAAAAAAAAAAAAAAAAAAAGAACTTGTGAGGCTCTCTGTAACTTAGTGAGACCCTGTCGTGGTGGCGCATGCTTTTAATCCCAGCACTTGGAAGGCTGAGACCAGAGGATCGCAGTTTGCGGACAGCCTCAGCTACTTAGTGAGGCCCTTTGCAACTCAGTGAGACCCTGTTTCAAAATAAAAGAATAAAAAAAAAATAGGGATGGGATGTAGCATGGAGTCGAATGCCCCTGGGTTCCATCCCAGATCCGCCAAAAAAATAAAAATAAATAAATAAAACAATCGAGCTGGGATTGGAGCTCAGAGGTAGAACCCCTGGGTTCTATCCCTGGTAACAGACACACACACACACACACACACACACACAATAAAGAGTGCAGATTCTATCAGTATCATCTTTAACATCACTATGCAAGGTGTGCTGAAATCTAGAAAATATGCAACATTTATTCAGCACATATGGAACAGACACAGAGAACAAAAAGGGATTTGTACCTTGTGAACAATGTGAGGGAGGGATGATTAAAAACCAAATAAGCAATACTTTAAAGTGTGCCTTCACATATCTTGAAATCCTTGTGAAACAACCACTCAGACAATACTGGCCCATCTGCAAAGCACCAATCAAGAGTGTTTTATTAGCCGGACATGGTGGCACACGTCTGTCATCCGAGTACTTGGGAAGCTGAGACAGGATGTTCGCAGGTTCGAGGCCAGCCGTAAGAACACAGTGAAAATGTCAGCATTTTAATGGGACCCCGGTTCAAAATAAAAAATAAAAACAGGGCTGGGGGTGTAGTTCAGAGGGTTCAATCCCTAGCAGCTTACCCCCAAAAAGAGTGTTTTCTTGAGCTTAGTTAAGACAATCGAGTAAACTTTATTATTAATAATAGTAAACATTTAATTCTCAGTTGGCTAAAACAGTGATGACTACAGTAGTAAGTGTGGGCCTTGGGCCAGCTGCCTGGTTTGCATCTCAGCTGAACCCCTCTGCAGCCCTGGGGGGGCCGGGCCATTGAGGAACCTCTCTGCTGCAGTCTGGTCAGCTGTATAATGGACACTACGATAGCGGATGAAGCAAGATCTTACAGGAAAGGCCCCGGGAACAGTGCCTGGCGCTAACGTTAGTGGCTGTCGTCTCGGCTGTTGCTGCTTTCCTCTCTCCCTTCCTTTTCTCGCTTAACTTCTCAGCAGAGCACCCTGCCTCCACTTCCTCTTCTTGTCACCCTTAACCCCTTGCTCCCTGGCCCTTGCCTTCCAAGCTCAAGGAGGCCTGCTTTCTCAGCTCGGCCCTTTGCTCAGCCGCTCGCCTGGATCTCTTCCTGTTTAACACGGATGCTCACCTTTGACTATGGGAGCCTCCACTTAGTTCCCTGGCTGAGCTGCAGGTCACTCCCTCTTCCTTGGCCACCCAGCTGCAGGCATTTCCCTGGGTCCAGAGCTGCTGGCCTTTCACTGCGCATTGTCCCTCCAGGACTTTGTCCTCAGCCCAGCCTCCTCTCATCTCCCGCTTCAGCCGGTCCCCAAGATTCCTGCCACTGGTGAACAGACCCGCCCTCCCTCCACTTAACCTGTGTTCTCCCCCCCAGAGTCGACTGGGACCCAGCCCCGGGGGTCCATGTCCTCACTCGTCCCCCTCCTGCCCCTCCAACCTGGACTCCCACTGCTTCACCCCTGCCCTGCCGTCTGCCACTCTGATACGGTGGCAATGGCTTCCTGCCTTCTGGTGCTACGGCTGCTGGTCAGACACAAGAGGAATTTGCTTCCCTTTCTCATATGCAACTGGTCAGTTTCTAGTGAGTCCAGGACCATGAGTGTGTGTGTGTGTGTGTGTGTGTGTGTGTGTGTGTGTGTGTGTGTGGTACTGGGGATTGAACCCAGCCCTATTTTATTTTATTTTTTTGGCAACAGGTCTCAGTAAGTTGTGGAAGGCCTCGCTAAGTTGCCAAGGCTGTCCTTGAACCAGTGATTCTCCTGTCTCAGCCTCCCAAGTACTGGGCTTACAAGCATGCACCACTATGCCTGGTTTCTATGGCTTAACTATGTCTGACGTCAACTTACTGATCTCCACCTTTTTAGCCAATGCCCAGTTGGGTCTTCACTCTTTCATAGATGAACTTTTCTATGAATTCCCAAGGAGCCGGGTGCAGTGGCACACACCTATAATCCCAGTACTTGGGAAGCTGAAACAGGAGGATCAGAGTTTGAGGTCAACCTCAAAAACTTAGACCCTGTTTCAAAAAATAATAATAAATAAGCAAGCCGAGCGTGGTGGTGCACACTTGTAATCCCATCATTTGGGAGGCTGAGAGAAGGATCCGGGTTTGCAGACAGCTTCAGCTACTACTTAGTGAGGCCCTTTGCAACTCAGTGAAGACCCTGTTTCAAAATAAAAAATAGGGCTGGGCGTGTAGCTTGGAGGTAGAATGCCCCTGGGTTCCATCCCCAGACCCGCAATAAATAAATAAATAAATAAATAAATAAATAAATGCAAATAAAACAGGCCTGGGGTTGTAGCACAGATATGCCCCCTGTGTTCAGTCCCTAGTACCAGAAAAAATAAAAATTAAAAATAGAAAAGAAAGTCCTAAGGAGCTGTCCTGTCTCGTCTGCCATCTTCCAGAGCATTCTGTACAGTACCGCAAGAGGCTGCCTTCCTCCTCCTCCGTGAGCCTCATCCCCCAGTTGGGCCAACGCCAAGTTAGTTTTGAGGGGCCGGAGCAGGCCACTGCTCAGCCCTGTCTCTGCTGCCTCCCCTCCCCCCTCCTCTGCCACCCGGCCAGAGGGAGGAAATGACCTTGGCTTATGCCTCTGTGCCCTTGTGCTGGCTGCCCCGCCCCTCCAGGGGGACACCTACCGTCTTGTGAGGTCAGTGGATCTTCCCAACTCATCCCAGCACCTCCACCACCGCGTCCTTTCCCTCCAAGACCCTCTTTTCCTCTTATCTCCGCCTCGAGGCTCAAGGTCACCTTCCCCTCCAAATGGGCTTCCTCCTCTGATCTATCTTCTCATTTTTTGGTCACCCTCTGGCTACCTGGCTAAGATCCAGGAGTCCTCTTGACCCTGCCGGCCTCACACTCCCTCCCTTCTCCATCCCACTTCTCCATCCTATTTCTAGTCCACCTGTTCCAGTTCTTCCCCTGAACTCCCCTGAAATGTTCTGTTGCTCTTGTTTCTTTGTTGTGATACAGAGGACTGAACTCAGGGAAATTCTATTTCTGAGTTACAGCCCCAGCCCTATTGCATTTTGAAACAGAGTCTAGCTAGGTTGATGAGAGTCTCAGTACTTGCTGAGGCTGTCCTTATGATCCTCTTGTCTCAGCCTCCCAAGAACTGGGATTACAGGCATGTGCCACACGCCCAGATGAAGTGGTTCTTAATCATTTTTTCTCCATTCCTTCTACCCCCAACACTGGGTACCTGAGGTTTTCCATGGCCAATTTTTAAAATTATTTGAGATATCACCCGATTTTATTTATCTTTTGATTTTTAAAATTATTTGAGATATCACCCATTTTATTTATCTTTTGATTTTATCACCTATTCATATATATATTTTTGTTTGTTTGTTTTGTGGTGCAGGACATTGACCTCAGGACCTTGCACATGCTAGATAAGTATTCTACTGCTGAAGGACATCCCCAGCCCTATTTCTTTTTTGACTTTATTTTTTTGCGGGTCTGGGGATAGAACCTAGGGGCATTTGACCTCCTATCTACACCCCAAGCCCATTTTTTTATTCTTTAATTTGAAACAAGGTCTCACTAAGTTGTAGAGGGCCTCACTAAATAGCTGAGGCTGGCCATGAACCTGTGATCCTCCTGTCTCAGCTTCCCAAGTACTGTTATTACAAGTGCATATTTTTTAATTTACTTTTTTTTTTTTGGCAGTACTAAGTACTAGGAATTGAACCCAGGAGTGTTCTGTTTTCAAGACACATCCCCAGCCCTATTTTGTTTTATTTGTTTTGTCTTTTTGGTACTAAGAATCAAACTCAGGGTATTGTACATACGACTAAACACTTTGCCAATGAACTCTATCCCAGCCCCTTTTTATTTGTTAATTTCCTTACTTATTTTGGGGTGCTGGGGATGGAACCCAGGGACATTCTACCTCCAAGCTACACATCCAGCCCAATTTTTTATTCTTTATTTTAAAATAGGGTCTCACACCCAGCCTGGTGGTGTGTACTTGTAATCCCAGCGCTTGGAGGGCTGAGACAGGAGGATCACACGGGTTCGAAGACAGTCTCAGCTATTTAGTTGAAGCTCTCAGCAACTTAGTGAGACCCTTTTTCCAAATAAAGTATAAAATAGGTCTGGGAGTATAGTCCGGAGGTAGGAAAGCCCCTGGGTTCCACCCTCAGTACCACACACACACACACACACACACACACACGAAAAAAAAAAAAAGGAAAGAAATAGAAAGAAAGAAAGAAAGAAAGAAAGAAAGAAAGTGTGTCTTAATGAGTGGCAAATGGCCTCACTAAGTAGCTGAAGCTGTCTGTGAACCGCGATCCTCCTGTCTCAGCCTCCCAAGTGCGGGGATTACAAGCATGCGCCACCACGCCCAGCTTCTGGGTCAGTCTTCTAAGTACTGAAATTACAAGTGTGCAACGCCATGCTTGGTTAAAATCTAGTTTTTCCTCCTCCTCCTCCTCCTCCTCCTCCTCCTCTTCTTTTTGTGGTACTGGGGATAGAACCCAGTGACATTCTATAACTAAAGCTAGACCCCTGCCCCCTTTTTTTTATTCTTTCTTTTGAAACAGGGTTTCACTGAGTTGCAAAGGGCCTCACTAAGTAGCTGAGGTTGTCTGTGAACAGGATCCTCCTGTCTCAGCCTCCCAAATATTGAGATTACAAGCGTGAGCCACCATACTCGGCCTTGGGATCCAGTTTTTAAAAAACTGACTTTTGAGCTGGGCATTGTGCCATATGCCCATAATGCCAGTACTTGGGATGCTGAGACTGAAGGACCATAGGTTCAAGACCAGCCTCAGCTGAGCGTGGTGGGCACGCTTGTAATTCCAGTGCTTAGGTGGCGGAGACAGGAGGATCACGCAGGTTCAAAGCCAGCCATGCTGGCTTAAGAGACTCTGTTTCCAAATAAAAAAGTATAAAAATAGGTCTGGGAGTGTAGCCCACAGGTAGAAGGGTTTCCAGGAACCCCAGTACCAAAAACAAAACAAAACAAAACCAGCCTCAGTAAACTAGTGAGATCCTCCTTTCCTTCCCTCCCTTCCTTCCTTCCTTCCTTCCTTCCTTCTTCCTTCCTTCCTTTCTCTCTTTCTTTCTTCTTGTGGTATTTTACCTCTAAGCTACACCCTCAGACCTATTTTTTTTTTGTGTGTGTGTGGTACTGGGGATGGAACCCAGGAGCATTCTACCTCCGAGCTATACCCCTAGCTCTGTTTTTTTAATCTTTATTTTGAACAGAGTCTCACTAAGTTGTGGAGGGCCTAAGTAGCTGAGGCTGGCTAGGAACTCAATCAATCCTCCTGTCTTAGCCTCCCAAATGTTGGGATTACAAGTGTGCACCACCACCCTGGCTGTCCTCAGACCTATTTTATTCTTTATTTTGAAACAGGGTCTTACTAAGTTGCGGAGGGGCTCACAAATTGCTGAGGCTGAGGGGAAACCTGTGATTCTCCTATCTTACCCACCCAAGAAATAGGATTACAAGCATGGGCCACCATTCCTCGCTGAGATCCTGTTTTAAAACAAAAAATAAAGGCCCAGCATGGTGGAACACTCTTGTAATCCCAGTACTTGGGAGGCTGAGACAGGAGGATTGCAGGTTTGAAGCCAGCTTCAGTCATTTATTGAGGCTCTCAGTAACCTAGTGAGACCCTATTTCCAAAATAAAATATAAAATAGATCTGGTGTTGCAGCCCAGAGGTAGAAGTCCCCTGGTTTCCATCCCCAGTACCATAAACAATATAATAATAATAAAATAAACCCAGTGGCATTCTACCTCCAAACTATACCCCCATCCCTATTTTTTATTTTGCATTTGGGCCTCACTGAGTTGCAAAGGGCCTAAGTAGCTGAGGTTGAGCCGGGCGTGGTGGCGCACGCTTGTAATTCCCGCAGTTGGGAGGCTGAGACAGGAGGATCGTGCAGATTCGAAGCCAGCCTCAGCTGGCTTAAGAGACCCCGTTTCCAAATAAATATAAAAAATAGGTCTGGGATTATAGCCCAGAGGTAGAATGCCCCTGGGTTCCATCCCCAGTACTGCAAAAAAAAAAAAAAAAAAAAAAAAGTAGCTGAGGTTGTCTGCGAACTGCAATCCTCCCGTCTCAGCTTCCTGAATGCTGGGATTACAAGCCTGTGCCACCACACCCGGCTTCTATATTTTTTAATTTTAAAGCAGGGTTTTGCTAAGTTGCTGAGGGCCCACTAAATTGTTGAGTGTGCCCTTTAACCTGTGATTCTCCTGTGTCAGCCTCCCAAATTCTGTGCACATACACCCTGCCCAATGTTTTCTGTTTTTCAGTTGCTAATGTTATCTAGATGGTATTTTCTTTCTTTCTTTTTTTTTTTTTTTTTGTGTGTGTGTGTGGTATTGGAGGTGGAAACCAGGGGCTTTCTCCCTCTGGGCTATACTCCCAGACCTATTTTATACTTTATTTGGAAACAGGGTCTCACTAAGTTGCTGAGAGCCTCACTAAGTAGCCGAGGCTGGCTTCAAACCTGTGTGATCCTCCTGTCTCAGCCTCCCAAGCGCAGGGATTACAAGCATGGGCTACCACATCCGGCTAGATGATATTTTATTTAATTATTATTTATTTTTGCAATACTGAGGATTGAACCCAGGAGTTTTGTTTTTTTTTTTAACCTCTGAGCCAATCCCCTAGCCTGATTTTATTTATTTATTTATTCATTTATTTATTTATTGGTACTGGGGATGGAACCCAGGGGCATTCTACCTCTAAGCGATACCTCCAGCCCTATTTATTCTTCTGTTTTGAAATAGGGGTCTCACTAAATTGCAGATGGCCTCACCAAGATGCTGAGGCTGGCAGGGAATTTATAATCCTCCTGTCTCAGCCTCCCAATTACTCAGATCACAAGCATGCACCATCATACCCCCTCTGATTTTAATTAATTAATTAATTTTGTGTGTGTGGGTCTGGGAATGGAACCCAGGGGCACTTGAGTTCCGAGCCACACCTCCTGCCCTATTTTTATTCTTTATTTTGAAACAGGGCCTCACTAAGTAGCTGAGGCTGTCTTTGAACTGTGATCCTCCAGTTTCAGCCTCCCGAATGCTGGGATTACTAGCGTGCACCACCATGCCTGGCCTCTGATTCATTATTATGAAATCAGGAAGCCGAGCATGGTGGTAAAATGCCTGTAATCTGTATTTGGGAGGCTGAGGCAGGAGGATCATTGGTTCCCAGTCAGTGAAGGGTAGTTTAGAGAGTCTTTCTACCTCCAATCCACAGTCTTGATAGTTGCTGAGGCTGGCCTTGATCCTTCAATCCTCCTTTCTCAGCCTCCTAAGCACTGGGATTACAGGTGTGGACAACCTCACCCAGCTTGATAGTAAAAAGGTGGTAATTCGTCATGAAAACTTATGTAACTTTGGGAGTTTGAATGTATTATGGAATAAACTAAATTATAAGTAAAATTCCACTTTTGATATTGTTCCTGCTCAAAACCTATCACTAAATGGGGAAGTAAGAAAAGGTTAACCTGGAAACAGAAGCAAGCAGGTAAATAAAGTAACGTTTCCCACATGGCACTTCCTTTGCCAACTTACTGGAGACCATTACAAACCGGAAGCACAAGACACCAATTCTGTCATGGCTGCATGAACTACGACCCCTATTCAGAGATCTATCCATTTTCTCTATGGTAGACTAGACCTACCCTAGTCTTCAAAAATGCATCTGGTAGTAGTAGCAGGTGTGGTGGCGCACGCTTGTAATCCCAGTTCTTGTGAGGCTGAGACAGGATTGCAGGTTCATGGCCAGCCTCAGCTACTTAGTGAGAACCTCTGCAATTTAGTGAGACCCTGTTTCAAAATAAAGAATAAATAAATAAATAAAGGGCCGTGGGAGTAGCTCAGAGGTAGAATGCCCCTGGATTCCATGCCTAGTGTCTCTGTCTCTCTGTCTCTCTCTCTCTCTCTCACACACACACACACACACACACACACACACACACACACACACACACCATCTGGTGCTGGGTGAGGTCCTGCCTATAATCTCAGTATTTGGGAGGCGGAGACCTGAGGATCACAAGTTCTTGGTCGGCCTCAGCAATTTAGCCAGTCCCTCCCCCAATTTAGTGAAAACCTGTTTCAAAATAAAAAATAAACCAGGGCTGGAGGTATATAGCTCAGAGGTAGGATGCCCTTGTACCAAAAAATAAAAGCATTTGATAATAACATTTGGGGACAGAGGGTGGGGTGGGGGAGCTTAGAAAAATGCAACTTGCTAAAACTTCTGCAGGTAGGGTTTTCCTCAGTAAACAGTAGATCCTGGGAAACCTAACAGGTTCTGAAAACTTATTTTTGATGACTGGTAGTCAGAGAACAGCCAGCTGAATCCGTTCCCTCCTGGGCCTTCCTGGGCTTGGTTTAGTCTACTTAAGTCAGGGATAATGGTCCAACTGCTTTCTTTGGTTCTACAGAGTTCTATCCTGGCCCGGACCCATCCACGCAGTCCATTCCTAGACAGACACTGGTGTCTGCAGCCTGGAAGGCTAGAGTTCAGTTGAAGGAAGGCCTCAAATTAAAATCCACAATGGGGCTAACAACTTTGTATGGCGTTCAAGGGTTCTTGGAGCAGCTGGTGGGAGGAGCCAGGGTCAAAGGTCATAGGAAATAAGGAGTAGCCAGCTTTCTGCAAGTATAACATCGTCTTGTCTAAGTAGTCTCAAAATGGCTAAGTCTCCAGTCCTATTCTCTGTACTTTCGTGTTTAGAATGGGGCGGGGGCGGGGGGGATGTTTATTTCCAACAACCACAATCATCCTTATCTTTCTGAAGATGCTTCCAGAGGCCCCATCGGGCCCCTTTCGAAAGCTCAGTAGGAAAAGTATTACCAGTTGGAAACATGTCAGCTGCTTTATGGAGGAAGCACAGCCGAGGCCTGGTTTCTTTGGGCTGAGTGATAACTTGGGCCGACACGGCCGGCCAGGGAGAAGCGTGGGGGCGGCAGGAGCCCCGGGGATGGGGAGCAGCTAGGAGGAGGGTCACTGCTTTTCAGAGTTGAAACAGGAGCCCTCTGAGAGAAAGAGATATTGCATGTGGCTTCCCTGACGCCTTGGAGGGCGACGTGGATGACACAGCATCAGCCGTTCCATCGCGGGGTGGGGACACGGTGGCGGTAAGGCGCCTCCGCCATCCTCGGCCTCGCGGGCAGGCAACCTCCGCGGAAGCATCATCTCCGGAGCGTGGGGCCGGGACGGTGAACAAAGTGGAGGCGCCCCGCGTTCGCTAGACCGAGGGCACTCTGGGACTCAGCCCCAGGGAGAGAAGTACGAACCTGGGAGCGGAGCGGAGTGGAGTCGGGGCGGGGTAAACGCCTGCTGCTTAATCTCCTACCCATCCTCTACTCGCCCCACCTGGATGCAGGGCGAGGACCGCGTGGAGGGGAACGGCGCGGGCGGGGCTCCCCCTCCCAGACCGAGACCGGGGGTGCGGGTCCTGGGACCCCAGACCGCCACGCCGCCACCCCAGGCTTCCGAGGTGCCCCTCTGCGGCACCGCCGCCTCTCACCCTCCCGTTAAAATAGTGAAACAAACCGAGGAGGAAAGTGATGGGAAGTCGGGACGGGGCGCCGCGGGCGGCGGGGGGCCGGCGGGGAGGGCGCGGCGGCCGCCGGGGGTCCGGATGGCACTCAGCTGTGGCCTCCGCGACCCTCTCTCCCGGGCGCCCCCCCACCCCCCGGCCCTCCGGAGGGCGCGGGGCAAACCTGGGGCTGTGCCGGGCAGGGGGGCTGGGGGACTCCAACTCCTTCCATCCCGCGATGGCAACTGCGGTCGCCGCGCTAAAGTGGGGGCGGGGGCGGCGGCGGGGCGGGCGGGTACCGCAGTCCTCCCCCCCCCCCCCCCCGCCGGAGCCGCGGCCGCCGCTCAGTAACACGTCCCCAGGAGACTCGCCGGAGCAACACGTGATGTGTCTACTTATCAGGGTGAGAGGGGGAGAGCGAGTCTCCGAGCGTGCGGGCGAGGAAGCGGGGCGGGGGGCCGAGGCGGGGGCCGGGACGACGGCTGGGGCGTCGGGGTCGCCGGTTCCTCGCCCACCTCCCTCCCCGAGGGAGAAGCGGAGGAGGGGAAGTGACTGCGGAGTTGATGAACTTTGCACATCCAGAAACGCCATTTTGATTCCTTTTCCGGAACAAGTTTGCATCTCTCCTCGCTCTCTCCCCGAAGCCCACCGGTGCCCACCGCATCATGTCTGGGAGCCCAGCGCCCCGCCGGGCCGTAAGTACGCGCCCCGGCTCCGGCTCGCCGTCCCCGGGTGGCAGCGAGATGTCCGGGGCACCGCCGGAGCGACCTTTTAAAGAACTTTTTAGGGATGGGGAGGGCGAGGGCTGCAGAGCGCGCTGTACTTTGGCAACTCGGCGTCCCGGGCAGCGGAGGAGCCGGCGCCCCACGCCGCGCAGCGTGCGCTCGGCCGGCCGGCCGGGCCGAGGGGATGAGCCGGCAGCCCTCTCCCCTCGGCCGGCGGGGCGCTGCTCCTCCTCCTCCTCCTCCTCCTCCTCCTCCTCCTCCTCCTCCTCCTCCTCCTCCTCCCCCCCTCCTCCCCCTCCTCCTCCCCTTCCTCCGCTCCTTTCCCCTTCCCGAGCCGCCGGCTCTGCCAACCAGCTCCCAGCGCGAGCCGCCGCCGAGCCCCGCCAGCAGGACCTGATGCGCATCCATATTAGCCGTCCGAGCGCAGGAATCCGGCCCGACCCGCGCGGCCGAGTTTATTTTTAACCAGCACCGCGGGGACTCGGATGGTGCACGCACCGCCGGCCAGAAACATCTTCCCAGCGAAGCTCTCCATCTTCCGCTCTCTCTCCCCCGACATCCTCCCCCCCCATGTGGGAGGGGAAACTTTTCTCCTACATACTTTCGAGTCCCTCTCGGGCCGGGGAGCGCGGGGATGACGGCGCCCGCCCGCCGCCGCCGCCGCGAGGTACCGGGGCGCCGGCCGGGGAGGTGGTGCGGGCGGCCGCGGTGGGAGCATCGCCCGCCCCGCTCCGCGGACTTTGATCCTCGGGGCGGCGGGCGCGGGCGGGGAGGGGGCCGGCGGCGGGGTCACGCGGACCACCGCCCGGGGCCGGCGGCGCAGGGCCGGGCCGCCGGCATTGTTCCTCGCCCTTCCGCCGGGGGTGCGTGTTTTCGTGGGAGCCCCCGGTGCGGCGCGAGGGGGGCGTCGCGGGCACAGGAAGGAGGCCGGAGCATCCGAGGCGGGGCCGCCGGCGCCCGGCCGCCCAGCTGTGGAGCGCGCTCGGAAACTTTTGTCCGCCGCCCGCTGGACCAATTTTTCGCGAGTCCTTGGGGCGTCGCTCCCCGCCCCCTCCCGGGCCGCGGCGGCGAGCGGCGGGGGCCGGGGGCGCGGGCCCGAGCGCCCCGCCCGCCCCGCTCCTCGCGCCCCCTCCCCGCTCGCGGTCTCTTAGGAAACTGCGACCTTAATGGTTGCTAAGGAGCAGGGGAGGTCCTTCCCGTCGCCGGCCCCCTCCCGGGGGAGCGGCGTGTTTTCTGGACGGGGCCGGGGTCGCGCCGAGGATGGACCCGCTCCCGGCCGCGGGTGAGTGCGGGGCGCGGCGGCCGGGCCGGGGTCCGGGGTCCGGGGCGGGGGCCGCGGGCGGCTTGACAGGCGCCGCGTGCAGCCCGCGTCCCTCGGCGGCCGCGCATCCGTGATGGGTTATAAAAGAGGAGGAAAGTATTTCTCCTTGATCAGCAGATTTGCCCTCCCTCGCTCCTTACTGGTTAGGAGATAGAACGTGAGCCCAGATCCGGACGAGCAGTTCACATTCCATTACGAAATTCTACACGGCTTCAGAGCCAGCGGCAGCACACTTTCGGGGCACTTTGGAGGGGCTTTTCTTCTTCTTTTGGGATAAGAGGCGGTGGTGGCTTTGGGGAGAGAGAGGTGACTTTAAAAATGTAGCTTTTTGGTATTCTGCAAAAAAACCTGTCCGGGGGTTTTCATCAGTAGAACTCGTTCTTGTTTTAGAATTTATATTTAAGCTCAGCCCTTTAAAAGCCAATGGAAATAAAGTTTGCCTGTTGCAGAGGGATGCTGGAAATTGCAAAGTATTTCTGCCTTCAAGGAGACTTGAAGTGATTTCTGCCAAGGCCGAGTTGCTGCTGTGTTATCCCCACAGTTTGGAGGTCTTCCCCCAAGATACTGTGGCCTGTGCATGTGTGAGCGAGTGTATTCTGGAATCGGTTGATGGAAGCGGAAGGTGGGGAAATGAGAGCAGGAAAAAAAAAAAAAAGATTGTTTTTGTTTTTTTCACACCCGAGAAAAGCATCCTCTAGATTTGGTGCTTTTCAGAGTAGAGTAAGCAGGTATGATTTCTAAGACATAACTTAACCCGGAAGTCAGAGTTAGATACCTCTCAGAAAATAAAAATTCTGTTCTTTCTTCAAGAACCCAGGATTTTTGAAGGAATGATCACCAAATACTCTTTTAACATAATCAAAAGAGGACTTTTGTTTTAGGGTTGATGGTGGGGTTTTTTTTTGGAGGGGGGGCAGGGGAGTGGTGTTGGTTTTTACTATTGCTCTTTGGAGGAGACTTCTGGGTACCGGAGGATGAGTCCTGCTTTGATGTGTTTTGAGCTTTGGTTACACTGATGAATTAAACATTTCAATGGCCTTAATCAAATTTTAAATGTGTGAACCCCCTCCTCTTTTCTTTTCTCTTTTTTTTTAACAAAAGAAAGGGAGAGAGGAATTCTTTTAGTTGTTTTTCTTTCTCCATTTTAGGTTAATGAACTTATACCATCTTAATTCTTAAAAACATTGCTGAGTTGGCTTGTTAGGATGTTTTGTTTTTAAAGAGGATTTTGTCTAATATAGTGATATAAGAAGTGCTGCTGATGGTTGCTGGTATGTGGACTGTCATTCTCTGGGTTTTCCTAGGTATCATTTTATTTCTCACCAGAAATTCACACTGTATGCCCTCATGGCAGACAAATGTTTGTTATGTGATGAGAAGTTCACATCTGACTCAGCTGGTACAGGTGGAGCATCCATTCCTGACTATTTATATCACCCAACAAAGTGACCTTTAGATTGAAGGGTCTTTTAGATTTCTTCAGGCAGACTCCTGAGGTCTTCTTTGCATCCAACACAGGTAGAGAATGTTGACTAAGGAAAATAAAGCCCAACCTTATTAGTCCTGCATCTGACCCACAGCTGTTTATTGGTTACCTGCCGTAAGGCAGGCACCACCTACCTGCTATGTGACTTTCATTTTTTACACTTCAAATTTGAACTGCTGTGTGAGTTCACTTCCTACATCGGTTTTGGAGGTCTGCTTTCTGTTTGTATGCTCACTTTGCTAACTTCACTTATCAGCTTCAGCTAAGGAGATTTTTCTGGTTAAAGAAGTTGAAATTTTTCTACCCTTTTTAGGGTTTCGCATGGCATAATTAATATAAACAGAAAAATCGGCTAAACATGCTCTCAAGAAGCAGTCAGAACTGAATCCTTTTGATGTTTCTATTCATTATCCTTCTGAAAAGTAGGTGGTGCTTAGAAGGTCATAGGATAAGGGTTGCTAAGCAGCTAAACAGAAGGATGCTAAAATTAACCAAAGCATTTTTGAAAGGGAGTCCTCCTGTTTTACATTATTTACTAGGTTTAATTAATTTCTGAGTCTTGCCTGTCCTTTGACCTAGGATGGTAGGATGTTAAAGTTGGTTTTGCTTTTGTTATCATATTTAAATAATCTTTCTTTTATAAGTGTTTTTAATTGAAGTTCAGTATTCTCTGACTGAGCCCTGTAGTGTCAGATGGCAGCTTGTCCGGGGTGACTTTTTGTGTATTACTAATGTGTTCAGGTTAAACATTCCCAAGGATATGTGTGTATAAATTTACCTTCTTTCATATATTAATAATACTTTTGTTTCTTTTGGGAATTCTACGTAGTCCATGAAGTGATGCCTTACCTTTATTTTTCATTAAATATTTGCATTCAAAAGATAAAAATGTACTACATTTTTTGGGGGGCAGTGGTACTGGAGAATTAACCTAGGGGCATTCTATTACACCCCCAGCCCTTTTTATTTTTCTAATTTTAAAACAGGGTCTTGCTAACTTGCTGAAAGTCTCGCTAAGTTGCTGAGGCTAGTGGCAAACTTCCTGCTTTAGCCTCCCAATTACTGGGATTACAAGTGTGGGCCACCAACATGCCCAGCCAATAGATACCTTTTTTTTTTTAAAAAAAGAATTAGTTTCAAAATATCTTTGAAAGGACTGATCAAATGTTAGAAAACAAAAATAACTGATTTGCATTACATTTCTGCCAGACACATATTTTAAGGATCTTAAAAGTTTTTTGATGAGGTAGAGGGTAGAAACCTGATTGAAGCCAGGTTGGTAACCATCACCTTGGTTGAATGGCAGGCTCAGGGAAGAGCCGAAAGTTTCCCTGCCTCAAGGTTATTTGTGTACAGCTGACTTGAACAGGCATTGTTTAGTTGTTTTTTTAAATATCCATATATAGTTAGGAAACTGGTAAGTTTTCTGTTTCTTTTTTTTTAAAGAATAAAGTGATTTTTGAGTAGAGATATAGCTAGTGTCCTCTTCAAAAATTAGGGGTCAGGCAATTACGCCTTACCCTTGGGGTGGCCTCCCCATAAACCAGAGGTAAACCAGAGGCTTACCATCTGAAACCCAGAGAGAGGCATAGGATGTGCTTTCTGAAATGCATCACCTACTTTTAATTTCCCTGACTCCCACTTGGAAGACAGACTGCAGAAAGGAAAGCTGTCTGCTGGTATTTACTGGGAGGTAGAAGAACGAGGAAGGCGGGGAGGAGCCTTTCCTAGTTAGCAGTCTTCTGGGGCGGTGTGCTCAGCTGAGCTTCCCTCAGTTTCTCCCCGTCACGTCCGAGGTGGCCTGAAGGACAGCTGAGTGTGGCTGGGAGTGCCTGCTCCTTGGCCCTGGCGGGGTGGGGCCAGGAGGATGGGAGGGGAGGGGCCGGGAGCTGTCTTTCCAGTGACCAGGGCATCTTGCTTTTGATGGGACTGCAGGGCACGTCCGCAGTCCTTCTGTGAAGGTGGCTGCCTGTGAATAGGTGCTCAGACAAAGCAGTGGGAAAGGGTGGAGACTGTTTGTTCTGTGTGATTCAAGCCAGTAATGCTAAGAGAATTTGAAAACCTCAGTAAAGTCCAGGACTGGGGACTGGCTGCTCCAGCTGGGATTCACCTGGAGGCTGGAAGAGACTGCATGAGGGCTGCCGTGGAACTCACAGGGAGGAGGAGAGTGAAAACCCCCACTGGCTTTGTCAGACAGCCAGACTGAAGAGAAAAAGTCTCAGTGGGGGTAATTAGATAAAGCTTTTAAATGCTCTATTTGTTTTTCCCCTGAGCTTGCTTGGTATTTCACCCCCCCCCCCCCTTTTCAGAGACTGTTGGGTAGGATTGTTATAAAAATGTTTGGTACCTCTACTGGTGGTGAATTACTTTTGGGTGTACCTTCTTGGACCAAGTTAAGCTCAACCTGCTTTTTGTGAAAGCGCTTAGCAAAATTTTTGCTCAGAGAAACACTGTTTTACAGCTGTGCCTGGGTCCACCCAGGGACTGCTGGTAAGAAATCAACCAGGACTCAGGACTCCCAAGTCCATTCTAGCTCTCTCGAACATCTACTTTTTAGAACCATCTTGTCCTCAGAGGACTTAGCATTAAATAATATGCTGCCTGTTTCTCATTATAAATAAGACTAGGCCCATTTGAAATTAATTCTGTGGTTGCCTTCGAAGGTGTAAAGGATTAACAAAGAAGCCTTAGCCTTTGGCAGCATTGCTGTTGATGAATGTGATTGTACACATCATTTCAGTAGCTTTTCTTTTTCTTTTTTCTTCCCCTGGTGCTGAGGAGGGCCTTATGCGTGCTAGGCAGGCACTCTACCACCCACTGATCCCCTTAACCACTTTAGTAGCTTTTCTACTTCATGGGATTGTTGAAAGGATAACATTAATGACCCAGAAAGTAAAAAATCTAGATGAATAAAGTGGTATATTTTGAGCTCAGGAAGTTTTGTGGATATGCAGTCTAGGTTTTCTTTCCAGAATCTTGCACAACTCCATTACTTTATCCTGAATTTGCCTGGAAGTTCAAATGAGAGAAATACAACACGAGTTTAAATGGGGGAAATGTAGCATTTTCTTTTGCTTCCAGGATAAAAAATAAGAAGAACTAGTAGCAGCATCTGCTGGTGGTGGTGGTGGTGGTGGTGGTGGTGGTGGTGGTGGTGGTGTGTGTGTGTGTGTGTGTGTGTGTTACTGGGGATTGAACCCATGGGCATTCTATGAGAGCTTCACTCTCAGCCCACTGTTTATTTTTCTTTTGAAAAGGGGCATACATGGTTGCTGAAGTCTTGCTAATTGCTGAGACTGGCCTTGATCCTGTGATTCTTCTGTCTCAGCCTCCCAAGTACTAGTATTATAGGGATGTGCCACCCACCTGGCTAGTAGAGACTTTTGAAGTTCACGTAGGAGGTGAGTCTTAAGGAAAAAGCAGCTAGCAAGCTTAGGACTCTTTAAAGGATTGGTTTTGTCCTCGGGACACTTAGCAAGGACATTTGGGAGTTTTTGTTCAGGGGAGGGCTGTAAAGATCAGAAATGCTGCTGCACCTCCTGTAAGGCACGGGACCCTGCCCTGGGGACTTTTTATTCAGCCCTAGAAGTTCTGGGAACCAAGGTTGAGAAAGCCTGCTTTAAAACTACCATAGCAGCTGGGTGTGGTAGCACAGGCCTATAATCTCAGTACTTGGGAGGCTGAGACAGGAGGATAGGAAGATCACAGGTTCGAAGCCAGCAACTTAGGAAGGTTCTCAGGAAGTTATCAAGACCCTGTTTCCCAGTAAAAAGTAAAGGGGTTGGGGTATAGCTCAGAGGTAGAATGCCCCTGGGGTTCAATCTCCAGCACCCACAATAAATAAATATAAAAATAGAAGTAGAGCAGCTAGCTGGGCTAGGTTCTTGCCTAGCATGTATGAGGCCCTGGATTCCATCCCATACACTGCAAAAAAGTAAAGAAAGAAAGGAAGAAAGAAAGAAAGAAAGATTACAGTAGTCATGGCCTGTCTTATCCATAAGTAGACTGGGTGTGCACTCTATAGCTTGTGTTCTATTTGGAGATCTGAAATTCCGTAACACAAGTGGGCTCTGATTATCCTGAAGTACCTTGGCTGGCAAGTTCAGTGTTTCACAGAAAAGTGGGGGTGGGGAAAACATTAAGTGGCATCAGATATATTTGAAAACTGTTAGTAAATAGAGTTCTAGAACTCATCTGCTTCTAAAGCAAAGATCGCCGGCACTGGGCACCTCTGCTGGTAGGTAGCTCAGCTTCCCAGAGTCCCTTTTTCTGTTGTTAAACAGACTTGCTCTGTTGTCTGCCAGCTCTCCCTCGTGTTTTAAGTTATGTAGGGTAAATCTTTTTTCTTTAAGTGTTTGAACTAGCCCCTACTTGCTTGATGTTTTTGCACTCGTGGTCTCCCTAATTTTGTCTTTTCAAGGTTTTGAAAGGTTCTTATAACTATCTATCGTTTCTGGGGCAGTGTTTCTGAGTAGGGACTTCTGTCCAGACATCTCTTCTCTTGAGAGGATGGGTGGACAGTTGTCTGTGGCTAGAAGCCGAGGAAGGATCGAGGAGAGGGAACGAAGGGAAGGAGACGCTGATTTTTTTTTTTTTTTTTTTTTTAATGTTCTGGCGACCCCTGGACCTCAGATCAGAAATCTTCAGTATCGTGACAGGAGGTTCCACAGTACAATTTGCTTGGTTCTTACCCTGCTCACCCCCCATGCCTCTCATAGGCAGGAGGCCAAAGGGAAACTATGAAGTAGCAGAAGAGGGAAACAAGTCCAGTAAAGGAAGGGCTGCCTGCACCTGCGGTGGGCAGGATCTGCCCTGCAGATGGTCTGGGGCCCGCGGATCCTGCATGCGCGTGTGACTCCCTCCCACTCCAGGGGTCCGACTGTACTGGAGGGGCGCAATCCCGCTGCTCCAGGGCCACCTTCCGTGTCGTGCCTGGGAAGGAGCCCTGCTGCCTGGTGCATGCTGATGCTTTGCTCTCTGTTCTCACCTATAAACCGGGAACTCCCAACTCTAGCTCCCTTTACGACTTCTCCCAAGCCGGAACCTTCAGGTACCTCGCCCTCCAGGTACTCATAAAGTGAAAGTCATCTGCCTCCCTTCTCAAAAGTGCTCTTAAACACACCGTCCACCGAGTCTGACTTGGCCGGGAGCCTCCTTGCCATTCTTGACTCCTCTCCCTCGCCCCGCTTTAGCTGAAACCCTCGTGGTGTGGCAACGACTTCCTAGTTAATTTCCCACTGCCAGTTCCTCCTGTACTCTTCTGCCAGAGCCCTCGTCTCCTCAAAAACTAGAGCCGAGCGTGTTGTTTGCCTGCTTAAAAACATCTCTTGGCTCCCTGTTGTCTACAGGAAGAAATCCAAGCTTCTTTGCTTGGCTTCCTCATCTGCCTCTGCACCGAATTTCTAGCCTCAGCTCTCCTCTCTCCTCCACCACTGTCACTCTAACTGATTTCTTTCTGCTTTTGCGTGCATTGTTAATTCTGCGGTCCCCTCATTCCCTTCTCTAGCCAAAAGCATTTTTTACTCTTCTTTCAAGACCCAGATCAAATATTAGGGAGTATTCGGCCCTCGTTCCAGAATAACATTTACCTTCATCTCTCACATCTCTCTGTTGTAATTTATCTACTAGTACGTTTCCTCTACCTTAAGAATATTTTTCCATCCCTTGCACCTAGCCCAGCAATTGCATAGTTGGTACTAGCTTGATAGTGTGTGTTGATCTTTAATACAAGACTGAGAGCTTTTGGAGAAGAGCCACATGTTGAAGCCAAGGCCTAAATAGCACTACAAGTTCAGTGAAGGAAATGGACGTAAAGGAACATTTTCAGTACACCCACTGTGCAGAGGTTTGGTGCTACGTGCCCACCAAAGATTTTTCAATTTCAGAAAATCATAAAATAAAGATGGGTTCCACTTAGTTTTAAAGGGGGAGAGTGTAAACTTTGTTAATGCTTGGTTGCACTAAAAGCTGTCACACTGGGGCCTTTACTAATTATAATCACTTTTCATGGCTCTTGGTTTGAAGTTTACATTAAATAGGAGAGATGGGCACCCAGATCAAAGACCAAAATCATTTCAGAGCTCCAATGTGTGGGCCCATTTTCTCTGCTTAGTTAGAGTTTTGTTTCATTAGTGGAATGAGTTAATAGGAGTGTTGGTCTGTGTATAATTTAACTCTCCCCCTTAATCCTTGGATTTAAAACAATATACTAAGGCAGAAACCTACAGAGTGTACATCTTTGTGTATGTGTGTGTGCAATGTACAAATTTGATCAAAGTTGATTATATTTATAAAGAAAACAATTTTCACTCTTTTAGGGAAGATTCTCTTATGCTGGAACTTTGTTGTAAAAACTTTTAAGTGTACGAACCATCTCAAAACCTTTTTATTCTTTTAAAAGAGGTACATATATTTTCAGAAATAGGAAAGATACCAAGTAGATGGGATAGGTATTTCAAAACAATGTAAGCCATACGAATTGATTTCCTTTGTAAACAATAAAGAAGGAGAAGTGCATGGTGGAAATTCATAATATCCTTTATACAGGATGAAAGCTTAGTTGATTAAAATGCATTACTACCTAATATGTGTGGAGCCCTGAGTTCAGTCTTTAGCACCATCATCACCACACACACAAGATTACCAGCTTACTTACATAGTTTATTTATATATTTATTTACTTCTTTATGGTACTGGGAATCTAACCCAGGACATTCTACCTGTGAGCTACGCCTCTAGCCGTAGGGCTTTGCTAAATTGCTGATTCTCCTGTCTCAGCCTCCCAAGTACTGGGATTACAGGTGTACACCACCACACCCAGCTTTACATTCTTTAAATATTATTTTTTAAAAAATTCTTGTGGTACTGGAGATGGAACCCAGGGTTTCTATCTCCTAGCTACACCCCTTAGCCCTATTTTTTTTTTAATTTTTTTTTATTTCAAGACAGTGTCTTGCTAAATTGCTGAGAGTCTCCCTAAATTGCTGGGGCTGGCCTTGAACCTTCAATCCTCCTGTCTAAGCCTCCCAAGTACTGGGATTACAGGTGTGCGCCACCACACCTGGGTAAATATTATTTATTAAGTGCTTATCTGCTAATTAGAGCTTAGGCTTAGTGTTGTACCACTGAGCATTTAGATATGATATTTTTACTTAATTTTATTTCTAAGGAAGCTTGTTTGTCTTCCTGGTAAAGAAAATGGATTTTTATTTTATTTTTTATTTTCCAGTACTGGGGATTGAACCGAGGGATGTTCTACCTTTGAGCTATACATCTGGCCCTTTTAAATTTTTTTTTTTTTTCCTGAAGTGGCTTCACTAACTTACTAGGTGCCTGACTGAACTATTGAGGCTATACTCCAACCTGTGATCCTCTTGTCTCAGCCTCCCAAGTACTGGGATCACAGGTGTGCACCAAATGTGAAAATAGATTTGTTAAAAAACCACTTCTCAGTTGTAGTGGCACACATCTGTAATCTTAATACTCGGGAGGCTAAGATAGGGTGACTGCAGGTTTGAGGACAGCCTCAACAACCTACTGAGATCCTGAAACAGGAGGATCGCAGTTCACAGACAGCTTCAGCTACTTAGTAAAGCACTGCAACTCAGTGAGACCCTGTTTCAAAATAAAGAATAAAAAATAGGGCTGGGGGTGGAGCTTGGATGTAGAATGCCCCTGGTTCCATCCCTAGTACTGGAAAAAAACAAAAACAAAAACAAAAGTGTAAAAAGGGCTGGAGTCAGGTGGCCTGCAAGTCTATACCGTAGGGAGGCTGAGATAGGAGGATCAGAGGTTAAAAGCCAGCCTTAGCAACTTAGTGAGGCCCTCTGCAACTTAGTGAGACTGTTTCAAAATGAAAATAAAATAGAGCTGGGAGGGTGTTGCTTGGAGGTAGAATGCCCCTGAGTTCAATACCTAGTATCCCCCTAAGCAACAACAGAAAACATTTTCTCTTTTATATCATAGAGCTTAAGATTTGTTGTTTTGGGCAGCAATTTTTTTTTTTTTTTTTTTTTTGTGGGTCTGGGGATGGAACCCAAGGGCATTTGACCTCCAAGCTACACCCCCTGCCCTATTTTTTATTTTTTATTTTGAAACAGGGTCTCACTACATTGCGGAGGGCCTCACTAAGTAGCTGAGGCTGTCCGCGAACCGCAATCCTCTGGTCTCAGCCTCCTAAATGCTGGGATTACAAGGGTGTGCCACCACGCTCGGCTAGAGCAATAATTTTATAAAACTGTTCAGCGAACACTTGAACAGGTTTCCCTTAATTTGGTTAGTTAAATATGTATGAATTTTGCTAAGCCAGTGTACTTAAAGTGTGAAACCAAGTAAGAGTTAAAGGAGGCTTAGCTTGTATGACCCTGAATATGATTCCTGTTTATTTATTTGTTTATTTAGCAGTTCTGGGCTTGAACCCAGGGGCCTTGCACATGCTAGGCAAGTACTGTACTACTGAGCTACACCCCAGGCCCCTTGATTTGTATTTAAAACAACAGAAGGCTTTTGAGAATGATTTATTGTTAAACAGCTTTGTTAGGCTTCACCCCTTTTCTATCAGGTACAATTCAGCATCAAATTCCGTCTCCTTTTGGAAAACAAGTATTTTTAACACCACCAAAATTTCCAGTCCCATGATATGTGTGTGTGTGTGTGTGTGTGTGTGTGTGTGTGTGTGTGTTACTAGGGATAGAACCCAGAGACATTCTACCTTCTTGCTATACTCCCAGCCCAATTTTATTTCTTATTCAGAAACAAGGTCTCACCAGGTTGCTGAGAGCCTCACCACTTGAGGCTGTTCTCAAACCTCTGGTTCTCCTGTCTCAGCCTCCCAAGTACTGGGATTACAGGCATGTGCCACCTCACCCGGCTTCCCGTGTGTTTCTTTAAAAAAAATTATAGATTTTTATTTCATATTTAAATATGTACTTTGTCAAGGTACTAAGGCTACAGTTAAGGAAGGAGACAGTTAACTAGCCTCATAGAGGGAGACATTGCATACAAAGAGACTTGTTTCACAACATGTCAGTTTTGTCTTTCTAAATGCTAAAAGTTAGTATGACAAGAACTTAGGAAGTGAAGTTTGGCCCCTGTGGTTGGCAGGAGTGGAAGATGCTGGGAGGCAGGTAAAGGAAGGCATCCAAGCGGAGACTGCTGGGAGGTAGGCCAAGCATGATATGCCAGCAGAGGATTCTGGGAAGCGGGTTAAGGAAAACAGTGCAGTAGGGAATTCTGGGTAGTAGTCATGGAAGGCATCCTCTGGAAGCAACATTTGCACTAATACCTGACAGATGGTGAGAGGAAGGAAAGAGTACTTCAGAGGACAGCTTGTATAAAAGGCTCTGAGGTTGGAAGAGCAGATGCGTGCCTCGAAGAGAGAGAAGGGAAGCACAGTGTGCTTGGAAGAAAGGCGGGAGTGCAAGACCAGGGTCACACGGTGGTGAGGTAGGTAGGGGCCAGAGCACGATGCCTGGAGTCCTTAAGTCTGAGAAGCTATACAGGCGATTGGGCTAAAGAGTGACATTATGAGATTTGAATTTATAAAGGTAATTCCACCGACAGTGGAGAATAGACTAGGCCTGAAGGAGACAACTATTTTACCTTCTATTTGCAAGGTCAGTTACAAGGTGAGGTTTTGGAAATTGTGAAAGCCAGTGGTGGGCTGGAGTATGGGGACAGTAGAAATGGGAGCTTAGATGGGTTTGATAGAGATTGAGGAGATAAGAAGGCTTGGTGACTGGGTAGGGCAGGGTAGAGGAAGGAAGAGATGATTTTCAGATCTCTGGCTTTGTAATTCTCTGAGATTAGAATGAAGGGTTAAGCAAAGTTTATAAATGAGATTAGTCCCCTAAAGGTTTTATGTTTATATTTTTCTTGTTTTTTTTTCCCTATTTTCTCTACATATACGATGTTTTATTTGGTTAAAAAGTACGTACGTGCCGGGCATGGTGGCGCACGCTTGTAATCCCAGTACTTTAGAGGCGGAGGCAAGAGGGTCGCGCAGGATCGAAGCCAGCCTCAGCTAGTGAGGCTCTCAGCAACTCAGTGAGACCCCGTTTTCAAATAAAATATAAAATAGGTGTGGGAGTGTAGCCCACAGGTAGAAAGCCCCTGGGTTCTATTCCCAGTACCCCCCCCCAAAAAAAAAGTACGTGGCCCGGATGAAACATGAAAAGTACTTACATAATAGGGAGAAGCCGACTTTACGTTCTTACCTATGGGAGCAAAATGAAAGGCTTCCTCCTTCCTTCCTCTCCTTTTCTTTCTTTTATTTTAATTTCCTGATGCTGAAAGGAACAGGAAAGGTTTCTTGTAGATGGCCCAAGCTTTTAAATGGTTTTCAGATGAGCTGTACACCTAAATCTTAAGAGTGTTTATGTTTTTGTTCACTTTAGTGATGCTTTCTGTATTTGACCTGTGAGCAAAGGCTCGTGGGAAGAGGTTTTTGGGTGAGAACCAAGCTAGGACTCTTCAGTTGCTTAAGACCCTTACTTAATATCAAGATTTTTTTTTTTTTAACCTGACTTTTCAGTTTCTTTTTCCACCCCTGTGATACTAGGGATGAAACCCAGGGGTGTTCTACCACTGAGCTACATCCCAGCCCTTTTAATTTTTTGAGACAGGGTCTTGCTAAATTGCAGAGGCTGGCTTGGAACTGCTATCCCCCAGCCCCAGCTTCCTAATTGCTGGGATTACGGGTATGAGCCACTACACCTGGCTTCTCCAACTTCTCTCTTACTTGGTATCAGCGAAAAGACCTCAGTGGTTACCTGATGTTTTGCTTGACCAGTGTGAAAGCAAGGTCCATTGAGTACACAGGACATGTGCATCTGCTGTATGCTGGGATCTCCTCTAGGTCCGAGGGTGCCAAAGAAGATATAACCCCTCCTACAGGAGTGGACTTGTCTCTAGGACGTGATCATCTTGTATTTAAGAAAAGTTGTTTTTAAACCAAGTCTGGTGACCAATGCCTGTAATTACAGTACTTGGGAGGCTGAGACAGGAGGATTATAGGTTCGAGGACAGCCTTAGCAAGCAGTGAGACTGCCATCAACCTTGTAAGCTCCTGTTTCAAAATAAAAATAGAGCCAGGCATGGTGGCGCATGCTTGTAATTCCAGCATTCTGGAGGCTGAGATGGAGGATAGCGGTTTGCGGACAGCCTCAGCTACTTAGTGAGGCCCTCCTCAACTTAGTGAGACCCTGTCTCAAAATAAGGAATAAACAATGGGGCAGAGGGTGTAGCTCGGAGGTTGAATGCCCCTGGGTTCCATCCCCAGACCTGCAAAATAAATAAATAAATAAATAAATAAATAAATAAATAGAATAAATAAAAAAGGACTCAGGGGTGTAGCTAGGAGGTAGAATGCCCCTGGGTTCAATCCTCAGTACCCCCCCCACAGGGTTTTTTTTTGTACTGTTTGATGTTTCAGTACTGAGGATTGAACCCTTTGGCATTCTACCTCTGAGTTACACCCCTAGGGCTCACTTAGTTGCTAAGGCTGGCCTCGAACCTGGGATCCTCCAGTAACAGCCTGTCAAGTACTTGGATTATAGGTGTGGTCCACTGTATCTGGTATTTAAATACCTCTGGTGATAGCAGATTTGGTACCTAACCCCAAGCTGTCCTGGGTTCTACTGTTACCTCCAAGCTACACCTTCAGCCCTATTTTTTAATCTTTATTTTTGAAACAGGGTCTCACTGAGTTGCAAAGGACCTCGTTAAGTAGCCGAGGCCATCCACAAACCGCGATCATCCTGTCTCAGTCTCCTGAATGCTGGGATTACAAGTGTGGATAACCACGCCTGGCTTTTTTGGGGGGAGTGGAGTTGCACCACTGGGGGATGGAACCCAGAGACATTCTACCTCAGAGCTACATGCCCAGCTCTATTTTTTATTATTTACTTTTAAAACAGGGTCTCAGCTGGGCGTGGTAGCACATGGTTGTAATTCCAGCATTCAGGAGGCTGAGACTGGAGGACCTTGGTTCCGTGGACAACCTCAGATAACTTAGTGAGGCCCTTGGCAACTTAGTGAGACCCTGTTTCAAAGAAGAGAATAAAAAAATAAATAGGGCAGTGTGTGTAGCTCAGAGTTGAATGCCTGTGGATTCCACCCCCAGACCTGCAAAAAACAAAAAACAAACAAAAAAAAAAAAAAACCAGGGTCTCACTGAGCTGCAAAGGGCCTCACTAAGTAACTAAGGTTGTCTATGAACCACAATCCTCCTATCTCAGCCCCCCAAATGCTGGGATTACAAGCATGTGCCACCACGCCAAGCCTTTGACTGATTTTTTCTGTGTAGCAGACAAAATCTTCTTGGAACCAGAACGTTTTCCAGAGGCTGGAGCACAGACCTGCACTTCTTGCAACTAAAGAAGCAGTGTGCAGTCTGACCCTCAGAGTTCCATTAAAGAATGTTAGGGCTTCTCAGCAAGTGACCATCTCCTAGTTAGGGCTCCTGCTTTTTGAGGGCAGGGGGTGTCTGCCTCACTTGTCTGTACAGTTACCCCCTTGTGTCTGATAGTCTCACTAGAGAATCTTATCAGAGCTGCAGGATTTGGGCATTGCTTTTCTCTGACGTCACCCCATGATTCATCAGTGCCTCAGGTATAAGCCCCAGCAAGCCGCCAAAGACCTTTCTGTCTTATGATATCGAACCTGACTGATGTAACCTGAGCTTCCCAGCAGGCTCCAGGTCATGCTGGTCCATTGCCCACTTTGGGGAGAACACAATTTTCCATCTCTTGCTTGGGAACATGGCTGCTTCTGCATCACTAGGGCCAGAAACCCCATGAAAGTGCACACTTGGAATCCCAGCATTTGGGAGACTGAGACAGTAGCATCTCAGGTTCTCAGCCAGCATCAGCTATTTAGTGAGGCCCTTGCAACCTAGACCCTGTTTCAAAATAAAGAATGAAAAAATAAGGCTGGGAGTATAGCTGCGAGGTAGAATGCCTTGGGTTCCATCTCCAGTACCATGCCAAAAAAAAAAAAAAAAAAAAGACACCACATTTTTCTCTAGTTCTATATTTGATAAAACGAGCTGAATGCAGTGGGGGCAAGGACATGGCAAAGACCTAGACCCTTCCTGCTTTTAAAAAACACACACTTAAAATCTCAGTGTTTGGAAAGCTGAGCCAGGAGGATCACAGTTTTGTAGCCAACCTCAGTTACTTAGGCCCTCCATAATTTAGTGAGACTGTGTTTTAAAATAAAGAAAAAAATAGGCCTGGTGGTATAGCTCAGAGGTAGAATGCCCCTGGGTTCAATCCCTAGTATGGCAAAAAAAAAAAAAAAAGTTATATAAGTTATTAAATAATTAGCCGGGTGTGGTGATCATGCTTGTAATCCCAGTTCTTGGTAGGCTGAGACAGGAGGATCACAAGTTCAGAAGCAGCCTCGGCTACTTAGTGAGGCCCTCTGCCAAGTCAGTGAGACCCTGTTTTAAAATAAAGAAAAGAAACAGGGCTGAGGGTATAGCTCCAAGGTAGGATGTCCCTGGGTTAAATCCGCAGCCACACACACACACACACACACACACACACACACTAATTGTATGTGTATCAGAATTGCTGTCAATAATCCGTTCAGTAAGCAAGTTCTGGACAAGCGTGCACGGACTCACCCGGGGTCCGCACCCGAGCCGTTCACTCTGGAGCTCACTTCCTCGAGGGGTGATTTGCCGATCCGCTTCCTCAGCATTGGTGCGTTCGTGCCGTTGTGATGTCACTTCTCGGCACACTTGGTTCACTGAGTTCCCCAGGCCTCGGAGCACTGGCATGTCTTACCCGTGGCTGTGTTCTGGATATGTTAGGCCACCTGTTGCATTAAGACTAAGCGAATGAAAGTTGAGTATATTCTATGTACAACTCCTGAGGAAATTAACGAAGTCAGTTAACAGAGAAAGAAATGCTTTGGAATTTTAATGAGCTTTCTTCAAGGAAGTTCCCAGTGGTATCAGGCCACACCATGTGATATGTCCTAAGGGTGTCTGTGATATGTTCCTCCTTTGTAAACCCAAAGCCATTGCTTTCATGCTAAGAATGTGGTATTAGGATACATGCTGTAAAAATGACTTTTTCCTCAGGAAAGCTGATGTCTTAGGAGGAGTTGGTGCTGTGTGTTTGGTCCTGTTCTGACAGTACTAAAAATGGGGGTAGTACTCCTCACTTTTGCTGCTGTTTCTGTGGTGCTTGGGTTTGAACCCAGGGCATTTTGCACGCTCAGCTAGTGCTCCACCATTGAGCTACATCCCCAAGCCTTTTTCCTTTTTGTGTGTGGTACTGGGGATTGAGTTACACACTGTTTTATTTTTTATTTTGAAACAAGGTCTCATTTGTTTTGCATTGGGTTTGCTTAAGTTGCTGGCTGAGAACCTATGATCTGCTTGTCTCCCCTTCCCAAGGACTGGGATTACAGGTGAGTGCCATTATGCCTGGCTACCAATTTTTTTAAGCAGCTCTTGGTGCGACTGTGGGTAAATAATGGTATACTGAAGATTATTCTATGTGTCTGTCACTCCTTTCTGCATTGGCTAGTAAATGGCTGTGCTCAGTGTCTGTTTTGTGGTGTACTGAAAAGGAGGGGGCGTGTTCTTTGGGGGAGGTAGAGTGGTTTGCACTGGTCAAATTATTATATTTAGAGGTTGTGACTTATTTGATTGTTATCATTGCAAGTGGAACTTCAAAAGAGCTCACCGGGCATCTTGTTGCTAGGAAGCCTGATAGTAGCTACTAGGGCTTCTTGATTCTCTGCAGAAAACTGAATACGCAGAAATTCAGTCTTGAGCCAAGCCTGGTGGCGCACACTTGTAATCCCCGCGCTTGGGAGGCTGAGGCGGGAGGATCGCGCAGGTTCGAAGCCAGCCTCAGCTACTTAGTGAGGCTCTCAGCAACCTAGTGAGACCCTGTTTCCAAATAAAATATAAAATAGGTCTGGGAGTGTAGCCTGGAGGTAGAAAGCCTCTGGGTTCCATCCCCAGCACCCCCCAAAAAAAAATTTAAAAAGGGTTGACAGTGTAGCTTGGACATAGAATGCCTCTGAGTTTAATCCCTAGTACCTAGAAAGAAAAAGTGGCTAACTTAAAAAAAGAAAAGAGAAAGGAAGAAACAAAGAAAGAAATCCAGTCTTAAACAGAAGAAACTGTGGTGTGGTTATTCATATTACAAATGAATCTATCTACAATACATATAAATAAGTTCAACACCGTTTGACTTACTGATCACCTTTGGTGAAAGATGTCACTGGGCAAAGTTGTCCGTATTTGCTCTATATCAGATAAACCAGTGAAGTCTTACTTTCACTTATGTGGCTCTATTCTGCCAAGGCTATAAAGTCTTTAGACTTTAAGTTTCAAACTGTTTTAGTTGTTGGGCTTTCATCTAGAAATATTCCTGGTATGACAGGAGAGGCGGTAATAAGATCTAACATTTATTGAACATGTACTAGTTACCATTGTCTTCGATTTTTTACATGTATCATTTCATGGGTGCTTCACAACAACTCCTTGGCTTTGTGATGTTGGGTCCCATAATTTAGATGGAGACCCAGAGAGGCAGTGGGCTAATAGGATTCAAGCAGTGAAATTGGACTGCAGAACCTGTGCCTCTAAAAACCACTGCTAAACGACCTCCAATATGACATGATGTATTCACAAGATAAATATTCCCTTACAGCTTTTTAAGTACAGAATCCTTCTGATGCACATCAAGGGAAAAAGATGGGCCCAAGTGTATTGTAACAGGGTTTCTGGCTTTTGCAATCTAGTGGATTCTGGCTCACCTTCGAACTGCTTATCTTGTCTGGTATTAGGCACAGTGAGTGAGACTATCATCCTTCTGTGGTCAGGAGGAGAGATCCAAGTTTCATAGGGAGCAGCTAGTATACAAACTAGATGACCAGGACGTGGATGCTCATAGAAGGGGAGGGAAGGGTGACACCAAAGCTCAATGCCAGGGGGCCCATGCAATTGGATCGACCCCATGGAGAGGTAGGGAGAAGCTTAAACATCCTGATGGGAATGGAGTTTTCACCAAGTTCTCATTGGAAAGGTTAGTGCATAGAATGGAGGCAGTCTTTCATGGGAGATGCCCTGGAAGTCAGAGATGTGTAGGCTGGCCCCATGTGGGTCTTCTTAAGACTTTCATGTAGCCGGGCGTGGTGGCGCACGCTTGTAATCCCCGTGCTTGGGAGGCTGAGACAGGAGGATTGCACAGGTTCAAAGCCAGCCTCAGCTACTTAGTGAGGCTCTCGGCAACTTAGTGAGACCCTGTTTTCAAATGAAATATAAAATAGGTCTGGGAGTATAGCCCGGAGGTAGAAAAGCCCCTGGGTTCCACCCCCAGTACCACCAAAAAAAAAAAAAAAAAGACTTTCATGTAGACACTTACATTGAACCTCATTGAAGGTGCCAGAGCTCTGTTTCAAAGTCAGACTTGAAGGTTAGCCACTTTTCCCTCCGTCCGTCCCTCCCTCCTGTCTTTCTTTCTTTCTTTCTTTCTTTCTTTCTTTCTTTCTTTCTTTCCTTCTTTTCTTTCCTTTTCTTTTCTTTTCTTTTCTTTTCTTTTCTTTTCTTTTCTTTTCTTTCTTTCTTCTTTCTTTCATGTTAGGGATTGAACCCAGGGGCATTCTACCTCTGAGCTAAATCCACAGCCCGGTATTTTATTTTATTTTATTTTTGTGGTACTGGGGATGGAACTTGGGTATTGTACCTCTGAGCTACACCCCCAGCCCTATTTTTTAGTCTTGAAACAGGGTCTCACTGAGTTGGGAAGGGCCTCAATAAGTAGCTGAGGCTTTCCGTAAACCGCGATCCTCCTGTCTCGGCCTCCCAAGTACTGGGATTACAAGTGTGCGCCACCATGTGCAGCGGTTGGTCACTTTTGAAGAGACTGGGACCATGATATATAAATGGAGACTTTATTTTGCTTTGGGTTTCCGTCAGGTCAGTGCCTTAAAAAATAGGGCCACTGTTGTTTTATGTTGCAATAGTCTCTTGTTATTTTCCTTAATGTATAAATGGGAGATTTCCCCCCGGAATTGGTGGTTCTTGGAGACTCAGTGGTCTACAGTGCTGATGGAGTAGGAGCAGCAAGTGAAGTAATCTCATTACTAACCTAATCTTAAAATTTGTCCAGATTCAAGTGGGATAGATAGCCTCTAGGAGGTGGTATTTCTGTTGTTTGCTTTTTTTTTTTTTTAAAGCAGGAGAAGCTATGTGGCCTGGGTGATGGTGAAGGGAGACTGCCTCATCTTGTAGAGTATTTTGGGGATTGGAGTCACTCGTATGCCTTATTCCATGGGGGGGGGGGCTGAGCTAGTGACAAAACTGGCAGATCTTGACTTGTGATGAATACCTGGATTCTGATTCCTGTTGCCGGTGGTTCTGTGAAGGAGGATGGTTTTGCAACTAGTAATAAATAAAGAATTTAAGCCTTTTGCCTCAATTTTAACTGACCTGTGCGCTTTGTTTACTGCTATTATATCATTGTTATTTAGTTCAGGGCATATTGGTAATTTCAGAGGAAGAGTAGTGAAGATGCAATTGGGATTAGGTGAACTTTTGTGCTTTCTTTTTCAAGTGTGGAATTATCACCACCAGTGAGCCTGTGCAGCTCACTGTGCCTCGACACTCCCTATCCCAGGTGTTAGGGGCACGGGATGAGTAAAAGGGACATAAATTTCTTGTCCAGAAACTCGCCAATACCTCACAAACAAACAACAAGGACCTGCAGAGGCGCCACATCTGAAAGCGCAGCTCAGTGCCTGGGGAGAGGGAGTGAGGTCCTCGGCTGGAAGGGTCTGCCCAGGAGAAGGCTGTGGGAAGGGAAGACAAAACGGACTCCTAGGTGAAAAGAACAGTTTCAATACCAGCGCTGGAGTATGAAAATAGAACTGGATAGGATAATAAGTAGAGTGTGGCTACAGGAATTTGGGGGTATCGTGTGAGTGAAGATGTGAGAGGTTTCAACTCTGGGAAAATCTCCTTGGCTCCGCTGTGTAGGCTGCTGTTCAAATGCTCTGCTGCAGGGCTGTGAGGTGAGCAGTCCTGTGTTTCAGGGAGAGAACACTGTTTGCCCTTTACGAAAATGGAGGATAGGGGACATGTCCAGCAAAGTGCAGATTGAACTTGAAATTTGGTACCTTTAATGGAATGATTTATCCCCCCGCACTCCTTTTTTTTTTTTTTTTTTTGGTATTGGGGATAGCACTCAGGGGCATTCTTCCTCTGAGTTACACCCCACCCCTATTTTATTCTTTTTTGTGGTACTGGGATGAAACCCAGGGGCATTGTACCTCTGAGCTACACCCTTAGCCCTATTTTTTTTTTTTTTTTTTTTTAGTCTTTTTGTTGTTGAAACAGTCTTACTGAGTTGCGAATGGCCTCGCTAAGTAGCTGAGGCTGTCCACAAACAACGATCCTCCTGTCACAGTCTCCCGAATGCTGGGATTGCAAGTGTGCGCACCACACCCCCAGCTTTTATTCTTTATTTTGAAACGGGTCTCACTAAGTTGTGAAGGGCCTCACTAAGTCACTGAGGCTGGCTGCAAACCTGTGATTCTCCTGTCTTGGTCTTCCAAGTATTGGGGTTACAGGTGTGCGCCACCATGTGGGGCTTATTCTCCCCTGCCTTTTTTACATCCAATAGATTTTGAAGCCCATAGCTGAAGGGTTGATTTTTTGGGGTTGGGGTGTAGTTAAATGATGGAGATTTTGCCTGGTGTGTTAAAAAAATTGAAAGGTAATAGAAATATTTATTTGCAGCAAATAGAGTTCAGTTAGACAATGTTTAAACTTCTTTAATTGTATTTTACTGATTGGCAGTTACTTAAGCTCATCAGAAAGCAGAAATCTTTACAGTAGAGAGACTCATTTTGAAATACTGTCGGTGGACACTGGGAGTCAAGTGGGGGTGATTGACTGTAATCACCAATTTGTCTGCTGGAAACAGATGTAGGCTAGGGGTGGGGCAAGCAGACAGCTGATTTTCCGTCCTTATGGTCCAGTGGGGAAAACTTAGGAACTAGAAGCCTCTGGTGGAAACAGAATCTGTTCATAAGATGGAGCTGCCCGTCACCATTGCCAGGCTCCCTTACCCAGGTAACGGTACTGTGCTTGATACGTCTGTCTGCCTCAGCGTAGATGAAGCGACAAGGACGGGGAGAAGTGCATGCCTGAGGCGTAGAAAGTTGAGGTGGCTATGGAGTCAGATGGCAGCCCAATAGACAGTTGGTGGCTTAGTAATCACTAGAGAGCCCTCTCCCCTTTGGTGAAGAAATATTTTTTTATAGGCCTGACTTTTATACACTTCAAAGCTTGTCGTCATGGAATAAAGGAGTTGGTTTGAGAGGGTTGTAAAAAATGTGGGTAGGAAGCCGGGCGTAGTGGTGCACGCTTGTAATCGATCCCAGCATTTGGGAGGCTGAGACAGGAGGATCACAGTTCGAGGACAGCCTCAGCTACTTAAGCCCTTTGCAATCAGTGAGGCCCTGTTTCAAAATAAGAATAAAAAGCCAGGCATGGTGGCTCATGCTTGTAATCCCCGCGCTTGGGAGGTGGAGACAGGAGGATCGCGCAGGTTGGAAGCCAGTCTCACTGGCTTAGGAGACCCTGTTTCCAAATAAAAATATAAAATAGGTCTGGGAGTGTAGCCCGGAAGTAGAAGGGTTTCTAGGAACCCCAGTATCACCAAAAATAAATAAATAAATAAATAAATAATAAAAATAGGGCCGGGAGTGTAGCTCAGAGGTAGAATGCCCTTGGGTTCCATCACCAGTACTGGAAAAAAAAAAAATTATGGACAGGCCCCATGTGTAAATTTGGTGGGTAGGATATATAGTTTTCACCCCCTAAAACTGAATGATGTATTTTATAACTTTATGCATTGTTGGCAAGCTTTTTGTGCAGGAGGAAGTGAAATGCTGGTAAACTGAAGTAGCTGGGGGACCAGGAGAGCAGGTGTGGTGGGCAGGCACCGAAAGTGCTGCAATGGGTTCCTTTTGCCTGTGTGACCAGCCAGGGCATACTGGTGAGGGGAAGGAAGGAACATTCAGGAATATTCATGTTTATGTGTAATGGTCACAACCACCTGATGGAATGTGGCTATTTAAAGATAGGAAACTGAGGCTTGGGGACATTAAATTTTTTTTTTTCTGTGGGTCTGGGGATGGAACCCAGGGGCATTTGATCTCTGAGCTACGCCCCCTAGCCTATTTTGTATTCTTTATTTTAAGACAGGGTCTCACTAAGTTGCAGAGGGCCTCACTAAGTAGCTGAGGCTGTCCACGAACCATGATCCTCCAGTCTCAGCCTCCCAAATGCTGGTATTACAAGCGTGGGCCACCACGCCTGGTGGGGATGTTAATATTTCTGAGATCATATAGCTAGTGATAGTCTACCAGGAGCTTTATGGCCCATTTCTACAGTCCAGAGAAATGATTCTTCCTCCTCCTCCTCCTATTATTATTATTACTATTATTATTATTTGAGTGGGGGGCATAGTGGTGATTGAATCCAGAGATACAGGGGCATTCCACCTTTGAGCTACATCCTTAGCCTTTTGTATTTTGAAATAGGGGCTTGCTAGGTTGCTAAGAGTCTTGCTACATTGCTAAAATTGTCCTCAAACCTGCAATCCTTCTGTCTCAGTCTGCCAAGTACTGGAATTACAGGTGCATGCCACCACACCTGGCTTTTTTTTTTTTTTTTGGCAGTGTTGGGAATAGAACCTAGGTCCCTGCGTATGCTAAGCATTCACTCTACAACTGAACTACATCTCCTGCTCAAGAATCCTCCTCTTTGTTTTAGATAATTTCCCTCTCCCTTAGTACCTGGAGAGTTCCTGCTCCTTGATCTGATTCATTTGTCTGGATTCTTCTTAAACAGTTTGCTTAGATCTGAGCATCACACATTATTGGTTTGCCTACAGCTTCAGTTTGAAATACCCTTAATTGAGCAACTGCGGTACTGAAGACACTTGGTTTAGGCATGGCGGAGCATGGTGGTTCTTGCCTTTGGGGAGTTTACATTGTGAAAGGAGTTCACAGTGCGTGTGGACCTGAGCCAAGTTCCTGTGGGAAGGCCAGGGCTCACAGAGCTCATGGGACTGGGTCTGCGCTTCCAGGAAAAGCTCTAACGGGCTGAGATCCTGGCAGGAGAAGGCAGGTTGGTTTGGAATTCAGGGTGTAATTTAGTGTTGAAGATGATGTGCTGGAAGAGGATAGGGTTGGAAGGTTACACCGGGCGAGGGTGAGGTAGGCTGGAAGCCAACCTTCTCTTAAGTAGAAAGGAGTTCTAGGCTGCTGAGCAGAGAAGTGGCAGGCTGGCCTGCCAAGGGCACGGTGACATCCTCACAAGAGGATGCTCTGATGGCCCCTGTGGCCCGCCGTACTTCGGGCTTGAAGCAGAGTATGCATCCCACAGTAGCTGGTACAGGATGAACCAAGCTGTAGCTCGGGATTTCTAAATTGCCTAAAGCCACTGCACTGATGTATACACCGGACGCTTTATTCCTTTGCAGCCATGGACTTGTTGAAGAGCTGAATCACATCCTCTGGCCTTTAATATTTGACTTCGTAGCTACCAACCACAGGTGAGCCACCTTCAAGAGGGGTGGCATGTCCTGTCTTAGGAAAGATGTGAACAGGCAGCAGGACACTCCTATCCTAGTTTGGTCCTACCCAGAAGGATTTGATTCCTATTCCTTTGGTCTGGGAGACTCTTTGGGTGCTTGTTCATTTAAATGATGAGCTGTGTCTATGCTGTTGGTAAGACAAGCTTGTATATCACTGACTCCTGAGGGTAAGGCTGAGGGCTCTCTTGCGTATCTGTGTCCTTAAATGTGGTCTATTGACATCAGGCCCAAAGCACCGTGGAACTGCCATGGCTCCAGGTGTTGTGGTCCTGGCACTAGAGCTCATCCGTGGAGTTGCCCTCCCCAGCCCAGTTTTGGCCTCTGGTGTTTCTGTCTCTGCCCACAAGGAGAGAAGGATCTCCATACCTCCCCTCGCTGGGATAAGAGCAAGTCTGGGTGTAGGCTTTTACTGATAATTCCCCCAAATCATTTTGATCCTCCACAGCTAACGTGACTTTCTCTAAAAACCTGCAAAGTAGTAATAAATCCCTTCCCATTGCTCCTTTGCGCTCTTCAGCCCTCTGGTAAAGCTGGAAGTGCCTGAAAGAGAGGCAACTGGAGCCAGGGCCCACAGAACCCACGCGCTCTGCACATCACCCTCGGTGACTCAGATTTGGTTGCGTTTTGTCATTTCACAACCACCTGCATCTGATCCCATCCTGGCTCCCCGTGCTGGGGGCACGGTGCTCTTCCCTGGCATGGTGAAAGATGCCGTCCCTCCCCCACTCACTGTGGTTAATAGTCCTTGCTCCATACTGGGGATTGAACCCAGAGGTGTTCTGCCTCCTAACTACACCCCCTGCCTTTTTAAAACATTTTTAAAAATTTTGAAATACAGTCTCACTAAGTTGCTGAAGCTGACCTCAAACCTGTGATTCTCCTGTCTCAGCCTCACAAGTACTAGGATCCATACTCCACTAATCATCTTTGTGTCTGTGTGGGTGGTGGTAGGGAGGGAACTGGGGCTCGAGCTCAGGGGCATTCTACTTCCAAGCTACAACCCCAACCCTTTTATTTTTTAATTTTGAAACAGGGTCTCAGTTGCTGAGGGCATCCATAAATTGCTGAGGCTAGTTTTGAACATATTATTCTCCTGTCTCAGCCTCTCAAGTACTAGGATTACAGGCATACTCTACCACACCCAGCTCAATAGTCATTTTAGTCAACAAGTATCACCGTTGACTAAAAACAGTCATTCTAAAGAAAGAAACAAGTATCACCAAATGCACCCTATGCATTTTTAAGAAAGAAACAAGTAGCAGTCATACTGAACACTTCTGTATATTTTGTCTACAGCCCTTATAGCAACCCTATCAAGATGGTATAGTTATCCTCATTTTGCAAATATGGCAGATGGGAGTTGGGAAGATTGTCCTAATCATTCCATACACCCTCAATATATATGGGAGGCACTATAACCCCACTTTTTTTTTTTTTTTTTTTGCGGGTCTGGGGATGGAACCCAGGGGCTTTTGACCTCCGAGCTATACCCCCTGCCCTATTTTTTATTCTTTATTTTGAAACAGGGTCTCACTGAGTTGCAGAGGGCCTCACTAAGTAGCTGAGGCTGTCCGCGAACTGCGATCCTCCAGGTCTCAGCCTCCTGAATGCTGGGATTACAAGCGTGCGCCACCACGCCCGGCTTAACCCCCACTTTCTTGATTCTTCTCATTTAATTTTTGGATCTACCTTACGAGGTCATTGTTGCTACTATTTCACAGATTAGGAAGCTGAGGCGTAGAGAGTTTGCTAAACTAGTCCAGGGTCACTCCGGCTAGTGAGTGAGTTTAAATTTGAACTTAGCAAATGTACTCCAATACAAGTGTTTTTATTTCTCCTCTTCTGCATTTGTTTATTAAGCAATTTTTTTCCCCTTCGAGGCTAACAAAGCTCATGGCTTCATTTTCTGCTGCCATTTCTACTGTTGAAGGGGGAAGAAAGACAGCTAATGTTTATCAAGGATACACTTATTAGGCATTTTTTTTTTTGCCTAAAATCTAGAAAAATCTTTTTCCTTGTGTTATGCTAGAGTGTGAGCTCCGAGTGGGCTTTTTGTTGTTTTCGAATGTTTGTATTCATCTGTGCATTCCAAGAACCTACCAAAGCACCTGGCCAGTACTGGGTGCTCAGTCAATACCTGCTAAGGAAGGAATGAGGCGGGGTTAATTTACCTGTGTGGCAGGTGGAGACATTGAGGCAGAGAAGCTGGGCTCAGTAGGCGCACACCAAGGTTGAAACAACTTCTGCTCTTCACATTGCTGGCCTTTTTTTCTAACAGGTTCTTTTTTACACATGTAAAATGGGAGTAATCAGATCTATGTGGGATTATAGAGCATGATATCAAATACTATTAATACCCAGTATCTGGCACACTGTAAACATTCAATAAGCCGTGTTGTATGTGTTGTGCTTTGTGTTGTGTTTAGAGCTGGCCTTGGGCTTGCGCCTTTCCTTTGGGCAGGGTTGCTCCAGCTAGAAATTTGTGAACAACTGAAACTTTTTAAAACATGTTTAATTTGATGTTCCTACCTTAGCATTACTATCTATCAAACAATACAGATAGTAAAATTGGTGAAATGAGTTCATATAGACCCCGGGCAAGTGGTTATGACCTGGCAAGATTTGGTTAGACTGTGTTTGCATCTTCATGGACAGTCATAGAGTATTGTGCTGGAGAGGACCCCAGCGATCATGGTTGTTCTTTCTCCTTATTCCCCCCCTTACAAGTGAGGAAGATGAGGTGGGCAGAGACGCAGGGCCCAGCTAGGTGTGAATCGTTGGACTTGTGTGTTGGCGCCTCAATTACTCCTGATATAATGTTAGTGAGCAGATTATGCCAATAATCCACTCCAAACCAGCAATTTGAAATCACATTACTGTTCAAACATTCTCATTATAAAGTGTTTGTATTCGCCATAGGTAATAGGAAGGCAAATGAACAAAATCAGAACAGTCCATCATCCCATTACTCAGCGGCTACAAAGGTGACAGTGCTCAGGGTTACAAAATTTCTTACCACTAGCTTTTTTTTTTAAATTACTTTGTTACATGTATGACTCATATTTACTGAGGAAAAGTCTAAATGAACTAAAAGGAAGAGAAGGGAAATTGTCTATTTCCACAAGGCTGAGGTGACCATTGTTGATATTTTACTATAAGGTTTATTTTCTTTATTTGTGGTATTGGGGATGGAACCTGGGAGCATTCCACCTCCTAGCGACACCTCCAGCCCTAATTTTTTATTCTTTATTTGTGTGTGTGTGTGTGTGTGTGTGTGTGTGTGTGTGTGTGTGGTACTGGGGATGGCCATTCCTTCTGCCTCCGGGCTACACTCCCAGACCTATTTTATATTTTTATTTGGAAACAGGGTCTCTTAAGCCAGCAAGGCTGGCTCCGAACCTGCACAATTCTCCTGTCTCCACCTCCCAAGCGCGGGGGGTTACAAGCGTGCGCCATCACGCCTGGCTATTCTTTATTTTGAAACAGGGTCTCACTGAGTTGCAAAAGGCTTCACTAAGTAGTTGAGGCTGTCCGTGAACCCTGATCCTCCTGTCTCAGCCTCCCAAATGCTGGGATTACAACTGTGTGCCACCACACCCAGCTTACTATATGATTTACTATTGAATGCATTCACATATTACAAAAAATGAGATTTAGTATACATGGCCTTAAGTTATACTTTACCTTTTCAAATTTAATATGATATGACAAGTCTTTTCTTTGGTATTCAAATATTCTTTGAAATGAAAGTCACTTTTTTTGGTACTGGGGATTGAACCCAGGGGCATTCTATCTCTGAGTTATATTCCCAGCCCTTTTTATTTTTTTATTCAGAAACAGGATATTGCTAAGTTGCTGAGGCTTATCTGGAATCTCTGATCCTCCTGCCTCAGTCTCCTAAGCACTAGGAGTCCAGGTGAAAGTCACATTATTTTGATGTGGCATAATTTTGGGGGGTCTAATATTTTAACTATTTTGCATTCTCTGGGTACCAGTTGATGGAGAGGAGGATATTTTCCTAGGTTAAATGAAGCCAATCTAGAATTAAGTTTTTATTATAAATTATGATAACATAGCTAATCAGAAATTGATTTAGAACTGAAAAAATGTTTATTTTTGGAAAGCATGTGATCTGTCATAGCACCCCCAAACAAATGAGAGTCAACAATGAAAATCAAGGCTGGGGATATAGCTCATTAACCAGAGTACTTGCCTAGCATGCAAGAGAGAGGCCCTGCTTTTGATCCCTAGCATTGCAAAATAAATAAATAAATAAAGGATCATATTCTCTTGAGGAAGATGTTTTTCATTCTATACAGGGCACGGTGTTGTGGATATTTTGAATGATATGACATGTTCTTTAGTTGTGGTTGTGGGGTTTTTTTTCTTGTTTTTTTTTTTTTTTTTTTTTTTTTTTTTTTGCAGTACTGAGGATGGAACCCAGGGGCACTCTACCTCCGAGCTACATCCCCAGTCCTATTTTTTATTCTTTATTTTGAAACAAGGTCTCACTGAGTTGCAAAGGGCCTCATTAAATAGCCAAGGCTTTCCATGAACCTAGATCCTCCTTTCTCAGTCTCCCAAATGCTGGAATTACAAGCATGCACTACAATGCCCGGCTATGTGGTTTTTTTTTGTTTGTTTGTTTGTTTGTTTTTTGGTGGTACTGGGGTTCCTGGAAACCCTTCTACCTCTGGGCTACACTCCAAGACCTATTTTATACTTTTTTTAAAATTTGGAAACAGGGCCTCTTAAGCCAGCAAGACTGGCTTCGAACCTGCGTGATCTTCCTGTCTCTGCCTCCCAAGCACGGGGATTACAAGCGTGTGCCACCATGCCCAGCTGGTTTTGTTCTTAATGGAATATTTTGCTTTAATCAATTGACCTATTATTTGGATATGCTAGAAGTTATTCCCCCCCTTTTTTTTCAGGTCTAGGGATGGAAACCAGGGGAATTTGACCTGCAAGCTACACCTCCTGCCCTATTTTTTATTCTTTATTTTTGAAACAGGGTCTCACTGAGTTGCAGAGGGCCTCACTAAGTAGCTGAGGTTGTTCGCGAACCATGATCCTCCGGTCTCAGCCTTCCGAATGCTGGGATTACAAGTGTGCGCCACCACGCCCGGCCCATCTTTTAAAATATAAGGGCCTCTTTAAATGTAAAATTTCTAGACCAAGTATGATTTTCATTTTATGTTTAACATCTGTTGAGAAGCTATAATGACAGAAAATCTTAATAGTAACATCTTAGTGGAATTTATCTGAACTACTTATAGCAGCGTCTTCATATATACTTGCAAAATAATAGTTACAAATATGGGGGAATTTACTTGGTTTGTAGATGCTTATTGAACAGATAATAAGCGAATCTCTTGAAATAGCTCCCTGGAGGCCCCTGCCCTAGAGAAGACAGGTCCTATGCGTGAGTTAACTGTAAGGTCTCTTGTCAGGAAAACAACTATTCTATTAGATCAGTTCTGAACTGCAAGTGGAATTCACTTACTCCAAGAGTGACTGTAGAGTCATACAGGAGCTGAAGGCCACTGTATGACAAGTTAGGAAGATGCATTTTGTCTCCACCTGTTTATATGCCAAACAGTTGTCAGTGCAGCCTTGGCATCAGCCTCTTCTCATTTCAAGAGAAAAGAATTAATACAGGCGTGGTGGTGCACGCTTGTAACCCCAGTACTTGAGGCTGATCACAGGTTCGCGGCCAGCCTTAGCAACTTATGGGGCCCTCTGCAACCCAGTGAGACCGTTTCCAAATAAATAAAAATTGGGCTAGGAATGGAGTTCAGAGGTAGAATGTCCCTGGATTCAATTCCCAGTACCACCACCAAAGGGGGGGGGAGGGATGGAATTGAAGAAGAATTGAATGAGCCAAATGTCAGAAGCCATCCTATATACCCCTTCGTGTATGCACCTTGGCCCTTTTAATTATCTACTGTGACCTGTTCTAGCTCTGTTGGCTTTAAGCCCAAACTTGATTGTGTTTAATGAAAAGATACACTTTGTGCCTGGTTTTATTTTATTTTGTGTGGTGTTAGGGATTGAACCCAGGGGCATTTAACCTCTGAGCCACACCTCCTACCCTATTTTTTAAATTCTATTTTGAGGCCGGGTGTGGTGGCACACACTTGTAATCCCGGTACTTGGGAGGCCAAGACAGGAAGATTGAAGGTTCATAGTCAGCCTCAGCAACTTGTGAGGCTCTCTGTAACTTTGTGAGACCTTGTTTCAAAATAAAGAATAAAAATAGAGCTGAGGGTGTATGTAGCTCAAAGGTAGAATGTCCCTGAGTTCAATCCCCAGTACCCGCCCCCCCCACACACACACAAAATGGGGCTACAGGGTGTAGCTCAGAGACAGAATGCCCCTGAGTTCAATCCCTAGTTCCTCAAAAAATAAATAGATGAGTTTTATTTTGAAACAGGGTCTTGCTAAGTTGCTGAGGCTGGCCTTGAACCCGTGACCTTCCCATCTCAATTACTGGGATAACGGGTCCCTGTCTGTGCCTTAGTTTTTCCATCTCTAAAATAGGTAGAATATAGTTCTTGTGTTCTTCTGAGGTGACACAACGATGCCTTGAGACAGAATTTTCTTTTCTTTTTAGTCAGTACCAGCAAACAGAAAAACCTTTGTGAGAGTAGAAGCTATTGTCTGTGTACATAAAGGAAAACCACCATAAATCTAGGGAGATTCTAAACATCTTGAAAGCTACTGTGAGCCAGGGCAGCAACCGAAAGACCATCCAGTGCAGTGAAATCTTCTTCAAAAACTCTGTGTCTATTTTCCTGTGGTAGTTTTCCTCTTGTTAAGATGGGGTGCAAGATGCAGAGTTATTCAGCAGCATCGCCTTTCCTGTCACCATTCCTGGCTCCTGACATAATGCTGTGCTGCTTAACTCCCCTCGGTGCAGGCAGGGGAGGCAGTTGTCTCATTTCTGACCTCCCTGTGTCAAACAGGAAAAGCACTCTGAAATTCTGTTTCTATGGGTATGGATTAGGAATAGGTATTTTGCTACATTTTAGGTACTTTATGTCTATTTTCCAAAAATATTTGCCTTTAATTTCAAGCTTTTATACAGTGTGTGTGTGTGTGTGTGTGTGTGTGTGTGTGTGTGTGTGTGTGTGTTACTGGAGATTGGACCCAGTGGTGTTCTACCTTTGAGCGTACCTTAGCCCCCCCCCCCTTTATTCAGGGTCTTGCAAGATTGATAGTTTCACTGCTTGCATGAGGCTGGCCTTAAACCTGCCACCCTTCTGTCTCAGCTTCTCAAGTACTGGTATTACAGGTGTGTGCCACTGTTTCCGCCTTTTAGAGCCTTTTCAAGGTGCTCTAGGGGACCGTCAGTCATTTCTTAGTAAAGCAAAGCAAAGTTGAGCTTAACTCCCCTAGTTAGAGGAGGTTTTGGGAGCCAGTACCCGCTTAAAAATATCATTTTGTTTGGCTATTCTGCAGATGTGAGAACTGGACTTTTACAACATAGGCAGAGAGAATCACTTTTATGAAGTGGACCTGGTGAGAGAGGTAGCAGGTGGCTAGAGGGCCAGCCAGTCTCTGAGCGCCTTGGCCACCTGTGCAATGGGACCAGTACCTCCTCCACCTGTGTATTCAGTGGTGTGAGATTCCCAGACCAGAGGCAGTGGTTACTTTTGATTAACACTGACCTTGCAATGGCTTCTGGGAGGAAATCCTCCAAACATAATTTAAGGACTTCAAAGCAGTTTTACAATTAAAATTCTAGCAGAAGTGGGCGTGGTGGCACACGCTCATAATCCCAGCACTTGGGAGGCTGAGACAGGAGGACCACACAGGTTTGAAGCCAGCCTCGGCTACTTACTGAGGCACTCAGCAACTTAGTGACCCTGTTTTCAAGTAAAGTATAACATCTCTGAATATAGCCTGGAGGTAGAAAAAGCCCCTGGGTTCCACCTCTAGTACCACCAAAAAAAAAAAAAAAAAAAAAAAAAAATTCTAGCAGAAAGCCTGGCATGGTGGCGCACACTAGTAATCCCAGCATTTGGGAGGCTGACACAGGAGGATCACGGTTCATGGACAGCCCCAGCTACTACTTAGTGAGGCCCTTTGCAACTTAGTGAGGCCCTGTTTCAAAAAAAAGAATAAAAAATTGGGCAGGGGGTGTAGCTCAGAGGTCAAATGTCCATACCCGCAAAAAAAAAAAAAAAAAAAAATTTTTAGTTTGTTTTGAAGTATTGTTTACTTGGCTAGGATCTCCATCGCCACCATTAGTAACTAGATAGTACCTTCAAAATAGGGAAGCAACTAAGCTCTTTGTAATAGATTTTATTTGAGGAATATGTTATGAATATATAATAAAGTTAGGAATACATAAGTGTTTTTGGACTCTGCCTACCTTTTTGAGCAGGAGAAAAGGTGATTTTTAGGGGTAGCAGTGCACAAAGTAGTGAACAACAGTTTCTAAAGACAAATCTTTTTAACAAAGCATAAATATCTTTATTCAGAATGGACTGAGTTAGCCGGGTGTGGTGGTGCACGCTTATAATCCCAGCATTTTGAAGGCTGAGACGGGGATCTCGGTTCGCGGACAGCCTTAGCTACTTAGGAAGGCCCTTTGTAACTCACTAAGATCCTGTTTCAAAATAAAGAATAAAAAATAGGACTGGGAGTGTAGCTCAGAGGCAGAATGCCCCTGAGTTCCAACCTCAGTACCGCAAAAAAAAAAAAAAAAAAAAGAAAGAAAAAAAAAAGAAAAAGTGGACAGAGTTCTAAGATCTGATGCTTTGGAAGGTGCTGTATCACTAGGTGGCTTCAAAAAGCCTGTCCTTAGTCAAATATGCGTTGCCCTGAGACTGATTAAAAAGGTATACATTGGTATACATTCTCCTTACGTGATGGGACAGGGACCGTGAAACAAAAGCCTGATAGAAATACTGACAGGGAAAAAGATAAAACCACAGGACACCTGGCCTCCGCCTTTCACTTCCTTTTCCAACTCTGTCCCTTTGAGTTGTTTTCCAGAAGATGGAGGAAGCTGCTGCACTTGGGGTCATCACCCTGGATCTAGGGACGGGAGTGGCTGTGCACTGGGAGTTCCTTCCCCAGAGCCTGGAGCTGACTTCACATTTAGCTACTGTCAGGGGTGGAAAGTCTTGTCCCAGTGCCTGAGAGAAGTAGGCAGCAGAAGGGAGGGACCCAGAGAGTGCCTTTCTCCAATTGGGTGCCCCCCCCCCCAGTGGGTACAGCGGGGAGACAAGGAGTTAAAATTCTGAGGACCAGAGGGGCTGAGGACTATTGCTGCCATTGTCTCTGTACAGACCGAGCTATGGTCCAGAAGTTATTATTTGGCCGTTTGCTTTTGTTCTTTATATTTTAACATTAAGGAAATGCATCTGATAAATTTATAGTTGCTAACTTTGATATATGAGTATGATATGTGTGTACATTTGTGGGTGCCAGATACATAGTCAAAAGTAGGAAGCCTAGAGCTAAGATAGTTGTTTTACTTGATGAATTGAAACTAACTTAACTATCCAGCTGTTGCAGCCATTTGTTCAGACTTCTCCAGGTAGTATTTCTGTTTGGTGATGTTCTAAAAACCAACTTGAAAAGATGCGTTAGTAGACGAAGGCACTAAGGCTCCAGTTGTGTTTTCATCTCTCTGTGGTGCTGGAAGGAAAGGATGAGAAATGAGAGACTCTGCCCCAGCTTGACTCCTCCTCTTCCTCTCTCTGCCCTAGGGCTGCAGCCTAGCTGTGTTAGCTGTGTTCGGAATGCCTGCCTGCCTGCCTGCCTGCCTGGTGCTAGGCCCAGCCGCTGGCTTGCAAAGTATTTCTCAGTAGTTTTCAGTATCGTCAGTCATCAATTCCAGAATTTCTTTTCATTTTCAAGGGTACCCAGTGTAACAGCTTAGCTCCTTTTCAGCATCCCTCCGCACTCACTTATGCCCAGTCAGGAAGATTAATAATGTTAACTGATTTACTGTCGCTGCAAAAAAGCATTAATTATACTTTGACACCTCAGTCAGATGGTATTAGGCACCCTTTGTGCACTTTAAGTCAAGGATGTTAAAGACCTAAATCTTTGAGAAAAAGAAAGAAAAAGAACAGGCACTTTTCCAGTTTAAGCTGCATGTTGGTCCATGTTAATTAGGTATTTGTCCCCTAGTCTGGAGGTGATAGAAAATGCCAGTTACTGTGGTATTTAACAACATCAAACTCCTGTCCAAATAATTCAGTTAGGCCCAGCCTTCTCTCTTAATTGGTGGAAAGGAAAACTTCAGCACACACCTAAAATAAGAAGGGAACTGTTACTTTTGTTGGACATTTGAAAATTTTATTCTGAAGGGTCTGAAGAACATATGTATACTTTGTTAAATTAACTACCCAGCTGAGCTTTTTAAAAACACTAATAAACCAAAATCTCCTAAAACTCAAACTATTTAAAATGATTTTTGTCTAGCTTCAGTAAATGCTAGCTTAGTAATTGCTATTCTCTAAGATCAGAAAGTACTTATTGTTGTCCAAGGCATATATGTGTATAGATAGATAGATAGATAGTTGTTTAGCACTGTTTTTTTAAAAAACTGTTCCAGAAATTGACAGTTAAATTTTCTGGGTTATGTTAGTTTTCTTTATCAATGTCAGAAATAAGTGGGTTAAAGCATCAAGCAATATATACATTTTCAAAGTCAATATTAGGTGGTATATAAACAGAAAATGGCACGATAGTTTGGTAGAAGTGATTTGATAAAACATGGTGTTTTTTTTTTTTAAGTTGCTTCTTCTAGTTGGAGAAGATAATCCTCAGGGACAAGAGTGTAGTTTACCTTATTCATTAGGTATCTAAAGTGATTAGGAAAATAATAAGAATTATTTTCTAACTAGGGATAGCCTTATTCAACTTTAAACCTTACTCACTTTGTGTATGGTTTCTAGCCAAAGGTTCATATATTGGACAGAACTTCATTTTTAGTACTGAACTACTTTTTGGTGCACTGAATGAATTTAATATGTTAACACTGTTCTACAGCCCAGAATTGCTTGGCTGTCCCTTGTCCTGCCTGCCTGGTACTGGCTGAAAAGGTACCATTGTTTGTTCTGCAAACACTGGGTGATGTTTGTTTCCAAGGTGACTGATTCTATTGCTACTCTTTAAGCAAGGGGGGATGGGGAAGAGAGAAAGTTGGCTTTAAACACCTGAGAGCATCCCATTCTGGATACAGTTTGTGTGTGTGTATGTATGTATGTAAGTTGAAATTTTATTTTAACTGAGGTTATTGGAGAAAAAGGGATAGTATGAAAATGGGATAAAATGATAGTATGAGTAAGTTAATATCGGGAAGTCCTGATATTTAGTTTACTTTGAATGGATGTAATGGTAATAAATATTAGAATTAAAAATCTGATTGGACCAAAGTTAACTGTTTACACTTGGATAACTAAAGAGTTAAGGGGAGACAAATACTTAGATGACAACCACAGAAATATTTTTTCATGAAATATTTTCTCAGCTGTACAGCTATTCAGATAAACAAATGTTTGAGAATATAATTAACATCAGTTATTGATCTGGTAGGTGGGCTTTCAAAAAAGTGAAAGAACATGAAGTGTAGAGAAATTTGTTCAGCTTTAAGTTCTATAAAACAAAATTTTTAGAAAAATCTTTGAAATTATTGAGATATCTTTGTGATAGGAATTTTCAGAGATAATAGATCAGAAGTATCTTTTCATAAGTGATGTATGAATTCATTAAACTTTAAAATTTTTTATTTCACAGCAGTAAAATTTTAGGTTCAAACTAGGAAAATTCATTCTTGCCTCCGCTCTGGTTTTTTTAAAATAGTACATGGATGCTGTTAACAGAACTTTGCCTTTTCACTCCTATCAGGTTTAGTACAGTTCATGCGCAGGTTTCAGTAAACATTAACTACTTTTATCAGGGCTTGCAGTATGTTGAATGGTTAGCAAAGAGTGTACTGAAAGAGACAGATGAAAATGAGAGAGTCCAAGGTCACAAAGATGTTGATTTTTTTTAAAATTGAGAATTTAGGAGAAAGACATCAGGTTTCATACTTCATATATCCTCTCTTTATGGGGCCTACCACAACACAGCTATGCCTAGCGGTTTTATATATTGAGGCTAACACAGATTTGTTCAGATTCTGTATCTGAAAGAAAGATACAGATTCTTTCTTTCTTTCTTTCTTTCTTGTCATTAAAGAAAACCACAACTCTATTCAGGACAGCCTTGTAGGATGGCAGGTTCTCAAGGCCCCTGCAAAGAAGTAAGACAGCATTCATCATGGTAATGCTGAAGATCCCTTTCAGTGTTACAGGGACTTCCTTTTTTCCCTTTCTCAAAGATAATTCAGGTTTTCCCTGTGATTATTAGTTTTGTTTCCACAGTCAACACAGTAATTCATAAACCGAGTGCTAGAATGAAATACTGCCAAATATAGAATAAACATGCGAGTTTCAGATGTCATACAATATTCCCAAACTTTTGCCTGTCTGAATAATTTTCAAAAATGGGAATGTGATTTGTGCTTATTTTTAGTGAAAAAGATGTTCAAGTTTTAAACATTACTGACAATAATTATCCCTCTAAATAAGACAAATTTATCCTCTTCATGCCCCTCCATTCCGGTAGGCACTGAGGCACAGAACTTGAGCAGTTGGCCACTGGCTGGGATGTTTGACCCCCCAGCCGGTTGGTGGATTCCAGATCTGCCCTGACAACTGTGGGAGCCAACTCTGAAGCTGCGGCCAGAGCCAGAGTTGTTCCTGAGAGTGTTCCTGAAGCAAAGCACCCAGTTTGCGCTTTAGAAGCGCGCTTGTGTCTGGCGCTCTGGGCCGGGTGTGCGCGCTTCGGGAACGCGCGCCGCCGCGCGAGATCGTGGGATGACGGGGCCGGGGCCGGGGTCGGCCGGGGGCCGCGGGTCCCCCACCCCGCCCGCGTTCCCGGGGCGGGGCGTGAGGGAGCCGGCCGCCGCCTTCCGGGCAGTCTGGCCAGAAGGGTTCGGGTAGCAGCAGGCGCTGGAGCCGAGCTGCCCAGCCCTGGAGCTGCCCAGCCCTCGGGTCGGTCGGTGCCCTGAGGCGAGCCGCGGGCACCCGCCTGGCTCCCCGACCTGCTCGGGCGCCCGCCTCTGCGCGGCGGAGGGCGCTCCGCGAGCGGGCGGCGGGGCTGTCAGTCAGGACCGTGGGCGCCCATTGGCCGCGGGTGCCCATTGGGGCGGGGCGGGGCGGGGCTTGGCTCGCGGCCCGCCTTCCCTCGCGGGGCGTCTCTTCGCTCAGACCTGGACCCGCCGGCTCTTGCTCCGCATCCTCCGGTGGCTGGCGCCACAGCCCATTGACAACCAAAGGCTTTGAGGGGCCCGTTGAGTTACTGAACTCTAAAAGAGAATCCCTCTCAGGGGCCATTGGAAATTGTGTGTGTTTTCAGCAAGCCTCCCACTGGTTTGGGTTTTTTTTGTTGTTTTTTTGCTAAATTGAAATCATTTAGGCTTCTGAAAACTGAAAAGTTTTGCAGAGGCATGGGCTTGCCCTCTGGAGTTTTGTATTTTCCAGAAGAAGTCCTCGTTAAAGCATTTGTTTTCCCTGCTGGCTGTTTTGGAGTGAACACAGTATGTAGCCCATAGCGCGCCGCCCCCCCCCCTCCCCCGGTACTGGGGATTGAATCCAGAAATCCAGAGGCATTCTACTCCTGAGCCACACTCCCTAACCCTTTTTATTTTTTATTTTGAAACAGAGCCTCAGTAGGTTGCTGAGCCAGGCCTTGAACCTGTGATCCTTCAGTTTCAGCCACCCAAGTACTGGGATTACAGTCGTTCTCCTGGCTCCACAAGCCTTTTGGTTTTGCCTGCAGGGAACTGGATCCGGAAGGGGATGTGTGGGGAGGAGACCCACTTCCACGCTAAGAAAGTGGCAGCTACCAGGTGGCCTAGTCTGGAAGCAGGACCCCTAGCGCATTCCCCACCCCCACGCTTCCTGGTCTCAAGGGAGTACTGGGCAACTCTTTTCTCCTTCCCAAATTGAAAGGCTTTCTGAGAATAGAGGTTGAGGGCCCAGATTGAGCACACGCAGCCACAGGTGCTTCAGCTTCTACATCTTTTGTGGGGAGCTGGGTTACTGCAGTTGCCAGCCACACGGTAGTCCCAACCATGTCTGGTCCTCTCCTGAAAGTGGAGCCCTCTTGTCCTCTTCTGTGTGAGTGCTCTGTTTCAAGTCTCTCCTTCCAGGATCAGTTTAATTATAAAAACGAGCCCGTTCAGCTGGGATGCTGTTTTCTGGTGGTCTGTACTTGATGTCCATCAGTGGGGACACCATCGGCAGTGGTCCTGATGGCCAAAGGCCATCTACCCCTCTGCCTGCTTGTTACCCCACCTCACCCCAGGTATCTGTGAGCTGGCCCCCCTGCAGTCATGTGATGCAGCCACACCAGAACCAAGGTTACTGCTGCCCTAGGGTGCTGTTCTCTCCCTCGTGGGCCCCCATAGGGTGCTGTTCTCTCCCTCGTGGGCCCCCACTGCAGGACACTATCATACTCTAGAACCATTTCAGTGGTTTCCATTGTGGGGCCTGGCCTCTCCCCTATGGAACTTTTCTCAGTTTTGCTCTGCTGCCTTTGGTGATGTTTTTTCAAAACAGTGATCCTTTACCAGGAAGAAAGCTTTTCTATACTAGGGAAGCCAGAGCCCCACGCCAGGAGATTCTGATTGAGCTGGTCTGAGTGAAGGCTACCAACAGGTAACTTGCACATTTGTGTTAGAAACTTCTGTTGAGACAAATGAATACAGGTCACCCCCTGGGATTTTTAGGAAAATACTGTTAAAAGGGTTAGGAGATGATAGATAAACCCCACAATTCTCCTATCTGATGTGTGCTCACAAAGCTGAGTTTGCTGTTAAACGAGATATTGTGGAACCTGTGCTAGAACCCGGATAGGCTTTTGGCACTGGCAGGTGTCAGTGCCACTAATTAATTTTTTAAGAAGTTAGAGCTCTGACAGAATTGTATGGGATGCTTAGTACCCGGCACCAGATGTTTCTTTTGTTAAGGGCATGGAGAGGGAGTGTCACAGGTAATCAATCACTCTAGGTGTTTAATCCTTTGGTCTGAAGCTGTGGGTTTGGGGGTTCTGGATATTTTCTTTAAGGATAGGGGAGGTGCACATTCTGTTTTCTAGTGTGCCTCCTCCCTTTTCTTGGGCTTTTGCAGTGTTATCTTATGTGGAGGTATTGACTCGATTATCATCAGGCCCAGCTCCTGTTAGAAGCGGTAAATGGTCCTTAGGGCCTCTTTATCTAGACCAGTTTTTGCCACAGCTAAGGTGACATCTTATGCCGCTAACTGAATTCAGTTCTTTTCCCCTCCTTTGCTGTGGAACAACAGGAAAGTCAGCCGCTCATCATGTCGGGTACAGACTTTACAGCCTCTCAACAGTCTTTGCTTTTGCAGTTTATGAATACACCATTTGTTGTTTCAAGCACAACTGTTAGATACAACTGGCCCCAGCAGCCCACTGCCTGAGATCAGTGAACAGTGGTATGGCTTTTTTTTTTTTTTTTTTTTTTTTTTTTGCATAGGCCAAATTTTTGTTTTAAATAAATACCACCATTTTGCCCATACTAGCATTTCTTTGACCCAATTTACATTTTTCACATGTAAGCTTTGAAAATAAGTCTTTAGTTTGCTCATACTGTTGGTGTAGCACTCCTGAATATGTGTAACTATTTTAGTTTATTAAAAGAAAAGATTGCTTTTGTGTCTGTTTTTCACACATGCCTGTTCTTTGATAATCTAAAAGAATGCATGACCTTGAATTTTATTTATTTACTTATTTCTAGGGATTGAACCCAAGGACATTCTGCCTATGAGTACAACAACCTTTTTTTTTTTAATTTTAAAACCAGGTCTCAGTAAAACTGGTCCATCTAGAACATGCAATCCTCTCATCTCAGCCTCCTAAATACTGACATTATAGGCATTTGTCACCACACGAGGCTGAAATTCCTTTTTCTTTTTTCTTTTTGTGGTATTAGGGTGGAACCCAGGGGCTTTTCTACCTCCAGGCTATATTCCCAGACCTATTATTACTATACTCTATTTGGAAACAAGGTCTCACTAAGTAGCTTTCAACCTGTGCAGATCCTCCTGTCTCGGCTTCTCAAGCTCTGGGATACAAGTGTGTGCCACAACGCCCAGCTGAAATTCCCTTTTAAATTGGCTGGAAGTTAAAAGTTTTACTAATTCCTAGGTCATTATATTTCTTTCTCTCTGACCTTTACACGCCATCTGTCATTAAATATTATTTTCAGTTTAGAATTTAAGATCTTAAACATTAAGATCTTGAGATTAGCAAAAAATGAACATGACATCTACCAGGTGTTGTGGCTCATGCCTGTAACCCCAGTTGGGTAGCTGAGATGGGAGGACTGCAGGTTCTAAGCCAGCCTCAGCTATTTAGTCAGACCCTATTTCCAAATAAAAAATATAGCCGGGCGTGGTACCACGCATTTGTAATCCCAGCATTTAGGAGGCTGAGACAGGAGGATGGCGGTTCGTGGACAGCCTCAGCTCCTTAGTGAGGCCCTTACAACTCAATGAGACCTGGTTTCAAAAATTAAGAATTAAAAAATAGTGCTGAGGGTGCAGCTTGGAGGTAGAATGCCCCTGAGTTCAATCTCCAGTGTCGAAAAAAAAAAAATATATATATATATATATTATATATATATATAGTATATGTGTATAGGCTGGAGGGGTAGCTTGGAGGTAGATTGACCCTGGATTCAATCCCCAGCAACACACACAAACGTACCATCTCTACCACTGAGTTGTTCTCCAAGCCTGATGAACTTTAACTTCAATCTAATAAAATTATTAATTAGAAAAAGAATTTAAGGGAAATTGTCAAAACCAAACTCTGCAATGTGGCAGTTCTCAAATATTTCTAGAGTATTTATAGATAACCTTATTCTCTCCTTTTGAAACTGTCTCCTCCAAAAGTGATACCATTAATGTTAGAATTTTCACTTCTGTTTTGTTTCTCTCACATGTACATTTTTTTATCCTGTGTAGTTATAATGGATGTTATGTTCTATAGTTGTCTACATTTACATTAGTCCTTTTTTATTATTCTGAATGTTGTACAAAAAACACTGGCTTACGGCATTACTTTAACACTGAGTAGTTCAGAATAATTATGAAGAATTGAGTTGAAAAATATTTGTAAATGGAAGTAAAATATTTTAAAGTATTGATTTGAGTATTTTGCCATTGGTTTATTTATGTTTATTGGTTTTTAGTGATCTCATACTTTCTTTGTGCTTTTTATTTAAAAAATACTTTACCCAAAAGCCAAATGTACTTTTGGGCACAAATTTAATCTGGTTAGAAATCTGTATTTCAGATTTCCACTTGATACTGTTTGTGTGTGTGTGTGTGGTACAGGGATAATAATGTTGTTTTTTGATAGCGATTGAAGAGGTTTTATTGTTTCTTAGAGATATGTACTCATAAGTAGTTCTTCTTTAAAGTTTATTTCAAAGCCGGGTGTGGTGACGCACATTTGTAATCCCAGCATATGGGAGGCTGAAACAGGAGGATATTGGTTTGTGGACAAGCCTCAGCTACTTAGTGAGGCCCTCTGCAACTCAGTAAGACCCAGTTTCAAAATAAAGAATAAAAATAGGGCTGGGTATGTAACTCGGAAATGGAATGCCCCCGGGTTCCATTCTCAGTACTATAAAAAATAAAAGTTTATTTCATAGTATTTTTGTTTAAAGAGTATATATTAGCTTCTTTTTTTCCTGTGCTTTATTTATTGGACAACTTGCCCAAATTGTCCTAAATTTCTGTTAAAATAGTAGTAAATAGCTGGGTGTGGTTGCGCGTGCCTGTAATCCAGTACTTGGGAGGCAGAGATAAAAGGCAGATTCGAGGACCGCCTCAGCAACATAGAGAAACTCTCAGCAACCTAGTGAGATTCTGTTTCCAAACAAAAATAAAAAGGGCTGGGAGTGTAGCTCAGAGGTAGAATGCCCCTAGGTTCATTCCCCAGTACTGGAAAAAAAAAAAAAAAAAAAAGCAGTAAACATCATAGAGCAACCAACTCCACATGCCTTGATATCCTCTGGCTTCCAAAAATGAAACAGTTGTCAGCTGAAAGTAAAGAAGCTTTCTGTAGTTCAGCCTTAAAATAGTCTTTAAAGTAAGTTATAGGGATCCTGGATTGCACTTAGGTTTTTACTAATATTGACGCGTACAGACATGTTTTAAGGGGACAAAATGTGGTCTTTTGTGGGATTCGTGTTTTGTTTTTCACTTCTCTGTGCAGAGAGGAAGACACGGCTTTTGTGTGAGTGTTAGGTCTCGCCATACCTGAGGAGTCCTTGCAGCTTATGTGGAATTGGGGGAAAGTGAGCTCATGCTTCAGAGCTTCCAGGAGCAGTTTTTCTGCTGGGAGTCAGCACATGCTCATTTTCAGAGCACATTTTACTTACTATGTTTTGATAGGCTTGGTTTTGATCTGCACCTTTAAACTGAATCAAGTCTCCTTTGGTTTTTCTCCCTTTATTGTAGATTCTTGTGTGATTAATGCATATTGCTTAAAATGGCAGTTGAAACATCACTAGGAATTTTCACCAGTGCTTTCCTCTGTCAGAACAACTAGTAAGGCTTAGTTGATGCTTCTGTTGCTAAGCAGGTATATTTCTGGTCTGGATGTGCCCATTAACCCTGTAAATGCCGAATGGCAAGCAGAAAAGAATAAAAAGAAAAGAACTTTATTCTCTCTTTTTACATAGTGTATTGTTCAAGTGCATGAAAATTGGACCTAACCCAACCCAATCCTGAGTTACCCATTTTAGGACAGGAAAGTTTAGAGATGGAGCGGGCTAGGGGATGACAGTTTCCACTGGGATGATGGCACCAGTAGCTGATAATGAAGGTCTCAGCTACAGGAACAAAATTGGGGTTTCATTCCAGTAAGGAATGAGTTTAGCCATTTTCTTTGTGACTTTTCTCTGTGTGTCTGCCTTTAATTGCTTTGTATGGTGTGTGTGTGTGGGGGGGGATTGGAAGAAAAGGGTTGCTTTTTGCATCCATTTGCCAGAAAGGAGTTAACAGAACATACCACAGAACAGGTTGGGCAAGACTGTTAAAGCGGTGATGAAGTCTTCCTCTCTCCCTTTCTCTCCCTCTTCCTCCTCTGGTCTCTGCCACCATCACACCACCTTTCCTGGGACTTTAAAACATTTTCCGATTATCCCCCGCATTCCTCCTCCCCACTTCAGTGTCTGGCTTCCTCTCTCCTAGGCAGAGCATTTGATGTGAATAAAATACTTTGTGCCGATGAGGATTCTGTGCGCTAGCAAGATAGGCAGGCCGGCAGCCGGCTTCAGGCCTCAGCCTGGCCAGCTGTTTCTTGAGCAGTACGATGGTGCTCTCTGTCATGTAACATAGGCCCCATTCAGCAGTAGCATTCTTCAGTGTTTGTGCCTCTGTGGGACTGCGCGGTGGACCGCCTGGAAGGGGGAAGGCGGAGGCGGGGATAGAGAAGGAAGTGTGCACTCAGACAGTGGGGGCCGGTAAGGTGGAGTCAGGCGATGCTGCTGCCGGAGAAGTCAGCTCTGACTTGTGGGAGGTCCTGGGGCCCTAAATATGGAGGAACTGAACTTTTTAAAAGCTAGTTCAGATCTGATATAAGTTCTGCATGGTGTTTTTTGTCCACGCACTCCATAAACATACCATATATAGTCATTCTTGAGCTCACTATAACACATAGCAAGGGAACCGCTCTTAATACACAGGTCCTTGATACTCAGAAGCAGACTCCTGTAGGCTCCTGGTGTGTTGTGGTCTGCTATCTTCTTTTTGTGGAGTGGAGAGGAGGAAAACCTCCCTCATCTTCACACTGTTTAGAACATGTTTTGGAACTGTATGTTGCAGGAGAAGAAACCAAATTCCCTGTGTGCATCTGTTTTAGAATAAAGCCTTGTTTTTCATAGAATTGTTATCATCACACACATTTTTGTATTTTGTGGTCCCTAGTCTCCTCTGTTTTTGGAGTATCTTTTTACTTGGCTAGGGTTAGATATGCACTGTAATGTGTATTATTTATTGCTGGCTGTGGAGAAGTTGCTTTTGTATACCTTCTTTTTCCTCTCCCAACCCTTCCCGTGCCGTCCAGCGAGCTCACTGTGTTTACTATGCACCAACTTCAGATGTAAATTCAGAATTAGAATGCCCTGGGTTCAGTCCCCAGTACCAAAAGATAATTCAACAACAGAACCTATGGCAACAGTCTTCTAATTGGCAGAGCAAGGTCTGGGTCTGTGGACAGAGACAAGACGGTATTAAAGAAATGCATTCCCCCACCCCCATACCTAGAATACTGCATTTCATCTTAAAGTGAGCTGTATGAGGCATTTGTGGTTCGATAAGAAGTCTTTCTTTTTCCCCTTTAATTTTTCTTCCCTCCCTTTCTTCCTTCCTTCCGGCAACTTACTTCTTAGGTCATGTGTGTAGCTAGCCCCTGAGGAAAAGATGGTTTGCTATGTAAAGAGGACAAGATGGACACTTTCTTTGCCTTGTTCTCTTTCTTCGGCCTCATCACAGTGAATATGTCTGTGTGACAGTTAATTGTACCATCCTTCCCCTTTCTAAGCTGATAAGCCCTTCTGTCTGCCTCCATCAGGCCTCATTGTTTGAGAAGTTCTTCATGCAGTAGAACAAAATGACTTTATTTACTGAACTCTGAAGCACATTTATAATACTCATCATTTTTATAACACTATTTCTTTGACTTACACAATTGAATTGGTCCAAGTAGTGCAAGTTACTGATCAGTTAAAATTTACTCAAAACCTTTGGTGAGCTGGGTGTGGTGACAAACACGTGTAATGCCAGCATTTGGGAGGCTGAGACAGGAGGATCACAGTTTGTGGACAGCCTCAGCTACTTAGTGAGGTCCTTTGCAACTCAGTGAGACTGTGTTTCAAAATAAAGAATAAAAAATAGGGCTGGAGGTATAGCTGGAGGTAGATTGCCCCTGGGTTCCATCCCCAGCACCGCAAAAACAAACCCTTTGGTGAGTTGTGGGGGGGATGGGAGGTGGGGGTGGGAGTTACTTTTTTTTTTTTTTTTAACCCTGTGTGTTTATTTCCAAACTGTTAAGAGCCCTTACTAGATAATGTTTAGAATTAGACATTGGGCATTGCCAGAGGACAAATTACCAGCATGGAAACAACAATTGATTAGCTGGTATACAGTTGATTCAAAAGTAATACATCAATTAGATGGGGTCACTTATGTGACATTCTTAGATTCAGAATATTCAGCTAATTTAGCCGGGCATGGTGGCACACTTGTAATCTCAGCATTTGGGAGGCTGAGACCAGAGGATTGAGGTTCAAGGACAGCCTCAGCTACTTAGGCCTTTTGCAATTCAGTGAGACCTGGTTTCCAAATAAAGAATAAAAAATGGGCTAGCGGTATGCTCAGAGGTAGAATGCTCCTGTACTGGGTTCCATCCCCAGTACCACACACACACAGAAAAAGGATATTCAGTTAATTTGTATGTGAGAGAATTAGCAGGATGTATTGTGAATGTGTGTGTGTGTGTGTGTGTGTGTGTGTGTGTGTGTGTGTGTGTGTGTGTGTGTAAAGCATTCCAAAACCACAGAGGTGTTAGAAAATCCTGATATTGTCCCTCTATTTGTGTTTATCCTTTTTTATTTATTTATTTATTTTATTTTTGCGGGTCTGGGGATGGAAACCAGGGGCATTCGACCTCTGAGCTACACCCCTTGCCCTATTTTTTATTCTTTATTTGAAACCAGGTCTCACTGAGTTGCAGAGGGCCTCACTAAGTAGCTGAGGCTGTCCGCGAACTGTGATCCTCCGGTCTCAGCCTCCCGAATGCTGGGATTACAAGTGTGCGCCACCATGCCCGGCCGTGTTTATCCTTTAGACCCACACTTTTAGCACAATTTATTGGTATAGTAGGTTTGGCCCTGATAACCATGTCACTCACATTTCCCAGTCCGCAACAAATTAAAGGCCAGACTTGGGGATTGAGGATGGTGAGGTAGAGCCATCAGAAGGAGATAAACTGACAGCAATCAAGAAGGATATCGGGATGAGACGAGAACGGCCTGATACCACTTGGGGAATTTTAGCAAACTGAACCAGAGGAGCCCTCTGCCTTTTTTAATTAATTAATTAATTAATTTGTTTATTTATTTGCGGGTCTGGGGATGGAACCCAGAGTCGTTTGACCTCTGAGCTACACCCCTTGCCCAATTTTTTATTCTTTTTTTTTTTTTTTTTGATGGTACTGGAGGTGGAACCCAGGGGCTTGTTACCTCTGGGCTATATATTCCCAGAACTATTTTATATTTTATTTGGAAACAGGGTGTCACTAAGTTGCTGAGAGCCTCACTAAGTAGCTGAGGCTGGTTTCGAACCTGTGCAGTCCTCCTGTCTCAGCCCCCTAAGCGCTTTATTCCTTATTTTGAAACAGGGTCGCACTGAGTTGTGAAGGGCCTAAGTAGCTGAGGCTGTCTGTGAGCCGTGATCCTCCAGTCTCAGCCTCCCAAATGCTGGGATTACAAGCATGTGTCACCACGCCCAGCTTTTTTTGTTGTTGTTGTTGTTGCATGTGCACTCACAATGATCTCAATAAAAATTGCAGTTAAAAATAAAAGCATGAAAGCTGGGCATGGTTGCGTATGCTTGTAATCCCCACACTTGGGAGGCTGAGACAGGAGGATCCTGCTGGTTCGAAGCCAGCCTTAGCTGGTTTAAGAGACCCTGTTTCCAAATAAATATAAAAAATAGGTCTGGGAGTGTAGCCCGGAGGTAGAAGTCCCCTGGGTTCCATCCCCAGCACCGCTAAATAAATAAATAAATAAATAAATAAATAAATAAATAAATAAATGCATGCATGCATGGAGCTGATATGGTGGCTCACACTTATAATCCTAGTACATGGGAGGCTGACACAGGAGGATCATGGCTTCACAGCCAGCCTCAGCTACTTAGTGAGGCCCTCCACAACTTAGTGACACCCTGTTTTAAAATAAAGAATAAACAAATTGGACTGGAGGCATAACTCAGAGGTAGAATGCCCCTAGGTTCAATTCCGAGTTTTGCAAAATAAGTACGGAAGTAAATAAGTAAGTAAACAAATAAAAGCATGGCCAATTGAGACTGTGGTATAGGAACAAAACGGAAGTAGGAAGGATCTAGCAAGTTTCCAGAGGCAGCCTTATTGTTCACTGTGCTGATGATCCTGAGTCATTCCCCCAAAGGTTAAATTAATCATACATTGATTCACCATGCTGTGCTTAAGGGGATTGGGAAGTTTAAAAGATACTTTAGTGATTAACACCCAGCGGTTTTATGTGAGAAATTAATTTCTGAGCACCCCATTCCCAGTGCTGTGATAACATGAAATGCTTGGATTATCCTTCAAGTGTAGTCAGATATATAATAAAATAATACTTATTTTGCTCAGACTTTAAGAGAAGGTTATTCACTAACAAATTTAAGTGATGCTCAGATACTATCATCAGGTTATTCATATTTGTCATATGAATTATTTTTTATATTTAATTAAAAGAATATAAAGTACTGTAGGTTATTTTATTTTTTGGTAATGGGGATTGAACCCAGGGGAACTACACCCCCACCCCTATTTTATTTTATTTTTTTGAAACAGGGTCTCACTACTTTCTAAGGCTGTCCTTAAACCTGAAATCTTCCTGTCTCAGCCTCCCAAGCCTGTGCCACCAAGTCTGGCTGGATTTTTAAACAACAGGTGATATAGAAGACATCATACCATGGAAAGGCAGTTTCTCTAGAAAGGAAATCCTTAAAGCCTCAGACAACTTGAATGTGTAAGCAAGTTAACTTCATGTATGCATGTATGCATGTATGTATGTATGTATGTATGTAGTACTGGGAATTCAACCCAGGGGCATTCTATCTCCAAGCTATACCTCCAGTCCTATTTTTTATTCTTTATTTTGAAACAAGGTCTCACAATAGGGGAAAGCCTCAGTAAGTATATGAGGTTGGCCTCCTACCTGAGATCCTTCTGTCTCAGCCTCTCAAGTACACTGGGAGTACGAGCAAGAACCACCACTCCCAGCTGCAGGTTAAATTTAAACCATCAAATGTGAATTAGAAGGAAGGAATGTCACTTTCCCATATCTCACCTGTAGACTTCTTTTCTTTTTTTGTGGTACTGGGGTTTGAACCCAGAGGCCTTCTACCTCTGAGCTACACTCTCAGCCCTATTTTTTATTCTTTATTTTGAAATAGAATCTCACTAAATTGTGGAGGGCTCACCAAGTAGCTGAGGCTGGCCGCAAACCTGTGATCCTCCTGTCTTAGCTTCCCAAGTTCTGGGATTACAAATGTGCTCCACCACACCTCGTACTCATCTGTAGACTTATTCTAAGAACTATACAATTTTAGAGTTGGAAATGGCTTGAGAGGTCATTTGGTCTGTTTTAGAAATTTGTCTTCATTTTACCAAGTGTTCTTCCACAGTTCTTCTCTGTACCCAGAATTGAACAAGTTACCCTAAATAGTATCTGTATAGCTATTTTTTTTGGGGGGGGGCAGGAGAAATGTGATACTAATGTGAAAAATGATGTGCGTATTCTGCAGAAATCATTAGGTTCTTGGAGTTTTAAAAATTTGTTTTGAGGCTTATTTGCTGATTTTATTTTTTCCAGTAGCTCCATTTCTCAGGTTGAAAACAGTTCAGGACTCCATGGTGTTAAACTCTGGTCTCCCTTGGCATTAAGTATTGACAGACATTTTCATGGAAACCCCAGGGCTGAAAAGATTCCTAAAGTTGGTAGATTGCTAATGGTTCTCAGGCGTTTCTCTTTTATCTATATAAGTATGATGCAGCATTTCTGGGCTCAGGTTTTAATAATCAGACACATTGATGCATTTTAAATACTTGCATAAGCTTTTAATAGTATTGAGTTTTTTAAAGTCTTTTGCACACTTAGATTTGCTGAAATGTATGAGTTGTGTGTGTTTGTGCATGTGTGTTTGTGTCTGGTACTGGGGATTAGACCCAGATGCAGTCTACCTCTGACCTAAATCCCAGCCTATTTTATTTTTTTATTTTGAAATGGGGTCTAAGTTGCTAAGGTTGGTCTTGACCTGTGATCCTCTTGCCTCAACCTCCCAAGTACTGGTATTGTAGGCATGCGTCACCATCCTGGCTGTAAATGCGTTGTTGACATATGCATAAGCTTTTGGTATAACCTGCTTCTGACTTGAACAGTTTTTTTTTTATATAAGGGTTTAAGATTTCTCTCATTTTTATTTAAGAAAAATTGTTCCTTTGAAAATTTAATTATATTTGAAACTGGAATGCTTATGTGAGCCTTTAAATTTTTCCCATTTGCCATACTGATGGTGGAAAGTGTTCTCTCTTAGTGTGGAGACGTTTTGACAGTGTCAGGTAAGCGAAATGTATACAAGAAATAGGAATTAGTTGTCTGGATGTTAGGTGTTCAGCGCAGATGAAAAAGTAATAAAAGCCAGGATTTCCCAAGAAGCAAGTAGCAGGTCTACAAACTGACTCTTTAGAGTAGCGACAGCACACTTGGAGGAGGGATTTGACTGAGGGCTAGAAGATGTATATCTTCAAGATGTGTGACAGCCATGCCCAAGTGACCTAGAGCAGTTGTGATGGCCACTCACTTTACATGTGTTTGTGTATGTAATATATATATTTATTTATTTATGCGGTACTGGGGATGGAACCCAGGGGCATTCTACCTTTGAGCTATACCCCCAGTCCTATTTTTTTTATTCCTTATTTTGAAACAGGGTCTCACTGAGTTGCAGAGGCCTCACTTGTAGCTGAGGCTGTCGGCAAACTACTATCCTCCTCTTTCAGCCTCCCAGATGCTAGGATTACAAGCATGCGCCATCAGGCCTGGCTCTCTGGCCACTCAGTTTTAGATAGAGTCTTGTCACTTCTGCTGGCTAGGCGGAGCCTAAGGGAACAGCTGTTAGATGGTGAAGCTGAAAGTACTGGGGAGATAAGCATCCAGGCATAGATTGGAATAGCTGCCAGCTACCTGGAAATCAGTTCCTGTGAATCATAGTTAATAGAGAACTTGTGTGTGTTGCTAGAGCCAATATGGAGACAACAAGGTGCATGCTTCCAGTTAGTAGTAGTCGTCGCAGTTGCTGCTGCCGCCTTCTTTTTCTCCTCCTCCTTGATTGAACCCAGGGGCATTCTACCTCTGAGCTAAACCTCCATCCCTACTTTTTATACTATTATTATTATTATTATTATTATTATTATTATTATTATTTTGTGGGTCTGGTGATGGAACCCAGGAGCATTCAACCTCTGAGCTATACCTTGTGTCCTATTTTTTATTTTTTATTTTGAAACCGGGTCTCACTAAGTTGCAGAGGGCCTCACTAATAGCTGAAGCTGTCCGTGAACCGCGATCCTCTGGTCTCAGCCTCCTGAATGCTGGGATTACAAGCGTGCGCCACCACGACCGGCTTCTTTCTTTCTTTCCTTCTTTCCTTCTTTCTTTCTTTTGGTGGTACCGGGGTTCCTGGAAACACTTCTACCCCTGGGCTACACTCCCAGACCTATTTTTTTATATTTTAATTTTGGAAACAGGGTCTCTTAAGCCAGAGAGGCTGGTTTCGAACCATGCACAATCCTCCTGTCTCCGCCTCCCAAGCAAGGGATTACAAGGGAGCACCACCACACCTGGCCCAGCTTCTTTATTTTGAAACAGGGTATCATTGAGTTGCAGAGGGCCTCACTAAGTAGCTGAGGCTGGCCATGAAACAGGCATCCTCCTGTCTCAGCCTCCCAAGTACTGGGATTACAAGGGTGCATCACCACGCCCAGCCAGTTAGTATTCTTCTGATGTGCCCAGGGGACTTCAAAGACACCACAGAAATGTGTTGAGCAGTTATTAGCATCTCAGTTCATAATGTTTATTTGGTTGTTTAAAAGCTTTTCCCCCTTCACAAAATCTTTATCTGTTTTTTTTTTTTTAATACTGTCAGTGTGTTTTAAAAGCTGACCAAAATTACTTTTACTAGACATCATGTTAATTATAGGGGGAGTGGAGACTTAAAGAGAAGGATTTTATCAATTGATTTAGGACCGTTGGAGGGTTGAAATGTTACATGATTGCTGATCTTATCCAGGATTTCCAGATTTCAAGGAAAAGCGGACAATGCCTGCTTTTATCTGAGGACTTTCAGCAGTCATATGATCTACAAACCAGCCCCCAGGAGCAGCAAGCACTGGCATCCTCTGTGTAGAGTCCACATAGAGCAGGAACTTCAAAGTGGGTAGGATGTGCTGGCATGCAAGTCATCTGGCAGAGAACTGGTTTTGGTAGTGAACTTAGTATTTGCTTAAAAGTTGCATCTCAGGGACATGATGCATGAGTGGCCTGCAGTTTATTCGGGTGCAACTTGGTGGAGCTTAAGGAGGAGGCAACAGTAGGGAGACCAGTGAGGAGCAGCAGTTTCCTGTGTACCTAGGAGAAGCTGGCCCAGCCAACTTGGTGTTGAGGGAAGCAGGATCCTCTTATTACACTTTCGCAAAGAAATCACTGACATGTATGGACGATGTGTAGAAGTCTGAAACCACAAAGCCCTTTTGGGCATGAGCAAATGCAAAGGAGATTTGGGCTATATAAATGATCTTGTTTATAAACTCCCAGTAATTTATATATAACTCAATTCTCTCTTAAAATGAACACGGTAGTGGAAGAAGTAAACTGAGTAAGTTAGATCACAAAACGACATATCTTTTGCATGGCTTTCATTTTCTAAGATTGGATGTTCCAGGTATATTTCCTACAGGTACACATGCAAGTTGAAGATTGTATGAATGTTATAAAATCACCTGGCCGAATAATAGGGACTTCAGGAGCATTATGGGAGAGTATTTTTAAGATGCGATGCTATGTTTTCTTTAGTTATACATTTAGTAATAAATTTACCTACCTGATTGTACATTATTTGTGTTATCACTATTCTAAAGAATGTTCAGTAGTTCCTTAGGAAAAGTAAAGACATCCTTTCCTAGAGTATATGTGGAGATCTTATTGGCCTTCCTAATATCCTATGATTAATATGTTGTGATTTTTTTTAAAGTAGGCTTTCACTAATGTTAAATTTCAGAGTTTTTTCTTTTTCTTTCTTTTCTTTTTTTTTTTTTTTTTTTGAGACAGAGCTTCACTGTGTTACCCTAGGTGGTTGGTCCCTATCTCCTTAGGCTCAAACAATTCTCCTGCCTCTGTCTGCTGAATCTGCAGGACTACAGGAGTATAGCACTATACCTGCCTAGGTTTTCATTATTTCTTCAGTAACTTTTTCATGTCTTTGAAAGACATGGAAGAAAAAAAAAAACTATTCAGAATTGCTGAATAGGTATTAAAATATTAGAGAAATTCAACTATTAGTGTTAGAGCTTTTTTAAAAATTATTTTTTACTTTGATTTTACAGCTGAGTTATAATATGTGACCAAATATGTTACAAGAGTGTTGACCTTTTTTTTTTTTTTGGAAGGGGGGAACAACATGGACGTGCCCGAAGAGTTGGAATGTGACACCTAGAGAATGAGGTGCTCAAGGGAACCAGAACTCGAGAAGGCCAGACACAGCAAGATCCAGGCCGAGCTTTGCTAGTGCTGGTGAAAGAGATTTTTAAAGTGTGTTCATAAAGAGCCCTCCTGCTCGCTATAGTAAAAGCTAGAGAGAATTCTAGATGGAGAGTCTGCCACCTTTAAGATGAGTTATAGGTCTCACTAAAACATCTCATGGATAGTTCTTCAGGGAAGCACTGTGTTCCTCCACAGACTGAAGGGCCCACAATCCTGTCTATATACATATATATATACACACACACACACACACGTGTATATATATTTCCAATTCTTTTCATTTTATTCTTAGCTTATTTTTTTTAAAGGGTTTTTTTTTTTTTTTTTTTTTTGTCTTTTTTGGAACTGGGGATCGAACCCAGAGCACCACACCCGCAAAGCAGGCACTTTGCCACTGAGCTACATCCTGGCCCCCAGTTCTTTTCATTTTAAACTTGCTAGTTTAATCAGCCTTCTCCTCTCACCTCTACCTTGTTCTGCTGTACTGGGCATTGAAATCCTGTGCTGAAGCTATACCCCCAGCATCTTGTTTAGTTGTTAATCAGTGGATTCTAGATCACAGTTTGTTTTGGCTCATGTATGTTGGTAATTTTGTGAGAGGAGAATCTTTTTTGTGTTTCATTCCACCTAGTTGGGTAGATAATATACCATGGACAGCATGTTACATGCATGTTAAGTTGAAAAAATGCTGTTAAGTTTGTGAGAAACTATCATTTTTTTAAAAGCAATTCTATGGTTAAATCCTGATGCTATTAATGAAATTAGCTTCTTCTGTTTGGGCAAAGTAGGTTATCAGTCTACATATGATTAAACAAAATCAAAACCCTATACTCCTGGTCTGCCCCTGAAGTACCTGAATTAAAGTCAAAGAATCCCAGTGGTGGGAGATAAATGTATTGTCATTCTTATCCACAGACCATTGGATCCAGGACCTCTCCCCGTTGACACCAAAATCTAAGAATACTCAAGTCCTATATGTAAAATTATGTATTATTTGCATTTAACTCATGCATATCCTCCTGTACACATTTAATCATATTTTTTATTATTTCTTACAATACTGGGAATTGAACCAAGGGGGCATTCTACTTCCTAGCTATACCCCAGCCCTATTTTTTATTCTTTATTTTGAGACAGGGTCTCATTAAGTTGCAGAGGGCGTCACTACAAGTATCTGAGGCTGGCTGCAAACCCAGATCCTCCTGACTCTGCTTCCCAAGTACTGGGATTACACGTGTGCGCCACCACGCCTTGCTAACCGATTTTATAAAATATCTCCTGTGTGCATTTGATAGGTTGAACTTAATAAGACTGGTGATGTGGGTATTCATCTTACAACAATGATAGACATTGTTTAAGTCAAGTTAAGCTAAGCTATAAACATTGAAATCTAAGAGGCCGAGCCCATAAAACAGCAGTACTGGTTCATAAGAAATCCTCTGTTAGCTGGGCGTGGTGGTGCACGCTTGTAATCCCCGTGCTTGGGAGGCTGAGACAGGAGGATCGCACAGGTTCAAAGCCAGCCTCAGCTACTTAGTGAGGCTCTCAGCAACTTAGTGAGACCGTTTCCAAATAAAATATAAAATGGGTCTGGGAGTATAGCCTGGAGGTAGAAAGCCTCTGGGTTCCACCCCTAGTACCACCAAAAAAAAAAACAAAAAAGAAATCCTCTGTTAGGCGAGTGGCTTTCTGGTATAGCTTCCTTCCAGTTGGTGACTCGGGGATTCTGGCTACTGTCCTCTTAGAGCTCACTCTGCTATTACGAATGCTTCCAAGTGGTTCTGGTAAGGAGAGCTAGCAGGCCATACAGTTAGCTTTTTAAAGCTTTGTCCTGGAGTCATGCATGTCCTTGTTCTCACAGTCTTGTTGGCCACAGCTTAGAATATGACTTGCCTGACTACGGAGGGAAAGGGGAAATTTCCTGGGAAATGTGCAAAGAGCACAAGGATATTTTCTGAGCAGTGAGTCACTTCTGCACTCTTCTCCTCATTTTATCTCTGGGAGGCTCATTGTTTACATAAATAAACTAGGTAAAGCTTAGGCATAAGATCATAATGCGCTAACTCTTTCATTGAGTAGTGATTCTCAGAAGTGTGGTCCCCAAAACAGTAGCATCAGCATCACATGGGGACTTCGTAGGCCCTTCTCAGGTTTCATCAGAAACTCTGAAGTGGCTGGATGTGTTAGCTATGTGGTAGAGTGTGTGCCTGACTCTAGGTCCCATATTCAGTATCAGACACTGACACACACACATGGTCTGGAGTTAGGTCCCACAAATCTGTTATACTAAGTACATGCTATAATTTAGTTTAATTAATTATCATTAGCACCTATTAACTCATGATTGGTGAATTAAGCCTAGTATTGATAGGTACTTGCTAGCGCCCGAAACATGTGTTCAGGAGTACATATATGACCTAGACAGTGTTTTAAGCACCTTACAGATATAACTCATCTCTTTCCCATAATAATCATATTAGTAGGTATTATTATTGTCCTCATCTTATAGCTGAGGAAAGTGAAGAATAGAGAATTTCTATAAAACTGTGTAAAGGTGGTACTACAAGGTCAACCACAGTTTGCAAGTGGTAGAGACAGGATTCAAACCCAAGCAGTGTGGCCCTAGAGTCCACTCCAAAACTCTGGTGTGGTTCAGCCTGCTAGTCTCTGGGTGGCAACCCACAAGGCCCTGCAGTAATTTTTTCACTTTTCTTGAATGGAGACCGTTTGTGAGAATTGGCAGGAAGTGTGGTATGCCAGTGACAGTTCACATTTTAAGTTAAACCTCTTTACCACGAGGTTCATTCGTTGGTGGTTTGCCTGTGTGGTGGGCTGGTGACAGTGTTGGCCAATCTTGGAAGTGCATAGCTAGGCAGCAGTTGCTCGGTCATTTAAAAACCAAGCAGTAAATAGACTTGTTAGGAGTAGAACCAAGGCGCTAGAGGAAGGTAGTTTCTCCAGGGTTGGGAGTGAGTTGTACTACAAGGACATTTTCTTCAGTTAACCTCTGCAATCTCTAGGCTTAAGAGAGAGGCCTTGTTCTTATCATCTTCTCTTTTGATTCTTCTCTGGTCTTTCATTCTCCTTTATCCATCTGCCCTCCCTGAGATGGTTATCTGAGGTCTAATTCCATCAGGGGGTCTGAACAAGGTTTCTGTTAAGTTTTTGAGCCATACATCAGATTTATTTATTTATTTGTTGTGGTACTGGAGATTGAACCCAAGGGCATTCTACCTCTGAGCTATATACCCTTGGCCCTATTTTTTATTCTTTATTTTGAAACAGGATCTCACCAAGTTACAGAGGTCCCCACTAAGTAGCTGATGCTGGCCATGTGACAGGGATCCTCCTGTCTCAGCCTCCCAAGTACTGGGATTACAAGCGTGTGCCACCACACCCAGCTTCCAGGCATCAGTTTTAATAGAATGTATTTTCCTTCCAAGAAACTGGATAAGAGTTCTCTACTTTTCCACTTGGGAAATCTAAATAGAGTTAGGCAGTTTATCTAACTTTTTTTTTTTTTTTGTGGTACTGGGGTTCCTGGAAGCCCTTCTACCTCTGGGCTACACTCCCAGACCTATTTTAGGTCTTTTATTTGGAAACAGGGTCTCTTAAGCCAGCAAGGCTGGCTTCGAACCTGCGTGATCCTCCTGTCTCCGCCTCCCAAGTGCGGGGATTATAAGCGTGTGCTACCACCTGGCTTATCTAACCATTTTTGATCAGAAAAAAATTTTCTGTTGGGTTTAGAACTGCCTGTTTCTTTGTGTGTCGTCCCCCCACACACACACATACACACACTACTGGGGATGGAACCCAGGGGCATTGTGCCTCCCAGGTCCACCCCCCTAGCTCTATTTTTTTTTAATTTATTTTGAAACCATGTCTCACTGAGGCTATCCGTGAACCACAATCCTCTGGTCTCAGCCTCCCGAATGCTGGGATTACAAGTGTTCACCACCACGCCCACCTTGTGTCCTTTTAAACTTGGTAATGCTTTCGGCATCTTCTTTCTCCCATGTTATTTGTCGTTGAGGTGTTCTTTGCTGGCTTGTGTGTTTTCTTCACTGCTTGTCTCTTGTGCTCAGCAGACCAGAGCTGAAGGCAGCTCTTTGGCAGCTCTGCCCAGGACAGTACCAGCTTTGACTCTAGGTAGAGGATAAAGATAGTATCACCCTTTTCGGGTTTCATATTGGCTAGGAACAGCTGCTATTCTTTGTATAGCCCTGAACATAACATTTCATTCCCAAATTGCTGGAATTTTTAGTTTCCTGTAAGCCAGAACTTAACCCTGGGGTTTTCAGACTTAGAGCCTAAAATTTTCTTTTGAGAAATGGTTGCTTGTCTTGGTGTTCAGTAATTGACCAGAACAGAGATGGTGGAGAGAGAGGGAAGAGGCTATTTGCATAAGTTGCTTTAAAGCTTCATCCACTTCCTTTCCCTTCATCACTTTAAATGGTTTAACTTGTTTAGGTAATCCAACAGAGGTGTAGATAATCGAAGGAAATCTCAAGTCAAATCTAAACAAAAGAAGAAAGAACTGATCTAAAAAGAGCAACTGAACTCACGCTAATTGAATCACAGATTTGCCCAGAACAGCTGCACCTGTGTGAATGACTAGGAAACAGAGTGCTCATGGTGGGCCTGTGTATCTGAAGAATGAGCCCCAGCCAGTCCCTTGCAGGTCTCCCAGCTGCATTCTACACTTGAGCCACATTTGGGTTAGAGCTTTGAAATTCATCTTGAAAGAAAATGTGAAAGCCATTTTGGTTTGGCGTTTGGAAAATGTATTCCCCTCTAGGAGACCTGGTACCCTTGGCATTTGTGGAATCCACTTGTTTACTATGGCTACATGTGTGAATTGGGTATCCATTAGGGAAAGAAAAGTTAACAAGCTGACTTCTTACCACTGGAATATAAGATGCAGCCATTTGAAATAGCATGGTGTGGACCTTCCTTCTCCTTGGCCAGCTAACTAGAATAGGAGCAGGATGCCATAGGCACCTTGAGAAGGGGGGGAGGGTTGCCACTTTGTTGCTCCCTAGACCAGTTCTTGATGGAGAGCACCTTAAGGTCACATAGCTGTAAAGAGGAATTCATCCTCCATGCTGCTGAGGACCTGGAGGGAGAGAGGCTTTTGTTTATCTTTGAATGCCACTGGGCTGCCTCCCCTCAGCGCTCTGGGGATTCTTGCCCCTGAAACCATCAATTCCCCCTTTCCTACTCAGCATAGGACCACTGCCTATTTTCTGGAGAAACTATTTGACTGCCTGTATGTGCTCAAGATTCAGAACATTCAGTAAAAGAGCATCCTTGGGCACCCTTCCAAGGTTCCTCTCTTTGGTTTTTCATCTTCCTGCTAGGCAAAGGTCTCTCTCTGCCCACTGGCTGCTAATATGCTCCTACTTACCAAGTCACCACTCTCACTTCCTTCCTGCTAGCCCTTCTCTCTCTCCCTCTGGCTTTACCAGGATGTTCTTTGTGTCCCATCCTTGAATATCATTAGCTTATCTGGGGCAGGCCCCTCCTCTCCAGGGTCCATCCCTAGCACTCAACAACTAATCCCATACTATTATTGTTGGACCCCTTCCTATTTTTTCACATCCAGAGTCTCTAAAAAGAATTTAGGCCAACCACCTTGACCATTGGAAACTCCTTCCCAGTCACCATGCTAGTGCCCTGAAGCACTTGCCTGTGGCAGGTAGAGACTGTCTTAACTCCATTTGTTCTTTCCATTGTCTCTCCAGTATGCCTCCATGACTCTGTGTTTCTTTAAAAATTTTTCTGGTTTACCTTTCTTGCCCTGTTCCCTTTGTTCCCACTTCTAGTCGGTTCTCTCTCCCCTGCAGTTCCATACCATGTTCAAACAGGTTTTCTGAAAACTTTACATGAAGTTTCTCAGCCCATACTGAGCCTATATCCCTCTACCACCCCAGATTCAGCCCCAGCTTTCCCAGTGCCCCATAATTTGATCCACACACCCTCTGTAATCATCTGCCTTTTAGTAGTTCCTGGTCCTTTCTGTGTCTCTGCTCTTTCCAGCTTCCATTGCACCTCTAGACCTTCAACCAGTCCATACCAGCCTCTGCTTTTTCTAGACCTGAAGTTAATATATCATGAACAAGAAATTCTCTTACCTTCTCTCTTTACCTTTTTTTTTTCCCCTTACCTAAGATGGTGAGCTCCTGGGTGTTCTCCCCTACCCCAGTTATCACTATTTGAGGTCACTGCATGAGCATTTTAAAATCAGGAAGTATTCTAGCAGCTTAGGTAGAATATTTCACCCCAAAATCATTGGAAAGGGGGATCATAGATTCATTTGTTTATTTTGTTGTCATTATTTTGTATGTGTGGTACTTGATATTGAACCATGGGTATTTTGCCTCTGATCTGTACCTCCAGGCTTTTTTTTTTTTTTTTTAAACAGGATCTCAATAAGGTACCACCCACATTATACTGGACCTTCTTCGCTAGGGTCTCAGCCTCCTCCCAAGTATTGGGATTACAGGTGTGGACCACCATGCCTGCCAGCCCATTTATTTATTTTTTCAGATAGCTTTTTTTTGGTAATCACTTGTAATCTTGAAAGATTAAAAAATAAATTAGTTTTCATATCTTCAAAGGACACATGAGAAAATAAGGATTTAAGCTATCTCAATCCACCCTAACACTTTTTAATCATAGCCATCTTTCCCACTCCTTTCATTGTGACTCTGCGTGAGGGGGGTTGGAGGATATTGGGGATTGACCCAGTGGCCATTCTGCCTCTATGCCCCCAATCCTTTTTATGTTTTGTTTTGAAACAGGATTTCTCTTAGTTGCTGAGGTTTTTCTTGAACCTGTGATTCTGCTGTCTGTCTCCCAAGTACTGGAATTTCAGGCATGTGTCACTATGTAACTCTTGAATTTTATAGTTGATGTGGTTCTTCCCACCATAGCCTGTTTATGCATTGCAATTTAAGTAAAAAGAACTGTTCAGTGCTTTGGAGAACTCAGTTTTAATTCTTGGCTTTCATTTAAAAGGCTCACTGCCGGTTGGGTGTGGTGGCACATGCTTGTAATCCCAGCATTCAGGAGGCTGAGACTGGAGGATCACTGTCCGTAGACAGCCTCAACTACTTAGTGAGGTCCTCCACAACTTAGTGAGACCCTGTCTCAAAATATAGAATAAATAATAGGGCAGGGGAGGGTGTAGCTCGGAGGTCGAATGCCCCTGGGTTCCATCCCCAGACCTGCAGAACAAACAAATAAATAAATAGGGCTCACTGCCAATTATGGTGGTGAATGCCCGTAATCCCAGTATTCTTGAAGCTAATAGAGGGATGTATTGCAGGTTCTAGGCCAGCCTCAGCAACTAGACCCTCAGAAACTTTGGGGAGACCTTGTTTCAAAGTAAAAAAGACTGGGGGTATAGCTTAGAGTAGAACACCCCTGGGTTCAATATCCAGTACCTTTAAATAATAAAAATGATACTATAATCATAAGCAATAAAAAAGCAGGCCTGGGGTGCAGTTTAGAGGTAGAACATCACTGAGTACATTCCCAATACAAAAAAAAAAAAAAAATGAACTAAATAAAATAGGGCTGGGCTGTAGCTCAGAGAAAGAATGCCCCTGGGTTCACTCCCCAGTACCACATGAAAGGAAGGAAGGAAGGAAGGAAAGGAGGGAGGGAGGGAGAAAGGGCTCAGTACCACATGACAGAAAGAGAGAAGGAAGGAAGGAAAGAAATACAGAAAAAAAAGGGCTCACCGAGTCCCTTATTGCCTTTTGTTAATTGCAATAGAAAACGTCACCATTGAGACCATCCTCTATTCTGTGACCTTTTTTTGAGATTAGCAGGAATGGGTAGTGTGAGGACCATATTTACATCTAGCAGAGGTTCTTTAACAGAAAATATTGCGCCTTTGATGGCCAAGAGTTGGCCACAGTGTACACTTAGAAATTTTTAACCTAGTAGTCATCATTAAGAAATGAACTTAATGGTGGAATGGAGTCACAGCAGTCATTCTCAGAATAACTGAGACAAGGGACGAAACCGTGCAAAGGCAGCAGCTTAGATACAGCCCACCAAGATCTGCTTCCGCCCTTCTTTCTGGGAAGATGATTTACGTTGAAATTATATTTATGGCATGTATTGGGGAATTGTTTTGAAAGCTGATTTAACATTTATTATGTTATTGTCATATGTTCATACAATTCTTGTATGTGGATTCTGTGGTTTATCTTCACAAGATAAGGGAGGGCTAGCAGGTTTTGGTGTTGCCAGTGTGGTCACTTATCAGGCCCTACCTGAAACCATTGGCAATAGTAATAAAAAAAAAGCCCTTTTAGGCTAGGACTGGGGTGCATGACTCAGTAATAGAGTGTGCCTAGCCGGGCATGGTGGTACATGCTTGTTATCCAGTACTTAGGAGGCCAAGACTGAAGGATTATGGTTCGCGGACAGCCTCAGCTACTTAGGTCCTTTGCAAATCAGTGAGACCCTGTTTCAAAATAAAGAATAAAAAATAGAGCTGGGGATGTAGCTCGGAGGTAGAATGCCCCTGGGTTTCATCCCCAGTACGGGGGCGGGGGGGGGGTGCCTAACAGGCTAGAGTCCCTGGGTTCAATCCCCAGCAAGACATATATATGCACATAAACACTCTAAGGCTTTGGGTCACTGTGGCTCTCCAAAGGTGGAATCCAATCAGCTGAGGCTCCGACTACTTTCCTTTGAGAATCACAGAGCCTTTGGTTAATCTGATAAAATATTACTTTTTTCCAAAAAAAAAAAATGAGTGTCTTGTAAGGTTTCAGGGGTATGAGTTTGTGATTATCCCTACAACAATGGTTATTATCCATTCAGTTTAGCTGACCTATAGTAGGCTTTCAGTACGTATTTATAGAATGAAATGAACCAAGGCCTCCTGTGTGCCAGGCATGTAAAGTGGGGGAGGGAGGATGGGGAGTAGTTTTACTTTTTTTTCAGTACTAGGAATTGAACCCAGGGACATTATCACTGAGCTACATCCACAACACTTTCTTTTATTTTTTTTGAGACAGGGTTTCACTAAGTTGTCCTAGACTGGTCTCAAATTTGTAATCCTCCTGCCTCACCCTCCTCAGTAGCTGGGATTACAGGTGTACACCACCTCATCCCACAGTGGTTCTACCTTCTAAGAAGGATGACTATGTGATTATTTTCTTTCTTATTTTTAAAAATAATTTTAAATGATAAAAATGAACAGGGACATTAAGTTATACTTTTATTTAAAAATCATATTCTCATGATTTATGCTTTATTTCTGGTAGCCTCTTCTAGACTTCATCCATAAATATATTATCATAGCATAGAATGCTTAAGTATACCAATCTACTTTTTTATTTCAGTGCTGGGTTTCGATCCCAGGACGTTGCACATGTCAAGGAGGCACTCTGCCACTGAGCTTCAATCCCCAGCCTTAGCTTTATAAACATTTCCCCTGTATTTCCACACATTGACCTTGTTGTTTTAGGTGAGATCAGGTTCAAGCAGGTTTTGGATAGATGGGCAGGTTGGGGACGACTCCTCTAAGAGGTCAGCCAGCTTAGGAGATGTCCCTCTCTTGTTTCACAGAAACTTTTTTTTTTTTTTTGGCAGGTCTGGGGGTGGAACCCAAGGGGATTCGACCTCCAAGCTATACCTCCTGCCCTATTTTTTATTCTGTATTTTGAAACCGGGAAACCCGGTCTCACTGAATTGCAGAGGGCCTCACTAAGTAGCTGAGGCTGTCAGCGAACCGCGATTCTCTGGTCTCAGCCTCCCAAATGCTGGGATTACAAGCGTGCGCCTCCATGCCTGGCTACACGGAAACTCTTAGAAATATGGAGCAAGTGAGATACTTCTGGGTACTGCTAACTCCCTTCCCATGCCTGCAGGTAAAACCATACTACACTATCTTACTGCCTCAGGGGCTAACACCTTAGATACAAACAAGGGCTACCATCTAGTGACCTAGTCACTAGAGAACAGCCACTAGTCATGTGTCACTTTATATTTTAAAATGTTATTTATTTGTGTATTTGATACTGGGGATCGAACCCAGAGCTTCATATGTGCTTAGGCAAGTGCTCTGCCTCTGAGCTATAACTGTAACCCAGGTGTAGCTGTTTAAATATAATTCCTTAGTCACATTAACTGCATGTGTTTAGTGGCTACTGTATTGGACAGCACATATAGAGGATATAGTAACTAACTGGACAGTACCCATCAAGATATCAGTTCAGTAAAATGTTTGATCCAGAGCCGGGTGTGGTGGAACATGCTTGTAATCCTCGCGCTTGGGGGGTCTGAGACAAGAGGATCGCGCAGGTTCGAAGCCAGCCTCTGCTGGCTTAAGAGACCCTATTTCCAAATAAAAAATATAAAATGGGAGTGTAGCCCAGAGGTAGAAGGCCCCTGGATTCCATCCCCAGTACCACCAAGAAAAAAAAAAAAAAAGTTTGATCCAGGATCTAACCTGTTAGTTTTATATGATAACTCTTTCTCTCTTTTTCTTTTTGTGTTTCTTTTTTCTTTTCTTTTTTTTTTTTTTTTTTTTTTTTTTTTTTTTTTTGCAGAATTGAGGATTGAGCCCAGGGGCATTCTACCCCCCACGTCACAACCCCAGCCTCAATAAGTAGCTAAGGCTGGTTGTGAACCTGCAATTTTCTCTTCTCAGCCTCCCAAGTCCTGGGATTACAAGCGTGTGCCTCCATACCTGGTTTATGACACTCTCTTTGAAAGAGAGGAGGATCTCTCTTTCAAAGTGGGGGAGGGAGGATGGGGAGTAGTTTTACTTTTTTTTCAGTACTAGGAATTGAACCCAGAGACATTATCACTGAGCTACATCCACAGCACTTTCCTTTTTTTTTTTTTTTTTTTTTTTGAGACAGGGTTTCACTGTTGTCCTAGACTGGTCTCAAATTTGTAATCCTCCTGCCTCACCCTCCTCAGTAGCTGGGATTACAGGTGAGGCTTGCCTCTAATCCCAGCTACTTGGGAGGCTGAGGCAGGAGGATCAAAGTTTGAGGTCAACCAGGTCAATTTACTGAGACCCTGACTCAAAAGAAAATAGAAAGGGCCAGGATGATGCTCGGTGACAGAGTGCTGTGTGTGATGTCCTGACTTCAATCCCCAGTACTACAGGGGGGAAAAAAGGGTCGATTTTCTTTTAAGTTTTATATTTAGTAGAGCTTTTTGTGGGCTTGTAAGCTTTTGTAAGTTCCCATTTTAGTGCTCCTCTCCCTTTTAAGCACCCCCATTTCAGCAGCTCGTGATGGTCAGTTTCATTCATATAGTCCAGTTTGACAATACATTTATTTAATTTATTTATTTGTTTTTGAGGTGCCAGGGTTGGAACGAAGGCCTTACATGCCAGGCAAGTGCTGTACCACTGGGCTACACCCCCAGTCCCAGGACATATATTTATATATAGCTGCTTGGTTACATGTTACATTTAACCACAAGCTATGTATCTTCCTGTACCCCAAAGCCCACTTGCTCTCCTTACTCTACCTCCTCCCAGACCTTCTTTTCCCATGTGTTCCTTTCTGACTATGAATATTTGTAGGTTTTCTTTAAAAGAAACTCCTTTGTGTGTGTGTGTGTTTCCAACCCGGAGCCACACCCCCAGCCTCATTTTTCCCCCTGGTGGTACTGGGGCATTCTCCCTCCGAGATACACTCCAAGACCTATTTTTTAGTCTTTATTTTGAGAGTGTCTCACTAAGTTGCGGAGGGCTTCACTAAGTGGCTAAGGCTGGCTGCAAACCTGATCCTCCTGTCTCAGCCTCCCAAGTACTGGGATTACAGGCGTGCACCACCATGTCCGGCTCAGCCCTTTTAATTTCTTATTTGGAAACAGGGTCTTGCTAGTTGATGAGACTCTCAATAAATTGCTGAGGCTGGCTTCAAACCTGCAATCCTTCTGTCTCAGCCTCCTAAGTACTGGGATTATAGGCCTGTGCTCCCATGCTCAGCCTTAACTCCTTTCTTAGGCCTGCTGCTCTATACCCAGTCTCCTCCTGCTGTCTTTCTTGTCTCCTGGGCGGGATTTGCTGCATCTCGCTCACTGCCTCGCCATCACTGTTACCTGGTGCAGGCGGTCTAGGCCAGGCTGTCCTGCCCCTCTCCATTCTTGTCATCCCTCTCACCCGGTGCTTCTTCATGTCTGTCCCTTAAACTACCACAGTTGCCTCCTACTGGTTATTTGCCCCTAAATCATCCATATTTAAAACTCCTGCCAGAAAGCCTTTTAAAATATGAATGTAATTATTTATCTGGGGTTGGGGGGCTTTAGTGTATTTTCAGGGCTGCGGTATAAAGTTCATTTTTCCCAGATGGAACCTTGACCCCAGTGTCACTCTGCCAGCCCCATCTGTGCCATTTCCCCTAGTCCACTCTCCCTCCTTTCTCAGTGTGCTGCTGTGCTCTGATGGCTCCCAGGGGGTGGGGGGTATTTTCCTGGGCCAGGAGCAGTGCAGAATGCTTGTAGTTAGATATGCTGTTTTAAACTACCTAAGGGCATGAAAAGATACCATCTTCTGCCTTTATCATCTCATTTTAAAAGGGAGCTTTATTTTACTTATTTATTAATTTTTATTTTATTTTATTTTTTGGTAATAGGGATTGAGCCCAAGGGTGTTTTGCCTCTGAGCCACATTGCCAGCCCTATTTTATTTTGAAACAAGGTCTCACTAAGTTGTGGAGGACCTTGCTAAGTTGCAGAGGCTGGCTGGCCTTGAACCTATGATCCTCCTGTCTCAACCTCCCAAATACTGGGATTACAGGTATGCACCACTTCAACTGCTTTAAAAGGGGGCTTTGGATCCTTAAATAAGAAAAAAACAAAGTTCAGCATTGTGAGACACTCAACAATTTGATTTTCTTTATTTCGGCAGAAAGAGTGAAAAGTGGAGGCGCTTCAGCACGCAGGCCTCTCCACGCGGCCTGTGTGGTGGAAAGCTGAGCCCTTTCCTCAGGCTCAGCCTTTGCCCCAGTGCCCTTGCGCTCCATGACTCTTACCTCTGGTGAGCCCCGCAGGTTTCAAGTGTTTGGCTCACACTGCACTTGCCCTTGGGCTGCAGTTTTGCTCTTTATTCTTGCTCTGTCTCCCTAGCCTGCGAGCCAGGGGCTCTGTCTTACACCTCTTGGTGGTTCTAACATCTGGAACCTTAATGGAAGGAACCTTTGGGAAGACCATCATCATATCTCAGGTTTCCACACTGATGCCAGATCTTGTCCTACATCTAGGGCACAAAACAGTATATTTTAAGTAACTAATTTTTAACACCGTGCAGAGAAGGCACACTTTTTTTTGCTTTCTCTTAGGCTTTGGTCTGTATACCCTCTGAAAGCCGCAAAGATGGGTCTAAAACTCCCAACTGTAGTAAACTGGGAAGGAACCCCACCACTGTACCTTTTGTGATAATGGGGGTTGAACCCAGGGCCATTTCACCTCTGAGCTATACCCCAGTCCTTTTTATTACTTTTACTTTGTGGGTTTTTTGTTTTTTGGTGGTACTGGGTTCCTGGAAACCCTTCTACGTCCAGGCTACACTCCCAGACCTCTTTTATATTTTTTTACTTAGAAACAGGGTCTCTTAAGCCAGCGCAACTGGCTTCGAACCTACGCCATCCTCCTGTCTCCGCCTCCCAAGCGCGGGGATTACAAGCCTGCGCCATCGCGCCCGGGCGACTTTTACTTTGAAGCAGAGTCTCACTAATTACTGCATATTTACCTGGAACCTGTGATCCTCCTGTCTTAGCCTCCCATGTATTGGGATTATATGTGTGTGCTATCGTACCAGGCTCCCCTTACTCCTTTCTTTTTAGTGAAACCTATCTTTGATGATTGAAGCTACGGAATAATAAGTACAAAGAGATTGGGAAGTTTTTTGTTTGTTTGTTTTTGTGTTTTGCGGATCTGGGCCTGGAACCCAGGGGCATCTGACCTCCGAGCTACACCCCCTGCCCTATTTTTTATTCTTTATTTTGAAACCGGATCTCACTGAGTTGCAGAGGGCCTCACTAAGTAGCTGAAGCTGTACACGAACCGCGATCCTCTGGTCTCAGCCTCCCTAATGCTGGGATTACAAGCGTGCGCCACCACGCCTGGCTAAGTGGGAACTTTTATTTTATTTATTTATTTATTTATTTATTTATTTATTTATTTATTTATTTATTTTTGGTGGTACTGGGGTTCCTAGAAGCTCTTCTGCCTCTGGGCTACACCCCAGACCTATTTTATACTTTTTTTTTTTTTAATTTGGAAACAGGGTCTCTTAAGCCAGCGCAGCTGACTTTGAACCTGTGCGATCCTCCTGTCTCCTTCCAAGCGCAGGGATTATAAGCGTGAGCCACCATGCCCAGCTAATGGGAAGTTTTAAAGCCTGGTAATGTTGACCACGTTAATTTATCTCTGTTTTCTTTTTTTGTAAGCTAAAAAAGAAATTGAAACATTTGCTTAACATTGTGATTATAAATAATAATATTTGACTATAAATGAGTCTTGGCTACGAGAATATAAAAAAGTAATCACCATAATTAATAGTGTGTTAAGGGGCAGTCCTGAAAGGATTATTCTTGCCTTCATCAGAACAGGGAATTAAGGGTTAATTATGTAGAATAAAGGGATGGTAAGTTATTTTCTTAAATTTCTGAGTTTCCTGCAAATAGTAATTTTCACTGTGGCCATTTAGCCAATTGTATAATCTTTAGACTTTTGGTGGTTTTGTTTTGTTTTCCTTAGGAAAATTCAGTTTTCAGTTTGGGACCACACCAGGTTGTTGCTGGCTTCTAGTGTACTTTATGGAAATGCGTTAATTACAATGATAAATTGGTTATGTAACTGACATGGTTCTCTTGTTATATTTTGACTTCTGTGTTTTAGTTGTGGGGCCAGCAGAGCATGAAATTGAGCCGTATGAGCATGTGTGCACCAAGTGTAGTGGACTGCGTCTTTTTTCCAGAGCTATAATGAAGCATCCTCAAGAGCTTTGAAAGTTTCCTCAGGCATATTCAGTGAGCAGGGTAGATGCTGTTGTTTCGCAAGTTTTCTGTTTTCTTTGTCTGTACAGGTTGTTCCTGACTTCATGGCTGGGAGGAAACTGAGGATGCTGACGAGTGCCTGCCATTTGGCTGATGGGGCTGAACCATTTAGCTAGCTCCTGTTCTCCCAAGGCCTCTGACAGGCTGGGTCCTGTGCCTCTCTGGGAGAGAGGCTACATAGAAGGTTGTATTCTAGGTTGTGCATGGTGCCGTGTGGTTCCTCTGATGGTGGCTTCATACTCTGTCCTAATCTGTTATCTAGCCTCATAAAAAAAATTTTTTTGAAGAATACCCACTACATTATGGAGTGTTGGCATAGAAACTGATAGGGCTGACTCAACCCATAAATTACCTGTCTTGTCATTCATCCCCCACCCCCTTCTTCATGGCCTGACCCTCCCATTGCTCCCATCTCCACCCCCCCCCGCGACATGTGACATTGTGAGGGATTAAAGAGTATTTAGGTGTGGGAGTTTCTTTTTTCTTTAGTTGATTTTGGGGGGAGAGTTTGTATATGCCTAGAAAGAGCTCTTTCTTTGAGTATTCTTGTAAACATATGATTTTATCAACTTCTGAACCCACTAGTTTCATGAATGCTGATGTGATACCAAAACAAAACAAAACAAAACTGGAGCTCCTACCCTGTATGGCAAGGAGTCAGGACTTGTCCCCTGATGTGTGAGCCTCATAGCCACCTTGATTTGGTACACAAATAAATGGATTTGCTGTTGTCTCATATCCTGCATATTCACAGGAAAGCACTTAAGGCTAAACTGATGAAAGTTCTTTTTGAGACCAAACCTCAAAAACACCTAGACACCTCAACAGAAGAATCTCAGTAGAGTTAGATCTGGGAAGGACATCAAAGATTTATCTGGCTTCACCCCACAGGTGCAGGGTCCAGGATATTCAGGGTCATTTTTTTTTGTAGGCAAACAAGCATGTGCTCTGTGTCCCAGTGTTGATGTTATTACATGCTACTGAATTACTTTAAGCTTAATAGTGTAAACTATGCTTACTTTGAGCTGCTGTAACTATCTTTTGAGGTTTCTAGACAACTTCAAGATACCTTGTGTTTGTACAGCCAGAAAGCAAATTTCTGGAAAGTAAGTTCTTTTCTTGGAAGCATCCCGCCTCTCCCTCACCAAAGTCCAGGGAGTGCTGGTCCATTGGAATGAGAGGCTGTTAAAATTGGAGCTGAAGTGGAGGCTGGGTAGGTGTTGCATGTGCATTGTGTGCTGGCTGTGGAGGAGAATATTTGAAACCAGCCAAACAGCCGCTCCAGGAGAGCTGTGGGAAGTCCAGCTCTTGGCCTCAAGTGGTCAGTAGGAGATAAAAGTGTGGACTGTTGGCCGCTAGGCCCCTCCTGCAGCTGGATGGCAAACTGTTAAGGAAAGATAAAAGGAAAGAGTAAGGTTTTTTTCTTTTAACAACAAGAGGGTGCCTTTATCACATGTATTCAAATAAAAGAGGTGGGCAAACAATGGCTTAGTTTTATGATTGTTGATGAATTCTGTTTGAGAAGCAGGACTAGGCACTACAAACATGCTAAAACAGTATATCTTAGAAACATTGGCAGAAGCTAATCCTTTTGATTAGGAATGTTCACATTACATGCCCTTATGGTAAGTGAGTATTAGCTTGGTATCTAAACCTGTGTGCCACAGATTGTCCCTGTCGGTACCTGGCCTGTGGACCTTAGGTGGAAGTGTCGTGCCATCCTTGGACTGGGCAGGCCAACAGGCAGGCGGGTGGGGTCTTCCCTGTTCTCTGAGCTGTGGGGGATGCCGAGCCCCTATAATTGTGCTTCTGATGGTGACCATTAGTTTTCAGAGGTTTAGGGGAAGGGACCTGTCCTTTTGGGGCTATCTTCCCTTTTCACTTTTGCTTCCTATTTGTAACATTTGAGGTAAGTATAGGGGTTTGCAAAGGGGGTTGTCCGTTTAGGGTGGGGCTTGTCTACTACGAACCCACATTTAAGAGCCTGGACATGTTCCGTGCTTGGTGAGAACACAACCTAAGGCAAAGGAAACATTGCCCTTTGGGGACCTAAAGCTTGTTTCAGATGCTCTTGCGGAAAGGAGGGGTTCCGCAGGGTGAAGGATCCTTTGTGTTTGGTGAAGCAGCAGTGTAATTAGAAACCCCAGGTAATCACCTTCAGATTTCCTCCCAGCCCCTGCAGCCCCCTCCCCCCAAGCCCATCCTCTGCTGGTCCATCCTGTCACTGCACAGAGCAGAGTGCCACCTCCTCTTGTGGGCCAGCACTCCACGGGCCTTAGGAGTGGCCTGGCCTGGCCTGCCCTATAGTCTTGGTTTGTCCATTAAGCAAAGGCATTTGCTTTCCAGTACTTTTGGTTGGTTGACTTGTGATAAACACTTACTGACCTCTTAGATCTCAGAGTATTTATTTGCTTTCTCAGATATAGTGATGAATACTTAGAGGCAAAAATAGGGAGGTGGGGGGGAGGAGAGGCCAACTGTTCCATGCAAGAGGGCCCACCCATTAGTCTCCTGGGAGCTGGGGTACGTCAGTTCCCCTGGCACAGTCATTCTCAGCTGATGGTTGGTAATGTCTGATTACCCACTATGAAATTTTGACCACAGCTGACCACTTTTTTAATGGGAAAGGGAAGATGTGATCTCCCCCTTCTACTGCCTTTCTGAAGCTATCAGGTGAGGAGTATAAACAACACTTTTATCTTCCACAAATTTAGACTGGTTTTCCAATGGGTGTCATCGTGCAATTGCCCTGAATTCTGGGAATGCGCAGCCTAGTGGATCGGAGGTTAACCACCTGCCCAGGGGTTGCTCAGCTTGCACACAGCTCCTCCTGCGGGTGGGGGAAGGAGTAGAGATTCCTGTTTCTGCTGCACCCTTCCCCCAGCCTGTCAGAAAGGCCAGCTTCATCCTCTGGGCTAGTGAAAGAGTTGCAGGATGTTGCCCAAAACTCAATGCAGGCTGCTACTGAACTTTACCCCAGCTTCTTCCCAGAGGCTGTAAATGTGACAGCAGATAACTTAGTTCCACTTCAGAGAAGTGTCCAGAAAAATGCAATGGCAAGAGTCTGGTTGCCTGAGATTCTGGGGCAAGTTGTTAGATGTTAGCAACTCTGCATCCAGGTGCTAAAGCTAGGAGAGAAGAGGTGTGTTGGGGAACAAGGGGAAGAAAGAGTCTCAGCCTTGGAAAAGCCAGTGGTGTGTACTTCCTCTGTTAGGCAAATGTGGAAACTGACCAGGATTTGTGTCTCCGCTCGCTTGGGTTTTATTTCCTGCACCCCATGCACCATGGACAGTGTCAACAGCTGTTCTGCTCATTACTGTCAGTGGGATTGCATTTGTGATAAGCCAACTTATGTTTATTTTTAATTGTCCAATTTGTGGGATGGGAAGGGCATTTTATTTTTTTTTATTGTTTTATTTTTTTGTTGTGGGTCTGGGGATGAAACCCAGCGGCATTCGACCTCCAAGCTACACCTCCTGCTCTATTTTTATTTTTTATTTTGAAACAGGGTCTCACTAAGTTGCAGAGGGCCTCACTAAGTAGCTGAGGCTGTCTGTGAACCGCGATCCTCCTGTCTCAGCCTCCCAAATGCTGGGATTACAAGCGTGCGCCACCACGCCTGGCAGGGAATTTTATTTTGTTTTATATTTTTGACATACTGGGGATAGAACCCAGGGGCATTGTACCTCCAAGATAGACCTCCAGCCCTTTTTTTTTTAATTGTTTATTTTGAAGCAGGCTCTCAATGAGTTACAAATGGCCTCTTTAAGTACCTGAGGCTATTGGAGAATCTGTGATCCTCCTGTCGCAGCCTCCTAAATGCTGGGATTACAAGCATGTTCCACAATGCCTGGTTTATTTTATTTTATTTTATTTTAAACAAAGATTTTCAAGATGGCTCCTGTCCTCAGAGTTTTGGCAATCCATCAGGGGAAGTGAGTAAGGTGAGGGTACTTAGCCTAGGGGATAACCTGGAATGTTGGATGTTGCAAGGGAAATAGCATATCATCTCTAGCTCAGACTAGAGCGTGCTATACTGTTTGCTAATTATTTTAACAAATTAACTTTATGTCTCAAATGGGAGAACTGATGCTGAGAGTCAAGGGGCTGTATTGTTAGCAAGCCAAATTTCTAGACCATGGTTTAAGATTCCACGTCATGTGCCCTTTAAGTTACTCTGTGATGGTTTATTTACCTTGTGCAAGCTTCTGAATCTGATGGTATTATAAGAGATAAAGGAATTGTCCTCTCAGAAGTACAGAATCTAACCTGGTCTCTTACCTACTGGAAATTGAGAGTTTTTGTTGTTTTTACATAACATCTGTGATTAATTGTTATCCACCTTCTACTTGAATGCACCCAGGGGAGCAAGCTTATTACCTTACTGGGCTGCATTCCATCTGAGGGCTGCTCTCGTTGTTCAAAGCCCTGGTTTAAAGAATTCAGAGTCCTAGTACCGCTTCTCTGTGCCTACTTCCCAATCCTCCTTCCTGCCCTGATGGATCCAAAGGATGAGTGTGCCTCTCTTCTAGCCCTGCTCTTTTTACAGCCAGCTCTTGTGTTTCTCTAGTCCTTTATTATAATGGACAGCATGTCTAGTTCCTTGAGCTTACTCCCCCACAGCTTGGTTTCTGATCCTCTAGCTTGTTCACCCCTCTTCCCTGAATGATTTTTCAAAGACCTTCTTTATGATGCAGTAAAAGATAGGAAAATTTGGGAGTCAGATAACCCCAGGGTAGAGTCTTGGCTCTGCCCCTTAAGAGCAGTGTAATGTCCTGCAGATAACCAGGTCACCTTATAGAATGAGGGTAGGGGGGATGAAATACATAGGAAGTGCCTAACATGTTCCTGCACTCCATAATCTTACATTTTTAAATTCCTCAACCCCAGTTACTTACAGCAATAATCTTATATTTTTAAATTTCTCAACCCCAGTGTTTCATGGAGGCCATTTTCCACCTTTTCCTGTATCTGTTTCTACCTGATAAGCCATCTGAGCCAATCTTAAGGTGGGCTGGGTGGGGCCACTATACTCAACCCCCCTGCCCTGGGGGGAGGTCAGGATGTCCTCTCTCCGCCTGCCTCTTCTGTCTAGCACAGGTACTCCTTGTTCAGGCACAGGACACCTTGGCCACTTGCCTCTCCCCCCCCCCCCAGCTTCCTTAAGCAGAGTAGAGAATGATACAGGTTTCTGTTAAGTTGGGCAAGAAAATGATGCAATATCAGGTCTTAGTGGCCATGCAGAAGAACAGTTTAGTAGAAGTGTGGCCTGCCTGGGGAGAGGGCCGGGGACTTGCTCTTCCCACAGCTGGGTGCCAAGGGCGCCTGTGTCCCTCTCCTAGGGGAACAGGGCTCCGTGTGACAAATGGCTGCCAGGTGGCAGCTGTGGCTTGGCCTCTCCAATCTGGCAGCACTTAGATCCTGTCAGTAAGACACACTGCCTGGAGAAGAGCTGAAAAAGGCGAGGCAGCTTCCCCCAGACATAACGTACCAAAAGAAAGCCTGGCAATTCGGGCCTTGGCCCTAATTCCTTCCTCTAAGAAGCAAAAAGCCCTGTGGAGCGGTACAAGGGGAAATGGGTATTGTAGGATGCTTTGGTCCAGCATCTGCCAGAAAATCCATCTTTCCAGGAGTTCATATTTTCTTTTTATTTCATTTTGTCTTTGTAGTGCTGGGGATACAATCCAGGGCCTTATGCATGCCAAGCAGGCACTCCTCCACTGAGCTACAACTGTGGCCCCAGCAGTTCACATTTTAAATATTCAATTTAATCTAACTGATGAAGCTATTTGGTAGACACAGATCTTGTCTTCTCAATTAGTACCTTGCTCTTTTGCTAAGCTTGAATTTAATGTAGCAATTAAAATGTTCCTGTAATTTTTATTTTGAAGAGGACCAAGTATTCCTTTACCTACGAACCATTAACACTCTGAAAAGGAGCGAGCATCCACAGCCAGGGCTTGTGTTACTTGTGGTGAGGTGCTCTGGGCCCACATTGGGGAGGGGGCTGAAATCTAATCAGTGTAAACAGTGGCAGCTCCAGAGGGAAAGAATGATCTTGCCCTTCCTGCCTCCTCTCCTGGGTCCCATGAAGAAGCACACTTGCAGAAGATCCTAAGCTGTTCTGAAGGCTATAGGATGAACCTTACGGTTATCTTCTTTTGGAGTCTTTGTCCCTAATACCCCCATCACACCTTTGTTGTTTTTGGTTTTTTGTAAAAACCTATCTTTGGATTTTTGTTATCCTTACTGCCTGGGAGCAGCAGAGAAGGGGGAGATCATGGCCACCAGAAATCCTGACCAAAGAACTCAAGTTTGGAAACCATTCCATAGAACTGTCAGGGAGTTTTTCAGAGAGTTATAGGCTCAAACGGTGTAATTTCCAGGAGAGATGGCCTTTAGGACCTGGGGTTGTATGAAGGCCCAGGCCAAGCTACCTGTGAACTGCAGGCTTGCCCGGCATTGTCTAAAGCTCTCATGCAACAAATCCTTGTTCCTGCGAAAGCTAGAAATAGGCCTTTCATGGATGAATCCTTCTTCCCTTCTCTTATTTGTTCTTGTTTTAAAGCCAGAGTTAGAATTAGGAAGTGAGTTTCTATTCCATCGCCTTGGTTTTTGCTCAGGGGTATGATGGAGTAAGGGTTCTCACAGAATGTTTTTTTGTTGGTGGTGATTTTTATACTGGGAGTTGAACCCTGGGACATTCTACCTCCGAGCAAAACCCCCAGCAGCCCTATTTTAGTTTTTATTTTGAAACAGTGTCTTGCTAGGTTGATGAGAGTCACTACTTGCTGAGGTTGGCCTCGAACTTGCAGTCTTCCTGTCTCAGCCTCCCAACTACTAGGATTACAGGTGTCTCCCACTACGCTAGCTCAAGGAATGTTTTTAGGGACATCCTTGGTTTTTTGTTACTCATCTTTTTGAGCTGTGAACACACTTACTACTGAACCTACCCCAAAGTGGTTTCTGATTCCATAGGTTTCTGGTAGGATCTGAGAATTGATACACCCAGTAAAGGGCTGATGATGTTACTGTACTTGGCCTCCAACTTACAGTTTTTTGACTTTTATAATTTTTTTGATGTCTTGATAGTGGGAAAGTGATACACATTCAGTAGAAACCATACTTGGAATTTTGCATTTGGGTTTTCTCCTGGGCTAGCGGTATGTGGTTCAATCTTCTCTCAAGATGCCTCTCACATGGGTCTCGCCAGCCATTCAATCATGAGGGGAACCCCTGGTACTCTATAGTGTGCTCTGCTTCTAAGCTTGGGAGTTAAGTAAGTCAGGTGCACTAAATGCATTTTTTACTTAGGATGGATTTATTGGGATGGAATCTTATTGTGGATTGAAGAGCACCTGTGCTCCTTGGGGCTCTTGTATTGACAGGTCACCTGCACATAACTTCTCGCTGACCAGATAGGACTGTTGGGGGGCTTCCTGTACTCTGTGCTCACCTAGTTTTTCATATGTACAGTCAAACCACTCACCTCCTTCTGTCCTCTACTGCTTCCTACATATGTACTTTGCTTTCTTGTTGTTTATCATATCAAGCACGCACACACACACACACACACACACACACACACACACACACACACACTCACTCCAGAACCTGAAGTGTGGGCCCCTCCTACTCGGGGTCTACACAGAATGTCCATGGAAGCAACCCAGAAGGTTGTGTGTGTCATGTTTGTGGATCAGTTGCATCAGCCGCTGGACAGGACTGGGATGTTTGGGATTTCACACTGAGCCTCAAGGCTTCCTTCCAGCCTCTCTTGCCTGGCTACTCCTAGAACCTGAGGGCATAGACTATGAAGGCTTGGTCTTTTGCATGGCAAGGGAAATGTTTCCAAATTCCTGGCTGCTATAGTGAACTTTTCTGGGGTGGGAGAAGCCCTGGCCTGCCTCTTGTAGAAAGCGGAGACAGCAGTAAGGGGGAGAGGAGCCCTCCTTTTCTCCGCCTAGACACAGGCTAGAGTGGAAGGCCAGGCACTGAGCAGATATCTGCAGGGGCAGAGTGATTCAGACTAAGACTGTGAGAAGCAGAGGACGTGACTGAGGGCGTGCATCTGTGCTCTGAAGCCCCGTGCCAGGAGTCACACTGAAGCCCCATGCCAGGAGTCACACATTTTGTCCAAAAGAAACTTTATTATAATAGAGTTCAGAAACCAGATTCACTTTGCTCTCTCACTTAACAGTCCTAAGATTTTATTTTATTTTATTTATTTTTATTTTTTGGTGGTACTAGGGGTGGAACCCAGAGGCTTTCTACCTCCGGGCTATACTCCCAGACCTTTTTTATATTTTATTTGGAAACAGGGTCTCACAAAGTTGCTGAGAGCCTCACTAAGTAGCTGAGGCTGGTTTCGAACTTGTACGATCCTCCTGTCTCAGCCTTCCAAGCGCGGGGATTACAAGCGTGCGCCACCACGCCTGGCTCCTAAGATTTTAGAGAAAACCAAGTGACTTTATATCTCCAAACCTTAGTTTTCTCATCTCTACGAGATTAATCCTCATTGGTTTGGCGTTAAGAGAATTATGCAAGGCAGTACACTTGGTGTGTGGTACATAGTGCCCCAAAATTGTTAGCTGTGATTATTATGAAGTATGATGGAAGAAGTAGAGATAAGTATGTGGAGCCCTGGGTCAGTGGAAATCAGGGACGCACAGTGTGCACAGTGGCCAAGAGGAGGGCAGTTCTGGGGGAAGGAACTGAGCGTAACCATGGGGACCACTGGGCTCCACGCCAGAAGGTAAACTAGAGGAAGCATGGAGAGCCTTGCGTAGCAGGTTAAAGAATCTGAACATTTGTTGTTGTCTTGAGAGGACAGGAATAAGGGAGTGTTTTAGGGCTTAGGAGCAAACCAGAGGGGAATCCTACATACATATTTTGAATCCTGGGATCTCCTGCCACCACCTCTTACCTCCATACTTGCTCTGAATATGGTCTTTGCCAATGGGTACATCTTTTGCCTCTTCTTAGCAGTCCATCTCCATCCAAGAAGCTTATGCAGAGCTGAACGGAGCAACTCATGGTGCCCAGTTGTGCAGTATCTGCTCAGATCCCAAAATGCATTACATGACACTTTTTTAAGGCTCCATTTTACCAAAGCCTGTGCCTGCCTCAGGCAGGGAGGGGCGGGTGACTTTCATGTGTTGCCGCCCTATCCAAGGCCTAGCCCGCACCCTAAGCCAAGAAACACATCAACTTCCTGGAACTCAGAGCGAGCCGTCACCCCAGCTGTCTCAGCCTTCAGAGCCACATGCAAAGCCATCCCAGTTAGAAAAGACAGTTTGGCCCTGGGCTTTGCAGGCAGAGGAAGAGCAGGCTTGGCCATGGTGGCGCAGCTAGTCTGGTTTGGTTCTGTCCCCCGCTTGGCTCACCCTTCAAGAAATGTTTTTGCTGCTTGTCAAGTACACAGTAGCTCAGACCATTTTAGTATCTGAACTTCTCTTAACTCAAACTCTTTTACCCCATCCTGGGTTGGCCTGGTCTACTGTGCTTGTTATATATGGCGGATCAGTCATTTCAAGTATTTGTGGACATAGTATAGACGGCACTGCAGCCATCCTCATCAAGGATTGTAAAGCCCAGGACCTCTGCCATCATTTTAGGTATCTCATATTTATTTCCTGGGGGTCTGGGACAGATTTTAGATTTAACTTTAAAAAACCCTGGGGATTTTTAGAAGCTGAGATGCCACCCTTTGCTTCTAAACCATTTTATCTTCCATCTCTTCATTGCTATCTCACTGGACCTGGAGACAGTCTCCCTAATCTTCTCTTTCTGGCTTTACATTGCATTGTCTCTTATCTTCTCAGGGGCTGGGGGCTGGCTTTTCCCTGCCCTTCTTCCTCCCAGAGGGACCTCTGTCCTCTCCCAGACATCCTGCCTTCTTGGCTTTGCAGAAAGCCTATGGGAATGAAAATCCAGAAATTCAACATCCTGAACCCTCCCCCAAATGGTCCAGCCTGTCTTTGTCATGTCTCACCTATAGGAATCATCATCTTCCAGGGCATGGCTGGTCTTTTCCCCCCTGAGGCAGTGGTGATGGAAGTAAGGGGTTATCTTGAAGTTTCTTCCAAAATCTGACTTGTACTTTTCCACTCTCCAAGTTGTGTGAGTCCTACTGGAACCCAAAACAAACAGAGTTGTGACTCTTACTACTCAGCTTAACTGCAGGACATCCTCAGTACTCTAATAATTTACTTCCAAGGTCATAGGATGAAGTTTCAAGGTTAAGTCTGTTTGGTGCTTTTACTCTAAAAAGATCTTCTTTCCCTTTCCCTTTGTTTTGTTTCTCTGTATTTTAGAGGAAGCTACTTGGCTGGCTTTTTTTTTTTTTTTTAATGTATCTTAAGTGAGAGGAGAAAGAGTTCAAATTTTAATTGGGAGTCTTAGTTATAGTCTTTTTTTTTTTTTTTTGCAGTACTTGAAATCAAATCTATTATGGCTCTATATCTGAGAGACATCACCAGCCCTTTTTATTTTGAGACAGGGTCTCGCTAAATTGCTGAGTCTGGCCTTGAACTTGCAATTCTCCTGCCTCAGCCTTCTGAGCTGCTGGGATTATAGGCATGTGCCACTGTGTTCAGCTATTCTGGAAATTTTTAATCCCAGGCTCTGACTCTGGAACAATATATGTTCATTACAGACTTTCTTAAAAATAAGATTTACCATTAATTTTTAAACTGTATGTGTGTGTGTGTGTGTGTGTGTGTGTGTGTGTGTGTGTGTGTTGCTGGGAATTGAACCTAGGATCTCACACATGCAAGGCAAGCACTCTACTACTGATCTATACCCCTACTCCACCCTACCCATCCCATTAATTTTATTTATTTATTTATTTATTTATTTATTTATTTATGTGGTACTGGGGTTCCTGGAAACCCTTCTACCTCCAGGCTACACTCCCAGACCTATTTTATACTTTTTTATTTGGAAACAGGGTCTCTTAAGCCAGCACGGCTGGCTTCGATCCTCCTGTCCCCACCTCCCAAGTGCGGGGATTACAAGCGTGCGCCACCATGCCCGGCATCCCATTAATTTTAAAGCAAATAAAAACACAGGGGCACTTTACTTAAAATTATGTTTAATTTTACCTTAGGTATTTCTCTTTAAATAGGTGAGGATGATCTGAAAGGATGTTTTGTTTGTGTATTTCTGAATTGAGGAATTGCTTCTGATAGAAAATGCTATTGGGCCTTTCTTGCCCTCAGCAGGCCAGCCTAGCTGGGGGTTTGTCTGCCCAAGGTGCTCAGGAACCATTTATGTACAGTTTGTGTACAACTCAAGTAGGATTCAAGGCGATTGCTGTGTGACACACCTGGCAGCTTGTCTCTAGAATCTTTGAAGAGGGATAAAAGTGAGAAAATATGCCAAGAAATTTCTCTTCCACATCCACATGGGGTTTCTTCTCTTTTTGGCCCGGCTATGGACCAAACCCAGGGTCTCATGCATGCCAATCAAGTACGCATTCTCCCACTCAGCTCTCCCCCAGCTTTTATTCTGCTTCATGAGGCTTCTCCCAGTTTCGCACTCTTCAGCTTAACTGATGGGGATGCTTTGTTCAAAGCCAGAGATAAACACTCCAGATGGCGTAGCTCTGGGAAATTCTATATTCTAGCTTTCTCTGACTGCTGAGGGCCAGACATAGCAGTCTCCAGAGTAGGGTAACCCTTGTGACCGTAGAGCCGACTTTCTCAAACTCATGAAAGGCATTTCTGCATCTTCCTACAGAAAGGAAAGGTGTGCATTTATTTGGTCCTATTTGGTGTATGTTGCACCCACCTGTTTCCACCACCCGCTTTGGCCTTTCCTGGCTTGGGAAAATATGAAATAAACTGTTTAGAGGAACTATTCATTACATATTTCTTATTTTCTTCAGTTTTCTTTCTTTTTCTTGTTTCTTTCTTTTTTTTTTTTTTTTTTTTTGGTGGTACTGGGGTTCCTGGAAGCCCTGCTACCTCTGGGCTACACTCCCAGACCTATTTTTACATTTTTATTTGGAAACAGGATTTCTTAAGCCAGTGCGCGCAGCTGGCTTCGAACCTGCGTGATCCTCCTGTCTCTGCCTCCCAAGCGCGGGGATTACAAGCGTGCGCCACCACGCCCGGCGTTTTTTTCTTGTTTCTGATAACACTCTCCTGTTAGCCCAGCATGGCGATACACACTTGTAATCCCAGTAGGTCGGAAGCTGAGACAGAAGGATTGCGGGTTTGGGACCAGCAACTTAGTGAGACCCTGTTTCCAAATAAAAAATAAGATAAGGCTGGGGTGTAGCTTGAAGGTAGAATGCCTGTAGGTTCCATCTCCAGCAATACATACACACACGTGTGTACGTGCGTGCACAGACACACACTTTCTTTTCTCTTGTTTTGCTTTTTTCCTTTTAAGCTGGAAAATCATCAGAATCTACTACTAATATGCCATTAGGATGCTCAAAGTCATTCTGTCCTGGTGCTGCCCTTGCGTTGCTGGAACGTGCTTGAAGTTTCTGTCTGTTCAAGGCTGGCAGGCAGGACAAGGGAAATGTGCTCTTGTCTCCAACTCGTGACTCCCAGCTTGTTGAACAGAGCAAATTGTATACGGAGGCCAGAACATTTCTTGCCTTATATCCCTTTAACATTACCTTCTCTCATTTTTGCAGGTTGCTCCAACTCTGTGCAGAAATGGTAGCTTTGAGGTGTGACCCTACTCATACTTGGGCCCAGCTGGTATCAGCTCCTCAGTAAGGAGGTCCACTTGATAAGACGAGGAAAACAGGTCAGTTAAGCTTCATAGACTTTCCCTGAGTCACAATAATGGTGAATGTTGAGTCTTCCCATGCCCCCACCATCCTCCTCCCCTAACATTGCTGTCCCTTTTTTTCAAGGTCCCCAGAATGGCGCAAAATCAGATTACAATTGTAACTGTAAATTGCTGGTTCTTCTTGGGGGGTTGTTGGTTGTTGAGCCTGCAGAGATATGTGATGAGAAACCTCAGGCTTTGAGGGTTTGTCTTGCGGGAAGCAACACCTCAGATACTGCCTTGCTCTCTTCTCTCCCTTTCTGCCCCAAGTTCAGGCTGTGGGTTAAACACTGGAACACCGGGCCAGTTTGCTTTGTGATATTAATCATATCTGTGTCTTGAGAACTTCATCTGGTATCCCTGTTCTTTCTAATTCCAGTTGGAATAGATTGTATTAGAATGGGGACAATAATTTTTATTGTTTTATTTACTTACTTACTGTTGTACTGGGGGTGGAACCCAGGGGCTTTCGGCCTCTGGGCTGCACTCCCAGACCTATTTTTTTATATTTTATTTAGAAACAGGGTCTCACTAAGCAGCTGAAAGCCTCGCTAAATTGCTGCGGCTGGCTTCGAACCTACGCTATCCTCCTGTCTCAGCCTCCCACTGGGATTACAAGTATGTGTCACCATGCCTAGCTGTGATATTTTTTTGTAAAATAATTCCTTAATTGATTTATTTGCTGCACATGGTATGGTATTGGGGTGAGGAAATGGTACAAAGGTGAGAATGAAAATATATAGGGTTATAAAAATTCATAAGGAACCGGGTGTGGTGGAGCACGCTTGTAATCCCAGCATTTGGGAGGCTGAGACTGGAGGATCGCGGTTCGCGGACAGCTGCAGCTACTTAGTGAGGCCCTCTGCAACCTAGTGAGACCCTGTTTCAAAATAAAGGATAAAAAACAGGGCAGGGGGTGTAGCTTGGAGGTCAAATGCCCCTGGGTTCCATCCCCAGACCCGCCCCCCCCAAAAAAAATATCCATAAGTAGAAAGTGCCTTGCCGAGGATCTTAAGCTGTTAAAATTATCTTTTAGCCGGTCGTGGGTGCACGCTTGTTAATCCCCATGCTTGGGAGGCTGAGACAGGAGGATCGCACAGGTTCGAAGCCAGCCTCAGGTATTGAGTGAGGCTCTCAGCAATTTAGTGAGACCCTGTTTCCAAATAAAATATAAAATAGGTTTGGGAATATAGTCCAGAGGTAGAAGCCTCTGGGTTCCACTGCCAGTACCACCAAAAAAAAAAAAAAAAAAAAAAAAAAAAAAATATATATATATATATATATATATATATATATACATACACACACACACACACACATACATACACACACACATATCTTTTATTATTCCGTGACATCGAGTATCAGCAGGTTTAGATGTATTAGTTTAGATTATCCTGGTGTAGTCCAGGCTAAGGGTCAGGGTAGTATTGTTTAATACTGGCCAGCTTGCTTCTGGTTATCACGTAGATCAGCAGGCCTTAATGTAAAGTGATTTTTTTCCCAATGTGGAAAGTGATCAACATTGTATTTGGCACTGTTTTCTTTCCCCTCTGCCCTGTTCTGTAGTCCTGAAGAACTCAAGAAGAGACTGGAGTAAAATCTTGCTCCAGGGAGCAAGGTATTAGCTGCTTCTGAAACATCTTCTAAAGATGTTTCTTTAAACATCTTTAAAAAGATGTTTAAAGGGTGGGTCCAGTTATCCTTTTCTTGTCAGTGTAGAACTCCAACAAGTTTTATTATGAAAAATTATACTTTTAGATCAAAACTGAGAAAATTTTCATTTTTTGCTATTTACTTATATTTTAAATAGGAGGAGGTAGCTGAGGATGTAGCTCAGTGATTATGTGCTTGCCTGACATGTATGAGGGATGTCCTGTGTTCGACCCTCAACAGGCAAACAAACAGGTAAATAGGAAAAGGAAGTGAATGTAGGGACGTTGGTGTCACCCATGGATTGTATCACCCTTCACACCTTTTCACTAAGGAAAATAATTTCACCAGTGTCTTCCTATTGACACAGAATGGGAAGCACATTCTCATGGAAAGTGTTTCTCCTTTACAAGTGGTATAATATGCCCTTGCAGATCCCAGCCCTTGTGCTAGTTAGCTGTAGTAATTCTTGAGGCATTTTTCTTCAGACACTTAGTTTACAGAAACATATCTTTGATATAATGACTGAAAACAATTCTTATTTGCAGTCATTTTTATTTTTGTTGTGTTTGTGGGGTTTTGTTTTGTTGTTGTTGTTTTTTTTTTTTTTTTGGGGGGGGGTTTGGTGGTACTGGGGATTGAACCCAGCATATTCTATACTCTCCAGCCCTTTTTATTTATTGATTGTGAACAGAATCTTACTGGGTTGCTGAGGGTCTTACTACATTAAGTAGGTTATCCTTAGACCTGTGATTCTACTGTCTCAGCCTCCCAAATACTGGGATTACAGGTGTGTACTACACCATGCTCTATTTAGTCTCAAAGGTGTTTATAGTTACTCTCAAAGGCTGAACTTCTTTCTATATTTGAGTAAACTCTACCACAGTTCTCTTTTCTACATGTAGTAATAGGACAAAAACAAGATTATTTTCCAAACTCTGTATACATTGTTAGAAATGTTCATTTTTTTCTTACTGACATAACAGTTACAATTAGTATAAGTGTCAGTTATTTTATACTTTTCTGTACTAAATTAAATTATGGAGGAAAAGCCAGGTATAGTGGTACTTGCCTGGAATCCCAGTACTTGGGCGGCTGAGACGAGAGGATTGCGGGTTTGAGGACAGCTTCAAGCAAGTAGTGAGTCTCTCATCAACCTAGCAAGACCCTGTTTCAAAAATAAAAATAAATTAGGTTTGGGTATGGCTCAGAAGTAGAATACCCTGGATTAAATCCTCTGTACCCCCAAAAAATTATGGAGGAGAGATATTGATTGATTGATTGATTGATTGATTGTGTGGTACTGGGGGATGGAACCTAGGGGCTTTCTACCTCCGGGCTATACACCTCAGCCCAATTATATAATTTATTTGGAAACAGGGCCTCACTAAGTTGCTGAGAGCCTCACTAAGTAGCTGAGGCTGGCTTCAAACCTGTGCATTTCTCCTTTCTCAGCCTCCCAAGTGCTGGGATTCCAAGCGTGCGCCACCATGCCCAGTTCAAGGAGAGATATTTAAAATACTGGTGAATTCAGTACTAAAGGCATGCATATATGAACCAAATACTTAAGTATATATTAATCAACTACAAAAATTCTAGGGAACCTATAATACTTTTGTTAATAATACATTAAGAAGAAAAAGTAGTGCCAGGTATGGTGGTGCCTACCTGTAATCCCTTGAGAGGCCGAGATAGGAAGTTCAAGGCTAGCCTCAGCGACACAGTAAGATCCTCAGATACTTAGCAAGTATCTTTATATTTTATAAAGCCAGGAGTGGGAGTGTACTCTTATAATCCCAGTGCTTAGGAGGCTGAAACAGGAGGATTGCAGGTCTGAGGACAGCTTCAGCAAGTAGAGAGATGCTCATCCACCTAGCAAGACTCTGTTTTATAATAAAAATAAAATAGGACGAGAGTTTTAGCTCAGAAGTAGAATACCTCTGGGCTCAATTTCCAGTGCTATAAATAAATGGGGCTGGAGGTGTAGCTCAGAGGTATAACACACGTGAGTTCAATTTCTAGTACCACCACACAAAAAGCAAGCAAGAAAGAAAAGTAGTGTATGTACACATGCCTGTGTATACACTGCCTGCATGTTTTTTCCTCAGGAGCAATCATCCAAATGAGGACAGTTAAAAACAGGAAGTAAGATGTACACTTTTTATTAAATTAAAGTGGTCTGCTGGCATGTGGAAACTTCATGGAAGGAAGGACAGCAAGTTGGCTTTCTTTATGGGGAAAGATTAGGGAGATGAGACTGGATCAGGAGTTTTAAATTGTATGTTTTTGCAGTTATTCCATTTCCCTACTATCTGGTTCAAGTCTTCAGAATGTTGCCGGGCGTGGTGGCGCACGCTTGTAATCCCTCCGCTTGGGAGGCGGAGACAGGAGGATCGCGCAGGTTCGAAAACAGCCGCGCTGGCTTAAGAGACCCTGTTTCCAAATAAAATATGAAATAGGTCTGGGAGGGTAGCCCAGGCATAGAAGAGTTCCATCCCCAGTACCACACACACAAAAAAAATTCAGAATGTCTGCTAACAATTAATTGTCTTTGTCTGTTTTCTGTTGGTAATACTGGAGGCTAAGTAATTTATAAAGAACAGAAACTTACTTAGCTCACATTCTGGAGGTTAGACAGTCCAACAGCACAGCACCAGCACTTGGTAAGGACTTTCTTGATACAACATAGCATGGTGAAGGGCATCACATGTCCGGGCAGCAAGCCTGCTAGCTCAGGTCTCACTTCCGGTAAAGCCTCTGATGTCACCATCAGGGTCCGACCTTCATGGCTTCAGTTATTCCTAATTACCTCCTAAAGGCCCCACCTCCAAATATCATTAACATGAATTGGGGATTAGGTTTCCAATGTGTGAACTTTTCTTTCTTCCTTCCTTTCTTTCTTTCTTTCTTTCTTTCTTTCTTTCTTTCTTTCTTTCTTTCTTTTTTGTGATACTGGGGGTGGAACCCAGGGGCTTTTCTACCTCCGGGCTATACTCCCAGACCTATTTTATACTTTATTTGGAAACAGGGTCTCACTAAGTTGCTGAGAGCCTCACTAAGTAGTGAGGCTAGCTTCGAACCCGCGTGATCATTCTGTCTCAGCCTCCCAAGCGCTGGGATTATAAGCAGGTGCCACCATGCCCAGCTGTGAGAACTTTTAGAGACATCCAAACCATACAAGTAAGGCACATTTTGTCTCTTGACAAGGGAATTTCAGTTCAACCCTTATTTTTACTTTTTATGGTATTGGAAATTCTATGTTTTTTGTACTGTTGGTTTAGTTTGAGATAACAGATCAGAAACCTCAATAAAATTCTGTCTCCCAGCCTTTCCTGCTCTACTGCTGGAAGGCTGTACATCCATAGCTGCTCCGGATGGGGCCATTTGTCATCCCCTAGGTTACATCCCTTGAAGTGGATGGAAGAAACCCCAAATATCACATTATTTCTTGTGCAATTTTTAAGCCTCTTCTTTTCACTTGAGATGATCTTGAATTTAGGCTGTCAGAAGAGATTCAACTATAGAATATCTTTCTAGATAAAATAAATATTTAACCTATGGATTTACTATGGATCACCTCTATAGCCATAGTCTATCTGGTTGCAAGAAGTAATTCTGATGCAAAATGGGCCATAGTTTTCCCTGTGGTCATTTTTTTAATGTTATCGGTTTTCTTTTAGGTCTGACCTAGTCCATCTAGATGAGACTTAAGTTCTTAAACTGTTTTGTCTTTAGTCAGATTTCAAGTAGAGGCATGAGGCGGGTCAGTCAGTTGGGGATCAGAGAGTCCTTGTGAGAAACTGGGCACAGTATCAAAGATGACTTAGTTTTATAAACATGAGCATCAGAAAGTAAAATACAGTGACAGGTGTGGTGGCACATACCTTTAATCTCACTATTTGGGAGGCTAAAACAGGAGGACCACAGATTAAGGACAACCTCAGCAACTTAGGCCCTCAAGAACTTAGACCCTGTTTCAAAGTAAACGTAGAAAATTGGGCTGGGAGAACAGGTACAACACCTTTGGGTTCATTCCCTAGAATAGAGGAGAGGAGCAAAATGATGTTTACTAATTTTTTTTTCTTTTTTTACCTCTTGTTTCCCTACAGTATCAACAAGTGATAATCAATAGAAGAAAAAAGAAGTAACCACAGCCAGTTTCTTCTGCATGTAGCTGATAGCTCTAGCAGGGGGAAATTTGAGTCTATCAGTTGGAGCAGAAAATGGAGGTAATTAGCAATAAGGATGGGTTTTTCTTCCTGTTATTTGGGGTATAGGCATAATACCTATTTGTATGTTTTAAGAAACAGGCTTTATTATTTGAAATTTGGTTGTCATTCTGATCTCTTGTAAAATTTGGGCTCCCCATTAAGTGATTATATTGTAGCAGTTGAATTAAATGAAATCTGAAGTTTCTCACTAATTATAGTAGTTTTTAGGTCTAGAACTTTTATGTCATAGAAAATGGATATATGTTCCAAAGAGCACACTAGCCAATTGGCAGCCCGTTGGGTTTCCTCACTGTTGGCTTATCCTTGAAATCACATCACCTTGAAAAGATCAGGGAAGGTGAAGAAACCTGCCTTAGATGCCTTGAGTCTGCTGGTATCTTATACTCAGAAAGCGAAGGAGGTTTGTGGTTAGTCTTTGGTATGGCGAGATGTCTTTAAATGAAAGCTTCTATTGTCATGGGCACCATTGTGCATATGGGTTTGAACTAGAAGGAGGGTATTGAGTGTTTTTGACTCAGCCTACAGCTATGGTAACCATGGCCAGACAGAACACCTGGCTATGACAGAAACCTAAACTTCCCTGTGATCACATCAGAAATTTCCGGTTTTCAGTTCTATGACAGAGGCTTCTTAGAAGCATAAACCCCTGTCCCAATGACGTCAAGTTCGCCTGTTGGCTTGGAAGGCTCAGACCTGTCTTCCATCAACACCATGATGTCAGCGGTAATGAGTGTAGGGAACGTCGCAGAGAATGGCGGGAGCCCCCAGGGCATCAGGTCCCCTGTGAAGCCTCCAGGACCAAATAGGATTGGCAGAAGAAACCAGGTAAGCATCCATGCTGGGTGGTAATAGCATCCAGTGTGTCCACTTTATGAGAATATTGGGAGAAGTTCTCCAGTTCCCCAAGACAAAATTTCAGATGTGTTCCAAAAAAATAGATACACTCAGAGGGCTCATCATTTTTCAGGAATAAATTTTTATAGCTTCTGTCAGTTTCGTTTCATGGGGGAAATTTTCCTTGCCTGTGGTGTCAGTGTGGGTGAAAGCACCTTTATTTTTCGTCTCATGATTTGATTTAAACGCGGTTCTCTTCACATGATAGTCAAAGCAATGAACTTGACTGATTCTTCTGTTGTGATGTGGTTTCTTTCCTTTTTAACACAGTTGGTTGATTTGCTTTTGAAAGCCACTTCCTGGATTTTTTTCCCCCCTGTATTCCAATTAGGTAGCAAATAAGCCCTATTTCAGGGACTTCTGTTCAACTTTCCATTTTTGAAAGTGCAGAGTTTGGCTCCATAGGAAAGTGGTTGCTAAAGCCGGGTGTGGTGGCGCACACTTGTAATCCCAGTACTTGGGAGGCTGACACAGGAGGATCACACGGGTTCGAAGCCAGCCTCAGCTACTTATTGAGGCTCTCAGCAACTTAGTGAGACCCTGTTTCCAAATAAAATATAAAATAGGTCTGGGAGTGTAGCCTGGAGGTAGAAAGCCCCTGGGTTCCATCCCAGTACCAAAAAAAAAAAAAAAAAAAAGGAAAGAAAGAAAAAGAAAAGTCATTGCTATCATGGTAACAACATGTTGGAGAATAAAGGAAGTAGAGGATGGGTAATTCTCAATTCTCTGAATTCATATAGTATGAATAGATCTCTTTGTGTTTACTGGTTTAATGAGTTTATAAGGTTTATAATAAAACAAAGAGATAATCTTTTGAGTTTTTCTAGGAGCCAAGGAATAGACAAAAATCAAACCTGTTGTACTTTTGCAAATTAACTTTTCTTTTTTATTACTAATTCTTCTATGACCGTCTTTATCTAGAATTATCTGAGCCATATCTTTGGTGGTTTTCTATAAATTCTCAGAAGTAGAGCCTTAACTAATGCTTCATACAGTTTGCCCTCCAGGAAGCATGGAACCAGCCCCAAATCCCACCAACAGTGTGTGGGACTTCGTTTTTCTACAGCTTGCTCAAGGGTGAGGACTCAGCAGGATTAGTGATGTTTGTGGATTGGAGCACTGATACTTTTCTCTCTCTCTTTTTTCCCTTGCCTACGCGTGCCTTTCTTCCTATGGGTACCTGAGAAAATACTCAGCCTATGTGACTGTGGCCTGAGTCGAGAAGGAGCACTAGCTCTGAGAAAAGGTTTATTTCCATTCCCATGTGCCTGTATATTCATCCATCTATCTGTGCATCTCTCCATCCATCAATCCATGTAACAATATATGCTCAGCTCTTACTTCCAGCTGATTACTGTGCCAGGTGCCAAGCATTTGGGGATGAATAAGACAGATGAGGTTATTGTCCTCAGCTTTCTCTGCTCTACCGGGAATGACCGGAGTGTGGGCTAGAGCTTGTCTTTAATAGCACAGGACTGCCCTGGCACAGGCAGGGCTGATCCACGTTCCAGCTCCAGTTTCTTCCCAGTTGTTCAGAGACAGTAATTAGGGCCTTGTAAGACACTGCAGTCCCTACCATTCCTGCATGCTGAGTGGAGGTTGTTCTCTGGGTGCAAGGAAGAAAATGGGCCAGTGTATCTGGGCCATGTGTTACCCACCATTTTTTCTCCTCCAGAGTTCCCAGCTTCATTTTTGCAAGGGAGGTCTAGGCTAGATGTGGCCTTCTAAATACAGTTCCTAACTTAAGGAAATAAATGCAGTGGGGAAAGAGTACAGGGGAAAAGGAAGCATCTTCCTTACCTGTGAACTGGACAGGAGGTTGGAGGGAGGCCAGAGTCCCAGAGCATCCAGAGCAGAGTTCCAGGACAGAGTAGGCACAGCTGGATGCTAACAGGAGTACCAGATTGCTTCATTATGGAATGGTTTGTTATCACCTGAGCTGCTAATTTTATCTTTCAGCTCAGGAAGTGTGCTTGCCCCACTAGCACTTTGCAACAATTGGATTAATTCACTAGTAGGTTTCTTCTGGTATCATGATGCTTTCTTTTCTATCTAGTTTGCTTTTAAAAGTTGAATCTGAGTCTACCGACTTCTTCCCAGACCGCTTTGGATTTTCTGGGCCTATATGGTCAGCACAGCATTGTTGCCAGCTTCAAGTTTGGCAGCAGTTAATGAACAACCTTAGAGTCAATATCAGTGAGTCCCATGAGCCCCTGCAGAGTGGATCTGGTGTCTACTTCAAGGTGAACACAAGACAATTTTCATTTCTTTCTTGTTCTTCTTCCTCCTCTTCTTTTTTTTTTTTTTGAGCTAGAGGTCTCACTGTGTTGTCCCAGTTGATCTGAAACTCCTGGGCTGAAGTGATTTTTTGGGCCTTCCCAGTAACTGGGACTACAGGCATGCAATACTAGACCCAGCTTACAGCTTGGACTTTTTTTTTTTCCATGAGAGGGGGCAGAGGTACTGAGGTTGAACTCTGTTCAATCTATCCCTGAGCTATACTCCCACCCCTTCTTAATTTTGTAACAGGGTCTAAGTTTCTGAGGGTTTCAGGAACTAAAATCACTGAGGCTGGCCTTGAACCTACAATCCTCGTCTCAGACTCCCACGTACTAGGATGATAGGCATGCCCCACCATGCCTGTTTAGATTTGGCTTTTTAGTGTTTATTTACATAACATTAGTGAATTTGTCTTTAAATTTACTGATTGATTGATTGAGGTACTGGGGATGGAACCCAGGGGCATTTTACCTTGAGCTACACCCCCAGCCCTATTTTTTATTCTTTATTTCAAAACAGGGTCTCACTGAGTTGCAAAAGGCCTCACTGAATAGCTGAGGCTGTCTGTGAACTGAGATCCTCCTGTCTCAGCCTACCAAATGCTGGGATTAGAAGCATTTTTCACCATGTCCAGCTTTGTCTTTAAACTTTTTTAATATAAAGTATTCCAAAGTGCCTAGAGACTGGACTTAATTCTAGTTCTTGGTCTATTGTGAGATATCCCTCATTACTCTAGCAAGTGTTCTTCTTTTCTTGCTTTTGTTTTTGTTTTTATTTGTGGGGTTGTTGGCCCGCTCCATCTGACTAGTTATAAAACCGGAATGAGAAGACATGACCCCTCTCCCCATGACACCCCTAAAAGGACTACAAGTATATGAATAACTGGATAAGACCAGGATTTTTTTTTTAATGTCTCTGGGATACTTTCTTAGAATTCATATCCTTAATCCTTTCAAATGTTAAGGATCAGAAATATGTGTGACTGGCATACCTAGTTTGCAGGCCCACTCACGGATTAGAAAAAAGGGCGAATTGTTTAAATGTGTCTTGCTAATCTCTGAAGAGAAGAAAGAGCAGCTATGAACTAGACATCATTCATTCACTTCACCCATCTGGTTTATGGTGCCATTTGTTTTTATAGTGTTCAGGGTGACTTTTATTTTCATCATCTCATGAGCAACCACAGGATGTTTTCTTTCTGTGCCTTGGAGTTAGTCCTCTTTTGGTCAAACTTCATATAGCATTGTAGTTGAGGGCATGGGCCGCGAGGCAGCCGACCTGAGATTTAATCTGTGTCGTCTGCGTCTTAATTGTTCTCTGGTTTGGGGAAGGTTTCTTGCCCCTCTGTACTCTAGTTTCCTATCTAGAAAATGGGATTCATAATAGCGGCTCTCTCTTAGTGGTTGTGGGGGGGAAACCAACTCGTATATCTGTATATTCCGAGCTTGCACATGGTAAGTGCTCAATCATTGGTATCATTTGCAGAAACTCTCTCAAATGAGTACAGGTAAAAAGAGATCTGTTAAAAGATGGCTTGAAGATAGGAAATGATGTCCAGAGAATCTAGCCCCAGACCCCTGCCCTCCCCTCCTCTCTGAGGTCACCTGGCCTCCCATTTCCGTTAGCACTAACATTTTCCCCAACTGCTTTCTCATGGCTTGACTTTGCCATAGTGTTAAGTGTGACCCCCCTCTCAAGTCTATCTGAATTGAATTCTCAATGGAAGCACTCATAATCACCAAATTTAATAAGTTAATTATCCCCAAACCTTGATCTATGTCAGTATCTTTTTCTTTTCTTTTCTTTTTCCTACTGGGGATTGAACCTAGGGGCATTTTATCTTTGAACTACAGCCCCAGCCCTATTTTATTCTTTATTTTTAAACAGGATCCCACTAAGTTTCAGAGGGTCTCACCAAGTTGCTGAGGCTAGGTGTGAACCTGTGATCCTCTTATCTTCAGCTTCCCAAGTACTGGGATTACAGGCATGCACTGCTGCTCCTGACTTCATGTCAGTGTCTTTTGAGATACTTATAAAATGAACACATTTCTAGTGTTCACACGTCTCCTACCTCCCCCCGCAAGTGATTCTGATCTAGTATGTTGAGAGCTTGGTTTAACTTCCAGGTGATAACCTACTGATGGCAGTCCCTGAGCACCCTTATCCCTAGTTCCTGGCAGAGGTGTCCAAGGCTGGATCCAGTTAGTCAGTTAGTTTTGGGAACAGAGACAGAGACCCATGGTACCTAGGGACTATGTTGATAAGGAGACCATGACGAAGAGGCACATCCTAGCAATTCTCTTTGAATTATCTAGAAAGAAGAACTTTTTTTTTTTTTTTTTTTTTTTTTTATTAAAGGGTTAGTCCTGGGTTTCCTGGTGCTTGCCTGTAATCCTAATACTTGGCTGAGACTGGAGGATCACAGGTTCATAGCCAGCCTCAGCAACTTAGACCCTGTTTCAAAATAAAAATAAAAAGAGCTGGAAGTATACCTCAGAGTTGAAGTACGCCTGGGTTCAGTCCTTAGTACAAAAAAGAAAGGTTAGTAAAGGAGGTTGGCCTTTTTCTTAAAAATTTAAAACATATTACTTGAAGGAAGATTGTCCTCTGTTTTGAAGGAGCATAAAATGAGACACTTTGCCAAGTAGTGAGCTGGTTCTTTGTTGCCCCGTATGGAAGTCTTCAGTTTGCATTATCATTCCTATCAAGGTTTTGATAGGGATAGCACTCGTCTCATTTCATATTTATGAACCATGTCCAGCAGAGCTTAACAGTGGGAGAAGGAACCATGTTATACCCATTGGGCACGACGGGTTCCTGCCATGGGCGATGCCTGCTTGCCTGCCTTCCTGATTTATCTGAGTGGTACTCAACCACTGAGCTATGCCCCACCCTTTTCTGCTATTTGTTTTGAGACAGGTTCTAGTTAAATTGTCCAGACTGGGCTGGACTCTGAGATCCTCTAGCCTCAGCCTCCCTGAACCCGGCAGGAGTGGAAGAACTTCATTACCTCTTAAATGTTTTTTTTTTTTGGTGGGGAGAGCTAGGAGAGTGGGGTCTCAAGACTTGGTAGAGAACAGTGCCTGGAGACTGTCTGGGTCTTGGAAAGAAATGTATTCCTTCCCTTGCTGAGCAATTAGTGACTTGATCCTTTTTTGAAAACCATCACTGACAATTAATTATCACATGTATCATAAAACAGTGATATTTATTGAGCACTTACCTGTACCACACTGTCACAGTGCTTCAATCTCAAGTTCACTGGTTTAATCTGCATTTCAACACAGTGTGGTTGTGCTTTTATTTTTCTCCACTTAAAAATGAGGAAACTGAGGACACCTGGACGGATTGGTCCAGTGCTCTCAGCTGCATAGAGCCGCTCTTAAGATACAGGGGCATATTACAGGAATAGAAGGCTCTAGTTTATTGTGACTTGAAATTCAACTTTAGTTTTAATCTCTTTTTAGGAAACAAAAGAAGAAAAGTCTTCCTACAATTGCCCCCTGTGTGAAAAGATTTGCACAACGCAGCACCAGTTGACTATGCACATTCGTCAGGTTAGCTTATACTTCTGTATTTTTATTTTAAGTTATTCTTTCTTAACAGGGCAAGGTGATTTGAATCTAGTGGATTTTGATTTACTGTTTTATGATCTTGAGGGAAGTTATGAAATTTTTTTTATTGGTACCGGGGATGGAACCCAGGGGCATTCTACCTCTGAGCTACACCCCCAGTCCTATTTTATTTTTATTTTGAAACGGGGTCTCACGTGGTTGATGAGAGTATCACAACTTGTTCAGGCTGTCCTCAAACCTGAAACCCTCATATCTCAGTCTCCCAAGTACTGGGATTACAGGTGTGGGCCATCATGCCTGGCACAAAGTAATTTTTATGTGTTCATTTACTGTGCAACTTGTGAGAGCCCAGATCAGCATAAAATACCTTTTCCAAATTTAATAAACATCTAGTTAACTGACCACTTATATAAACAAGACATTTTTTTATCAGATATGACTTGAATTCCTTATGATAACAAGCGATTATAGATAGCAATCCCTATTCTTTATATTGGTATAAATTTACATCATGCAGCTATGAATTTATTCAATTTGGGATTGTTTTTCTTTATTATGAGATTTATTTTTCTCCCTCTCCTGCCACAGCTGATTCATGAGGGACTACTGGTAAGTACAAGACAGTGAATGACTGATGATCTCTTAAAATTGTAGCATGCAGCATAATACCAAGTCACTGGAGTAACTTGGCTTTGAATAGAAGTATTCCATACCATATTTCAGAAGTCAAAACTACTCTGTGCAGTTTTCAGTTCTCTTTCTCTAACAGCAAGCCTGAGTCATCAGACTTTAAGAAGGGACGTGGACTCTCAGTGAGAGAACCCTGTTTCACATATTTAATGCATAGTTAAGACTTCTTCTGCTTATCGGAGTTAATATGTGTAGGCAGTTAATCTATATTTTTCAAAGAAAGACTTGTAAAGACCTTACCTCTCTCTGAGTACCAAACTGTTTTACACTCACACACAAGAATAGAGAAAGATCATACAAAACAGATATTTGCCTACCTTCCTGATATATTTTAACTCGTGGGGTAGAGACTTAAAAATGAAACTATAGCCAAGAAAAAAAAAAAAGCCAAAAACATTACTGTTTTTTTAAAAGCTCTAGATCTGTATTTCCTAGTAGCTAAGGCTTTGCCAGTCTTTTCAAGTAACACTGCAGTGATTGCTTTCTACAGCACAACACAGACACTGGAGGAGCCGACCACTCATGCAGCATCTGTGGGAAGTCACTGAGTTCTGCCAGCTCCCTGGATCGCCATATGCTGGTGCACTCTGGCGAGAGGCCTTACAAGTGTACTGTGTGTGGGCAGTCTTTCACCACCAATGGGAACATGCACAGGTGGGTAATGTACCTTTTGCCTCAGGTGGCTGGCATCTCGGAAACATTGGAGATCTTACCTGAAGGCTCAAAAAGCCCTGGTCCTCAAGAGAAAAGCTAGAGAGGTTTTATTTGCCTATTCATACCATCTCAGGGTATCAGAAATATTTTGATGTGGGCAACATATGTACCTGAGCTAGTTCTGTTTCCTTCAGAATTCTTCAGGATAAAAGTCATTGCCTCTGTGCCAACTGCAGTTTGAGGAGGCAGGGTACTGGGAATTGGACCCAGGGCCTCTCACATGCTAGGCAAGCACTCTACCACTGAGCTACATCCCCAGTCCTTTTATTTTATTTTATTCTGAGACAGGGATTCATTAAATTGCACAGGTTGGCCTTGAACTTGTGGTCCTCTTGCCTCAACTTCCAGAGTAACTAGGATTATAGGCTTGCACTACCACGCCCAGCTGCAGATCAGAGTTTTTTTGTTTGAGTACCAGAGGTAGGCAGCTTATGTATAATGAGAGAAACCTTTACATAAACATGCCCTTTGGAAAAATATTTGCATGTGCGTTCCAGATTCCATAAAGACCTTTTTTCTTGCAAAAATATAAATTCCTGGGGCCTTTGAGTAAACAATTAAGTGACCTAGTCCTAGTCCTGGAGCTTCAAGGAAGATGGGATAAAATGGAGAAAAATGAAATCTGATGAAATATGAGGAAACTCTTTCTTTCTTTCTTTCTTTCTTTCTTTCTTTCTTTCTTTCTTTCTTTCTTTCTTTCTTTCTTTCTTTCTTTCTTCTGTAGTACTGGAAATGGATTCCAGGGCATTCTACATCCAAGCAACACCCCCAGCCCTATTTTTTATTTTAAAACAGGGTCTCATTGAGTTGCAGAAGGCCTCTCACTAAGTAGTAGCTAAGGCTGTCCATGAACCGTGATCCTCCTTCTCAGCCTCCCAAATGCTGAGAGAAAATTAATTAATTATTTTAGTACTATGGATGCATCCCAGGGGCATTCTACTTCCAAGCTACACCACCAGCCCTATTTTTTTAAATTTTGAAACAGGGTCTCACTGAGTTGCAAAGGGTCTCACTTAAGTAGCTGAGGCTGGCCCCAAACCAGGATCCTACTGTCTCAGCCTCTCAAATGTTACAAGTGTCCGTCATCACACCCTACTAGAAATTATTTTTTAAGTGAGAAAGATGTTTACTTTGGAGTGGGCTAGCATTGATCGAGCCCAGGGGCATTTGATCTCCAAACTATGTCCTCTTACTATCTTTTTTTTTTTCTTTTGAAACAGGGTCTCACTAAGCTGCTAAGAGCCATGCTAAGTTCTGAGGCTGTCCTCGAACCTGTGATCCTCCTGTGTCAGCCCCATGAATGCTGAGATATAGGCATAAGCCACCAAATAGACCAGGGAAGGCATATTTAAGAACTGCTGATAGCCGGGCGTGGTGGCACACGCTTGTAATCCCAGCGCTTGGGAGGCTGACACAGGAGGCTCGCACAGGTTTGAAGCCAGCCTCAGCTACTTAGTGAGGCTCTCAGCAACTTAGTGAGACCATTTCCAAATAAAGTATAAAATAGGTCTGGGAGTATAGCCTGGAGGTAGAAAAGCCCCTGGGTTCCACCCTTAGTAAAACACACACACACACACACACACACACACACACACACACACACACACACACACATATGCTGCTGATGAATGAATGGGAAATATACTTTATTTTTTTAATTTATTTTTATTGGTGCATTGTAATCATACATCACATTGGAATATAAGACTCGAGAGGATATACAAGCACACATTATCCAATTAGCCCTCATCCAGCCCCCATCCCATTCCCTCCCCCTCTCTCGATCCCATGCTTGTTTGGTGATTAATTTTGATACATGTTTATGTACCTCCTGCGTTTTAAAGAGGCTCCATCCTCCCCTATTCCATACCCTCTGATTGGTCACCTTAATTACTTCACTGTAGAACCCTTTCTATAGTTCGACCACTTCCTGTTGCCCCTTTCCTCCTACTTATTGCTGATTAGGGGAAGTATCTGGTTTTAATTTTCTGCAATATTTCTCTGTGCATGCCGTGTTGCAAATACCGATTCCACTCTTGACGGCCCCAGTTGTGGCCTGTCTACCCAGTGGCCTGATCCAGACCTCGCTGGCTCAAGCAGCGGCCTTGCCTCATGGGAGGCCCTGGTTCTGGCCTTGCTGGTCCCGACACTGGCCTAACCCCTCAGCTGGCTCCAATCCCGACCTCAGAGGCCCCAGCACCGGCCTTCCTCACGGCAGGCTCCGATGTTAGCTGATGGCCCCGGCATCGGCCTAACCCCTTGACAGGCTCCGATCCAGGCCTCAGAGGCCTCAGTAGCGGCCTTGCCTCACAGAAGGCTCCGATGCTGGCCAGTGGCCCCAGCACTGGCCTAACTTCTCAGCAGGCTCTGATCCCGGCCTCGGAGGCCCCAGCACCGGCCTTGCCTCACAGCAGGCTCCAATCCCAGCCCCACTGGCCCCAGCACCAGCCTAACCCCTCAGCAGGCTCCGATCCCGGCCTCGGAGGCCCCAGTACCGGCCTTGCCTCACGGCAGGCTCCGATCCCAGCCACACTGGCCCCGGCTCTGGCCTAACACCTCGGCAGGCTCTGATCCCAGCCTCAGAGGCCTCAATAGCGGCCTTGCCTCACGGAAGGCTCCGATGCCGGCCAGTGGCCCCGGCACTGGCCTAACCCCTCAGCAGGCTCTGATCCCGGCCTCGGAGGCCCCAGCACTGGCCTTGCCTCACGGCAGGCTCCGATCCTGGCCTCGCTGGCCCCAGCACCAGCCTAACCCCTCAGCAGGCTCCGATCCCGGCCTTGGAGGCCCCAGCACCGGCCTTGCCTCATGGCAGGCTCCGATCCCGGCCTCACTGGCCCCAGTACCAGCCTAACCCCTCAGCAGGCTTTGATCCCGGCCTCGGAGGTCCCAGCACTGGCCTTGCCTCACGGCAGGCTCCGATCCTGGCCTCGCTGGCCCCAGCACCAGCCTAACCCCTCAGCAGGCTCCGATCCCGGCCTTGGAGGCCCCAGCACCGGCCTTGCCTCATGGCAGGCTCCGATCCCGGCCTCACTGGCCCCAGTACCGGCCTAACCCCTCAGCAGGCTTTGATCCCGGCCTCGGAGGTCCCAGCACTGGCCTTGCCTCACGGCAGGCTCCGATCCTGGCCTCGCTGGCCCCAGCACCAGCCTAACCCCTCAGCAGGCTCCGATCCCGGCCTTGGAGGCCCCAGCACCGGCCTTGCCTCATGGCAGGCTCCGATCCCGGCCTCACTGGCCCCAGTACCGGCCTAACCCCTCAGCAGGCTCCGATCCTGGCCTCGGAGGCCTCAATAGCGGCCTTGCCTCACGGAAGGCTCCGATGCCAGCCGTTGGGCCCAGCATCGGCCTAACCCCTCGGCAGGCTCCGATCCCGGCCTCGCTGGACCCAGTACCGGCCTAACCCCTCAGCAGGCTCCGATCCCGGCCTCGGAGGCCTCAATAGCGGCCTTGCCTCACGGAAGGCTCCGATGCCAGCCAGTGGCCCCGGCACCGGCCTAACCCCTCAACATGCTCTGATCCCGGCCTCGGAGGCTCCAGCACAGCACTGGCCTTGCTCACGGCAGGCTCCGATCCCAGCTTTGCTGTGTCCGTCGCCAGCCTCACCCCTCTGCAGGCTCTAATCCAAGCACCCTCTTCGGCCAACTGTTTGTCCCACGTTCTCGAGGGTGCGTGGTGGTGGTAGCATTCTGCCTCTGGGGTCATTACTTCAAAGGTTCCAGGTGTAATACATCAGATTTCTGCCTCCCCTGAGTACTGGCCACTGCCATTGCCACTGCCTCCACCATTTCAAATCTTTCCCAAGCTCTTTTTCCACTCTAAATGTTGTCCAGTCTTCCTAAGCATGCACAATGGTAGCATTCAACCTTTGGTGTAATTTCTCCAAGAAAAAAAAAAAAATAAGGTTGGTAGGCTCCGATTTCTGCTTCTCCTGAATACAAGTCTCCACCACCAACGGGGAGACCGCTTTCAGCACCGCCTTTCTCCTTGGTCTCTGCTAAAGTCTCTCTCCTTACAGGTGATGTCCAAGATTCTTAACAATGTAGAGAAGAAGCAGTCCTCCTTAGCAGGGAATTTTTCCAGTAATTCCAGTTCATTTGGATAAGTTTTGTCTGCATCTCCAGTATCCTGGCATCCGCCACGGCCTCCTTGATCCCTCTCCGATATTATCCTTTTTTCTTTTTCTTTTCCTTTTTTACAGGGTCCTTCAGGGTGGAGAGGGGTTCGCCTAGGGGTGCCCCACCAGCGCCTGCCCACCCGCCCAGGGTCGGGGCCAGGGAGCCCAGACCATGGGGTCTTTCCGGGTAGAGGGGGTCGCCTAGGGGAACCCCGCAAGCTCCAGCCCACCCGCCCAGGGTTGGGGCCAGGGGGCACGGACCACGGGGTCCTTCGGGTGGGGGGGGGATTCGCCTCAGGAAGTATACTTTAAAGAGTGTTCGTGTTATATTCTGAGCAGTTAAAACAGATTTTTAAACATTTTAAAAAAAACAACATGTGTTTCAGAAACATTGAGAACTGAGAAAAAGAGAAAAGAGACCAAGCTTTACTTCCGAAAATAAAGTTGATTTTTTTCCTCTTTTCCTTCCTACTTAGTGTATTGCTTTTTTTAAAAATTAAGCAACATTTTTTACATATTTATTTCAAAAGAAAACCTTTCTTTGCTCTTGTATAATTGCCATATTAGCTTTATTTGCTTATATATGATTACTAAGATGATGTGGTCCAGTTTATTTCACCTAAACTAATTTTATGAGCCACTAGTGATACACTTTGGACATACTGGCATCACACTGTTTCCTGATTTGGGAATCAAGGCACCTGAATTCAAATTTGTATTGCCATTTCTAAATGTTTGGTCATTGGTGAGTTAGTTAATCTCTTTGAACCATAGTTTCTCCATCTTCAAATGAGATTTTTAAAATGTATCCTCTTTTGTTGGGGGTGCTCAGTTTCAAACCCAGGGCTTTGCACAATGCTAAGCATGCATTCTACCACTGAGCCACAATCCCACCCCTAAAGTGAGATTTCTAAATTGAGATGGGGATGAGAAGATAATAAATTTAGCACACAGTTTCTGGCCCATGGTAATAATTATCTATTGTTATTTAGGTTTCTAAAATAATGCTGTGATAATTTAAAGTCTCTAGATTTCTCAGTATAAACTAAATGTGAGATATAGTATAATTTCATAAAAGATATAAATATTTTCGAGCCAGCTATGGTGGCACATGCCTATAATCCCAGTACTAGGAAGGCTGAGACAGGATTATCTCAGGTTTGCAGCCAGCTTCAGCAATTTAGCAAGACCCCCACAACTTAGTAAGACTCTGTTTCAAAATCAGAAATAAAATAGGGCTGAGTGTGTAGCCCAGAGGTAGAATGCATCTAGGTTCAATCTCCAGTGCCACTCCTAAAAAAAGATATACTTTAAAGAATTTTTACAAAGGTTTTGCCTTTTCTAATACAAATTTCAATCCTGATGAGCCATTCTCTTTGCCCTTTGAACTGCATTCAATCTGGTCAGTTGGGGGATGCAGCCATCTTAACAATATCAAATCTTTTAACCCAAGTACATGGAGTCTGTCTGTCTGTCTGTCTGTCTGTCTGTCTCTCTCTCTCTCTCTCTCTCTCTCTCTCTCTCTCTCTCTCTCTCCCTCCCTCCCTCTCCCTCTCCCTCTTCCTCTCCCTCCCTTCCTCTTTCTTTCTCTCTCTTTCTTTCTTTCTTTCTTTCTTTCTTTCTTTCTTTCTTTCTTTCTTTCTTTCTTTCTTTCTTTCTTTCTTTCTTTCTTTCTTTCTTTCTTTCTTTCTTTCTTTCTTTCTTGTACTGTGGATTGAACCCAGGGAAATTTCTACTTCTGACTTATACTCCCAGCCCTATATTTTTATTTTGAAACAGAATCTCACTAAATTGCAGAGGGCCTCACTGAGTAGCTGAGGCTGGCCATGAACCTATCTATGGTCCTCCTGTCTCAGCCTTCCAAGTACTGAGACTCTAAGCATTCACCAACATGTTGACTCACAGGATATTATTCCATTTATTTAGGTCTCCTAGATATTTTCAACAATGTTTTAGGGATTCCAGAGCACAAGCTTTGTATTTATTTTTGTTAAACATATTCCTGTCTGATATTTTTAAGAGGAAAGAGGAAAGATGCTAGGTTTAGTAGCACAGGCTTGTAATCCCACACTTGGAGGTTTAGACAAGAGGATAAAAGGTTCGAGGCCAGCCTCAGCTACTTAGCGAGGCCCTTCGCAACTTAGACCCTGCTTCAAAATAAAAAATAAAAAATTAGGGCTAGGGGTGTAGGCTTGGAAGTGAAATGCCCCTGGATTCAATTCCCAGTACTACCCCCCCAAAAAAAGTATTTTATTTCTTCGTGTAGTAAATGGCACGAGTCCAAGTCTGTATATAAAAGTATTTCTTTTTTATTTCTTTTGGGGATATTATAAGTGGAATTGTTTTCTGGTTTTATATTTTGGTTATTCATTGCTTGTGGATAGATATACATTCAAATTTCTATACTGATTTTTTGTTTCCTGTAATTTACTTACCTCATTTATTTGATTCCTTAAGAATCAAGCACAAGATTATAGCATTTGCAAATAGAGGTAACTTTTGTGTGTGTGTGTGTGTGTGTGTGTGTGTGTGTGTGTGTGTGTGTGTGTGGTACTGGGGCTCCTGGAAGCCCTTCTACCTTTGGGCTACGCTCCCAGACCTATTTTATACTTTGTATTTGGAAACAGGGTCTCTTAAGCCAGCGTGGCTTGCTTCGAACCTACCCAATCCTCCTGTTTCTGCCTCCCAAGCTCGGGGATTACAAGTGTGGCCACCACGCCCGGCTAGAGATAACTTTTATATAATTTTTATTTCCCTATCTGGATGGAGAGAGAGAGAGAGAGAGAGAGAGAGAGAGAGAGAGAGAGAGAATGAGAATGTGTGTGTGTGTGTGTGTGTGTGTCTGACTGACCTGATTAGATCTTCAGTGTAATGTTAAATAAAAGTAAACAGTGTGTTAAATAGAACTTAACAGTATGGACAGTTTTGTCTTGTTTCTGATCTTAGGAAGAAAGCATGCTGTCTTTCCCTATTAAATATGTTGTGGGTTTTTCATAAATGCCCTTTACCAACTGGAGGAAGTTCCTTTCTATTTCTAGTTTATTGAGTATATTTATGATGAAAACATGTTGGGTTTTGTAAAAAAAAATTTGTTTTTATATCTATGGTTAGATTGTTTTTTATGTTAAACTAACTATCCCTTATAGGAATACTACCAAGTCATAGTATATAATCATTTTCACATGTTGATGTGTTTGGTTTGCCAGTATTTTGTTGAAGAGTTTTTTGTTTGTATTCAGAACAGCTATCAGCCTGTAGTTTTCTTGTGGTATCTTTGTCTGGTTTGGATATCATTATACTATTAGCCTTATACAGTGAGCTGAGAAGTATTCTCTCCTATTTTTTGGAAAAGTTTGTGACAAATTTGAGTTTGTATTAATTCTTAAGCATTTGGCAGAATTCACCAGTGAAACCAGGGCTTTTTATTTGTATAGCTTTTTTAATTAATTGATTTAATGTCTTATTATTGATCTGTTCAGATTTTATTTTCCTTTTTGAGTCAGTTTCAATAGTTCATGACTTTCCAGGAATTTTGGACATTTCATCTAATCAAATTATCTGACATATAGGTGTTTATAGTGTCCCAAATAATCCTTCTGTTTTGTAACATCAGAGGTATTGTGCTCTCTTCCATTTCTTGTTTTAGTGATTTATTCTTCTCTCTTTCTTTAGTCAATCTAGCTAAACATTTGTCAATTTTATTGATCTTTCCAAAGAACCAGTGTTTGCTTTCATTGATTGCCGCCTGTTGTTTTTCTCTTGCATTAATTTTCTGCCCTAGACATTATTATTTCCTCCTCCTGCTAGCTTCAAGTTTAATTTGCTCTTCTTTTTCAGATTGGATTGTTGAATTGGGAACCCCCCCTTTTTTTTTCTTTTTTCTCTTTTGAGGTACTAGGGATTGAACTCAGAGGCATTCTACCTTCAAGCTACACCCCTAGGCTGATTTCGTATCTTATTTGGAAACAATCTTTCTAGGTGGGTGAGAGTCTCACTACTTACTGAGACTGTCCTCGAATCTGAGATCATTCTGTCTCAGCCTCACAGTTACTGGGATTACAAGTGTGGGCCACCACTCCCGGTTCTGGAACTTCTCTTTTGAATACAGGCATTTACAGCTGTGCATTAACCTGTAGTGATTGCTTTTGTTGCATTCTACGTAGAGTTCTGAAGGTTTACGGCATACTTTGGATATGTCCCAGGTGGGAGGCTTTTCCAGGTTTGTATTATTAGAGCTGAAAGCACTATAGTGACAGTCTGTAAGAAAAGGTTCCATTGGGAGCTATGTGACCTTAGACAAGTTAACTGACTTCTCTGTGTCTCAGTTATTTCATGTGTAAAATGTAGTGTTATCTGTGCCTGCTTTCTAGGGAAAATTGTAGCAAGAAATTAATTAATAAAAGCAAAGCATTTAGATAATGCTTTCTTTGTGTGGATGGAGAGAGATACTGAGGATTGAGCCCAGAGGTGTTCTACCTCTGAGCTACACTCCTAACCCTGTTTTAGTTTTGATTTTGAAACAGGGTCTCACTATGTTGCTGAGCATCTTGCTAATTGCTGAGGCTGACCTTGAACCTGTTGTCCTCCTTTCTTAGCCTCGCCAAGTATTGGGATTATAGGCATGCACCACCACTGGGGCAGGGGAATGCTTATTAAAGTAGCACATATAGCTGGGCATGGTGGTACTTGCCTGTAATCCTAGCCATTTAAGAGGCTAAAGTAGAAGGGTCAGAGTTCAAGGCCAGCCTCAGTAGCACCCTAGCAAACCCCCCAACCCAGCTTTCTTTTTGTACTAGGGATAAAACCTCGGGGCAACTTACTTCCACACTATACCCCAGCCTTTTTTATTTTTTATTTTGGAATAGGGTCTCACTAAGTTACTGGGGCTAGCCTCGAACCTGCATACCTCCTATCTCAGCCTCCAAGCACTGTGGTTACAGGCACGTGCCACCAAGGCCAGCTTAAGATGCTGTCTTAAAATAAATTTTTTTAAATAAAGGCCTGAGAATGTAGCTCAGTAGTAGAGCATGCATGGGTTCAATCTTTAATACTGCAAAAGTAAACAAACATATAAATAAATTACTGTTGTATGTGCCAGGAAGGGAAAATATACCAAGGAAATATTCATACCATTCCTGAAAATAAATTGGGAGGTTTTATTAAACTTTGCTTTTTGCTATTTTAAGCCTTGTAATTTACAGTTTTATTTGGATGGTATGAGGCTATCATACTACATTTATTTTGTCTTTCCTACAGAAAATTACAAATAATGGGTTGAAAGAACATTCTATTTTTGTGAACTACAGTAAAATCATCACCACCTTCCTTTGTCAGTGAAACTGTGCTTTTGAAAAAAATTATAAAAATGTGAAAACACGTACAAAAATGTGCCACAGAGAGTAGGGTTAGATTTATTTGCTGTGATGGAGTCAGTCCAGAATCTGCAAGTCCATTAGTGAGCTGTGATCTCTCCCAACTACATACCTGTGTTACACTGATTAGAGGCCAAAACTTCCCTGGGCTGTGTGTATACAGGAAATAAAAAGAGTAAGGAAAACCCTGGTTTCAACAAGGGTAGAAGGAAATCATTGGATTTTAAGTTTGGTGCTTGAGGTCAGACTTCTTTTTTCCCATTTCCCTTCTTCTGCTGCTACTTCATGAGCACCTGCTGGTGTTTACTAGTACCTAGGCGTTCCCTTTTCTGGGACTTCAGGGCCAAAGCTGAGCCAAGTAACTAGAAAATCTTTGCCATACCTCTACAGAGGCTTCCCTGGGCACCCAGGGAGCCCAGACCCAGGGTCCCTTCTGTCTTGCTTATGACCTGCTCTAGGCCCTCCCTCAACTGTCCCAGTTTCCTATAATTTTCAGTGTTTACCCTCAAGAGTTAAAATTGGGTAAAACCTCTGCTGTAGCTTGATTCCCTGTATGGATTTCTAGATTCCCGTCTCTCAGGCTGGGGATGTAACTTAGTTGTAGTGCATGCTCTTAACATGTGCAAGGCCCTACACAACTTTGCATACCCCCAAAGATATATTTTCACATCCCCAGGGGCTTGATTCCACAAAGCTGATCTGCCTAGTGTCTTCGGGGACCACACCGTTCACCCTTACCTCACCTGCTCAGCCCTGCTCTGAAGGCTGCCCACGCAGACGTGTGAACTTGTATTCCTCCATGATTGCACATCCTTGCAGATGTGCCTGGCCCTTTCATGTTTACTGTGTGCGGCAGGTCCAGGCTCTGCCTCAGAATTTCTGTTGTTGAGACACTCAGAAGGCTTTATTATACATATTAAACATGGACTCTGAGAACTGCATCCTTTTTAAGTTTCAGGTTATTCTTAGCTGATAATGAGATACTCTTAATAGAGCACCTCACTCTTATTTCCATTGGCAAGTAGTTATAAGTGTTTCTTACCCATGTTTCTAAAGCTATTCAATCTTTTTGTAGCGTTTCCTTTATCTTAGTTTTATAAGAGAATCCTCAATAGGATTGTTACATTAGTAAAGTAAAATAAATGTCCCAGAATGAAGTAGCATGTCATATTATAGTCATTTTGATAGTTTCTTTCAAGCTGTGATAAAGCCTATTTCTTCTTTATTTTTTTTCTAGTGAGCAAATTTATATGGTTATTTAGCTAGCTAACTCTTTATTTTTGAGGCAGGATCTCACTATGAAACTCAGGCTGACTTCAAACACTTGGGCTCAAGTGTTTCTTCCACCATGCCTGGCATAACAACACTACTTTAAAAGTAATGGTATTTGGGTCAATAGGAAGATGAGTGTGATGTTAATTCCAACTTATTTTGAGAAAGTTTGGGCAAAAGACCTTAATAAATGTATTAATAAGTCAAGTATAGGTTTATAAATGATCACTTCCTTGTTTGTGGATTCTTGTGCTTTTGAAATTTGAAAATCCTTATCCCAAACCCTTTTAGCCAGAGCTTAGTTCCTGTGCAAAATAATAGGTTTCCATCAAGTACAAAACATGTTTCATGGAAACATCACTGTTGCTCCAGCTTCTAACTTCCCAGAACTCTTTATCAGCTGCTCCCACATTGAAAATTTGGATTGAGTGGTGCTTGTCTTCCAAAACAAACTTGGGAAACTGAGCCAGGGGTGCTCCATGTAGGAAAAAGGGCATCGAGCTTGCAATTTGCAAAACTTGCTTCAAAAAGTGCTGGGCTGCAGATCTATGAAGTGACACTTACAAGAGTGGGAACAGACCTCACTTGAAATAAATCCTCTATTTAAAGTGAGTATTTTTTAAAATTTATTTTTGCAGACCACAACTGCCTTAGGAAAATAGGAAATTGATTTCCACTTTGTTCCTTATTTCACAGACTATAGATTTTGAGGTAAAAAGAGAGTTGTGGGAGTATGTTAGGCTTGAGGATGTGCTGAAGACCCTGGTGTGGAGTCAGCTCCCATGACTGCCTCTCCACTTCTCTGAAGAGCAGGGTGTGTTTTCATTCAGTGTCATTAGAAAGGTGAACACAGAGAAGGTAGAGCTTTAGAACGTCGTGTTTGCTTTGTCACTGGCTTTTGTTTCCTGATGTGATGGGCATGATTTTTACTGCTGCTAAAATAGGAGACATAGGCCCCGAGGATGCTGCTGAATAACAGATAGTCTTCAGGAACAGAGGCTTATGTGTTCCTATTATGCTTGAAGAAAATCTTAGCTGCACAGAAATGTGACCTACTCCATGACAAATGAGGCCACAGAGGCTCTGAATTTAGCAAGCTACTCTCAGATGCTTAGACTAAGCTCGTCTTTGGCACACACAACTAAACTTGGGTATCTGGAACAGGTGGCCAGCATTAAACAAGAGGAGCAGAGGCAAGACAGTGTCTCCAAGAGCAGGGGAGAGTTACTTCTTTGCCTCAGCGTCTAACAAGAGGAAGGCCCTGTAAACTTCCATCATGTTCTCATCACGTGTCTGAGGACATGATGCTACCAGTCCTGGTACCTTTTGCTCCTCACAGATGGAGGTTCAGCCAGTCTCATGTTGAAATGAGTCTCATAAGTACCTGGTGCCTTTTCATCTGTTTTCCTGTTCCTCTGAGAGGAAGAAGGTATCATCCTAGTTAATTTAGCAAGAAGTTAGCTATAGGATAAATCTCCGTGGGTCACCCTACCCAGGACTGTGAATGTGTGGTTTCCCTTACAGTACCCTCACCTCTTGTCTCCAGAGTCTTGATATGTTGCCTAGGCTAGGTTCAAACTTCTGGGCTCAAGTAATCCTTCTGCCTCAGTCTCCTGGGTAGCTAGGACTATAGATACACCACTACACTGGACCCTTTTAATAGTTCTATACAAAGGCGAAGGAAAGAAAAAAACATTTAGTTATTTATAATCAGGCTATCTTATTTAGAGGGGAAAGACCAACCAGAGTAAAATATCCTTCAGGAACACACTGGGGATCTAGATACATTTAGCTGTACCTAGAAGATCATAAATGTTTTGTGTCCTCCCATGCAGTTCTCTGCTTAGATAACTGTACATTTTAATGGTACATACAGTGTAACATATGAACAGTACTGAGTAAAGATACACACACACACATGAGCATATATCTTATATTATTGTTTGATAATTTCATGATGACAGTACTAACTATCAAAGCAATTTTCAGCATATCTAGTATTCTTTTTCCCCCCCAGTACTGGGGATGGAACCCAGGGGCATTCTACCTCTGAGCTATACCCCCAGCCCTATTTTTTTATTCTTTATTTTGAAACAAGGTCTCACAGAGTTGCAAAATAGCTGAGGCTATTTTGACTCAGCCTCCCAAATGCTGGGATTACAAGTGTGCTCCACCATGCCCAGCTACATATCTAGTATTCTACATACTGAAATAGACATATTTCTGGTAAAGTTCAGGACACTTTTCCTTAACAGAGGTTGAAACCTTATTAATACGATGTTTTCTTTTTTTCATCTTTTTTTTTTTTTTTGGCAGAACTGGGGGTGGAACCCAGGGGCATTCTACCTCTAAGCTACACCCCCAGCTCTATTTTTTATTCTTTATTTTGAAATACGGTTTCATTAAGTTGCAGAAGGCCTCCCTAGTAGCTGAGGCTAGCCATGAACTTGTAATATTCCTGTCTCAGCCTCCTAAATTTACTGGGATTACAAATGTGCACCACCACACCTGGCAGGTTAAAACTTTTTAACCAGGAAAAAAAGAAATTCTCTGATTGTTCTCCTTAATATGCTTTTTACTCTCTTGAGAGTTCACATCAAGTAGTCCATTGTTTTCCCCCCAAAATAAACATAGACTAATCTGTTTATCACAACAGATTGTTTTAAGTTACCAGTGTCGTCTCTTAACATTATCAGGTTCTTACCCAACAAGGTGTTGTTGAATTAATATTTAAACATTTTTGGCCTTCTTGAAATCTCATTGGCCATATTTAAGAGCTGTATGCTTTTATTTTCACTTCAGTAGTGGTCTAAATAAAGACGACACTTTCTGCTTTGCTTCTGAGGCCTTTGGTTGTCCTTTCTGGCTGTAGCTGACAGAGGATACTCCATGGACTTGTCAAGAGTCTCCATTTCATCTTTGACAGCGGCAACCTTTTACTCACAGTCGGCTACGAGGATTAAACGCCAACCCTTGGCTCACATTGGGCGCTCATCGGGTCGATGCTCACTTCCTCTCCTTTCTTTCTTAAGATGTTTGACCCAGCAGTCCCTTCTGGGTACCAGCTCAGCATATGGATTTACAAAAGCAAGAAAATGGACTCTGTAGCCTTTAACAAGGGAGGTAACAGAGGCTGCATTCTAAGAATGAGTCTGGTAACAGTGCTTCGTAGAGTAGCTGTGTGCCATATGCCTAAATTTCCATTTCTGAATCGTGTATATCCTCGTTATTATCTGAATACTTACTTTTTTGTTGTTGCTGGTTCTGCGATGATTCTGTTTTTTGGTTTGGGTTTGCATTTATATTGTGAGAAGACATTCTGTGATCTTTTGCAGGGTTTTTACTTTGCATTTTAGAAATCTGCAACAGTAGAAAGCTACTATTATTCTCTGAAGAAAAGAGTAGGCGAAAGCAAGAGTGACTTGTATAATTTTATTATTCAAATAAGATTTTAGAAAACCATAAAACATCAAAGCTGAGAGTTGACCGATCTTAATTGACAATTTTTGTGTAGCTTGTTTGGGATTTGTTAGATGTGATGTTTTTCAAAACATTTTTACTCTGTGTGTGTGTGTGTGTGTGTGTGTGTGTGTGTGTGTGTAGTGTTTTCCGTAGTACTCCTTAATAATCAGTATGGCTTGATTTATGTTTTTGACAGTTGAAAAATGTGACTAGTGCTTACTTATTTCTCTCTGAAAGACTAGTTGGAGTTCATCATGCCAGAGAGAGAGCTCCCTTATAAACTGCCCACACACAGAGATGTGTTAACAGTAATCAGGCTTTTTTTGTCATATCATTACTTCTCACACTGGTGATGTGGCTCATAATTAGTTTTTATCATTGGTCTCTCTGGATGCTCATGTTTGTAACTTAGGCTTTCGTTTGTTCTGGCAGAGGTGGTGTTAGTCTGTTTCTTTCTAAAGATGAAGCAAATGCAAAAGAAATTTTGCTTGAATTTAGAAATATTTCAAAAGCTTCTGTCTTACCAGGTAAAACTGGCAGATGGCACCAGAACCTGGAGCCTCGTGCCTGCCCACACTTGAATAGCTGGGCAGTTATGAGAGCTGGAAATGAGGTCACAGCGGGCAAGGGATGGATTTGGGGGCAGGACGAGGAGTAACGTCTGACATACTCAGTCTCCTCTCCCACCATGCCACTGGTCTGACATCCTGTGAATTTTTAACAAATCCTGATTTGTGTCCAGTTTAGTTTTAAAATATGAAACTAGCAAAGAGTAAAGACAGAGAGGAGGAGGAGGAGGCACATAATTTCCAGGGCAGCACTTTGTTGGGCTTTATACCTTGCATTTTTCCGCCTTTGTTTAAATATCCAACCTGTCCAACCTGTTTGGGCTGAACAAGCTGGTGCTAGCAAACAGCCAAACGTGCCCACTCACTGTCAACGTTTTTCTGATTTGTTGAGGGCGATTAGCAGCAACTTCTGCCCTCTCTCCCTATTCCTCTAAAAAGTAAGCAAGAAGCACAAAAATAATAGCCAGTGTATTTATGACACAGGCTCCTCACTCCTCTTTTGGAGTATGCATGCACCTGTGAGCTGTTTGCTGCTGCTTTTAGGGCTACAGGATCGTTCATGGAGAGTTTATTGGCCTTCAGTGGAGAGGGATTTTGTATTTCCTTAAACCAGAGATTCTGTTGCATAATGGGCTCATTGGTATGTGGTGTCAGCACTTCGTTATTATTTTTCATGCTTATATAACCCAGCTCACTCAGGAGTGCTGTTCCAATTTTATAGGCAGGAGAACTGAGGTCTGCAGTGCTTTGGGCCCAGCCAAGATCCTAAGCCATTCTTCTGGGCTCACCTCCCTCTCTGGGTTGCTGTTGGTAGAACCGTGAGCTGTTCTCCTCAGAGCACATCATTTGATTCTGTTATTTCTGGAAGACAGTTACATGTGTCCTGCATCCATCTCATTTGAAATAAAAGATGGCTGTAAACCATTGCAGTCTTTGAAAAGGCCACTGGCCCCATTGTTTTTGGCAGGTGGTGTTTCTATTCAGATTCATTTATAGTCATTTTCAGTCTGGTTGAGGTTCTCCTTCTGTCTCTGTTCTTCTTTGGCACTCAAACAATATAATACAGTATCCCTGGGTGCTGGCACCTTTCCTTTAGCACCATGCGTCTCTCCTTCAACTATAGCCGTGACCTTCACTTTCCTGCTGGCATGAGGCAGCCATCTTGAAGGGTCTACCCTAAGTATCTCACTTATTCCTCATCCGTAAAAGGTGCAGAACTGGTATCCAGTGACTTAGCACTGTCCCGCTGTGAAGATGCTCATCTTCCTCTCCCACGAAGGGAAGACAGATGTGAATGGCAGGCTTCTGCCATCTTGAGGAAACACGAAGGGGAACCCTTGAGGCCAAAGTGACTTCAGCGTTTCCATTCTACCATGAAGCTGAGGTTACCCCAGGACTAAGATGGAAAAGGAACTGCCTTCTCCAAACACTGCAAGGAACCTGAGACCAGAGACAGAAATAGTGGTCCAGTATGAGGACTAGGGTTAGAGAGATGCCCTGGACTAGGAGTACAGATAGCACTAGAAAGTGTTTAAGCTTAGCGTGGTCCACCCTTGAAATCCCAGTAATTGAGAGGCTGAGACAGGAGGATCACAGATTTGAGGCTGGCAGAAATGTTTGTTAATAAGAAAGCGTTTAATAAGGAATATGAAAGTTAGCCCCTGGTGCACCCCTACTTCGAATTAAGGTTTCCTAACTTGAATAAAATTGAACATTGTTCTTCACTGGCATCATCAGAGTGCCACTCATCAGGTAAGAGAGACAAATCCCTTGTCCTGGGGCACACTGCCCAACTCTTGCAGGAAAGGCATGTCTCATGGAGGAAGCGGGCCATAGAGGATGTGGTCTGTGCAGACGGCTCGCTGGAGGGTGACAGCAGGATTACTCCTCAGTATCAGGACTGAGGTGCAGAGTTTCACTTTGTCATTGTCTCCACTGGCCACACGGTACCAGTGAGAGGGCATGGAGTCTAGCAGGGATGGGCTGGGTGCAGCCCCAGGGCATTTCCCCCAAGCACCCTGAGCCAGGAAAGCAGCCCAGCCACGGTCCCACAGCAGGTTTGTGCCTCATGCCCCGCGGGCTTCTAGGCTTTTCTGAGAATGCTGGCTGTTCGGTCAGCACAGCTGCTTACTCATCATCAAACCTTCCTTCACGCCCTGGCACAGCTGGTGGGACTTGCCTCCTGGACAAGCATGATTGAATGTGAACAACACCTGAATTACTAGAAGGTGCCTTTGCACCAGCAGGCGGGCCGCGCTGGGAGTTGCTTTGCTGATGCCTCTCTGGCCCTTTTCCTCCAGCTAGCTTCCACTCTGTCTGTGCTTCATTTCCTGTGCTTAGACAGAACTTGATTGGCATAACAAGCATCCCTCGCAGCATTCCGCCCTCCATTTTCCTCCTAGACATCTGCTATGAAAGCATAAATACACAGCTTTCGAGAGAAACTATGGTGTTTTGGCAAGGGGAGGGGGGATGGGAAGAGGGTTGGCCAAAAATGTAGAGTAAGATCAGTGCTTCTTGATGTTACTCATTTCCTTCCTGGGTTATCACAAGGCATTGTTGGACAAGAAAAGCTAGCACCAGGGACAGGTGGGGATGTATCTATAACCTGCCTGCCAGAACTTGTGCAAACCAGTTGCTTTCAGTTTGATGTTCCCAAGAGTGCTGAGTACTCTGTGGACAGTCATGTGTGCTGATAGAGTGATCTTCTTTATAGTGTCATTCATTGGGAGGATCAAAAATTCAGCAAGTCAGGCCTGATGGCACATGCCTTTAATCCCAGTACTGGAAGGCTGAGACAGGAGGATCACAGAGTCGAGGTCAGCATCAGCAGTTGAGTGACACTCTTGGCAACCTAGTGAGGCCCTCTCTTAAAACAAAAAATAAAATAGGGCCGAGGATGTTGCTCAGAGGTAGAATGCCCCTGGGTTTAATCCTTATTATCACCAAAAGGGGGGGGGGGGAACCCTATGAGAAAATTGACTGGAATTTAGCAGCAAAAACTAGAAATGTCTAGATAGATCTCTTCTGAGGTTTGGCCTTCATGTGTGAATTAGATACAGAAAGGCTTAAAAAATACTGCTTTGACTAAGTCGTCTTTAGTTTGGGTCACATTTAAATTTGTTGGGAGTTTCTTAAAGTATTTTGCCCCCAACAAAGCAATTTTAAGAATGCTAAGTTTTCCAGTTTGCCTTGTTAGGTATGCTTGGTAAACTTACCCAGAAACTGGTATATTGGAAAATGAGTCTGAGAGAGTTTTGATATGTGTATACAAAGACTATTGACAGCCCCGTCAGATAGTTAATCAAGCCTGCAGGTAGTACAGGGTAAAGAATTCTACTAGGATCCTGTGGTTATCACACTTGAGCAGGAATCACTGTCACCTGCAGGCCTTGTGGAAACGCAGGTTGCTGGACCCTCCCCTCAGACCCATCTGCAGTTTAGTTGGGGCCCAAGGATTTGCACTGTTACAAGCCCTGGATGATACAGTTACTGCTGGTCAGAAGCCCATAGTCTGGAAACCAGTTCTCTGGAAGAAGGGCAGTATTATACTCCATTTTACCTTTATTCAGACTGAAGTCCAGGTAGCCTAAGTAATTGTGGAGTTGCCCTGGTGACATTTGACTTCCAAGCTACACCCCCTGCCCAATTTTTTTTATTCTTTATTTTGAAACAGGGTCTCACTGAGTTGCGGAGGGCCTCACTAAGTAGCCGAGCCTGTCCGCGAACCGCGATCCTCCAGTCTCAGCCTCCCAACTGCTGGGATGACAAGTGTGTGCCACCACGCCCGACCTTATCATTACTTTTAAACATGCTCAGCAGGACCAACTGAGGCTGCGTTTATGTCACCTCTCTCTGGAGGTCCTTGTGCCTGCCTTGTGCTCTGAGCCCTCAGACCATATCCGGCTTGGTGTTTACTGGATCCAACATGATCCAAATACTGATGAAGGATCTGCAAACTGGAGGGTGTACCAGAGTGAGTGGCTAGTAGAACTCAGCAGACGTGCAAGCAGTGTTTGGGGGCTGGAATTGCTTAATTTCAAGAAGAAAACTTGGGAGAAATGCAGTAGTTATCTTGCATTGTTGGAAGAGTGTAGGTTGATCCATGTTGTCCCTGAGAAATGATAGACTCCTAGAGCCAGGATGAAATTTTCGACACTGTGGTTTTTACAGTGAGAACAACTGGCAAAAATGGAGTTCTTGTCGCTGGACGTATTCAAGCAGAACTAGATGATACTGTCAAGGTCTGCTGTGGAATGGGACTTTTCTAGCTCAGGGCTCCTTGTCATTTGTTGCCATGGAAATTAGATAGATTAGTCCCTGAAATCTAAGAGGAAAACAGCCTTCCAGAGAAGAAGGAAAATAGAATTGTCTCTTCCCCACCACCTCCTCTCTGTCCTGTTCCTACTCTGAGGGAAAAGGGCCATTACTGGTTCATCTCAGTGACTTCCCCTGAGCCTTTGGGAGGAAAGGAACAGCTAAAGGTGCCACCTCTGCTGGTGGAGGCCAGGGAGGCTATCTGTGAACCTGTGATCTTCCTGACTTAGCCTCCCAAGTAGTGGAATTACAGGTGGGCGCCACCATGCCCAGCTTTCTTGACTTTTTTTAAATGAGTATATCTAAAATGGGATGAGCCATAAAATAATAAAGTACCCTTCTCTAATAATCTGAGCAAGTAATCATGGGCATGATTGTGATTCTTGTCCATTTTTCCTCATTCCATCTTTTGATCGACCACACTGATTCCCCTTAAGGGAAGAGAGAGTTGGCGTGAACCTCCTTTCCTGAGTTCCTTTCTCAAAGGTCAGGCTACATCGTCAGCAGTTCCATCTGGCAGATGCCCATAGGACTGTTCTGTTTTGTCAGAGGGAGAGTCTGGGCAGGAGTTTTGACTAGGATTCATCTATGGAGCAGAATGATAGAAGTCCTATGGCAGTCTGTAGCATCATGTATCCCACACGTCTAGAAAGGAGGCCTCCCTTGCCTTCAGGTAGGGCCTGTGTTTAGGAACACAGCGTCCTGGCCTTCTCAGTCCTGTCCTGAGCTTCAACATGTAGCTGCCTGTGATGGGCTGCCTGGTCTTTTCTTCTGCAGCCTATCTCCTCTAAAGAAGAGACTGCAAAAAGGTGAGCTGAGCTGCTTTTCAGAAGTGTGACAGAAAAATACACAGCAATTTTGCTGTCATTTTATACTCTTAAGAACTTCTTGGTGGGGGCTGAGAGTCGATTAGTGGTAGAACACTTGCCTAGTGTGCAGGAGATCCTGAGTTCAATTCACAGTATGTGTGGGGAGGGGCTCTCAAGTAAAATTATCCTATAAAATAATTATTTGTAAAAAGCTGCAGCTATATTCTTACATCTAGTACAGTTTAACCTTACTCTGATGATAGTGGTGATGATGATAATTATCATTAGCAAAAGGGACCTTTTTATATGTTGCAAAATAAGGAAGTTGAGAGACTTTGTAATGACATTCTTCCTTTTTCTGTGAATCTTGGGGCCTTGTTCTTAGGATGTTCTAGAACTTGATAAAATAAGATAACATAAATCAGGTCACCCTAAGATTCCCTTTTGGGGGATACATATATGTAATGCTTTCTTAGTTATATATTCTAGACCTGTAGATTGATCAGAATTGCAACCTGTAGATGACTCTTTTCCCTGCTAAACTATTCTCATGATGTACAAGTCCACGTGATGCCTTGAACAGCATGGAAAAGCTTCTGGACCTCAAGCACTCTAGACAGCTGCTTTTTTACCACATCTCAGATTTGGCCCCAAATTGATTCCAAAAGCAGAAGAGAAAGATACATATAAATGATAGTTGAGGGGTGGCTTCTGGATGCCAATACAGAGTTATAGCTTGGTTTGCCAAGTAGTGGGACAGTTTAGTAAACTGGAAACTGTTTATTCTATAGAATCTTGTGTTCTAAAATAGTACATTTTATCTAAGTAAATAGATCACCAGATAGTTTGTTTCCATCTCATTAATGCCAGTCAAGTCTTTCATCCTAAAGGAAGACACTGACCAGCTCTTCTGGCTAGCACAAGAACTTGAAGAGAGTCAAGGAAATTATATGACATATTTAAAAGATAAAAGCCATGGTATAAATTATTCTCTGTATCACTTAACTAACAAAAATTCAGGGCCTGGGCTATAGCTTAGTGGCAGAAAACCTGCCTAGCCTGTGCAAGACCCTGGGCTCCATCCCTAGCACTGCAAAAATAAAATAAAATTCAAATATCACTTCCTACATACAGCATTTAGAAGAAATAAATGAACTGGAATTTTGGATGTTGTCATATCACATTGTTTATGTGTACGTCCTTTGCAGACATATGAAGATTCATGAGAAGGACCCCAGCGCTACTACAGCTGCAACCCCTCCATCCCCTCTCAAGCGCAGGCGGCTGTCCTCCAAGAGGAAACTGAGTCATGATGCCGAGTCAGAGAGAGAAGACCCAGCTCCGGCGAAAAAGGTCCTCTGGACTCTTAGTGTATTCATGCTTCATCACAGGACGTATGGCAGAATGACCTCTAATCTTTATTTTTGCAGTGTAGGGACTTGGCAAACATCCATCCGAGGCTTTTTAACCTGTGTTTTTCAGCACTGTTTTTGCAAAGAGTCTAAGAAAAGAGTACCTGTGTGTGTTTCCTCTCTGGATCCCCCTCTGCTGAGCCTATGGATGAAAAAAGCTTCCCGAATTTTCCCACTTTTTATATTGTCTCTCTTGGTAAAATGGAAATTTTATTTGTGTTAGGGACTCTTTTGTCCTTATTCTTTTTATTCCCAATGCCTGTGGGTCGTAGGTATTCCCTACCTACTTGAGTAGGTGAGAGAGGATAAAGGAAGGGGTGAGTGGGTGGGTGGATGAGTGTTGAGTTTGGTGAGTATTTGTTATATTAATGAAGGAATGAATGATCAGCCATATCCTTAATTCCCATTCTTATGTGTGTGGGGTGGGTACCGTGGATTGAACCCAGAGGCATTCTACCCAAGCTGCACCTACAGCCATATTTTATTTTTTTGTTTTGAATCAGAGTCTCACTAAGTTTCCTCATTTAAGATCTGGCTGTCAGCTTCCCAAGTACTGGGATTCCAGGCATGTGCCACCATGCCTGGATCCATGTCCTTTTTAGCGGGAGTCTCTTGGTTGCTATTGGCCTGCCTCCCTATCTATCTATCTATCTATCTATCTATCTCTAGTTTGTGGTTTTGGGAATGGAATCTCTGAGCTACACTCCCACACCTACTTTATTTTTTATTTTGAAACAGTGTCTCACTAAGTTGCAGAGGGACTCACTAAGTAGCAGAGGTTGGCCACTAATGTGAACCTGGAATCCTCCTGTCCCAGCCTCCCAAGTACTGGGAAAAGCATGTACCATCACGCCTGGCTTTGGCCCCTCTGAAGCAAGCCCATGTGGGGAGACCACCTTCATGACTTTGCTTTCCCACTTTTCCCTTAGATGGTGGAAGATGGGCAGTCAGGTGACTTGGAGAAGAAGGCTGATGAAGTCTTTCACTGTCCTGTATGTTTCAAGGAGTTTGTTTGCAAGTATGGACTAGAGACCCACATGGAGACTCATTCAGATAACCCACTAAGGTAGGAGAAAGGATGAGCTTGACCCGTGGTCGGGGAAACTCCTTTTTACTCGTCTTTTTAGGACATGACATTATTATTTTGCATTACTCCAAACTGATGCCAGCGATTAAACTTGTGTATGATGACATTAGTAATGCGTGAAGAAACACAGGTGCAGGGAGGAGGTTGGGCTGAGGATTGTGAGAGAGATGGCGGCCTAGCCATGGGGTGTGATCAGTCTGCCCCCAGGGCAAGGAGGAGTCTTCCGCCACAGAGCATTTTGAACAACAGACATTTTCTTTGCATAGGTGTACATCCCAACAGTTGTTAGCCATTGTTAGCCATGCGTGGATGTGTGATCAGGGCAGGGACCGCCCATGTGTCGCCGGCCTCTGCATGGCGCTGGCACATACCAGGTATTCAGAAGTGCTCCCTCTGAGCTGGGCCATGGCAAGGAAACATCGTGGGATAGAAAAGAGTTCTACTGAGTGCAAGTGAAGCCTGTCACGTTCTAATAAAAGTGACAGCTGGCTGTTCTCCTGGTTCAGCTTCAACTTTAGGTCTTCCTCAGCTCCAGTCTTTCTGATCCTCAGCTTTGCCCAGCTGAAAATGGGAATAGTGTTAATGACTTTTCAGCAGAATTCAGGGGAAGCTTGTCTGTCTTTCTCTACCTTCTCTGATACCCTTTTACCAGGCAAAAGATCCTCTGTGCCCTTGATGAGCAGATAGGTTTAGAAATTTTACCTACAGAATTACAGCATTTAATATACTACTGCCATTGATTTTAAGAATTGATAAGAACAAAGAACCACATAGGAGCCTCTTCTATAATGAGAGACCTGAAAATAGCCCGTCCTGGAATTCACACAGAGCTGAAGATTTATTCAGGAGCAGAAGGTAGGTTCCTATATGGTCACAACTTCAAGTTTTAGAAGATAGCTCAAGAGTATAGGAATTTGGGCATCTACTTGCCTGAATCCCTGATAGGTGGACCAGATTTTCTTCCAGGGGACACATGTTTAGTTGTGATTTAGGAATAAAATGGTCTGAGCAGGCTGAAGACTTGTATTGCAGGGGAACCCTTGTTGTATGCTAACTGGAAGCCAGGTCAAATATCATTCTTCTTAAGCACATTAAATTGACTTTTTTTTTCCCATTGGAAGAGGAGAAAGAATTTATGGAGAGTTTAAACTGCCAAGGAATTGAAGTGCTATAAAATGCCCTTGTAGAACTCTTCAGTCTTAGGAAATTGACTGATGGGTTGGAACAGGCATGGTTGTCAAACCTCTCGGCCAGTCTCTGCTCAGTTTTGACCCCATCAGATGCATTTGACTCTGTTTCTTCATCCTTCAAATGGAAGGAGGGCTAGACTAGATACTCCCTTTGTTCCCTTCCAGATAGTAAAGACTGTAATTCTAAAATCTGTCTCTTAACTGTTATCTTATTTTTCTACCAAAGAGTGCGTCTGGCTCTTCTTTTGGTAGGCTTTCTTGTTCTGAGATATTTGGGAACTCGACTTCATGGTTTTATTAACATTCATAGCATCCCCAGAATGTAGGAATGAATACCAAAATAGTTCTCTAGACCCAGCACCTGAGCTTGCAGAGGTGATGATACCAGACAAGTCTCATAAAGAGAGTTGTGGCAGAGGCAGGAAGAGCACATGGAACCCCATTTCCTGCTTGACCATCCTGCTGTGCAGCCATGAATTCATTGCTTGTCTTGGGACCGCCTCCATATATTTTTTTTCACTTCATATTTTATCTTTTTATTTGCATATGTGGGGTGTGTGTGTGTGTGTGTGAGAGAGAGAGAGAGAGAGAGAGAGAGAGAGAGAGAGAGAGAGAGAGATTGATTGATTGATTGATTGATTAGGGTTTGAGACCAGGGGCATTCTACCTCCAAGATACACCCCCAGCCCTATTTTATTTTTATTTTGAAACAGGGTCTCACTAGGCTGATGAGAGTCTCACTTACTTGGTGAGGCTGTCTTAAAACCTGCAATCCTCTTTTCTCCACCTCCAAGTACTGGGATCACAAGAGTGTACCACTGTGCCCAGGTCACTTCATATAATATGATCAGGTATCTGCCCCCTTCTAGATAATTCTATCCTACAGGAAAAATAATCTGGCTCTCAAAAGAGATTCTGGGCAGCCCAAGCCTGCACCGCATAACCTATAGCTATAGTGATAGGAAAAGGTCAGCTGTCCCCTCTGAAATGCTTTTCTTGGTGAGGGTATGGGTCACAAGGAGTGGACTTTTGGACCAGGACCTGCTCCAAGGAGAGGCTGGGCATCCTCAGAGCAGATGGAGATAGGACTTGCACTGGACGCTGGTGGTTTAGGCCCTGTGCAGGACAGGCACAATTTGGTGGGTAATTAGCAACCACTGCTTTAAGGCTGGTGGTACAGATAGGTTGTGAAGTTGAACCTCCAGCCCTGCCTACCCAACCAACAGCAAGTATTTTCCTTTCTATTCAATGATAACACTGTTTATTTGGTGAGGTGTTGGCTGAAGAAGTTTTGTAGCCTGGCAGGGACTTGCCTCTTCAGGCAGCCTCACAGTGGCTGGCCATTGGGGAAGCTGTAAGAATAGGTGGCCTGATGTCCTTTGTGTGGGGCAAGAAGGCCAGCCCCTGCCTAGTGGCTCTATCTAGCTAGTAACTGTGGCTAGGTGGGGTGGGGCTGGCATCTGGAAACCAAAAGGAGTTGATTACAGAACACAGCTATTTCCCCTTTTCTCCTCTCTGCTCTGGGGTTCCACGTAATAGCCTGCTATCAGAGGAGGCCTTGGGGGCAGGCATGGGCCACTGAGGTCTAGCCAGGCTGTGAACTGTGTCAGTAGCTGGTGGGAGCGCCTGCTTGTTAAACCCAGAACTAAAATAGACACCAACTCCATTTTCAATCTACAAAGGCAACAGAGCCACAGTGGGATGCTACCAGTTTAGACAGAAAGTCTGTAACTTGAAACAGCTGTTGGTTTTTCTCCTTTCTTTGCCCCCCTTCCTCCCACCAAAGCTGGCGAGGTGCCTGTTGTTCCTTAATAGAGTGTTGGAAATCTAAACTGTAAATGCCGAGTCCATATTCCTACACTCTGCTGTGTTTCAAATTAACAAAGTGTTGGTATCAAACAAAGGGAAGACATGAAGCCACTTGTAGAGCTTAGAGTCAGGGATTGCTTGCGGCCTCTTCTATACATCTCCCCAGACATGGGAGAGAAGGCGGGGAGGGAGTGGGGTAGAGCTTACTGGATTCTGCCATTTGGAGTCAGAGGCCAGGAAAGCTGTGTTGTTCGGGGAGCAGCTGAGTACAAAGGGGACAGCCCTTGTGAGGACCTTGTTGGACATTTAAAAATGTCTTGGTTGGTTGTTAGGATAGAGCAGAGCCACAGACCATCTACTGCTGGGAATGAGGTAATTTGGAGGGAACATTCAAGTCAGTGCCATCCAGCAGAAGTAGAACACCGGCCCCACATGTTCCTTGACATTTTTCTAATGAAGAGTGGGCTGGAGTGTAGCTCAGTGGTAGAGCACATGCTGAGCATGTGTGAGCCCAGGGCCCAATCCCCAGCACCAAAAACTAAAGAAAAAAGCAACAGGCAAGATTAATAATGCTTCAGTTGATGATGCACATGTAGTCAAAACAAAATGTCAGCATTTAATTCACAAAGAAAAAGGTCAGTGAGATGTTTTACCTTCTTGCTGTCATAGAAGAAGTCTTTGAAATCCATGCATGTTGTTCAGTCATAGCTCCTTTTAGTGCAGTCCAGCCACATGTCAAGTGCTCAGCAGTCCGCAGAGCAGGTAAGACCAGTGGAGAGGGAGGTGAAGCCCTGGCCTGTGTATGAACTACTCTTCTCTGGTGGGCGGGGAGAGGCAGTAGCTGGAGGGTTACCATGCTACCGAGGCTGCTGCCAAAGGCAAAACTTGGCCCAAGTTATTGTATAATCATATGTGGCTTCTTGATTAAAAGAGAAAGGTAATAAATACTTTTAACATTATTTCAGTTAAAATGTACCAAACAAATGCCCGAGTCCTTGTTATGATAGTGCCAGGCATCTGACCAGGCTTGAAAAGCAGCTTGAAAAGCTTGACACAGGACCACTGGCTAGTCCGAAAACAAGGCGATAACTTCAGGGTCAGGAAGTTCCACTTGCCCCTCGGCCAGGCGGAGGAGTCTGGTTGATTAAAGCTCCTCCTTTGGATCTGGCCTGGGATGTTGTGGCACTTAACCGCTTTCCCTCCTGGTCGAGGCCCTACTTAGTCTGATCCATATTACTGATTGTCTTTGTCTCTGCGGTGATTGTAACGTTGAAGGTGGTGCCCGCAGTGTCAGGGGTTAGTGGGTGCGAAGCCTGAGGGGCTCCAGCAGGCACCCACAGCTCTGTGGAGAGGGCAAGCACAGACGCGGTGGGGAGCCATGTGTTCTGACAGTGGGGCCACTTGGAAAGAGATGCCAGAAACTTTCTTTATTCTGCATTACCATCTGTCCCAAGAATGTTTTCTTCCCTTCACTGCATACCCACCACCTACCAAGAGACCATAAGACTTCACATGGCATCGGCCCCACGCTTGCTGGATGTCATGTTTACGTAGACTAAAGGTAGGTATAACAGAACATCTGTCTGCTTCTTGTATGTAAGAGTCTGGGATCCAAGGCTCAACCAAGTGGAAACACATTTAAAACAGTGCTGCTGTCTAAGAATGGAGGGCAAAGGCCTATGAGGGTAGACACCTCCTCAGCCTGGCAGTTGGAGGTTCCTTGGTCAGTCTGTCCTGCCATCTAACACAGCCGAGGGGCAGATCGAGAACCAAGCTCACCTGGCTTCTGTGCCCACCCCACACCTGCCCTCACAAAGCCCCTCAGACCATGTGCTTCACACCACACTGACTTAGCTGGGCAGAGGTGGTCGGGTTCCTGGGATGTGGGAGGGGAGGCTGTCTGGCTGGGGTGCAGCAGCCACTGCTGCTCACAGCAACTGGGAGAGATTAGTGCAGCTGTGGATGTCAGTTCTCTGCCCCGGCATGGACTGGAGGGTGGGCTGCGGGGACAGGAATGTCTGAGTGGTGGGGCTCCAGGGCAGAGACTGTTTGCATTTACTCCTTCTTGCTTCTGGAGACAGAGCAGGAAGAATGAAGCATGAAATCCCTTTTTAAAAAGGAATGCTCTCAATTAAAAAGCACCATAATGAGCAAGGAATCCAGGTTCTCCCAAGCGACATGGTTGAGTTGCAGCCTCCCAGCAGGTACTTTTAGGCTCTGCTGCTCAGAGCTGCCAGGCATGGAGAGAGCATCGGTGCGAGGAAAGGCTCTAGCTGAGCCAGCATCCAGGCATTAAGGATGTGGTGTGGGGCCTATAAGGAGCCAGGGCATCTGCAACAAACTGTCCTCTGAGCAAACAGCCTAGCAGACAGTTCTGTGCAACCCTGCTGCCTGCCTTCTGTGACCTTGGACTAATGGAGACTCAGTTTCTACATCTGGAAAGTGGATCACAAACTATTATGAGATTGAAGGGGAATAGTCCAGTCCTGGGACTATAGCACACACTAAATGAGTGTTTTCTTTTAGAACTGTTATTTAGAATGAATGTCTGTCTGTCTGTCTGTCTCTCTCTCTCTGTAATGTTTTAAGACTTCCAACATTTACAGCTATGGCTTGTTGTAGCCTTTCTTTGGTTATCCTATTCCAGTGAAATTGAAGAGTCAAATTCCAGGGCTTCTTCAAGTTCTATTGACTCAGCAATTTATCCTTTTTTTTTTTTTTCCCCACTACTGAGGATGGAACCTAGGGGAATTCTACCTCCAAGCTATACCTCCAGCCCTATTTTTTATTCTTTATTTTGAAACAGGGTCTCACTGATTTGCAAAAGGCCTCCCTAAGTAGCTGAGGCTGTCTGTGAACCACAATCCTCCTGTCTCAGCCTCACGAATGCTAGGATTACAAGTGTGCACCACCACACCTGGCTTGTCCATTATTTTTTATTGTTATATAGAGCCACTTTTATCTTGTTTCACATTTATAAAGATTGGGAAACTGAGTGCCTATTTAAATCTGGGTTGAGTCTTGCCTACCGAGCTTTCAGAAGGCTGATACTTAGATGCTTGAAGGGACTTGATGCCTTTAAATAACAGAAGCACACATCATTTTTCTTGGATCATGAGGGAATCTGAGATTCTAAAGAAATGAGTTTCCTAATGTTTGAAATTTGCCAGTGCAGTCTCTTGAAAATATGGTTTGTGTAGTTAGTTTGAAAAAAAAAATTAACTCTTCCTTGCTGGTTAGAGGAAGGCAGGCATCTGCCTGTCTCTTCACTTGGCACAGTGGTAGCCTACCCCGACGGAGTTAGCAACAGTGAAGAAGCCCCAGAAGAGCACCTCTGGGCCCATCTCTTGGGCTGCTCTCTTGAGCCTTTTCTGTTGACATCAGGATTTTTGTCTCACTCTTGAGAGTTAGGGTAAAACCAGAAGAAAAAAGTATTTCTGTAGCAGGCACCCAGGGAACTGATTCCAAAATTGTCTGGCCATAAGGTTAAAAGGGGGGAAAGACTTCTAAGTGTGCTTATTTTCCATTTGTGTAAATCATATTGTTGATAAGTTTATGTTCAAGCTTGAGGGCTTGTTTGTAGTACTGGGAATTGAACCCAGCAGCATTCTACCTTTGAGCTACACCCCCAGCCTGATTTTATTTATTTGGAAACAGACTGTTGCTTGGTTTCTTAGGGCTTAAGTTGCTGAGGCTGTCCTTGAACCTGTAGTCTTCCTGTCTCAGCCTCCCAAATACAGGGATTACAGACAGGTGCCAACCTCGTTTGGGTTTTTGTTTTATCTCGACAACACTGAAAATCAAACCCGGGGTCTCTCACATGCCAAGCCAAGTGCCTACCACTGAGCTACACTCCTAGCCCCAGGTTTGGGTCTAATTGGTATTGTATATGTACACTCTGCTCCCATTTTAAGTATCCAGAGGTTATTTGGGAAACCATTGTAGTTAGTAGTTACAAATTTCAGGTTGATATTTCAGGGCTAAGATCTTTCATAGTGATATACATTGGTGATAAGGAACTCTGATGATGGTCCTATTATGAGCTGTCAAAAAAACTTATCACAGGGCCCTTCATAAGGGCTTTCTAAATTCTCAGTTGAAGATCTTTTGAGCTGGGCATGGTGGCATATGCTTGTAATCCCAGTATTTGGGAGGCTGAGACAGGAGGATTGCAGGTTCAAGGCCAGCCTAAGCAGCTTAGTGAGTATCAGCAACTTAGTGAGACCCTGTTTCTAAATAAAATATCAAAATAGGTCTGGAGGTGTACCTGGGAAGTAGAGGCCCTGGGTTCCATCCCCAGCACCACACACACACACACACACACACACACACACACACACACACACACACACACAATCTATTTTTTTAAGACCGAGCAGATCTGAGTATGAACAAGAACTTTATTTGTTGTGTTAAAGTCCTTTGAGACTTAAAAGGACAAACTTTAGCTGACACAGGATTATTCCCTTGCTCTCCCCGGGTGGCTGGCCCACCCCGGCCTTGGCGCCTTGAGACACGTGGTCCCGCAGTGGCTGGCAGGATTGGGTCTCTGGCTTGAGGACTGAGTGGCATTGAGCTCTCCTGGGAGTCAGGCTTCTCAGAGCATGTTAGCACTGAGCTCTTTCCAACCCGGTCAAAGTCATAACCAGCACGTGGTGGGATTTTGCTTGTTCATCTGGTTTTTGAAGAAGAAAAGATAGGAAGGAACTGTGGGTATAATAGTTTTCGAGCCAATTTTTTTTTTCTTTTTGGCAGTGCTGGGGATCAAACCAAGTGCTTCATGCATGCTAAGCAAGTGCTCCCTCTCTGAGCTCTATCCCTAACTCATAGAAATAATTCTGGCTGTAACAGGACCTGCTATGTTCCCAGTAATCAGTGGCACTTTTTTTTTTTTTTGTGTGTGTGTGTGTGTGTGTGTGTGTGTGTGTGTGTGTGTGTGTGTGTTACTAGGGGTGGAACCCAGAGGCTTTCTACCTCCAGGCTATACTCCCAGATCTATTTTATATTTTATTTGGAAACAGGGTCTCACTAAGTAGCCGAGGCTAGCTTTGAACCTGTGCGATCCTCCTGTCTCAGCCTCCCAAGCACAGGGATTACAAGCGTGCGCCACCACGCCTGGCCAATCAGTGGCACTTCTCTGAGCACAGGTTGAAGGCCCATTGTGATCGTGGTCCGCTGGCCTCCAGGGTTGGCAGCCTTTGTGACTTTACCTGTTAGCAGCCACAGTCAAAACTGGGTTTATCATGCTTCTGGGAGGAGTTTCCTGACCGTGGAGCCTCGCCTACTCCAGACCCTCCTTTGTGTCCTTCATACCGGCTCAGTACCTCTCAGCTACATTGCAAGTGATACTATGGGAAGCCGAGAGAGAGGAGATGAGCTATGGGCAGCTGCTTCCCCTCGGCTGCTCCAGGGAGGCCCTGCCTCTGCACACCCAATGCCACAGTGGTCACCCGCCACTACAGTGAAATAAGCCCTGCTGGAGGCATACACTTAGGCTCAGGGCTTGGGATGTTGTGTGGGAGTGGGGAAAGGGAAAATTTGTTCCAGCATTGGAAATTCTAATTTCTTGCAGAAATATTGGCTAGCATGTGTTAGAATGTTAGTGTTTCTGAGTGAATTGGTACCTGAGCCCTGTCTTGGGCATACCCCAGTGCTTGGCGTTCACTACACTAAGCAGCCTTCTAGAAGCTGAGGCCAGGCCAAACTGCACTCTATGTGTAATCTCACTGTAAATTACCCTTTGGAGTGTTTTTTGTTTGTTTGTTTGTTTGTTTGTTTGTTTTGTGGTACTGGGGATGGAACCTCCGAGCTATAGCCCCAGCCCTATTTTTTTATTCTTTATTTATTTTGCAGTACTGGGGATGGAACCCAGGGGCATTTTACCTCTGAGTGACACCCCCAGCCCTATTTTTATTCTTCATTTTGAAACAGGGTCTCACTGAGTTGTGGAGGGCCTCACTAAGTAGCTGAGGCTGTCCTTGAACTGCAGTCCTCTGGTCTCAGCCTCCCAAATGCTGGGATTACAAGCATGTGCCACCATGCCCAGCTTGGATAAATTTATTTTCTGAGAGTAATCTATTTCAATATGATTTTAAGATAAAATGTTTTGTTTTAAAGCCGGGCATGGTGGTGCACCCTTGTAATCCCAGAATTTGGGAGGCAGAGACCAGAGGATCGCAGTTCGCGGACAGCCTCAGCTATTTAGTGAGGCCCTCTGCAACTCAGTGAGTCCCTGTTTCAAAATAAAGAATAAAAAAATAGGGCAGGGGGTGTAGCTTGGAGGTCAAATGCCCCTGGGTTCCATCCCAGACCCGCAAAAAAAGAAAAAAAAGTTTTTAGAAGGGATTCTTTTCGCTTCTTTAGAGCCTACAAAGAGATATACTTTCCCCAAAATTCAAATTTCTTATTGTCTTACAGAAGCCAATAGATTTTTCTTATTAACAGTAAAAGTGGTTTCCATTTGGTAAAGTTACTCAACATAAGGTATTGTCAGATAATCAAAAGGTTGTCTGTTAGATTTATAAAATTTCCCTCTGGCACACTGTCAAAATCTTGAAAAATGAAATGTCCAACAGCCATCTTCTCTACAGTGATTCTTTAAGTGAAGTTCTACCCTGTCTAAACACTTTTTCAGTTCCTTTCTTTACAAGTCCTCGCAGAGTTGAAATATCCCATAAATTAGGGGTGAAGACAGAGTCCTGGGGACCACCCAGCCAACCTGTGGCCTTAAACTGGCAAGACCAGGCCAGGTTAGCAGATAGCCTCAGACAGGTGCCTGGAGCCAGCTCTGCATCCTACAGCGGGCACTGCCCCTGCCCACAGATTTATAGTGACCTTCACTGTCCTTGAAGTGCTTCTGAGAAACAAGGTTGCAAAGCATTCTCTGGGGCCTTGGAAGGGCTAGTTGAACAAGAGTGTCTCTGCCTGATAAAGAGAGCGCCAAATGTTTCTGGGTGATGGTTTCCACACTGCCTTTATTTAAGGTCTATCAATAGGTGCAGGGTGTAAGGCAGGGAGGCATGTTTTTTTCTGTGGAAATTTCTTCTTTTTAACCAGCCTCACAGTTTGCTTCTGGTTTCAAAGCAAAGCAAGTACCCACCCAAGCAGCTTGTTTGAGAGATGATATTGTTTCTTTTCAGAAGTGAAATACAGCTGGGCATGGTTATGCACATCTGTAATCCCAGTACTTGGGAGACTGAGATAGGAGGATCACAGGTTCAAGGACAGCCTCAGCAATGAAACAAGTCTCTCAGCAACCTGGAAAGACCCTGTTTCAAAACAAAACACAAAGAAATGTAAAAGGCCTGGGTAGAATGCTTTAAAATGCTCAGAGTCAAAACAAAACAAAAAAATGTAAAAGGCCTGGGTCAAACGGTTTAAAAAGCTCCGAGGTAGAATGCCCCTGGCTTTAATCCCCTGTACCATTGGGGGGGGGGGGTGGATGTGGTGACACACACTTGTAATCCAATCCTAGTACTCTGGAAGCTAAAACAGGAAGATTTCTGTTTGTAGCCTGCCTCAGCAACACTAGACCTTCTGCAACTTAACAAAACCCTGTTTCAAAACAATAAAATAGGGCTAGGGGTTTAGTTCAGAGGTAGAATGCTCCTGGGTTCAATCCCCAGTGCTACACACACACACACACACACACACACACACACACACACAGTACAACAGAAACCGGGCATGGTGGTGTGCACCTGTAGTCTTCAGCTATTTGGGAGGCTGAGACAGAAAGATGGTTGAGCCCAAGGCCAGCCCATCTCAGAAAAAAAAGAACTGAAATGGGAGTGCCTCGGTTGATGGGCATTCAACCTCTGAGCTGCACCCCCTGCCCTATTTTTTTTTTTAATTTTTTATTTTGAAACCGGGTCTCACTGAGTTGCAGAGGCCCTCACTAAGTAGCTGAGGCTGTCCGTGAACCACGATCCTCTGGTCTCAGCCTTGGGAATGCTGGGATTACAAGCGTGCGCCACCACGCCTGGCTCCTTGGTTGAAATTCCATGCAAATGGAGGTCTGAAGTGCAGGAAGAGACCTTAACTGAGAAAGCTGCACGTGGCCATGCAGGCTGGGAGTGTAGACACTGCCCTTCAGAACTGTGGCTCCAGGAGTCTGGCCGGGAATGAGAAAGGAGGTGTTATAGGACAGAGGGCTAACCAGAAAGGACACTTGTTTTTCCTACAAGTCTCAAGGCTAAACAGAAGAATTGAGGACAGTTGTGAAGTTAAGAGAACACATACATACATACATACATTAAAAATGAAAACTCAGTTTTTCCTGCACTTTTTTTTTTCGGTACTGAGGATGGAACCCAGGGGCATTCTACCTCTGAGCGAGCTACACCCCCAGCCCTATTTTTTATTCTTTATTTTGAAACAGGGTCTCACTGAATTGCAAAAGGACCTCAAAGTAGCTGAGGCTGTCCGCAAATCACGATCCTCCTGTCTCAGACTCCTGACTCCTGGGATTACAATCATGGGCCACCATGCCCAGCCTGCAATTTTTTTTTGGGGGGGGGTGGTTCTGGGGTTCATGAAAACCTTTCTGCCTCCAGGCCACACTCCCAGACCTATTTTATACTTTTTATTTGGAAACAGAATCTCTTAAGCCAGCGCGGCTGGCTTTGAACCTACAGGATCCTCCTGTGTCCGCCTCCAAGCACGGGGATTACAAGCCACGCCCATCCCAGCCTGCATTTTTATATTTGCTAACACATGCCAGGAAATCAGCGTTTTCTAATTTTTTCTGTACCAAATTAAATATGGTTAATAGTGAAATCACACCTTGTAGTTTGTTTTCTGGTCTGGGGATTGAACCCTGAGGCATTCTACCTCCAAGCCATACCCCCAACCCTATTTTATTTTTATTTGGAAACAGGGTCTCACTAAGTTGCCGAGGGCCTCACCAAATTGCTGAGCCTGTCCTCCAGCCTGGGATCCTCTGATCTGAGCCTCCCAAGTACTGGAAATACAATGGGGGCCCACCACTTACCTGGCTTACTTTGTAGTTTTAAAATATTTCATTATCTGGTATTTGTAATCACTGATGTGTTCACATGCAGATTCCTAGGCTGTCTTCTGATCTTCTGACTTACTAGGTCTGGGTGGCATGGGGAATCTGCCTTTTTTACAAGGTCATGAGGACACTCTTATCTATGGCATGTTTGGAAAGTTTTACATAGCAGGGCAACTGAAATGCAGATGTAAATAAGTTGTCCAAGGTCACTCGACCTAAACTCCTCCCACCTCTCCCTGCAGCCAGTAGATTTTAAAGCCCCCCCACACCAGTATTTCACTACTGTCTTCCATGGGGACACAAAGCTTATATGAAACTCTGTCCAGAAAGGAGAGGGATTTGAAGGTAAGAAAGTAGACTAAGAGACAGATAGGTAAAACTCAGTGTTATTAAAAATTAAGCACTATATAAAGGCACAATAAATTCTAGTGTTTTTTTTTTGTACTGGGAATCAGACTGAGGGGGCATTGTGTGTGTGTGTGTGTGTGTGTGTGTGTGTGTGTGTGTGTGTGTGTTGGGAATTGAACTGTACCCAGGGGCACTCTACCATCAATCTATACTCCTGGCCATATTTTAATTTTTACTCTGAAAAAGAGCATCACTAAGTTGCTGAGGTTAGCTTTGAAGCTGTTGTTGCAGCCTCGCAGGTACTGGGATTACAGGCATGTACCACCATGCCTAGCTAATTGCCATCTTAAAAGTCACTTTCTATTTTCCTTATCTAATGATACCACTCACGCTGAATATTTATGGCCAATAAATGGGTTGTGCATCAATGTAGTCGTCTTAAAAATGAGATATGTTCAGAAAAGTCACAGGGTTATAGGGAGAAAAAAAATACAACTTTTTTTTGTGTGTGTGTGGTACTGGGGATGGAACCCAGAGGCCTTCTACCTCCAGGCTATACTACCGAACCTTTTTTATATTTTATTTGGAAACAGGGTCTCACTAAGTTGCTGAGAGCCCCACTAAGTAGCTGAGGCTGGCTTTGAACCTGTGCAATCCTCCTATCTCAGCCTCCCAAGCACAGGGATTACAAGCATGTGCCACCATGCCCGGCTAAAAAAAATACAACATTTTTAACCTCGCCATTTAAGAATTTATATAGCACTTTGTACATACATGAACATATGGTGCATATATATGCATATGCACCTACATATGTGCACACATTCTCAAACAAACAGTTAAGGAGTATGTGCTCAAAAAATGTTTACTCAAACAGTGTTTGTCAGTTAAAAAGATTAATAATTCTTGACCAGCATGCTTGTAATCTCAGTACTTGGGTTGCTAGTCACAGGTTCAAGACCAGCCTCAGTAACTTAGCAAGGTTCTCAGCAACTTAGTGAGACTCTGTTTCAAAATAAAAAATAAAATAGGGTTGGAAGTATAGCTCACAGATATGCCCCTTCGTTCATTTCCCAGTACCATAAAAGAAGTATGACTCTTATGTTCATACCAATGAAGTTGATTGCAGAGTTCACAAAGCCTGCAACCACTTCTCAGCCCACTTATTCACCTTTTCAGATAACATGTCACCAAGAGCCAGTACTATTCCTTTCCAACATATTCATATCATAATATTCACAATTCTCTATAATTTGAGTTATAGATAAGCCAGTTACATAGTATTACAAATATAAAGAATAGTTGTGAGGTGTGATGGCACATACCTATAATCCCAGTACTTGGAAGTCTAAGACAGGAGGCTTGCTGAGGCCAGCCTCAGCAACTTAGCAAGACTCTATTTCAAAATAAAAAATTAGAATGCCCCAGGTTTCAATCCTCAATGTCACAACAACCACAAAAAAGGATATTTATTTTGGAAACTAAGTTGAAAAGGCTTGTTTACAGTGTAGATTGTACAGAGTATTTTTTAAATTGGTATCAAATTTAGGATAATCAAGATACCTGTAAACAGTTGTGAAAGAAAATCATAGAAATCTAATATTCTGCTTTATTTTAAAAAAAAAATCAAAGTCTTTGCGCCTCTTTGAAGAATCAAAACTTCTAGAAAAGATGTTGTATTATAAGTATAATTCTTTGAATAATGATGGCCAGAACTTTCGTCAGTGGAACTAGATTCAGAAAGGCTGGCAAATGGACGTTTAGTTGTCCCTTGGTATGCATGGGAGATTGATTTTCGGACTCCTTCAGATAGCAGGATCCACAGAAGCTCAAGTCCCATATGCATATCCTCTCTTATACTTTAAATCATCTCGAGTTAACTTATGATACCTAACACATATAAATGCTATAATAATTGCTATACTGCATAGTTATAGGGAATAATGACCAAAAAAAGTATCTATGTTTAATAGAGATGTTCGTCCCCAATTATTTTTAATCCATTGTTTTTGTTTTTGTTTTATTTTGTTTGTGGTACTAGTGATGGAACCCAGGGGCTTTTTCCTCCAGGCTAAACTCCTAGACCTATTTTATATTTTATTTAGAAACAGGGTCTCACTAAGTTGCTGAGAGCCTCAGTCAGTAGCTGAGGCTGGCTTCGAACCTGTGTGAACCTCCTGTCTCAGCCTCCCAAGCATTGGGATTACAAGTATGCACCACCACGCCGGGCTTTTAATCCATTGCTGATTAAATCCATGGATGCAGAACCTTTGGGGTTCCAAGGGCCCAAATACTCAGTTAATTATTGTTATTTGTGATAGTTGGGTTCTCTGTAGTCACTGCAAACAGAAATAGCAAATACTGAACCACTGTTCCAAGGACCTCTAGTCACATTTCCATCAATTAATCAATATATAAACTTGTTTCATATGCGGTTCTACTTAAAGTTACCGTGTGTGTGTGTGTGTGTGTGTGTGTGTGTGTGTGTGTGTGTGTGTGTTGGAGGGGTAGTAGGAATTGAATCCAGGGGCATTCTACCTCCTAGCTACACCTCCAGCCTGTTTTTAATTTTAAACAGTCTTGCTAGGTTGTTGAGAATTGCTACATTGTTGAGACTCTCCTTGAACCTTCAGACCCTCATGTCTCAGCCTCCCAACTGCTGGGATTACAGGTGCGCACTACATGCCCGGTGAGCTTAAATAGATGATATGACACCTCAGCATACAGGACAAGGCCCAGCACTAGGAAAACATAATTTAAAACATCACAAATAAGCATGGTGGCGCCCCTTGTAATGCCAGCATTCGGAGGCTGAGACCAGAGGATCGGGGTTTGCGGGCAACTTCAGCCACTTAGTGAGGCCCTCCACTACTCAGTGAGACCCTGTTCCAAAATAAAGAATAAAAAATAAGCCGGGCGTGGTGGTGCACGCTTGTAATCCCAGCATTCGGGAGGCTGAGACCTGGAGGATCGTGGTTTGCGGACAGCCTCAGCTACTTAGTGAGGCCCTCTGCAACTCAGTGAGACCCGGTTTCAAAATAAAGAATAAAAAATAAGGCAGGGGGTGTAGCTCAGAGGTCAAATGCCCCTGAGTTCCATCCCCAGATCTGCAAAAAAAAAATAAAAAATAAAAAATAGGGCAGGGGGTGTAGCTTGGAGGTGAAATGGCCCTGGGTTCCATCCCCAGACCCATTAAATACATACATACATACATGCATACATACATACATACATACATACATACATACATACTAAAACATCACAAATATTCTACACACAGTACATGTAGCAAATGCTAATTACTACAGAAAGAGTGATTTCTTGTAGATCACAAGCCTGTAGGATCCACTTGGTGGGTCCCCTACTGCCTTCCCATTTGCTTGCTTTTTTTTTTTTTTCTTCTATATTTTGAAACAGTGTCTCAGTAAGTTGCAGAAGGCCTCACTAAGTAGCTGAGGCTGTCTGCCAACCTGCAATTCTCCTGTAACTCAGAAATTAATTGCTTGCATTCAGCAGGCTGAGACAGGAGTATCGCAGTCTCGGACAGCCTCAGCTACTTAGTGAGGCCCTCTGCAACTCAGTGAGACCCGGTTTCAAAATAAAGAATAAAATATAGGGCAGGGGGTGTAGCTCAGAGGTTGAATGCCCCTGGGTTCCATCCCCAGACCCGCAAAAAAAAAAAATAATTTCTTAATATCATCAGACATCTGTTTGGAGTTCCATTTTCCTCAATCAGACATTCCTCTTATCATTTTAGTCAGTACACAGCTTGTGGCTAGCCAGTGATGGGGTGATGGACTGGTGACCACCTGTGGTTGAACTAGAATCTGGGGGTCTGAAGTCAAGAAGCCCCATTTCTAGAGCAGTAGAGTAGGACAGAGGCTCTCCTCGCCTCCAGGGCACCATCCCTCCGTGTGTACAGCTCAGAACTTGGACCATGTTTCAGCCAGAAAGAGACTCTGACCAAAAGCAGCAGTGGCCATGCTCTTTCCCTACCTAACTCCATCTTCTAACCTGTGACTTAGACCGGGCACTTGGGTGAGAAATGGTTTCTGTGGTTTGGAGTCTGTCCCCAAGACATACATGCCTTACCTGGCAGGTGCAAGCAGCACCATCTGGGCTTATGGCACGGGGACATCAGTCCTTACAGGAGTTCTGGGTTATCTCAGTCCAATCCTTGCCTGGGGCATGGACCACAACTGGGCAGCTCAGTACACTCTTCTCAAAAGGAGTGACGTGTACAGACCTGGTATTCTAAGTGTAGTTGAATGATGACAGGAATCTTGCCTGGAAGATGTCCCTAAGTTCACAGAGGAGAGAAGACAGGTACATACGCGCCAGGCCCCTGCTCCGCCATGCGCTGCCAGCGAGTGATAAAGCGAGCAGGGGTACACATACTTGGCACTTCTCTCTTTCAACACTTCATCAAAGAAAGCTCAGCTGCTTCATGGGTGATTTCATTATCTCTCAAATTCCAGAAAAGAATTTCATGGCACAGAAAGTTTCCATTAAAGTATATATAGTATAAATGGGAGGAAGTTTCCTTGCCTTTCTGTGAAACTGTGGTAATATGACCGCTCTTGGAGGGTCTTTAAGGCTCGGATGTGTTTCTACACATAATACTTGGAATGATGCTTGGCCCACAACACTTCTGCCATCTCAGAAACATGCCATGACTACACTTTCCTGTGCAATGGAGCCCTGGAAATAAAGCCAATGTGATTGATGAATTTTAATTAATTTACATGTAAATAGCCACATGTGGCTTGGTAGCTGTAGTACAGGTCTTTGGCATGTTGATAATACGTTGTTGTATCATTGTAAATATTATACCCAGTGAAGTTGCAAAAGACAGCATTGGTGCATGCCTGTAATCCCAGTATTTAGGAGGCTGAGACAGGAGGATCACAGGTTTGTGGCCAGCTTCAGCAACTTAATGAGGCCCTCTGCAACTTAGTGAGACACTGTTTCAAAAAATATAGGGTTGAAGGTATATAGCTCAGAGGTAGAATTCCTCTGGGTTCCATCCCTAACACACCCCCCTCCAAAAAAAAAAGGCACTGGTATGAAAGGTAGAGACCGTGTTAGGGAACAGTGTCTGCCTCATGTGCAGGTCTAGGACATTTTAGGACGCAGCGATCATCTCTAAAGTGAAGGGGTGCCAGGCGTGGTGGCACGCGCTTGTAATCCCAGGACTTGGGAAGCTGAGAAAGGAGGATTCGGGTTCATGGTTATCCTCAGCTACTTAGTGAGGCCCAGTTTCAAAAATAAAGAATTAAAAAATTACGGGTCATGATTTTTAAGTAGATTGCACTTGTGGAAGTCTTGCAAAGAAAGGAAACAGCCTCCTGATAGGCAAGGATGGGAGTAGGAATTGGCCTCACATTTTATCTTTGCTTCTTCCTGGCTGTGTGACCTTAGTTGATTAGCAATTTTGTGCCTCAGTGTGTTTTCAACTGTAAGATGAGGGTTCTGAGCAAGGCATGGCGGTACACACCTGTAGTACCCGTACGTGGGAAACTGAAACAGGAGGATCACAGACTAACAACATAGCAAGATTCTCAGCAAACTAGTAAGACCCTACTTTAAAAAAAAAAAAAAAAAAGCCGGGCGTAGTGGTGCACGCTTGTAACCCCGCGCTTGGGAGGCTGAGACAGGAGGATCGCGCAGGTTCGAAGCCAGCCTCCGCTGGCTTAAGAGACCCTGTTTCCAAATAAAATACGAAATAGGTCTGGGAGTGTACCCCAGAGGTAGAAGGCCCCTGGGTTCCATCCCCAATACCACCAAAAACAAAACAAAACAAAACACAAAAAGGAGTATACTCAGAGGTAGAATGCCCCCGAATTCAATTCCTAAGACAAAATAAAATGAGGGCCGTGATGCTCACCTTTCCACTGGCACTGTATGCGCTGTCCTGGCAGGACCAGATAATGATGGGAATAGTATCAGAATTGAACAAACAATCGCTGTTGCTTGCTACCAATTGGGCTGGAGTTGTTTGTGTTTTTATTTTTTGGTTCTGAGGATTGAACCCAGGGATTTTCTACCTCCAAGCTAAACCCCTACCCCTTTTCATTTTTTATTTGGGAACAGGATCTCACTAAGTTGTTGAGGCTGGCTGTGAACCTGTGATCCTCCTGTCTCCGCCTCCCAAGTCCTAGGATTACAGACATGTACCACCATACCTGGCTCAGTTGGAGAATTTAGTTATTTTATTCCTGTCAGAGACTGATGTGGTTATTGTATGTAATGCATAAATGTATGCTTTTTTTTGCCTTTTAAGAATTTACAATAATTCCCTTTGAGCTGAGAGAAAAAGGAGGTAGACCACTAAAATTATCCCTTTACATTACATAATTTAAGTGACAGGTCTGTAGTGGTGGCCTGAGGGTCCCATCTTGTACTGCCTGCCAGATTTGATGTCCAGGGTTGGTAGAATATTTTTTGTGTGTGCGTGTGGTGCTGGGGGTGGAACCTAGGGGCTTTTTCTACCTCTGGGCTATACTCCCGGACCTGTTTTTTACTTTATTTGGAAGTAGGGTCTCACTAAGTTACTGAGAATCTCACTCAGTTAGCTGAGGCTGGCTTGGAACCTGCGCGATCCTCCTGTCTCAGCCTCCCAAGTGCAGGGATTACAAGTGTGTGCCACCACACCCATCTTTATTTATTTTTTAAATAAAGACTGGAATCTTTGATCTTATTTTTTTGTTCAGTTGAAATCAAACAAGCATTAGAAAAAAGTAGAGAATGCTAAATAGACAAGTTGAAACTCAGACTGAGCTACCGCCTCATATCTTTATGACTCTTTTCTCATAGATGTGACATTTGCTGTGTCACCTTTCGAACACATCGAGGACTACTGCGCCACAATGCGCTTGTCCACAAACAGCTTCCCAGGGATGCCATGGGAAGGCCTTTCATCCAGAACAACCCTTCGATTCCTGCTGGCTTCCACGACTTAGGATTCACCGACTTCTCCTGTAGGAAGTTTACTCAAATTTCTCAGGTACACTGATTGGGCCCATTGGAACTACCATCATCTTCACAGTTCCCTTCGCAGCACTTTTTCTCTTAAAACTGAACCTGGATCTTTGTGTCTCCTGTGAGTGCTTGGGCTGAACGGAGTGGATTAGACTTTTCTTTGGGGATTGTTTCCTATGAGCTTCTGTGTGAGTCTAGTTCATCATTACCTTTTGCCCATTCTTGGTGCTTTGTGATTTAAACTTGTAAATTGTTACCACCTCCACCCAAGCTCTATCATAATTTGAATTTCTATGTTTTAAACTTTCCATAGTATCTGCATTACAGCTATATTTGTAGCATGTAATGGTTTCTGTTAAAAATGATTTGGGGACTGGGGTGTAACTCAGTGGTAGAGCATGTGTAACCCTGGGGCCTTCTACATCCAAGCTACTACCCTGTCCCTTTTTTTTGTGTGTGTGGTACTGGGCATGGAACCCTTCTCCAGGCTACACTCCCAGACCTATTTTTATATTTTTATTTTGAAACAGGGTCTCTTAAGCCAGCTTGGCTGGCTTCGAACCTGCGTGATCCTCCTGTCTCTGCCTCTCAAGCACGGGGATTACAAGCGTGCGCCATCACGCCCAGCTAAGTTTTTGTTTTGAGATGGTCTCACTATGTTGCTGAGAGTTTCACTAAGTGGCTAAGTCTGACTTCAGCACCAGAATCCTCTTTTCTAGCTTCCCAATACCAGGATTACAGGCATGTACCACCACGAATGGCTCATGTTTTTATGTGTGTGTGGTACTGGGGATTGAACCCAGGAGCATTCTACCTCTGAGCTATACCCCCAGCCCTATTTTTTTTATTTTGAAACAGGGTCTCATAAAGTTGCTGAGGCTGGCCATGAGCCTGCGATCCTCCTGCCTCAGCCTCCCACGTACTGGGATTATAAGCATGTGTCATGCTCAGCTCACCCATTTTTTAAAAGGAGTCTATCTTCACGGTAGTGTTACTTTATTGTACTTTAGTTTCTCCCTGGTGATGATGATTCTTTAGCCACTTTATGGTTTTCCTAATTCAATCCCATCCCATGTTAGCAATAGCAGAAGGTCAGCTCCTTGCGTATTACTAGCAGAAGACTGCACACTGGAGCAGCTGTACAATAAATACTCAATCTTCACCTTTGTTCCCTTGCTTTCTTTTGCAGGCCTGGTGTGAAACAAACCTACGGAGGTGCATCAGCGAGCACCACCGCTTCGTCTGCGACACCTGTGACAAGGCGTTCCCTATGCTGTCTTCGCTCACCCTGCATAAGCAGACCCACGTTGCCGCAGACCAGGGACGGGAAACGCTGCAGGCTAAGACCCTGGCTGGTGACGCCCTGGATCAGAAGGCCTTCCTGGCCTCGCTGGGCCTGCAGCACACCAAAGACATCAGGCCTGTGCCAGCTGAGGAGCCCCTGCCGGATGACAACCAAGCAATACAGCTCCAGACACTCAAGTGTCAGCTACCTCAGGAACCCGGCTGCGCCAACGTGCTGAGTCTGTCTCCCTTTGAAGCTGCCTCTCTAGGCAGTTCTCTCACAGTCCTCCCAGCTACCAAGGAGAACATGAAGCATCTGTCCCTGCAGCCCTTCCAGAAGGGCTTCATCATCCAGCCAGACAGCAGTATTGTGGTCAAGCCCATCTCAGGAGAGTCAGCCATTGAGCTGGCCGACATCCAGCAGATTCTGAAGATGGCAGCCTCAGCTCCCCCACAAATCAGTCTTCCGCCTCTCTCCAAGGCCCCTGCAACCCCTCTGCAAGCGATTTTCAAGCACATGCCCCCTCTGAAGCCAAAGCCCCTGGTTACACCCCGCACAGTGGTGGCCACCTCCACACCCCCTCCTCTCATCAATGCCCAGCAGGCCTCCCCAGGCTGCATCAGCCCCAGCCTCCCCCCGCCAGCCCTGAAGCTCCCCAAGGACTCCGTGGAGACAACCTCCAGTGCTCACCTGCTGCAGTCCAAGGCAGGGGCCCCGCCAAACACGGCCACACAGCTCTTCTTGCAGCAGCCAGGAGTGGAGCTGCCCAGCCAGCCCGAGATGAAGACACAGCTGGAACAGGACAGCATCATTGAGGCCCTGCTGCCCCTGAGCATGGAGGCCAAGATCAAGCAGGAGATCACAGAGGGGGACCTCAAGGCCATCATGACCGGACCCAGTGGGAAGAAGACCCCTGCCATGCGCAAGGTGCTGTACCCCTGCCGCTTCTGCAACCAGGTGTTTGCCTTCTCTGGAGTCCTGCGTGCCCACGTGCGCTCCCACCTGGGCATCTCACCCTACCAGTGCAACATCTGTGACTACATTGCCGCAGACAAGGCTGCGCTCATCCGCCACCTGCGCACACACAGCGGGGAGCGACCCTACATCTGCAAGATCTGCCACTACCCCTTCACCGTCAAGGCCAACTGCGAGCGGCACCTACGCAAAAAGCACCTCAAGGCCACCCGCAAGGACATCGAGAAGAACATCGAGTACGTGAGCAGCAGCGCTGCAGAGCTGGTGGACGCCTTCTGCGCGCCCGACACAGTGTGCCGGCTGTGCGGGGAGGACCTGAAGCACTACCGAGCTCTGCGCATCCACATGCGCACGCACTGCGGCCGCGGTCTGGGCGGCTGCCACAAGGGTCGCAAGCCCTTCGAGTGCAAGGAGTGCAGTGCCGCCTTCGCAGCCAAGCGCAACTGCATCCACCACATCCTCAAGCAGCACCTGCACGTGCCCGAGCACGACATCGAAAGCTACGTGCTGGTGACCGACGGTGGCCTGGGCTCTGCAGAGGCTGCCGCTGAGGCTTCGGGGCGGGGGGAGGAGAGTGGCTGTGTTGCCTTTAGCGACTGCAAGCCCCTTGCTGCCTTCCTGGAGCCCCAGAATGGCTTTCTTCATGGAGGCCCAACACAGCCCCCACCTCCACACGTCTCGATCAAGTTGGAGCCTACCAGCAGCTTTGTGGACTTCAATGAGCCCCTGGACTTTTCTCAGAAGGGCCTGGCCTTGGTGCAGGTGAAGCAGGAAAACATGTCCTCCTTCATGAGCCCTTCCTTGGTCCCCTATGACTGCTCCATGGAGCCCATCGATCTGTCCATCCCCAAGAACTTCAGGAAAGGAGACAAGGACACGGCTGCTCCCAATGAAGCCCAGAAGCCAGAGCAGGAAGTGGGGAGCACTGAGCAGCTCTCTCCCTGTCCACCACCCTGCCACTCCCTGCCAGTGACTCTGGGGCCTGCTGGGATCCTGGAAACCCCTGCAGCTACAGTGGTGGCTGCCGGCACAGCCCCTGCCCTGGAGCCCCACGCTCAGCCCCTCCAGGGCTCTGTTCGACTGGCTGTCCCCATCTACTCTTCAGCTCTTGTCAGCAACCCACCCCTCTTGGGCAACCCTACCCTCTTAAGCAACTCAGCCCTCCTGAGTAGCCCGGCCTTGCTGAGGCCACTGCGGCCCAAACCGCCCCTGCTCTTGCCAAAGCCCCCTGTGACAGAAGAGCTGCCCCCGCTGGCCTCCATTGCCCAGATCATCTCGTCTGTGTCCTCCGCCTCCACTCTGCTGAAAACCAAGGTGGCGGACCCCGGGCTGTCAAGCACAGGCAGTAACACCTCAGCTACAGACAGCTTGGGAGGTGCCATCCCCAAAGTCGCTGCCACTCCCACCGACACCACAAGCCCAAAAGAATCCAGCGACGTTCCCCCTATAGCCAGCAGCCCAGAAGCAGCCTCACCCACTGAGCAGGGGCCGGCAGGCTCTTCCAAGAAGAAGGGCCGGAAAAGAGGGATGAGGAATCCACCCCGCGCCAACAGTGGCGGGGTGGACCTGGACTCGAGTGGGGAGTTTGCCAGCATTGAGAAGATGCTGGCCACCACAGACACCAACAAGTTCAGTCCTTTTCTGCAAACTGCAGGGGATGACACTCAGGATGAGGTGGCTGAGACCCCCACTGACCACAACGGGCCCAGCGATGAAGAGCAAGGCAGCCCTCCAGAAGACAAGCTGCTGCGGGCAAAGCGGAACTCCTATGCCAACTGTCTGCAGAAAATCAACTGTCCCCACTGTCCCCGCGTCTTCCCTTGGGCGAGCTCCCTCCAGAGGCACATGCTCACACACACTGGTAAGAGGGCCCCCTGGGTCTGCTAGGTGGTGAGGCAAGGAGGCCATGCCAGAAGGGGCGGTGTGAGCAAGGGAGGCTGTAGACAATGTAGGACTCTTCCCATTCTCTTCATCCCTAGCTTCTCTTCTCCCTCTGAGAAGCCTCAGACTGGGGGTGCTGTGAGTCTTATCCCTGTGTTCTTGGTAACCAGGGCAACTTGTGCCTCTGGTCTGCGTTCCCCTGCCCCTGGGGTTACTGTGAAGAGAAGAGTCCAAGGTGGGCACAGGCCTGTCAGTTTCCTCCACCCCCACCCCTATTCCTTCTCAAGAAGGTTTCCAGAGTGTCTGTTGGGTTAAGCAGGAGAGGCAGCTCCAGAGAAGTGGGACTTTGTATTAAGGTATTGGGGCATAATGAGCTTGGTGCTTTGACACGAGAAAATCCATCCTGGCATCCTCAACGCAGCTTTTAAATTTTTGAATGTTCTATGAGGTTATTTTCTGCCATGTGTCTGACTGTAAAAGGAAACATTGCAAAATGTGATGGTGGCTGTTTACTTCCAGTTCACTAGGCTGATTGCATCCTCCCACTTATTTTGAAAGCTGGTGATAGATGATGTTAGAATTTTTTAAATTTTATTGACACAATTGTCAGCTTATTCCAGAGAAACACCCTAAGTATGACTAATGCTCTAGGTAAAAGATTTAAATTAGCAAAATGATATCTGGAGATTTTATGTTCAGTGTACAGAATACATCTTAAATAATTGTTACCAGGTACTTTTAATATTCAAATGGCTGCACAACTCTCATCTTAATTATTTATAATTGTCTGTATATTCTCATAAGATTTATATCACTGTACTAAGATTAAATGGAATGAGATCCTTATTCTTTTGGAGTTTACAATCTAACTATTAATAGGACCAAAAACAAGATGGTACTATATGTGTGGTACAGGATTGTTGAATAAAATAAAGTTCTCCAAGCTGGGCATGGTGCTCACGCTTGTAATCCCAGCATTCGGGAGGCTGAGACCGGAGGATTGCGGTTCGCGGACAGCCTCAGCTACTGAGTGAGGCCCTTTGCAACTCAGTGAGACCCCGTTTCAGAATAAAAAAAAATAGGGCAGGGGGTGTAGCTCAGTGGTCGAATGCCCCTGGGTTCCATCCCCAAACCTGCAAAAAATAAATAAAATTAAAAAACAAAGTTCTCCAGTAAAATTTGAGTTTCTGATCAACAGCAAATAATTTTTAGTGTAAATATTTTTCATGCAGTATTTGGGGCAGACTAAAAATTACTCATTGTTGATCTGAAGTTCAAATTCTAACCAGGCATCCTGTATTTCTACTTGCTCAGTAGGGCAGCCCAAGGTAGTGAGGAGGTTTATGACAGTAGTAGAAATTGGGTGCAAGAGAAGCACTATATAGATTTGGTGTCCCACAAAGCTTTCAGCCGCACATAGGGAGGGGTGTCTACTGGATGCTGCAGAGCAGCAGGAGGGGGTTCTTAAGTTGTCTCTGGAAATCAAGAGTCCAGGGAGTGGGGAAGAGAGAGGAAGCCGTGGGGTCATGGCTGGGCGGTTTGGGGGTCTCTCCGAGGCTGCACCAGTTGGCAGAGATTGCCACATAGCTGTGGTGTGGCATTTTTTTCCTGGTGTAGTGGGGCCTCAAATCCAGGAAGTCAGCAGAGTTCGTGCAGGGAGGGTTCAGTTAATAGAACTGGAACTTCTAGATTCATAAAGTACACGCTGCCTTTTCAGGCTGTCCTTTTCTTTCCATTGAAATGAGTTAAGCCTAACAAAGTCAAGCAACAGTTCTCAGGAAGACGGAGTTCAGAGAAGGTGCCCACAGCAGCAGCTTTTCCTGCCCGGTATAGGTGACGCCTCTGTCACCTGCAGTCCCTGGAGAAGGGAGTGTTTCTGTTGCCGCTTTCCAGAAAGCAGATGGTTTGGATCTGGTGATGGGCTCAGCTCTGGCCTCTCCTCTCCTTCCCCTCTCCCAGCCTTCCATCTTATTCCAGATGACAAACCTGTGCTTGGTGGACACTGCACATTTCCCTCGAATGAGGCCATTTATCCTCAAGACATTTGTATTCCCAGAAAACTGGCAGTCTTCCTAGAAGCTGGAGCGGGCAGAATTTCCCCTTTCAAGAGTTGTACTGGATCTTTGTAGATGCCTGATACATATCCCCCCTTGATAGTCCAGGGTTGTGATTTCCTAGGTTTGTTTGTTTGTTAGTTTGATTTTGGTATTGGGGATTCTACCCAGAGGCATTCTACCTCTAAAATTCACCCTCAGCCTGATTTTATTTCTTATGTTGAGACAGGGTCTCACTAGGTTGCTGAGAGCCTTGCTAAGTTACTGAGGCTGGCTGTTGCCTAGGTTTTGAATGCCAGGATGTCATCATTGGTTTAAAATTTGATAGCATCTGAGCCCAAGCAAGGGAGGTATAAGATGAGGTAGGGCAAATGTAACTATAAGCACATTCTGTCATCTCTGCCTTCATAGTTACCAATAAGTTTAATTAGATGTGTCTGTCAGGAGCCGGCTATGGTGGCACATGCTTGTAATCCTAGTACGTGGGAGGCTGAGCCAGGAGAATCACAGGTTCAAGGCCAGCCTCAGCTATATAGTGAGGCCCTCTGCAACTTAGACCCTGTTTTAAAATAAAGAATAAAAAATAGGGCTGGGGGTTTAGCTTGGAGGTAGAATGCCCCTGGGTTCAATCCCCAGTACCACCAAAAGAGAATAGAAAAAGGAATGTATCTGTTAGGGCCCAGTCCATGACAGCCAATCATTACATTCTTTGTAAAGAAACCTTTCAGAGCTAGTCTTTAGGATTGTCCAAAGAGGGTGATACTGCCATAAACAAATCAAGGCTTAGGAAGGTTAAGTTATTCATCAGCAGTCCTATGGGTGATAAATAGATCTCCATGAAGGGCAGCAGCCAGTTACCTGCCCCCACCTCCCAGTCATTACAGCCAGCTGGTCCTCCTCCTGAGAAGGAGAGAGCACAACTCTGGATCCGAGTTAGAGTGTTACCGGCTGCAGTTGTATTGGATACTGTATAAGGCTGGTGCCCACTGGGTTGCATTAGCTTTCTTGCTGTGCACCACGGTTCAGCTTCTAGAGATAGGCTCAGCGTCGCCCTGATTACATCACGTCACATTGAACACTCAGCTGTCTGGTGCTGTGTGCGAACATTTTCCACTTGTCCAGCATTAGAGCTGGAGAGAGCCTGGGAAGTCATCTTCCCACAGACATGAGATTGCCTGGACATAGCCCTGCTCTCCACCATCAGAACCATGAGGCTTCCTGGCTCTCGAGGCCTTTCCAAAATACTCCCTACACATTGAAAAAATACTTACGGCCTACACTAAGATTGTGGGAGATAAATTCCAATTTAGCAACAACCCTGTAAAGAAAGGTGGAATGTAAGAAAGACGTTTTTTGTATTTTTTTAAGTGTGGTATGAAAATCTGATAGCGGGATTTGGTGGCACACACCTGTAATCCTAGCACTTGGGAGACTGAGATATGAGGATCACAGATTGGAAGACTGCCTTCATAACGTAGTGAGACTCAGCAACCTAGTGAGACCCTATTCAAAACCAAAAATAAAAAAAAGGCTCGGGGGCCAGGTGGGTGGTTCACGCCTATAAATATAGTACTTGAAAGGCTGAGACGGGAGGATTGCATGTTGAGAGAGACAGCCTTAGCAATATAGTGAGACTCTCAGCAACTCAATTTCAAAGCAGAAAATAAAAAAGGGCTGAGATGTAGCTTGGAGAGAGAATGCTCCTGGATTTAATCTGGGAGGTTGAAGCAAGAGGATCACTGAACCCAGGGATTCTGGGCGACATATCAAGACCCTGTCATATCGCAAAAAAGTAAATCAGTCAACCTAGCCAAGTCCACCCAGCCACCAGTGCTGAGCAGCACCCAGTTCTCTGTTGTAGTTAACCAAACAGCCTACGTCCTGAAGGTCGGCCTCCTGGCAAAATCATGGAGTTATCCTAGAGCCCCTCCTTTGTCTCACCCATGTTCTCTAGTCCACCCACCGCCCTCTACAAGGCGGCAAGGACAGATTCGTGTCCCGTGAAGGGTCTACCCGCCAGCTGCCAGCTCTTCAGTCCCTGTTCTCCCCTACTCAGGTTCCAGGAACTGTATCAGGAGGAAGCTGGCAGCTGCTGACATCCATCATGTCCCCTGGCATGTTCAGACACACCTGCCTTCCTCCTTCCACCCTTCTCCGGCCTCCTGTGGATGGGGACGGTTCCTGGTTTTTACCTTTCTCTCCCAGAGCATTCACCGCCGTGGGAGACAACAGTGTACTGTCCCTGCGAGTATCCATCTCAGGCATCTCGGCCTCTCTGTCTAAGCCGCAGGTGGGGACAGTGTGCCAGAAATCACAGCCAGTCCCTTCTGGTCTGTGTGCTCACTTCCTCTGTCCCTTTCTCTGCTTCCTTGCCCCACAGCGACAGGGCTGGGACCAGGGGTTGTCTGTGGTTCCTCCAGTTCTTAATCTGGGAACCCCTGCCTCTCTTTGTCACAGGGGATTCAGGCTTCTAAGTGTGAAAAAGCACTTTGGACACCAGTTTGATTTGGCCACTATAAGAAAGCCACCGCCACTAGAGGGTGGAGGGAGCAGTAGCGGCAAGTTAGGGGGCTTGAGTCATGCAGTCTTGCTACAAAAAGAGAATCAACTGCAGCAGTTACAAGGTTTCCATCAGAGTCTTAACCCACCTTTCTTACTCTGTGGAGAGGAACAGAAACATTTCCAGGTCTGTGTTCTTACCCTGATGAACAAGGTCTTGATCCATTTGGCAACTTATTCTCACTGTTTTGCTCTTTTTTTTTTTTTTTTTTAATTGGGTGGTGGTACTGGGGTTCCTGGAAACCCTTCTACCTCCAGGCTACACTCCCAGACCTACTTTATACTTTTTTTTTTTTTGAAACGGATCTCCTAAGCCAGCACGGTTGGCTTCAAACATGTGTGATCCTCCTGTCTCCGCCTCCCTTGTGGGGATTACAAGCGTGCGCCACCACGCACGGCTCTGCTACTGCTCGTGCCCAGTGGCTTCCAGATAATGCCACTCAGCATCAAATGTCTCTTTTCATGACAGTCTGTGCAAATGAATACTGTCTGGCTGATAGTTGAGTGCTCACCGTTGGACTGGGGATGCCATAGGTTGTGGGTACAGGGTAATTCTTTGTGGTTGTGAGTACTCTAACACTCCTAAAGCAGCAATGTGGGGCATTTCCCCTTAGTATAATCATGTGATACTTTCCAAATAGGTGACCATTCACAAGTGAAACTATATAAAATGTGAGAGTTTTGCAATGCAGTTTTGAGCTTTTTTCTTTTCTTTCTTTTTTTTTTTTTTTTTTTTTGGGTGGTGGTACTGGGGTTTTCGGAAGCCCTTCTACCTCTGGGCTACACTCCCAGACCTATTTTCTATCTTTTATTTGGAAACAGGGTCTCCTAAGCCAGCAAGGCTGGCTTTGAACCTGCGCGATCCTCCTGTCTCAGCCTCCCAAGCGCGGGGATTACAAGCGTGAGCCACCACTCCCGGCCCAGTGTGAGCTTTTAATAGCCAAAGTTAGTTGTTGTTTGAGGAACCTTTCTGTGACAAATGGTTGGGAGTCATTGAGCTGTCTCTGAATTTAACACAAATATCAGTCTTTATCATGGGTTATAGCCTGACTATCCAAACCAGCTGTTAAGGTAAAACACTGATCAGTATGAAAATAAGGAAGGAAACCATGCAATAGACAGAAATGAGAAACTTATTGTTTCCTTTGAAATTGAGAATTATAATAGCTTCTGACTTCCTTGTTTGTTTGTTTGTGGGATAGAACTTACCTGTTCTAATATAGCAACACAGCAGCGCCATTTTTGACCTGGTTTTCTTCCTCCTGATCTGGCCAGTTTCATAGAAGCTCCCATGTTGACTTTGACAATAAAATATTAAAGGAAAAGCATTTTATTGTTACTTGAAATTATGTAATACTGGGTTTTTTGGGTTTTTTTTGTTGTTGTTGGGGGGGGGTTATTTGTAGTACAGGGGCTGGAACTCCAGGGGCATTCTGCCTCCAAGCAACACCCTCGGCCTTATTTATTTTTTTTTTTTTATTCATTATTTTGAAACAGGGTCTCACTGAGTTGCAGAGGGCCTCACTAAGTAGCTGAGGCTGGCCACAAACTGCAATCCCCCTGTCTCAGCCTCCCGAATGCTAGGATTACAAGCCTGCGCCACCACGCCCGGCTTGTATACTGTATTTGAGTCTTAGTGAAAAGCAAGAAATCACTTGAAAGATGCACCGTAAAGGTTGAAATACTTTACAGCTAGTCACAAAAAAAGTGTGATTTTAAATATTTTTAATGTGGCTATTTTTATACATTTAGCAGAAGCTCCTGCAGAGCTTTGTCAAGGGGCTCTTTCCAGCAGTTAGAGGACTCTCCACTATCATGCAGGGAAGTACACACGTCAGGACTGTGGAGGTTTCTGCTCAGCCCTTCCCAGTGCTATAATTGTTCCGAGCATCTGCATTTGCACACACATGAGTGTATGTTGTGTGTCAACCCAGTGCCTTGTACATGCTTCCTAGGCAGATGTCCTACCAAGGAGCTGTACTCCCACCCCACCCTGTGGTGTGTTTTGTTTTGGTTTTGTGTTTGTTTGTTTGTTTGTTTGTTTTGCGGTACTGGGGATGGAACCCGGGGGCATTCTACCTGGAGCTGCACCCGCTGCCCTATTTTTTATGCTTTATTTTGCAACAGGGCCTCACTGAGTTGCAAAAGGCCTCACTAAGTAGTAGCTGAGGCTCTCTGTGAACTGCGATCCTCCTGTCTCAGCCTCCCAAATGCTGGGGTTACAAGGGTGTGCTACCATGCCCAGCTCCCAACCTGTGTTCTTAAATAGCTCCAAAGAAGATTTGGAAGCATAATCTTTCTTTTCTTTTTCTTTTTGTGGTACTGGGAATTGAACCCAGGACAATTCTACCTTTAAACTATACCTCAGGCCTGTTCTTTTTTGTGTGTGTATGTGAGATAGAGTCTCAAGAGGTTGCTAAGAATCTTGTTGAATTGGCAGCAAACCTGTGATCCTCCTGTCTCAGCCTCCCAAGTACTAGGATCACAGGCATGCACCACCATGCCCAGTTTAGAAGCATCATCTTACAGTCTTTCAGCTTGGCGGTGCTGGGCAACACACCCTCATGCCCTGTGAACGGTGCCCCCCAGGAGTTATGCAGCCGGTGGTGGTGCCAGTCAGTTCTGGTCCTTCCTTGCCTACCCTCCAGCTTACCCCACCTCCCAGGACTGCTGAGCACCTCAGCAAGTGCTGGCCTTGGGCATTGCGCTTGTCCAAGCCTCAGTTGGTATTATGGCACTAATCTAATTGGAAGACCCATGATTTGAGTCTCCAGAGCGCTCTGCCAGTGACTCTTCCTGCCAGGCCTGCACTCTTGTGTTTGGCTTTGACAGCCTCCGGATTCCAGGACAACAGCACAAGGCCACAGCCCCCAGGTCATACTTTGTCATTACGTGACAGTCTTTTCTCCTGTGAAATCAGGAGGTAGGACCTAGAATCTGGTAATTGGGGGAAAGGAAGAAGCCAGTGATACAGCAGAGGGTCACCACCATCTTCTCTTCTCTCCTCCCTTTCCCCTTCTTCATCTTTCCCCTTCCTCATCTTTCCCCTGCTTTTCCTTCTCCTCTCCTTTTTTCTTCCTCCTATTCCATACCTTCTTTGTTCCTCCTACCCCCTCTTCCCGTTCCCCTTCTTCTCTCCCTTCTCTCCTCCCCTCCTTCCTCGCCTGCTGCTTTCCTTGTCCTTCTCCTTCTTCTCCTTTCTCCCTAGTTCCTCCTTCCCTCCCGCCCTCTTCTCCTCTCCCCTCCTTCTTCCACTCCTTGACTTCCTCCTCTTTCTCTGCCCCTCCTCTTTTTTCACTCATACTCTCCCCTCTGCCCCTTGTGTGTGTGCATACACACACACACACACACACACACACACACACACACACACCCTCATCCATCCACACAAACCCAGGACAAGTTGTGATGGCATTTGGAAACATAGTGTTTACCATACAAAAGGAATCTAAAAGGAGAGGCTGGGCTGACCAAAGCAGAAAACTCCCCTGGGGGGGTAGGGGGCCTCTCCTCTCAGCAGTTCACCCCATTTGTAGAGCTGGGGTGGGATTGGCATGGGGTGGGGTAATCCACAATTTCCTGCGCATCTGCGGAGCGGAGCAGAGCACTTGATCTGGTGTAGACTTCCTTATGTGTTGGTCACTTACTACAAAGCTGGAGCTCAGAGCAAGAGGGAACAAAGAGTCTTAATGGAATGGGAAGATGCCAGTCAGGGCGGTGACCTTGGACAGAGGTCACTGCAGGATGTCACGCCCAGCCAGGCATCCTGAAAGCTGGGATATACTGCTCCTGTCCCCCAGAGGAGCCACGCCCTCTGGTGAGGAAGGGGACAACTGTGGAGGGCGGAGGGGTCCCCGGACTTCTGTTACATGGACCCCAAAGATGTCTAAGGGGTCTGGATCCCTCCTGGGGCCTGGCCATGTTTCCTCATCCCGTTTGGTTCCCAGCGTCTGTATTACTTGCCAGGCCAGAAGTCGGTTATCTTTTCTTTGTGGTTGACTATAGATGCTTGTCCTGCTGTGCTCTAAATCCTTTGCTCTTATTTTGTTATTGTCATTATTTGATATATTTTATTATACCATAGTTTTACTTTAAGCATACATATATTTTAAATATGTATATGTATATTGGTTTGATTGTTTACTTTCTTTTAGTATTTTGAAGACAAAAACTCATTCCATTCCAGGCAGGTTGAGGGAACATGATCACTAATTGTTAGTGTTTCTCAGTTTTGTTTTGGTTTAATGTGTTTATTTTCTTAAAAGGAAGGGGTGGAGGAGATGGGGAAAACAAATGCCAGTAATCCCGGGAGAATAAATCAAAAGTGACTTTTTCTGCAGTAGAAAGCCAGATAAATATATATTTTTTTTCCTGCTTCAGGTCAGAAACCCTTCCCTTGTCAAAAATGCGATGCCTTCTTTTCTACCAAATCTAACTGTGAACGCCACCAGTTGCGCAAACACGGAGTTACCACCTGTTCCCTGAGAAGAAACGGGCTTATTCCCCCAAAAGAGAGTGATGTTGGATCCCATGATAGCACAGGTAGTGCCTCCAGGTGATGGAGAACCAGAGAGAGGGAGCGTGGAGGGTGCTGCCCAAAGCTGTTAAAAGCTGTAGCAAGCTCCAGCGTCCAAGCTGCGCTGCCTCTTCTGCTTCTTATAGGACGCAGGGCCCAGAAAGGGGGGTCCTGCTGAGGATCTGGAGAATCTCCCGGGTGAGTTTGGCCCAGATATACAGCAGGACTGACTTGAGCCAGAAGCCTGGGGAACTCGGGAAACAATAGCCGTGCCCCTGGTAACTTTTGGGAGCTGCTAGGGAAGGTTGCCACCCTCCTAGCCAAAGATGGCCTTTGCTCCTGATGCTGGGAGGTGGGGTACCCAGAAGGTGTGCAGGTTTAGCTCTTGGTGTGAACACCTCTAAAACAATGTGAAACCTTAATGGTCTGAGTAGCCACAGCCTCTGCAGCTTTCCAAGGCAGGGAGGGGCTTGCTGGGGTGCCAGGGTGTTGCAGATACTGGGGTGCTGAGCCCTTGCTGGGAAGGGTCCAGGGGGGCAAGGCGGGGTGTTTTTCTTTTCAGTAACTCTCTTCCCGGTTTAAAACTATGTCCTTGTTTGAACAAAGCACTCTGCATGACATTTCTTTAATCACATCTCTGCTTGACCTGAGTCCGGGTATTATTCTCCTGTGTTGATGTGCGCTTCCTCCTCCAGCCCCTCAGAGCAATTAACAGATCCCCATTCGTCTTCTGCCATCCTTTTTTCTCCCCTCCTACTGCTTTTGTTTTTACTCATGCCCTCTATTCAGTATACTCCGTCATCTCGGATTGCCGGGTACGCCACCCCCCAAAGCAAGGCAAATGACAAGTAGGGTGCTGCAGGTCACCTGGATGGACAGTACGGGCCTGATGGGTCCCGAATTCAGTTCTGTGGATCCTCAAAGCTCAACATGTCAAGGTATTTCCAGGTTGCTAGGACATTCCCCCGAACTCTTTTCTGGAGTTGCAGTTGTGTCCTTTGGCTTCTCTTCCTCAGTCTCAGGTGGGATGGGGTCCCGTGTAGTATGGGAGGCCATCCAACTCCAGTTGGTGTGGACGGAGAGGCGGCCATCAGTCCCAACCCCTGACTCCCTTGTCTTTAGCTCAACAACAGAGGGAATGGGGCACTTTGGAGCAGGCATAATTTCCAGGAGAATTGATCCCTGGTGGAGAAGGCATCCTCTGCCCACACCTCCCACCAACCCCTAGTGAAAGAGGCTGAATGTCCTCAGACAGCCAAGCCCTTCCCTCTAGGTGGGACCCTCTTCAGGAATGTGCCAGCAGTTTGCTGGCTCCTTCCCCTTGGCTTCCATTCTCACTTCATTCAGGAGGATCATCTTGTCTCATGGATCCCGATGAGCCTAGGACGATCTGCCGTTCAAAGCCCATGCACTGCTGGCGGAGCTGGTCTCCTGCAGACGGTCCTATTAATGTTTAACTGTCAGCTGCCACAGCACTTGTTAGTCCAGAACATTTTCCTGCAGCCTGGTTTACAAAGCTGCCATGTGATTCTTTCCATACCAGTTTCAAAGGCAGAGAGCAGCTGATAATTGAGGCTATTGTGGGGGCCTGGGGTGCCCGTGTTTGCAAATAAGTCTTAAAGCGTAGTAACTGCTTGGGTGCTCATTTTGCATTCCGCCTCCCTGTCGTACAAGAGAAGCTCACACTGGGACTCTGCTGAGAATGGAGCAGTGGCTGCAGATCCTGTGGACACGAGGCTGAATTAAGTTTGCAGTGACACCTGTTTTTTTTTAAGACTCTGCCCAGGAACTTTACGTAGATTTTCTCAAAGGGACAAAAACCTCTGGGAAAAGAAAAGTCACTGAAAGTTGTAATGTGAAACCAGCAAAGAAAGATACATGTTTGGCTTAACAGTGGTCACAGCCCTGGTGAGAAAGAGGACTGAGATCCCGGAGGGAGAGAAAGCAGGTCGGGGAGGCAGAGCTTGGGGTTGTAAGGAGAACTGTACAGACTGTGTAAGCGTGATGGGAGTGTGGTTGGTTTTTTGTGGGGCTCCCTCCCAGGAAGTTTAAAGTGAGACTGGAGGAACAGACTATTTAAAGTCAAGAAATGACCAAGGAAATTCTTGAGGTTTCTAGGTTTATACATCTAAATTCCATTTTCTTAAAATCCCTAACGTCCAGCTAAGCGTGGTGGTGCACGCTTGCTTGGGAGGCTGAGACAGGAGGATCACGCAGGTTTGAAGCCAGCCTCAGCTACTGAGTGAGGCTCTCAGCAACTTAGTGAGACCCTGTTTCCAAATAAAGTATAAAGTATGTTTGGAAGTATAGCCTGGAGGTAGAAAAGCCCCTGGGTTCCACCCCCAATAACACACACACACACACACACACACACACACACACACACACACAAAACCCCTAATGTCCACGTGTCTTTTTTCAGTTCCCTGAGATCTTTCAAAAAATGCAGCCCAGATTTTCCTCAAAACAGTGCTAAAAATGTTATGATGGGGAGCAATTCTCCCTTAAAGGGCCTCATTAAATATTCCAATCTAAACTGAAATTGCACTCTGCTGGGCCGCTTTGCCCTTAAGGGAAGCCCTCAGTTCTTCCTTGGGTTGTCCCCAGAGGAGTCATGGTGTTGGGAGGTACCCAAATAGGACTTGTTTTAATCATTGTAAGGTGAATGTTTTAAAGTTTTCCCACAATGGTGGCACCTTTACCATCCCAGAACTCCTATGTGTCAACGTGGACTGGACCCCAGAAACTGCTCCTGGCACCAAAGTAAAGCACAGGCAGCAACTTTGCCCATCAGATTAATTATTTAGGTTGATCGTGTCTGCCACTTCGGTTGAATAATACTTCCTTTCTGGGGAGCAGTAGATCCTTAACTGTTGCGCTGACAGGAAAGTCTCCACTGTCCTGCAGGAGGAGCCGTGGGTTCTTTATCTACTAGAACCCTTCTGCTTCCTCCAGGGTCAATGCTCAATGAGGAACTGATGGGGACAGAAAGTGATGCTCAAGCTGGGCATAGTGGTGTACGCAAATGATCCCAGTGCTGGGGAGGCTGAGACAGGAGATAGCAGGCTTGTGGCCGGCCTCAGCTACTTAGGGAGGCTCCCTGCAATTTAGTGAGACTCTCTTTCAAAATAGAGAATAAAAGATAGGGTGGAGGTGTAGCTTGAAGATAGAATGCCCCTGGGTTTCATGCCCAGTACTGCAAAAAAAAGAAGAAAAGAAAGAAAGAAAGCAAGAAAGAAAAAGTGATACATGCTTTTAAAGTAGCATTGATTATCAAAAGTTTTCAGCTCAGCCACTTGCATTTAGGAGTGGGCGTTGAGGAAGGTAGGGTCACAATGGGACCTGGCCCTGAACATTGGATTTTCGTGGTGACTGACAGGTTAAGTCTGTTCCCAAGAATCACTAGCAAAAATCAGTTGAAGTTGCTTGGAGCTTGAAGGGCACCGGCTATCCTGCTAAAATGCTCCCCCTGGTGGGAATTTAGCAGAATGCAAAAGGGCCCCCTTTGTTCAAAGAGAAAGTAAAGTAGGCCTCTGGTGTGCTTAAGGAAGAATGCTCCAGTATGCACCCTAAGGAAAGTCCTGGGAGCAAAGCGATCTGGTCTTAGGTACTTGGTTTTGGTCTTGGAATTCATTTTAATTTTTTTTCTAGGTCCCTTATCTTAAACATGCTTTATACAGTTAAAACAATGTATATCCTGGGCTAGATACATGTCCAGTCCCAGATGCTCAGGAAGCTGACACAGGTGAGATACCTTAAGCCCTTAAGGGATCCCTTAAGTTTGAGAACGGCCTGGTTAACATAGCAAGATGCTCCCTCAAGCCATCCAACCAACCCATATTTTTTGCTGAAAAAAAATAAGAGAAACAACCTTGAATATCCTGGGACCTAGCTGAAGTAACCAGGCATAAACCAGTTTTTGTTTGTTTGCTTGTTTGTTTTTTGCATTACTGGGGATGGAACCCAGGGGCATTCTTTCTATCTCTGAGCTACACCCCCAGCACTTTTTTTTTTTTTAATTCTTTATTTTGAAACAGGGTCGGTCTCACTGAGTTGCAGAAGGCCTCACTAAGTAGCTGAGGCTGTCCGCGAACCTCAGTCCTCCTGTCTCAGCCTCCTAAATGCTGGGATTATAAGCATGAGCCACCACACCCGGCTTAAATCTTTTTAAAATTACCCACTAAGCCAACAAGCTTAGTTACCGAGTTTATAACAAAATACATTCTATAAATGCTATCTGTTGAAATAATTCCAGAAAATGCACATCAAGGTTTTCCTTGAAGTGTGCCAAAGACATTAGTGTACATCTCTCAGGACTCTCATTGTCAAAAAGTATATATTCACACCATGATGTTAACATCTCATTTTTCGGTTTTGATTTTTTGACTTGGTTTGGTTTTTTGGGCATGTGTGTTACTAGGAGATTGAACGCAGGGGCAGTTTACCACTGAGCTACCCCCAGCCTTTATTATTTTGAAATAGGGTCTTCCTCAGTTGCCTCACTAAGTTGCTGAGGCAGGCCTCGAACTTGCAATCTTCCTGTCTCAGCCTCCCAAGTACTGGGATTACAGGCGTGTGTCACCACTCCTGGCTCCTTCTGAAATCTTCTAATACCCAACAACAGATTCCATAGGTCCAGTCATAATAAAATCAAAGAAATCACATGAGTTCAAAGCTTCCAGTGGGTGTGAAGAGTAGGGATTATCTCCAAGACCACAGGAGAGGCAGTACCAGCCCTGACTGCCTTAATGGCAAATAATGGACCATCTGACACTGAAGAATGGTGGGTGTGGGTCGATGTTACAGGGCGCCTGGCCATAGCAGACCGGAAGCAGGTCAGGTACCTGAACCTTCATTAGCTGAGCACTGTGGTCAGGGATGTGGCACATTGAGGAAGTGCAGCTCGTGTGTGCTGTAAAACTGAATTTCACCCACCTCACTAGGAAAAGCCTCTGAATGCCTGCAATAATAAATAGGACATTGGATCTCTGGCTAAACAATAGGTCCTAGCCAGCCATGTCTAGTATTGTTGCAATGAATCTACAGACAGGAGCAAGTCAAGAGGCAGGAAGTCAGTAGTCAGTGTCCAGGAGATGCCTGCAACCCAGAATCCCCTGTCCCGTTGAACACTCACCCCCATGGCCCTTCTTGGCCGCCTGCCTTCCCCATGGGCTCTTGCTAAGTCTGATGAAAAGAGGGTCATCATTCACAGGTCCCCACCATCTGTGACACTACAGGTGTGCGTGTGTCTCCTTGGTCTCTGCCTCTACCTGGAGACGAGTTGTCAGGCAAGAAGTGTGCATACCTTATATGCAGAATCCGTGCTTAGGGTTGTTTTCTATGAAGCTCTTCAGGGAGCACATTTTGAAGATTCTGGGGTGGTCCTATGAATGTTGCATGCTTGTTATAATCTCTGTGCACTGGAAAAATAACTTTTACAGCTCGGCTTCTTCAGCCTCCCTAGTGCTGCGAGTCTCTGGAATGCACCCCTCTCCTGTCTGGCAGCCCTCTGTCTGCACTGCCTGAGTCACTCACACCTTCCTGGGTTGGGGGCAGCTGGGTGTCCCGGGCGTGGCAGTGGAGGCCAGGACTTCTGAGACACAGGCCCTGGGAACCCACCTGCAGGAACGTGGAAGCTGGTTTTGCCCTTCTTGAATCTCCAGATTCATCCCTGAGGAGGCTCAGTAGCTATCAGGGTGAAGGGATAGGGGTTGAGAAGTCGGGTCTAGGCTGCAGGGTGGATCCAGCGAGCTCTCACACCCCTTCAGCATCCAGTCTGAACCCAGTCCCTGCTGTGCTTGCTCACACAGATAGCCAGTCAGACACCGAGACAGTGGCCGTGGTAGGCGAAGTGCTAGACCTCACGGCACGGGACAACGAGCAGCTTCCACCAGAGGGAGCTGAGGAGCTCAGCCGTGCCGCAGAGGAGGCCCCAGTGGAGGAGGCCAAGGTGGAGGCAGCCTCCCCTGAAAAGGGGGAGGAGAGGGGAACCGAGGAGGAGAGCCAGGAGCCCGAGGAGGAGCGTGGCGTGGAGGAGAGTGCCGGGGACGCGGGTGGTGTGGAGGAAGACACAGCCAGCAATAAGAGCCTGGACCTCAACTTGGCCAGCAAGCTGATGGACTTCAAGCTGGCCGAGGGCGAAGCCGGCACCGTAGGCAGCCAAGGCGCAGCCCAGCAGGAGCAGAAGCACGCCTGTGACGCCTGCGGGAAGAGCTTCAAGTTCCTCGGTACCCTGAGCCGCCACAGGAAGGCGCACGGCCACCAGGAGCCCAAGGACGAGAAGGCGGCGCCGCCCCTGGAGGCCGAGGACGCCGGCAGAGTGGCTGAGGGACCACCACCTGTCCCTGAGCCCGAGCCCGAGCCCGAGGAGAAGCCCACCGAGCCCCCAGCGGCAGAGCCGGCCCCGGGCACCAGGGAGGCCTTGGTGGAGAGGCAGAATGAGGAGCCAGAGGGCCTCTCTGACGGGGAGGGCATGGCAGAGAGGAAGTCCCTGGAGAAGAGTGACGAGGACAAGAAACCAAAGACAGACTCCCCCAAGAGCATGGCCAGCAAGGCAGACAAGAGGAAGAAGGTGTGCAGCGTGTGCAACAAGCGCTTCTGGTCTCTGCAGGACCTTACCCGGCACATGAGGTCCCACACAGGTAAGGCGGATCCAGGGCCCGGCCACCCAGGAGAGGCGGTGGCCCACCAGAGGCAGCAGGCGCTGACCCTCAACAGGCTGGGCGGAGGGATGTGTGCAGGCAATGACCCCGAAAAAGCGTGTGTCTGTGTGTGTGTCTGTGTGTGTGTGTGTGCGTGCAGGCAGGAACCCCAAAGAAGCTGGGTGGATGTGTGTGTGCGCCAGGCATTGACTCTGACAAAGTTAGGGTGTGTGCGCGCATGTGTGTTTGAACCCAGAGGCACTCTACCTCTGAGCTACACTTCCATTTGTTTTTTATTTTGAAACAGGGACTCGCTAAGTTACTCCAGGCTGGCCTCAAACCTGGGATCCTCCTGTCCCCGCTAAGCAGTGTCTGCTTAGCCCTCGGGATGGTACAGGCCTTCTACATGCAGGCAGGAGAGAGGTCCCTCCACAGCTATTCTTTTGAGAACATTTTGGCCCCTCCCCTCGCCCCTCAAGCCTCAGTCTTCCCAGGTGTGGGATGGGGTGGTGGCTGCCAGTCTGCACAGATGTCTAGAGCCAAGCAGGTGCTCGGCGCTGAGGACCAGGGCTGATGGTCAGGTAGGTCTGCTGCTCTCTCGGCCCTGCAGCAGCCAGTCTGGTGGGATGTGGCGGGATTGTCACCCAGCTGCTGCACAGGCACAGCCGGGTGTCCATGTTTCTCCTGGAACTCAACTGCTAGCTGGAGTGCTGAGGCTGCAAACCCCAGAGCAGGGGCCAGTGTCTGGATAGTACAGAGGAGACCTGAGTATAAGCACGAAGCCCAGAGAGGCAGGCATCCTTCCTCAGCTTCCTCCCTCGTTTCTTGCACACTGGGTCTTTGGGCCCCACACTCACAGCAGCTCAGGCACGGTCAGTGGAGCCGCACCGCGGTGCCTGGCTCGCCACAGAGGATACTCTTGGGTTGCTGACAGGTGCTGTCCTCAGCTGTTGGCAGCTGGGTCTGTGAGCCATAGGAAAAGCCCAGCCGCTGTGCACGGGAACACAGAGAACCTCGTGCTTTGACCTAGGAGACGCCGCTTTCCCTGCGGATCCCCAAGAGAGGAGGGCGTTCCTGTCATATAAGATCTCTCCCAGCTCCCGGCGAGGCCACACAACATGTCCCGAGGCTTCTCCTTCCTCGTGTTCAGGATCCATTTGTAGAATGTCTCAGTTGCCAGTTCAGACGAATAAGAGGACTCCCCTGGAGCAGGAGGGGGTCCCGGCCCAGGCACCCAGCTCTGGCTGCTGTTCTTGTTCAGAGCGTAGGGAGATGGGTACTGATGGCCTTATTATTAACAGACATATTTCTTTGTCCCGTCTGTCAGGGGAAAGGCCATACAAGTGTCAGACGTGCGAGCGAACCTTTACCTTGAAGCACAGCCTGGTTCGGCACCAGCGAATTCACCAGAAGTCCAGGCACGGCAAGCATCAGGGAAAGGACAGTGACAAGGACGAGCGGGCCGAGGAGGACAGTGAGGACGAGTCCACCCACAGTGGCAACAACCCTGTCTCGGAGAACGAGGCTGAGCTGGCTCCCAACACCAGCAACCACGTGGCCATCACCCGGAGCCGGAGGGAGAGCCTGACCAGTGCTGGGAAGGAGTGCAGCCCCCGGGAAGAGAAGGCCGCAGAGCCCAGCCGGGGCGCCCCCAAGGAACAGGTGCCTCCCGGTGGCCCCGACGCGGAGAGCCCGACAGCCCTCGTTCAAGACCTGCTGGAGCTGTGCGGCCAGAGGCCCGCCCACCCCCTCCTGTCCGCTGCCGAGGGCGCCTCGCAGCTCCTGGGCATGGAATGACAGCCGCCTGCCTTGTCCGCCTCAGCACAGACAGAAGCCCACAGAGCAGAGCGTCCCGAATCTGTACTCGGCGAGGTTTCCTTCAGTGTCCTTCGGCTGTCGGGGAGAGCGTGATGGGGGCAGGAGAGACAAGCAAGAGCGTGGCCAACCAGCTCCGTGCCATAGCCTACCGAGCGCCGTGCCGAGGCCGCAGCGCGCGCCATGTCAGTGCCTTAACTACTTACGGATCCTCCCGCGCCAGCGTGGGTGCTGTGTTTCCCCAGAATGACTTTAACATAACGACTGTTTTAATGAATTGTTTAGGGAGGACCTCTTCATTGAGCATTAACGTTACCTTTGTATTGATACGTGTGAGCTTGTTTTTGTGAATCTGTGATAGTACTGTTTGTTCTGTGAGCTGGAAACAGGAGAAAAAAAAAGAATACCTTGGATACCTATAGCCAATAACTGGAAGAAAATGATGTGAATCGTGTAAATGACCAGAGGGAAGATGGATGTGATGCTGATTTCTCAAATAGACCTTACTTCTTTTCTTTTTCCTGTTAACTACATAAAGGAGTGGTGACCTGGTCCTTGGTATTACGAGACGTGGTTGATGAAGGTTTCTAATATGGCTCAGGCCAAAACCAGGAAAGATTTCTAGCTTCAACCTCATACGTGTTTCTACTCTTTCCACGTTAGAAATTGTTACTGTTCAAGTTTTAAGACATCCATTCTTAACTTACAGGGAAGAGTTATCTCCCCAGCAACCTAACCTATGGAAAACAGACCTGGATGTCATGTTTGATTTCCCCCTCCCCATATGGTATATGTTTATTAATATTATTATTATTATTATTTTTAGTTCATCATTTTGCTGGGCTCTGCAGTTAGCAGAACAAATGGGCAATATTTGTCCTGAGAGACCTGCGCCCCCAGGTCCCCCGTAGCGTGTGCCTGAAGCTTTTGTCGGCATGCTCCGGTGATAGCTCTTCTACTGTACCCAGACAGCCTTTCTTCTGTGACTGCAGAATCCAGCAGGGCCCAGGAGTGGTCTTCCGGAACACGGCCACGAAGCGGCTCATATGTGCACGAGGTGGGGGCCGGCCTCCGAGACGCCGGGACCGTGCCTGGGGCACCACCACGGGCTCTCGAGGATGCCAGGCAGCAGTGGGCACGTTACTTTCAAGCAAGGTATCCCAGTCTTCCTGCTAAGCCCAGTCCAAGCCCTACCCCCAGTTGTGCTACTGTCCTTTGAAAAGCAAGGAAATACTACTACTGGTAATGAAACTACGCGTGCAAGGTTTAGAATGAGAGATTTCTCTTCCTCTGATGTGGGGTTGGTTCTTGAAGACCAGTGTGCCGTCACTAGTGGTTTAAGTGGCCCAGACTCCTTGGGTGCAAAGTGGCAAGATTCCTTGTATTTATGAGCATCCTGTGCTGGCCACAGACTTCCCTCGCTCTAGCCACCAACAGTGAAAAGAAATAGATCCTACTGTATCTGACCTGTGTGCAGCGTTCTGCCCTCCAGCTGAGACCCTGAGGACGCCCGAGCCATACCGCTGCCAGGGGCCCCTCTGTCCCCCTTGGAGCCTGTCCCCGTCCTGGGCGGTGCCTCTGCCCTGCCTCTTCTCCCCTCGTCCTTTCCAGCTCCGTGTGCTCCTCCGCCTAAACGTGTGCACACAGAGACATATGCACCCCTTTTTCTTCACCAGTTTCCAGCAGCTAAAATCCAACCACCCTGATTTCAAAGGAAGACAAATATTCTTGAAATAATGCAGAGTGATATCTTTGCATATGAAAGAAAGCAAGGTTGAGGTATATATGACTTTTAACTGTATTAGGGATGTGTGAACCAGTTTAAAAACGAGGTTTTATTTACTGTAGAGATGAGTGCAAATCAGAACCAATGATCCCTGGTCTTCTAAGTTAAAACCAGTCGATGCGTCCCTTAGTTGTTATTTTTTTTTATTATTATTACACTTGTTATTTTTGTCGTTATCATTATTCGGGGCTTCTTGTGTTTTGTTTTTCTTTGCATCTCTCCACACTAAACTCGCAATAATGTGGGGAGAAGCCATGACTAAACTCTACGCTGCGGTGAGATGTAGCAGGCAGGGATCAGCTCCCAGCAACAGACGTAGCCGGGGCTGCAGCTCGCAATAATCACTATTGATTAAAGCTTTATTTAGCCTTGATCTGTACCCTCGTAGTCAATAAGGTCTTGCCACATTTTATTAGTGAGGTTGAGAAACGTATTATTTGTTTATTGTTCTGCCCCCTCCCCAATATTAAACTGTGAAAATTGTGATTTGTTTAAACGCTGGGTGAATCATAGCTTAGTTTGCATGTCCAGCTAATTTGTTTCTATACATTTTGTTTGATTCTCTTTCTTCTTCTCTCAGGGCTTTTACAAAAAAAAAAATTATATATATATATATATATATATATGGATCTTCTGAAAAGTTTTTTGAGGTGCAAGTTGTTTTTTTCTCTTTGATTAATGGACACAATGCTGAGATTCAATCACTACATGAAACATCTGGCTGTGAGAACAAAACAGACACAAAGCCCGAGGGGCTGTTAGCAACAGCCTCAGGGAGCCGCGGCAGCCGGAGCCGGCGTCAGACAGATTCATCGTATGTTCGTCTCTTTCCTCTCCTCTCTTTCTTCAAGAAGGAAGTTGATCCTAGTGATTTCAGCCCATGCATTAAACAGGAAACAATAATAAATATGTAGATTTCATATTTTTCTAAAGGGAACTTAAAAACTGCTGCTACATGTTATGTACAAAACTGGTTTATGCCACATGAACAGAGAATCACAAGTTTGGTTTTGGTACTTTTTGTTCCTCTTTGTACTCAGTTGTATAGAACTTCCAAATTCAAAATGAAAAGAAAGCTGTTCTGTATCAAACCATCTAAGCAATAAATGTTATTTTAAAAATGGCAGATTGCTGATCACATGTCCGTCCTGTGATTCGCTACAATCCTGTCCCCAAACCTGCCGCCCACAGCACACTTAGGCCGATGACGGGTGCCAGGCGCCATCAGTCTCAGGCCGCTGAGGAGCCAGCAAGTGGGAAGGCAAGAGGGTCATGGCCACAGCCGGGGCTTCACGAGAAGCGGGCTGGCGGCCCCGGGGAAGCCACAGAGACGCAGGAGCCGGCGCCACCGCTTTGCCATGGCCGAGCCGAGCCGTTGGATGTGCTTTTCACGCCTTTTCCTCCCCACCCGTTACCGAGTTCCCATCCGGGGCAAGAAAAGTCCAGTAACTCAAAACTCAAAATCTGTTAGTGTAGGCAGGCCTTAGTGAGCTGGGGCAGGGTAAGGGCCAGCAACCCCAGGGCTGGTCAGAACACGCGTAGGGCTACCCCACTGTAAAGTGGCAACAGTTAAAATCCTGTACCCTCCAAGGACTGGTTCTTGAAGAACTACCCTGAGCCGGGCACAGTAATACACAGATAGGATACCTCAGTACTTGGGAGACTTGAGACTGGAGGACCGCAGATTTGAGGCCAGCCTCAGCAACTTAGTGAGACCCTATTTCAAACTAAAAACAGCTGGGAATGTAGCTCAGAGGTAGACTGCTTCCAGGTTCAATCCCCAGTACCAAAAAAAGTAAAAAGGGCAACCCTGGAGCTGTTTAGAGGGGACCCTGACTACATAGTGCCGTAATCACATTGCCCGTCTCGTACTCTGCCCAGACACACACACACACACACACACACACACACACACACACACACACACTCCCCCATCAGTCCAGGACTGCTTTGATGAGACAATGAGGGTCCTGATGTATCCTTGGGACTCTGGTGACGGGCAAGCAGCTCCAGGGACTGCCCTCCAGCCTCCCTAGCTGAGACGGTGCTGCTGGACGGGAACATTGACGGCCTCTGTGAACGTGGAGATGGCGTCCTAAGGGAACCGGGGCTTGGCACCTAGTCATTGAGGGGCAACTTCCCCAGTCTCAGCAACCCAGTGTGACCTTGTTCAAAATAAAAGCTAGGAGTGTCGCTTGGAGGTAGAATGCCCCTGGGTTCCCTCCCCAATGTATTGAAAAAGATGAACCCAGCAGAAGACACAGTTTTTGTTTTGGGGGGAGGTTTGTTTTGTGTTTTGGTGGTACTAGGACTTAAACCAGGGGCATTCTACCTCTTAGCTACTGAAACAAGGTCTTGCTAAATTGCTGAGGCTGGCCTCGAACCTGCCATCTTCCCGCCTTAGCCTCCCACATACTGGGATTACAAGCATTCGCCACCATGTCCGGGAGACTTGAGACTAGAGGATCGGAAGGGCTGGGAATGTAGCACAGAGGGAGATTGAGATTGCTTCCAGGTTAACCCCCAGTACCAAAAAAAAGGGAGGGAGGCAACCCAGAGACAGACATGTGTGTGTGTGTGATACTGGCAATTGAACCCAGGGGCACTCTACCTCTGAGTGAAACCTCCAGCCCTATTTTATTATTTTTATTTTATTTATTTTTTTGTGGTACTGGGGGTGGAACCCAGAGGCTTTCTACCTCCGGGCTATACTCCCAGACCTTTTTTTTTTTATACTTTATTTGGAAACAGGGTCTCACTAGGTTGCTGAGAGCCTCACTAAGTAGCTGAGGCTGGCTTCGAACCCATGCAATCCTCCTGTCTCAGCCTCCCAAGCGCGGGGATTACAAGCGTGCGCCATCACGCCCGGCTTTTATTTTTATTTTTTTAATTAATTAATTTTTTTTTTTTTTTTTTTTTTTTGCGGGGCTGGGGCTGGAACCCAGAGGCATTTCACCTCAGAGCTACACCCCTGCCCAATTTTTTTATTCTTTATTTTGAAACAGGGTCTCACAGAGTTGCAAACAGCCTCACTAAGTACCTGAGGCTGGCTGTGAACTGTGATCCTCTGGTCTCAGGCTCCCGAATGCTGGGATTACAAGCGTGCGCCACCACACCCAGATTCTTTTTTTATTTTAAAATAGGGCTTTTCACTGGCATGTAATCCCAGTGCTTGGGAGGCTGAGACGGGAGGATCGCACAGGTTCAATGCCAGCCTCAGCTACTTAGTGAGGCTCTCAGCAACTTAGTGAGACCCTGTTTCCAAATAAAATATAAAATAGGTCTGGGAGTATAGCCTGGATGTAGAAAGCCTCTGGGTCCCCCCCCCCCCCACCGAGTGCCACCAAAATATAATAAAATAAAATAGGGCCTTTTTAAGTTGCTGAGGATCTTGTTAAATTGCTAACGCTGGCCTGGGACCTGCAGTCCTGTCTCAGTCTCCCAAATCCTGGGATTACAGCCTGTGCCACCACACTCAGCTCCCCTCGGCTTTCTTTGGGTGAAAGCCCCATCTTTCCTGTGGGACCCCCCTCCCCCAATCCATGCAAATTGATCCCACTGACAGAGACAGCTCTTTAAGAGAAAATACAGGTGTGTGAGTCAGCTGGGATTTTTTCTTTTTGTGTTTTTGTTTGTTTATTTGTTCAGTATTAGGGATTGGACCCAGGGGCATTCTACCTCCAAACTACACTCCCAGCCCAGTTTTTTATGCTTTATTCTGAAACTAAATCGTCAAGAGCCTTGCTGTAGCTGAGGCCGGATGCAAACCTGCAATCCTCCCGTCTCAGCCTCCCAAATGCTGGGGTTGCAAGTGTGCGCCACCTGGGTGTGCGGAACCCAGGCCCGCCCTCCACAGGCCCCCCGCACCTACTGGCAGTCACAGCCTCATCGAGCAAGTCACCCAAAAACCTCATTTTGGGTTTCTGCACTTTTGCCATGTTTCTGGATTCCAAAGTCTCCTTTGAAGAAGCCGAGTAGCAGGAGGGACCCCAGCTGGCTGGTGAGTGCCTGCTGCCTCCCGCCTCCACTCGAGAGCCACAAGCCCCCAAGCCGCTTCTTCAGCCTCTTTCTGTTACCAGCTCCCCAGGGAGGCTGGGAACCAGGGAGGACCGGAGTTATTTTAAACTTATAATTGAAGGTTGCTCGTTAACAATAACAAAACAGTTCCCTCCGAGTCTAGGCTGCCAAAATCCGCATCCTAAATAAGAAACAAGTGGTCACTCCTTTCCCGTTTTACTTTAGGGGGAGAAAGCCGCAGCCAAACGTGGACGCGCTATGCCTGGCCCTGGCCAGGGCCACCCCCGGCCTCGCCCGCTCTCGGGGCAGAAATTAGCGGGCACGGCGGCGTCTGCTTCCCGGGCAAGGAGGCCAGCAAGGGGCCAGAACTGCAGCCGTGCCTGGACTGACACAGCTCTTTAAACGTAAGGCCTGCTCAGTGAAGGAAATGTTGGCTCTACAGGAAAATGTAAAGAAAAAAGAAAAATGAAGTTACTTGTCTTGCTTCTCAGATACTGTGTTGAGGAGTTTTGTTTGTTTGTATTGGAAATGGAAAGTAGGGGCATTCTATCTTCAAATTATACCCCCAGCTCGCTCTTTCTTTCTTTTTTTTTATTTTATTTCTTGAAACAGAGTCTGCGTTGCTAAAGGTCTTGCTAAGCTGGCCTCAAACCTGCGATCCTTCTGTCTCAGCCTCCCAAGTCCTGGGATGGCAGGCGTGCACCAAGCACGCCAGCTCTCAGGAAGGTGTTACTGAGCAGTCCTATTTTACATAGGCCGGACTTTTTTCCTTCCTCTTTCTCTGACGTGTTTCTGCAGAAGTTTGCGCACTCCGTGGTGTTTGCTGTGGGGTTTGTGTCTTCAGCCCAGTCCAGTGAGCTGAGAAGGAATCGATTTTTACCCCTTGGAGAAGGGATGAGGGTTGAAATGACATGCCTGGCTCAGTTGTCTAGTGCTGGGCCTTGTTAGGATGGAATTGCCCACCAGAAAAATCTTAAAACAGGAGCCAGGCATGGTGACGCACATTTGTAATCCCAGCATCTGGGAGGCTGAGACAGGAAGATCGCAGTTTGCAGACAGTGTCAGCTACTTAGGGAGGCCCTTTGCAACTCAGTGAGACCCTGTTTCAAAATAAAATATAGGGATGAGGGTATAGCTCGGAGGTAGAATACCACTGGGTTTCATCTCCAGTACCGCAAAAATAAAAAGAAAGAGAGAAAGAAAGAAAGATCTTAAAACAGGGCGTAGTGGCGCACGCTTGTAATCCCAGTACTTAGGAGGCTGAGACAGGAGGATAGCAGGTTCTTGGCCAGCCTCAGCTACTTAGGCCCTCTGCAACTCAGTGAGACCCTGTTTCAAAATAAAGAATAAAAACATAGCTTGGGGTATAGCTCAGAGGTAAAATGCCCCCGGGTTCAATCCCCAGAACCACAAAAAAGAAAAAAACATCCTAAAACAGAAGGCCCCGGGGAGCAGTGACGGGGGCTGTTGCCCACTGAAAGGACAGCACCGAAAGCTAGAAGAGGGGCCCTCTGTGAACGGCAGAAGCAGGCGTGGGTTTACATCAGTGGCGTATCCCAAGGCTACTCGTGAACATCCAGTTCTGCTTCATAACATGACCAAAACATGGCAGGACTCGACGGGGTGGCTTGTGCTCATCAGCTCAGCCCTGCTCCACCACGCAGAATCTCACGGGTCATTCCTTCTCCCACCTGTCAGGAGCCTCAGTATCATCAACCCCACCTGCTCACGCTGCCATTAGGGACAGTTCTCCAGGTATGCTTGTTGAAAAATCCTGTTTCAGACCTACTGATTAGGGGTCTCTGGGGGATGCAAAACAGCTATATGTACCTTTATTGAATTCTCAGAGAACTCTAAAGCTCAGGAAAGTTTGACAGGCAGAGCTCCTGAAGTTAAAGACTGTCCCAGACCTCTGGCCCTCAGTTATCCCTGGGTATCCATGGGATTTGGCTCCAGAATATCCCCTCCCCATAGATACCAAAGTCTGAGGGTGCTAAAGTTCCTTCTATTAAATGATATAGTATTTCACGAAACTTATGTATATCCTTACATATATGCTTTATTTTTTCAGTACCAGGGATTGAACCCAGGAACATTCTACCACTGAGCTACACCTCCAGCCCTATTTTTTATTCTTTATTTTGAAACAGGGTCTCACTAAGTTGCAGAGGGCCTCACTAAGTAGCTGAGGCTGGCCACAAACCATGATCCTCCCATTTCTGCCTCCCAAATGCTGGGATTACAAGCATGTGCCACATATCTGGCTCTAGTTTGTTTTTTTGTTTTGTTTTTTTTTTTAAGAGTGGGGTTGCTAGTAGGGTTTCCTCAGCCCTTTTTATTTTTTATTTTGAAACAGGATCTTAGCTGGGTGTGGTGGTGCATGCTTGTAATTCCAGTATTTGGGAGGCTGAGGCAGGGGGATCACAGGCTCAAGGGCAGCCTCAGCGAATTGGTGAGGTTCTCAGCAACCTAGCGAGATCCTGTTTCCAAATAAGAAATAAAATCAATCTAGGTATGTAGTTTAGAGGCAGAATGCCCCTGGGTTCAATTTCAAGTACCACAAAAAAAAAAAAAAAAAAAAAAAAGGTTGGGCATGGTGGTACATACCTATAATCCTAGAACTTGGGAGGCTGAGACAGGAAGATCACAGGTTTGAGAACCACCTCAGCAAGTAGTGAGACTCTCATCAACCTATGAGACACTGTTTCAAGAGTAAAAATAAAAATAAAATAGGGCTGAGGTGTAGCTTGGAGATAAAATGCTCCTGAGTTCAACTCCCAGTAGCATACACACAGTGTTTAGTTGGGGGAATTGAGTAAGAATAGAGAAATTGGCTTCTTGGAGGTGGGCTTTGCAATTACCCCTGGAGAGGGGTGAGATTACACACCTGCCATCCTGGTGACTCAGGAGACGGAGGCAGGAGGAGCTCAGATTTGAGGTCAGCCTTGGCAACTAAGCAAGACCATCTCAAAATTAAAAATAAAAGGGGCTGGGGGTGTAGCTCAGTGGTAGAGCATCTCTGGATTTAATCCCTAGTATGAGGAAAGAAAGAAAAAGAAAAAGGAGGAGGGGGGGGGCATTGCAGCATGCTGGAATCGCAGGCAGGAGCCAGACCAGGGCGGGGAGCAGGGTGTGTGTGTGTGTGTGTGTGTGTGTGTGTGTGTGTGTGTGTGTGTGCGCGCGCCATGGTGAGGCCTGCGCATTCCTTCATTTACCCCAGAGATATCTGCAGAGCACCCTACACGCAGGCCTTGGACTCGGCTTGGGAACAGATTGGAGGGGAGTGAACAGCCTGACTTCCAGAAGCTCAGGAGAGAAAGGAAGCAGCAACGGAGCCTGGGATGAGGAGGGCCTTGTCCCGTGGGGCAGCGCACGGGGCGCCAAGGGTGGACAGACAGACAGGGCAGGACGGGCAGGCACTGCTGGCTAGAGACACAGAGGCCAGGCTCGTGGGAGGTGGCACCTGGAAGGATTCCAGGAGCCAGGCGCAGGGCCCGAGGCTGCTGCAGGGAGCCCTGAGCGAGGTGCGGGCTGCGGCGCAGGGCGGGCCGGCAGATGCGCTGGGAAGGCTCTGAACAGCTGAAGGTAGGAGTCATGGTTCGTGAGCATCGGCTAGCTGCGCTCTAGAAATGATCGGTGCACGGTGCAAGACCAGAGTCCAGTGGGGAAATGACCCAAAGGGTCGAGAGGAGGGAAGGCGGGATGAGAGGAGGGATGGCCCTGCTTGGTTAAGATGGGCCGGGATGGGGGCTGGCCGCACAGCACGGCTGGGGTGGGGAGGGCTGGAGGAGGCGCCCCGGCCCTAGTGGGGAGCCCGGCCCTAGTGGGGACCTGGACGGGTGGCTCGCAAGTGCGGGTTCCATCCCGTTGGAGGCCTTTGGTAGCGAGTGGCAGAAAGGCAAGTCAGAGCCACGCCTGTGATCCCAGGGAGAGCGGGGGCTCGGCTGAGACAGGAAGATCGCAGGCTTGAGGCCAGCCTGGGCAACTCTGAGAACCTGCTTGAAAAGGGGTTGCTTGGGCCACGCTTGTAATCCCAGCATTCGGGAGGCAGAGACCAGAGGATCGCAATTAGCAGACAGCCTCGGCTACTCCACAACTCAGTGAGACCCTGTTTCAAGAAAATGACAAGAATTTAAAAATAGGGCTGGGAGGTAGAATGCCCCTGTTCCATCCTCAGTACTGCAAAAAGAAGAAAGAAAGAAAGAAAGAAAGAAAGAAAGAAAGAAAGAAAGAAAGAAAGAAAGAAAGAAGAAAGAAAGGAAGGAGAGAGAAAGAAAGAAAGAAGGAAGGAAGGAAGGAAAGAAAGGGAGAGGAGGGAGGGTGTTGTTTGGATATGGAATGCCCCTGGATTCAACCAAAGGTACAAAAAAAAAAAAAGAAAAGTAAAAACAAAAACAAATCTCCCACAAAGAGGAGAACGTGGTGTGTGTTTGTTCCTGTCACTAAAAACTCCAGAAAGAGTGACCTGAAGGACAGACAGACCTGGAGAGTCCACGGCTGGTCCTGGAGCCACCCTGCCCTGCTTTCACCCTCCCGTGGGTCCCCTGCGTGGCAGGGAGGCCCAGCAGCTCCCTGATACCCAAGCAGCTAAGCCACCAGGGGACCAGGACCTACTCCTGCTGTCCAGTCTGAGCCGGGCACCCATGAGTCACCTTCCTGCAGCCGGAGCGAATCGTGCCCCTGAGACGCCTGGACACAATGCCCCAGGAGAACTTGGTGCTGCGCGGTGGAGAGGGCTTTCGGTCCGCTGCACACATCCAGGCAAGATGGCTGGGGCTTGGGGACGGGAAAGAGCCACGGCCAGTGTGAGCCCCAAGAGTAAGTGAGATCACACATGGGGGGGAGGGTTAGGGTTAGAGAAAGTCAGAGAAGAGGAAGGAGGGGAGAGAGGACCAGGGGAGCCTAGGAAGAGAGGGGCCAACCTGAGCAAGAGAGAGTCAGGAGGTAAGAGGAGGAGAGGAGGCCCAGCCTGAGGATGAGGCCGGTCTGGCTGCCCCAGGAGGGTGACGGAGGCGGGTGCCGGTGCTGGGGCGTGAACAAGTGAAGTCAAGAGACATTGTGGGGAAGGAGAGAAGTTAGACATGGCTCAGGGGCTGCGGGTCCCAGGGCGAAAGGACAGGAGCAGGTTTCGGGGCTGAGGAAGCTGAGGCAGAGGGGGAGGGACTCGTTCCCAGGGGCACAGGCTGCTGAGGTCCCGGGTGGGGAGCAAGGGAAGCCTTCCAGACACAGTGAGGAGGGTGACCTGCCGCACAGGGGCCCATCCCATCACAAGGGCCACGGGGAGGGAGGGAAATAAGCCCGGGCCACAGTGGGAGCAGAGAGGGCTGTGGAAGCCTTGTGTGGGGCACGTGGGCCATTATCTGCAAAGAGCAGGGCCCTGGGTGGAGCGGGGTCGGGAGCCCAGGGACAGGGGAGGTGCACAAAGCCTCTGGGGAACCGAAGCACCGTGGAGCTGGACCCACACCATGCAGGTAGAACGGGAGCAGTGGGCAGGGCGTCCCAAGGGCGGCTCGCTGAGGGCAGAGGACCCAGCAGCCCTGTGCCCTGGAAAGCGCTGGACCTGTGGGCTGCCCCCGGCCCGGCCTTGGGCAGAAGATGGACGTCTGGAATAGCTTTGCTGGGCAGGGCAGCCACCGGGCTCCTCTCAGGCCCGCGGAGCCACCAGGAGCAGCTGGCGCAGGGCCGCGTTCTCCTGCCCCTGGAGAGCCTGTGTGGCCGGGATCCTGACAGGGCTCGTGGCCACCGGACCCCACAGAGAAGGAGCTGAAGCTGGGTCACGCCCGAGGGAGCTTCTCAAGGACCTGTTTATGCACGCGTCTCCCTGCCCGAGGCACCGAGTGGTCCCCGTGGCTCAGAGAGGAATCCCAACTTGGGGGCCCAAACCTGGTCCAACCCACTGGGCCTCCTGATGCCCACACTGAAGGGGCCATGTCAAGAGATCGCCCACTTGGTTATACCTTTATTTTTTATTTCTATTTATTTATTGTTTTTTTTTTTTTTTGCGGGTGTGGGAATAGAACCCAGGGGCATTCGACCTCTGAGCTATACCCCCTGTTTTTTATTCTTTATTTTGAAACAGGGTCTCACTAAGTTGCGGAGGGCCTCACTAAGTAGCTGAGGCTGGCTGCGAACCGCGATCCTCCGGTCTCAGCCTCCTGAATGCTGGGATGACAAGCGTGCGCCGCCACGCCCGGCTGACTACACCTTTAAATGCCAAGCAAGGATGACCGCACTCGGTGGCCCTGCCCCACCTGGCTTCCCAGCATGCCTGGGCACACAGCTTCCGCCCAGTTCTTCCCCATGGGCCCCCTTAGTCTCCACCTCTGTGTGGCCTTCCCTCACTGCCCCAGCTGTCTGGAGTTCAGGCCTGGTGCTTACCATATCCTGGAGGATACTGTTTTCTGGTTTGGAGTTTTATGTTTGGTACTGAAGGTTGAATCTAGGGATTCTTCAAACTCTGAGCTATACTCCAATCATATATATATATATATATATATATATATATATATATATATATATATTTTTTTTTTTTTTTTTGAAACAGTGTCTTGCTAAATTGCTGAGGCTGGCCTCAAACCTTCAATCCTCCTGTCTCAGCCTCCCAAGTACTGGGATTACAGGCGAGCACTCCAGCACCCTACCTTTTTTTTTTTTTTTTTTTTTCCTGAGCTGTCTCTCCGCAGCCAGATCATCAGAGCCCCAAGGACCATATGGGAAAGTTTTATGTTTTGTGTCTGTTTTGTGTCTCACCCAGCCCCCAACTCAGCACCTTGCCCATTTTAGCCTCTCGATCTGCATCTTTTAGGGGGGAACAGAGCCTGGTTCTCAGTCCCTGCGCTCGCTGAGTGTGGTCTGGGGTGTGGGTGGGGACAGTATGTTTGGCTCATCCTCCAAGGCCGGTACTTTTCTCCCAAGCGCAGTGGGTCTGTACATTTCCAACCGGCCACTTGCCGTGTGCCTCACTGCCAGCACGCTCTGCAGCGCGGACCTCCCCGAGCGCTTGTCCTCCAACGCCATGCTCTGGCCGGCTGCCATCACCTGGGCGGCATCTGGACTGTGCTGGGCCTCTCCAGGCCGACAGTTCAGCATCTCTGAAGGCCACGTGTCAAGGACTGTCATGAAAGCTCTGCAGAGCCTTCTAATGCACCGAGGAGGCTGGGACCTGCCTAGCGAGAGGAATCCGGAGTGTGCAATCGCTTAGGGACTGGAGCCAGGCCGCCTGTGCTTCAAGCTCCAGTCTGCGTGCAGGTCAGTGGCTCTGGACCTCGCTCCCCTCATCCCCAATGCCCGCCCTTTGCCCGGAGCACACAGAGCTCAAACGAACAGGAGCCACCGAAAATGAATCCCCAGGCCCCGTGGGCATGTTGAGTCCTCCACGGAGTCCCTCCGTCTTCTATGTTCAGGAACCTGTGTTGCAGCCCTTTCAAAAGAAGCGACTGCAACAACTCCACCCATCGCCATTTTAAGAGCTGGGAAAAGAAAAACCTTAATTTTTACTTCTGGTTATAAGGGAAAGGATTTACGGTCTCCCTAACTTGACCTATCTGAATGTCTACCTGTAGCTGGGTGTGGTGTAATCCCAGTACTTGGAAAGCAGAGACGGGAAGGTGGAAGGCTAGAGGCTAGTCAGCAACTTAGTGACGCCCTGTTTCAAAATAAAAAAATAAAAAGGGCTGGAGGTGTGCCTTAGAGGCAGAACGCCCCCGGGCTCAATCCCCAATAACCCTAATCGCGCACACACAATTGTCTACCTATTCAACATTATCATCTGGAACTGTGATGTGTCGCCTGAAGTTTTCCTTTTCTAAAAGGCACCGGGAGGTGTCCAGTGGGGAGGTGTCCAGTGGGGAGCCACACTGGGGTTTGACAAGCTTGAAGCAAAGTCTGGTACTCGTGCCCTCTGCTGGCGGTTCCTGGTATTGCTCCCACCCAAGCTCAGATGGGCTATGGCAGAGTCCTCCACTCTCCATGAGGTGGTGCGAGCCCTTCCTCCCCATCAGATTAGCAAGGGTTACCAAGTCACCCAGCGGGGAATGTTGGCTGATGGCAGTCCATTTGATGTCTCAGGGTTTAAATATATATATTTAATATGTAATATATATATATATATATATATATATATATATATATGAAACATATAGGGAAATATATAGAACTGGGCGTGGTGGCGCACACTTGTAATCCCAGCATTTGGGAGGCTGAGACCGGAGGATCGCGGTTCGCCGACAGCCTCAGCTACTTAGTGAGGCTCTCTGCAACTTAGTGAGACCCCCCTGTTTCAAAATAAAGAATAAAAAACAGGGCAGGGAGTGTAGCTTGGAGGTTGAATGCCCTGGGTTCCATCCTCAGACCCACAAAAAATAAATAAAAATAAAAATAAAAAATAGGGCCAGGGTGTAGCTCAGAGTTAGAATGCCCCAGGGTTCCATCCCCAGTACTAAAAAAAAAAATCTATATGTATATATGTTATATATCTGTATAGATGATAGATAGATACTGAGCTACACCATCAGTCCTTTTTAAAACTTATTTTTAGCCGGGCGTGGTGGCGCACGCTTGTAATCCCAGCATTCGGGAGGCTGAGACCTGGAGGATCATGGTTCGCGGACAGCCTCAGCTACTTAGTGAGGCCCTCTGCAACTCAGTGAGACCTGGTTTCAAAATAAAGAATAAAAAATAGGGCAGGGGGTGTAGCTCGGAGGTCAAATGCCCCTGGGTTACATCCCCAGACCCGCAAAAAAAATAAAAAATAAAAAATAAAAATAAAAATAAATAAATAAAATAAAACTTATTTTTAAATTTTGGACCAGGGCCCCACTCATATGCTTAGGCCTTGAACTTGAGAGCCTTCTGCCTCAGCCTCCCAAGTAGCTAGAACTGTACATACATGCCACACCCGGCTGTCCCCCTCCCACTTATTTATGTTTGTGTATTTATTTATGTTTATTTGTTTGTTGTGGCACTGTGGATTGAACCCAGGAGCATTTTACCTCTTAGCTACACTTCCAGCCCTATTTTATTTTTTATTTTGAAACAAGGCCTCCCTAAGTTGCTTTCCTCTCTTGATTGGGCCCTAACTGGTAGCACTGGCCCCGTACGCGGTCCCGGGATCACGCCTGCAGAGATGGGGCTCGGGGGTCGGTGTTGCGCCTCTGGACTCAGCCCCGCTCCCAGGTCCTTGGTGGGGGGAAGTGGGGTGCCAGTATGGACGGTCTTACCATTTTAAGTGGGCCTTTATTTCAGTTCGGCAAAGGCTGTAGCTAATAAACGGTTCTGGATCCAGAAAGTGACCAGCCCCAGGGAGGACAATCCCTTCTAAGAGAGACTGGGGTCTCACTGTCACCCTGGGGAAACTGAGACCACTTCTGGTGCAGGGCTCTGCGTGGCCTCAGAGGCATGGTCTGCCTGCAAACCAGGCCCCAGAATACCCCGGGCACTCCTGGGCAGCTCGTCCCTGGCTCACCGCTCCAGAGCCCCGGCGTCCGCCTAGGTCTGGAGTAGCTCTCTGTCATGGAGGTACGAGCCCAGGATGGGCGCGTGGCTAAGAAAAGCAAATCTGATCACATCTAAGTGCTCTGGACAGCGCCACTGTCCCCGCTCCTCAGAGCCCCGAAGCGGCTCCTTCCAATCGCCCTCTCAGGATCCCCGGGGGGCCCCTGCTTATCAGCAAAGCCCGGCCCAGGCCCCGCCCAGAGCGGCTGGCTGGAATCTGGGGGACCCCCGTGGTCCACCGACAAGTTCCTCCAGGTGACCTCGTGTGTGTCAGGGAAGTGGGGGGGGGGCTGCGGCCGCGCATCACGCACATGGGCCGAGCCGAGGACCCCCACCACCTCCACAGTCAGTCTCGCTTCCATTTCACTTGAGAATTTCTTTCAAAACGCAGGTCCCTGGGCCGCTGCCTGGGGTTCCGCGGAGTGTGGGGAGGGGGCGCCTCCGGGCGCTTCAGGTGCACGTGGCGGGGCTCGCAGGCCGGGTTGGGGACATGTGTGAACGTACGTGTTCAAGCCCATGTGAGTCCGTGCCACCTGCCAGGTGGTCCTCAGATATAACAAGACTTCCCGGGCCCTGGGTCCCCCTCACCGTCGCCTCCTTTGCTCCCAAATTCTCACTGTTTCCTCAAAGGCCCGGCTCCCACCCCAGCCGCCTCTCTGCTCTGCCCGCCCCTCTCCTACCCTACCACTTCGAATTCTCTCTTCTTCCTGCCCTCCTTTCTCAATCTTTCTTTCTTTTGATCGAACCCACAGGCATTCTGCCTCTAAGCTATACATATCCCAGTCCTATTTTTTTTTTTAATTTTGAAACAGGGTCTCCCTGAGTTGCTGACGGTCTCACTAAATTGCTGAGGCTGGCTTCAAACCCGTGATCCTCCGATCTCAGCCTCCCTATCACACACGCCCCTAATCCTGCTCTTGCTGCAGGTCCCTGACATCATCATGAGTACTCCCCCAGCAGGTGTGAGACAGGGACTGTCTTCGTCTTTGACTCTGGGGACCCGGTACTCAGCAAGACATTGGGACTTACGGAGCTCTTTCAATTCCATTTATTTCACTCCAGATTTGGTTCAGGGCTATTCAACTTGATGCACATCAAAGAGCCGCAGGCCTCGAGCTGCTGGAGGACGGGGGGCCAGGTCCTACCACAGGCATGATGGCTCAGTCCCCACGCACTCTACTGCACCCGGCCGTGCCTGGGGCGGCAGCTCGGCCGTCCCGCCCAGCTCCGAGGACACTCACGGCTGGACATTTCCTTCACAGGGCACCAGAAGCCGCTACGGCTACGGCACGCTCGTCCGGCCACCGGGCGCGTCTCCTGACCTCGGCCGCTGTCTGTGTCCCAGGCGAGAGCAGGTGGCCCTTTGTGAACCCAGCGCCCGGGCAGCGGTTCACCTGGGCCTGGCTGGCGGGGACCCACACCCCGTCCGCACCCCATCCTCCCGCTGGCAGTGCAGGCCTGGGATCCCGGGAAGCCTGCACCCAGAAACAGTGCTGTGATTCATCAGCCAGGAAGCCTGAGCGACACGGCGGTTCCCGGCGGCTTCAGAGGGACCCGCGTGAGGATCCGGGGCAGCGGCTGTGCTGTCCTGAGGCTCACAGACAGCAAACGTGTAAAAGACGCCAGCCTCCCCTGCCGCACCCCGACCGCTGTCAGCGCGTCTCTCTCCTCCTGCGTCTGAAAGAGCAAAGGACACGGTGATCTGAGAGGCTGCAGGACGTTCCTCTGGCCACTTCCCTCCCTGGTGTTAAGGTTCTGTGGCTGGGTACGGTGACTCACGCCTGTGATCCCAATCACTGAGAGGCCGAGACGGGAGGATTGCAGGCTCAAGGCCAGCCTCAATGACTTAGTGAGGCCCTGTTTCAAAATAAAAAATAAAAGCTGGATGGTGGCACATGCTTGTGGTTCCAGAACTTGGGATGCTGAGACAGGAGGATCATAGGTTGATGGCCAGCCTCAACTAAGTGAGGCCCTCCACAACTTAGTGAGACCCTGTTTCAAAATAAAAAATAAATTAAGGCTGAGAGTGTAGCTCAGAGGTAGAATGTCCCTGGGTTCCATCCCCAGTACCAAAATAACAATAATAATAACAAGTAAGAAGAGGTGGGATGTAGGTCAGTGGTAGAACACCCCTGGGTTCAATCCCTGCTTCGTTTCACATAAAAGACTCGTGTGTGTGTGTGTGTGTGTGTGTGTGTGTGTGTGTGTGTGAGGGAGAGAGAGAGAGACTGGGAATTGAGCTCAGAAGCATTCTACCTCTGAGCTATACCCCTAGCCCTATTATTAATTATATTATTATTATTATTATTATTATTATTATTATTATTGTTATTTTACAGTGCTGGGAATTGAACCCAGGGGCATTCTACCTCCAAGCTACACCCCAGTCTGGTTTTTTAATTCTTTTTTTTTCGGGGGGTGATACTGGGGGTGGAATCCAGGGGCTTTCTACCTCCGGGTTATACTCCCAGAACTGTTTTTATATTTTATTTGGAAACAGGGTCTCACTAAGTTGCTGAGAGCCTCACTAAGTAGCTGAGGCTGGCTTCGAACCTGTGCGATCCTCCTGTCTCAGCCTCCCAAGCGCGGGGATGACAAGCGTGCGCCACCGCGCCCGGCTTTAATTCTTTATTTTGAAAAAGGGCCTAAGGGCCTCGCGAGGTAGCTGGAGCTGGCTGCGAACCTGTGCTCCTCTTGTCTCGGCCTCTGCCAGCACCACCGCGCCCCGTGACAAAAGGCCTTTCTTTTGCTCTGTGAACCTGAAACATTTCACAGACCAAAGACCCAGAGACTCTCACCTTCCCTCCCTCCAAGAAACAAATGGAAACTCCAGACCGGGAGCCCAAGGTTACACAAATCGGTCCAGTGCGTGAGTGAGCCCCTCCCAAACGCAAGGACAAATATCATGCTGGGATTTAGTCAGAACTTTCATGCGTTCATGCTTTTTAAGCTAGCATAAAAAGAAACCCCCAAAATTTCACCATGCTTCATGAATAAAGTAAAGAAAAACCACAGAGAGAGACCCTTTGGAGAGATTTGGAGATATTTTTGCTCTGTAAACAAAATCATCTCCTGAACACTCTCATTCATTCACCCAACAAGCATTGTTTTATTTATTTATTTATTTATCTATTTATTTATTTATTTATTTGGTGGTGCTAGAAATTGAAACCTGGGGCATTCTACCTCTGAGCTACACCTCCAGCCCTATTTTAGCCTTATTTTGAAACAGGGTCTCGCTAGGCTGATGAGACTTGCTGAGGCTGTCCTTGAGCCTGCAATCCTCCTGTCCTAGGCTCCCAAGCATGGGAATTACAAGCGTAAGCCGCAAGAACCCATGATCCTCCTGTCTCAGCCTCCCAGGTCCCCGGGTTCCGAGCACGGGCCCCGCCTGGCTATACAAGCGTGTGCCAAATGCCTGTTCTGTGCCGGGACCTGGGGCTGCCCTGGGAGCAAGATGTGAGACTTGTCTTTGAGTGGGGGAGGGACACCCTTTGCTGGCTCAGTCAGAGGGGAGGAGGCTCTGCCCCCCATTATAGAATAGACTCCTAGCCTAACTGTGGGGAACCGTGAAGCAGAGATTGAGGGGGAAAAATTATATATATATAAAGTCAGGCGCGGTGGCGTGCACCTTTCATCCCAGAACTTGGGAGGCAGGAGGATCGCAGGTTCACGGCCAGCCTCAGCAATTTAGTGAGGCCCTCCACAGCTTAGTGAGACCCAGTTTCAAAATAAGAAACAAAATAAGGCTGGGGGTGTAGCTTAGAGATTGAATGCCCCTGGGTTCAATCGCCAGTGCCAAAATAAATAAAATGCAAACTAACACAGTTAGGCGCATTGGCCAAGCCTATAGTCCCAGAACTTGGGAAGCTGAGACAGAAGGAGGGTAGATTCAAACCAGTCTCAGCAACCTGGCAAGACCCTATTTCTTTTATTTATTTATTTATTTATTTATTTTTGTGGTACTGGGGGTGGAACCCAGAGGCTTTCTACCTCCAGGCTATATTCCCAGACCTATTTTATACTTTATTTGGAAACAAGGTCTCACTAAATTGCTGAGAGCCTCACTAAGTAGCTGAGGCTGGCTTCGAACCTGTGACACTCCTGTCTCAGCCTCCCAAGCTCGGGGATTACAAGGGTGTGCCACCACGCCCGGCTAACAAGACCCTATTTCAAAACAAAAAATAAAAAGAGGGTTGGGGGTGTATCTTGGAGGTAGAATGCCTCTGGATTCAATCCCCAGCACCACACACACACACACACACACACACACACACACACACACACACAGCCAGTGTCAGGAGGCATGGTAGTGCATGCCTGTATTCTCAGTACCTGGGAGGTTGAGATAGGAGGATCACAAATTTGAGGCCAGCCTCTACAATTTAGTGAGACTGTCAGCAACTTAGTGAGACTTTGTTTCCAAATAAAAAATAAAATGGGCTGGGGGATGTAACTTGGAGATAGAAGTCCCCTGGGTTTAGTCCCCAGCACCATCATTTTCTTAAAAAAGCCAGTTATTTGAAAGCAGTGGCCTCTGTATTCCCAATCCCAGCAATTCAGGAGGCTGAGACAGGAGGATCATAAGTTTGAGGCAGCCTGGGCAACTGGGCGAGATATGCCTTAAAATAAAGTAAAAAGAGCTGGGGATATAGCTCAGTGGTAGAATGGCATGGGTTCAATCTCCAGTACAACTAACTAACAACTAACTAAATTAACTAAAGTGCCAGTGTGGTAAAAGAGCAAGAGAAAGGGGAGGAGTCATGATAGGGACTGGAGGCGTGACCCCGGCCAGGACAGCTAGAGCATTCCTGAGACAGCTGTCGCATCTGGCCACACCAGCAGACTTTGCATAAGTGTTTTCTAATTTTGGTAACTGTAATTTGATTATGTGAGAGAATTGTCTGTTAGGAGACAAGCGCTGGTATTATTTAGGGTTAAGGATTTAGTGTTAAGGGTGCATGATTTCTTTCTTTTTTTTAGGTCTGGGGATGGAACCCAGGGGCATCCTACCTCCGAGCTCCACCCCCTGCCCTATTTTTTATTCTTTATTTTGAAACAGGGTCTCACTGAGTTGCAGAGGGCCTCAGTAGCTGAGACTGTCCATGAACCGTGATTCTCTGGTCTCAGCCTCCCGAATGCTGGAATTACAAGCGTGCGCCACCACGCCCGGCCAAGGGGCATGACTTTTTAAAATTTACTCTTATATAGCTCAGAATGTGTGTGTGTGTGTGTGTGTGTGTGTGTGTGTGTGTGTGTGTGTAAATACTAATGATCTGGGTGAGGACAAAGGGGGGACTTTATATCATTTTTTGTTTTCTGTAAATTGAAAAGCTCATAGACCGGTGTTTGAGTTGATGTAATCCCAGCAGCGTAAGGGATTCATCTGGGTAGTGGCCTAGGCCTAGGGAGAGGCTGGAGAAGGTGGGTCCCTGGGGTGTGGCCCTGGGGACTCATGAGTCCTTCCCAGCACGCTTTCGTTCCGGCCTCCATGATTGAGGAGCTCAGCCCATGCGCTCTCCCTCACCCGACTTCCTGCCGCCATGGCGAGGTCCGCGGTCCCCGGCTTCACACGGACTGAACTCCAGTATCTCCAAGGAAAACCGTGAGCTAATAAATTTTCCTTCCTCTGAGTGAGTGGGCAAGTCTTTACAGCTGTGAGAATGCTGACCAGACATAAGGTTACCCTCACGCTGGGCGTCCTATCAGGGAAGGGTGTTGGATCTTCTGCACGGAGCTGCAGAGTCGGAGCTGCAGAGTCGGGGCAGAGCAGGAGGTGGCAGCCATGTCAGCGACAAGTTCACTGCAGGGTCAAGTGAGAGGCCGGGTTCAAGGGCAGGTAGGGCTGGACGCACGCCTGTGACCCCAGTACCTCGTAGGCTGGACGGGAGGATCGCAAGTTCAAGGCCAGCCTCAGCAACTTAGTAAGGTTCTCAGCAATTTAGTTGAATGCTATTTCCAAATAAGAAAGTAAAAAGGGGAGCCGGGCGTGGTGGCGCACGCTTGTAATCCCCGCGCTTGGGAGGCTGAGACAGGAGGATCACACAGGTTCGAAGCCAACCTCAGCTACTTAGTGAGGCTCTCGGCAACTTAGTGAGACCCTGTTTCCAAATAAAATATAAAATAGGTCTGGGAGTATAGCCTGGAGGTAGAAAGCCTCTGGGTTCCACCCCCAGTATCACCAAAAAAAAAAAAAAAAGAAAGAAAAATTAAAAAGGGGGCAGGGCATGGCGGCGCACGCTTATAATCCTAGCATTCCGGAGGCTGAGACTGGAGGATCACCATTCATGGACAGCCTCAGCTACTTAGTGAGGCCCTCTGCAACTCGGTGAGACCCTGTCTCAAAATAAAGGAAAAAAAATAGGGCAGGGGTGTAGCTTGGAGGTCAAATGCCCCTGGGTTCCGTCCTTAGACCCACAAAAACAATAACAAAATAAATAAATAAATAAAAGGGAAGCAGGAGAAGAGTGTAGTTAAGAGACCAATTGCCCTTGAATTCAATTCCTAGCAACACACACACACAGATGGTGGGCATCTGATGGCACCACCTGAAAGAAAATGCAGGGAGGGAAAGTGGTCCAGGCCAGGAAAATGGCCAGCCCACACTGAGCCCTGGTGCTTTGGCCACAGTGTCTGGCCGGGTGGGCCTGGTGCTGGAGCATGGGCCAGCCTGCCTGCATCAGCAGCCTGCTATCTCCCTAGTCCAGGGCCTGTGGCCAGTTGCTTTATTATTCCATGTCTCAATTTCTTCAGCTGTTAAAGGCGACGTTAGGCCCTCCTTCTACTAGGGAATTTTTTTCTTATGGTTACTTTTTTCCCCTTGTGGAACCCAGAAGCATCCAACAACCAAGCTACACCTCCAGCCTTATTTTTATTTTGAAACAGGGTCTTGCTAGGTTGATGAGAGTCAAGTGTAGGTTGATTAGAGTCTTATTACTTGCTGAGGCTGTCCTCAAACCTGTGATCCTCTTGTCTCAGCCTCCTAAGTACTGGGATTACAGGCGTGTACCACTGCACCCAGCTTATTATTTTGAGATAGTGTCTTGTTAAATTGCTGAGGCTGGCCTCAAACTCGCAATCCTCCTACCTAAGCCCTCCAAGCCGCTGGGATGACAGGCATGAACTGCTGTACCCAGCAAAACATGATTTGTGTGTTTGTGTGGTACTGGGGATTGAACCCAGGGGCATTCTACCTCTGAGCTACCCTCCCCCGAGCCCTTCATGTTTTTTATTTTGAAACAGGGTCTAAGTTGCAGAGGACCTCACTAAGTTGTTGAGGTTGGCTGTAAACCTGTCTCAGCCTTGCAAGTACTGGGATTACAAGCGTGTGCCACCACACCCAGCTAAAACATAATTTTTTGACAAGGGAAGAAATGCTTGCTATCTTCAAATGTATAAAGGTCTGTCACAAGGACAGAAAAAAGTTATTTTCCAAGATCTACAGATCTACTAGGACACTGAAAAGGAAATTGATTGACATACAAGATGAACTAGGAGTTGGACTGTCCAAAGATGGGGGGGGGGGGTCTTTTGGTCAGGCGCAGGTGTCCAGATGGGGAGCTAAGGAAGAGAATCCCACGCTGGGCAAACAGCTGGACTGGATGACACTTAAGATTCTTTCCACTGCTAATATTCTTTTTTTTGGGGGGGGGGTGGTACTGAGGTTCCTGGAAGCCCTTCTACCTCCGGGCTACACTCCCACGGGCTACACTCCCAGACCTATTTTTTTTACTTTATGTGGAAACAGGGTCTCTTAAGCCAGCGAAACTGTCTCCAAACCAGCGCGATCCTCCTGTCTCTGCCTCCCAAGTGTGGGGATTACAAGCGTGCGCCACCATGCCCCCGGCTCCACTGCTAATATTCTAAGAGGCTTCATTAAGCAAGGGCAAAATGGAGAGGACCAAAACTTTTAAGTTCAGAAATGGGGCTGGTTGGGGCCGGGTGTGGTGGCGCAAGCTTGTGATCCCAGTACTTGGGAGGCTGAGACAGGAGGATCATGGTTCATGAACAGCCTCGGCTACTTAGTGAGGTTGCCTTCTGCAACCTTAGAGAGACTTTGTTTCAAAATAAAGAATAAAAAATAGGGCTGGGGTGCAGTTTGGAGGTAGAATGCCCCTGGGTTTCATCACCAGTAAAACACACACACACACACACACACACACACACACACACACACACACACACACGTTGCTACAGATGGCTTTTAGCAGGTTTACAAGCAAGCTTTGCTTATGTAAGGAGGAAATTAGAATGCTGTGGGTCAGGCATTGGGATCAGCTTTTTTTTCTTCACATGCAGTATCTTTAAAAAGTGAATAAACACTTGACAGACAGCAAAGCAAATTATAACTCATTATTATCCTTTTCCTTGGGTGACCTGCCAGTCGGTGGGGTGAGTCTTGACTCAGATGAGCCCTAATTGAGCTGCCATGAACCACTGCACTAATGTCCACTGAGTGCAATATTTAATCTGTTCCTCCAAGGTCAACAAGTGTGTGTACAGGTGTGCACACTGTGGAGGCAAAGCAGAGGGCGGAGGGCTTTGCCCTGAGGTTGTCTCTCCTTGGGGAGATAAGATGAATCTACAGAGCAAATTGTGAGCGTGGATGCCCAGTCCCGAAGGTGACCTATGGGCCGGGGTCTCTTAACACACGACTCTTTCTACTGACACCAACCATTCAAGTAACTTTAAATCCAAGACCATTTCATTGATGTCTCAGCAAGGTAGTATTTTTCACTTTACTTAGATGTCTGATTTTGGGGTAGAGTAGAACAAAGGCGTGCAAACACTGACTGGAATGGGTAGGCCGGCCCACGCAGTTTGCTTTAGGAGTGAACAACTTCCCCAGCTTTTGGACAAATACCAAAAGACCAGCCGGGCATGGCGGCGCATGCCTGCGATCCCAGTATTTATTTGGGAGTCTGAGACAGGAGGATCATAGGTTCAACTTAGTGAAGTCTTCAGTAATACAGGGAGACCCTGTTTCTGAATAAAAAATAAAAAGGGATGGGCGTGTAGCTTGGAGGTAGAATGCCCGAGTTCAATCCCTAGCACCATTAAAAAAAACAAAACAAAACTTAAAGGATCCCCCTCAGAATGGTTAGTTTTGTACCGTCTGTGGGCAATAAAGGGCAACAAAACACCCCTGCAGACAGACATCAAGGGAGCCTGGGATACCAGTTTGCACTGAAATGTTTTCATGTCATCTGTATTCTCACAGTGGGTATTACTGATTTAAAATTATGAAGCCCCTAATCACAGACACAAGTATCTATTTCCTTGTGAGAAACTTACTGTTTTTTATTTTTATTTATTGTGGTGCTAGGGATGGAACCCAGGGGCATTCTACCTCCGAACTACACCCCAGCCCTTTTTATTCTTTATTTTTGAAACAGGGTCTCACTGAGTTGCAAAGGGTCTAAGTAGCTGAGGGCTGTCTGTGAACTGCGATCCTCCTGTCTCAGCCTCCCAAATGCTGGGATAACAAGCATGGGCCACCATGCCCAGCTAGAAACTTACTATTTTAAAATACTAACAACACAGCTGGTATTCTGACTCCAAACAATACTTGAAGAGTGCTTGGGCTCCTGGTCTTCCTCTGGTCTCTTTCCTCCATGTTCCTCCTATGGCCATAGGGCAGATCTGTGTGCCTGGGAAAGGTTAGTTGTGTTCACTTGGTAAACTTGTCATACATTTAACAAGAAAATATTTGAGATTATATTTCACCCATAATTTAGAAACTAGCTTTTCATTCTGAAGCTATGGCTGTCATCAGTCTCCTATTATTTCCTTTTACAGAACTCGCTTCATGGTGACCATTTAAAGCAACTCCTATGCACGTGGTCCCAGTTCTCAGTCTTTGCTTTGGCAAATGCCTCCCGGCTGAGCTGGAAGACATAAACAGTGCGCCACCTGGGCCTCTCAGATTTGGACGGGATCTTCGAGGTGCGGCGCTCTGCCCCAGGAGTCTGGGCATGCCAGCCTGAGTTGTGCATCTGTGAATCCCATCTGTAAAATTCCTATCTCCCTCCTCTGGGGTTTCAGTGAATGGTGACCAGGAGGTGACCTGGAAAAAAAGCAAGACAAAATCCTGCATACTCAGGGAGGCAGCCCAACCACCTGAGGGCTCCGGACAGACAAGCCTGTGTTCAGATCTTCAGTTGTGCTACTTACAAGATTTAAACAAGTTACTTGTGCATCTGATTTTCTTACTTGCAAAATATCCACTTCACTGTATGGCTAATTTTTTTTTGAGAATTTATATTTATTGAACACCTATCACTGGGCTAGGTACTGTTTTAAGACTTGGTGATCTGACAACTTCATTTTTTTTTTTTTTTTTGTGGTGGTACTGGGGTTGGAACCTGGGCTCCGGGCTATACTCCCAGACCTATTTTATACTTTATTTGGAAACAGGGTCTCACTAAGTTGCTGAGAGCCTCACTAAGTAGCTGAGGCTGGCTTCGAACCTGTGTGATCCTCCTGTCTCAGCCTCCCAAGCGCTGGGATTACAAGCGTGCGCCACCACACCCGGCTTTGATCTGACAATTTCTAAGCATTTTTCCCCAACGCTTCACAAGGGGCAACAAGCAGTGAAAGAGGACAGAACAAAGCAGAATGTATGGTGTGGTGTGCACCTTGGGCGGAGGCCCCACCAGGGCCTGTGGTCGGGGAAGGTGGGGCTCAGCCCGGGCAGAAGCCCTGCAGTGGAACAAGTACCATAGCTTCCGGAGGGAGCGGCTGGGCAGAAGGATTGGGGCGGGCAAGGGTGGGGGCCAGGGAGGGAAGGACAAGACCCCAGAGCATCCTGCAGGCCATGGCGGCCCCATCTTCCACAAGGGCCAGTAAAGGCCAAAGGAGGAGGGTTTTCTGTAGGGCAGGATCAGGACTCAGGGAGCAGGCTCAGATTCTTAGCTGGGTGTAGGATGGGGAACCAGCATGGGGCAGGGGTGCAGCACAGAGCAGGTGCAGGGTACTAGCTCTGAGTAGAGGGAGGGAGCGCACGATGCCTACAAATAAATAGGACGTTGTGGCCCCATCAGGGGAAAACACTTTCAGAGGTTTTCCACTACCAGTCTACCTTGATTTTCTTTGACGTAGTTTCAAAACACATTCAAGTTTCTTTTGGACAAATGGAAAGCTATTCACAATCACTGACTATACTCATCAGAGGCGCAGATCCATTTCACATTTGCATTTATTGCTGCCATTATAAAATATAAGCATATTACAAATATTTTGAAAAGGAAACACGGTTTACCACACTAGCACAAAAACTGCTTTAGCATACTTGTATAGTTCTTTTTAGACTTCAGATTAATCCAAAATTTGAATTTTCTTTTTATTCTTCCAAGCATTTTTTTTTTTTTTTTTTACCAGAAAAGACTGGAAATATTACAAAGACTGGCCAAAGTTTTCACAGCCTCTAACCAAAAGTTACTTTTTCTGTGAAGAACAAATTAATTCAATTCTACAGTTTAGAATAAAATCTCGAAGGAAATCTAGGTACCACTGACTCACTGGGTAACCAGACAAGGAACTGAATCAAAGGCCCTGCCTCTGCTATAAATTTTCAGCTGGTCAGTGTGTGCCCTCTACAGTAACTGGGGACACTCCATGAGCGGGTGCGATGGCCTCGTGAGCCTGTGTGTGTGTGTGTGCACCTGAGTGTCCATGCACACTTACACACACTCAAGCAAGACGGGGTTATCAGTTATGATCATCATCTGAGAAGCTGACAGCCACTGCACATGGAACACTCAACTCATCTTGACGCTATATCACTTTAAAATCTTATTTCTGCTTATTTTTTTATAAGCAGAAAGTTAATTTTTGTTAACTCCTAGGGGACAAATTTAAATTAAAAGTGTAACATTTTCTTTGCTTAGCGTTTTAGATTCCCTTTGTGCCTCTCACTTTCAAGACCAAGCACTACCGAGCACTGGCGTTTTAGGAAACATTTCTTACTGCACACAGGCTTTCCAGATCAGCTTTAATTACAGGATGTATAAATAAAGATGCCTTTGGCAGAACAGCTGAGCAGTTAAGTAGAAGGTCAGACTGATGGAAAAACCAAGGAAGAAGAGTTCCCGTTCACATCTTGAGATTCACCAGACTTAGAAAAACTGTCGCCAGGCGTGGTGGTGCACACTTGTGATCCCTGTACTTGGGAGGCGGAGACAGGAGGATCGCAGGTTTGAGGTCAGCCTCGGCAACTCAGTGAGGCCCTTCACAACGTAGGGAGACCCTTTTTAAAGAATAAAAAAAATAGGGCTTAGGGTGCAGCTCAGAGGCAAAATGCCCTTGGGTTCAATCCCCAGCATCCCACACAAAAAACCATTTCCAGATACTCAAAGAGCACAGCTCTTTCTCAAAGCTGCACAAGACCTTTTTTTGGAGTAGGCATTGACTCGGGGACCTTCTACCTTGAGCTATACTGTCAGCACTATTTTTTAAGCAAGGTCTCACTAGGTTGATGAGAGTCTCACTACTCGCTCAGGCTGTCCTCGAACCTACAGGGTCTCAACTAAGATGCAGAGGGCCTACGTAGCTGAGGCTGACTGTGAACCTGGATCCTCCATCTCAGCGTCCCAAGTACTGAGATTACAAGTGTGTGCCACACACCCGGCCAGCACAAGACTTGTGTGAACTCATTAC